>NC_060120.1:866584617-867184617 GCF_021461395.2 Schistocerca americana | reverse complement strand
CTGTGGCGGGAGGGGAGGGCTCTATGGGGTTCCGCGAAAAAGGGAAGTCGCAACTCTTACTGATAAACGATTCCAGCCATTATTCGTCTCCGTTCTCGTGTCTCGCCAGCTCGCCTAAAAACTACGTCTGTCCGGAGAGGAAATATCGGACGCGCAGGAGAGACAGCGTGGCACAAGGAAAGGGAAAAAATGTGAAGTAACCCTGAGTCCATATAAATAAAAATGTACATGTTCGTTTGTTCAAAATCGTTTGTCTCCAAAGGTCATGACCGATTGCTTTGAAATTGTGACACAACGTTGATTCTAAGACAGGCTTTTGTTTTTAGGTTCTAGGTTATGAAATAAGCACCTAAAAACAACCTGTATTAGAATGCAATGTTGTATCAAACTTTCTCATGGACTTTTGGAGACAAACGATTTTGAACAAACACACACAAATTATATTATTGGTGTTTTGCCCTTAAAGAGCGCATTTAGACTAAACTACATGGCAATTCCTTTTGCTGCCTTCCATGCTGCCCAAACTTCCCTCATTCGCTCGCTGTGTTTCCGTTCCCGCTCCTCTCTCCGTGCTTCTTGTCGGCCTCGTATCTTCGGCTTCATCTTGGTTGCCTTTTTGGTTGCCCATATTTCTTTCATCTTCCGGCTGTGATCTTGTTTGTGTTCTTGGGTCCATTTTACGCCTGTTCGTTCGTCACAGTGTATCTCACGTAGTTTACTTTTCTTAATGATGTTTCTGAATTTTGTTCTGTCGTTTATTGTGTCTGGTGTGATGTTGGGTTGGTTCTGATCGTTTTCTATCTCTGCCACCCATCTGTTCTTTCTAGTGGTTACCCAGTCAAAAATCTGTTTGGTCAGTCTAAGTGATGCCATTGTGTATAGGTGTCAATAGAATTGTAGTCTGCGTTTTCTAATCTTTTCTGTGATTGTCTCCGTATGTTTGTATAGTTCCTCTGTAGGTTTCTTGATCCAAATTTCTTTGTTGTTAGCAGCGACAAATATTTTCCTAAGTATTTTCCGTTCTAATTTTTCTAGTTGCCTCATACGTGTATGCCCTAGGATTAGTGTGGTCTCTGCTGCATACAGTGCTTCGGGGAGCAACACCGTGTCGTAGTGGGATAATCTGGCTTTTTGTGAGTTAGGCTTCTTGTAATGATTCCACACTACTTTGTATGCCTTGTCCAGTTCAGTTTTTCTTTCTTCGTTTGAGTTTCTGTTATGTCCGCTCATTTGTAGTGTTTCGCCGAGGTATTTGAAGTTTGCCGTTTTGTAAATCGTGCCGTGCTTTGTGTTCAGAGACGTGAGTTTCTTTGTGCTCATAAACTGTGTCTTTTGGTAAGAGATCTGTAGTCCAGTTTTGGAATCAATTTCGAGTAGTTTTTCAATAACTTCTTTTGTTACGTTTATACCTTTCGTGACAATCGCCAAATCGTCTGCAAAAGCCAGGCATTTAATCTGTAGGTAGCGTAAGGTTATCCCCTGTTGTGATATTTCCCATTCTTTTATTACCTTATCTAACACTTGATTGAGACGGAGAGGTGAGAGGCCATCGCCTTGTCGGACACCTGTGCGAATTTCAAAGGTTCTGATAGTTCCCCACAGAACTTTACTTTGGAGGTCGTGTTGGTCAAGGTTTGCTCTACGATAGTCCGTGTTTTGTTGTGTACTTAATATTCAGCTAGAATTTTGAAGAGAGTTTTCCGGTCAGTAGAGTCGCACGCCTCTTTGAAATCGACAAAGGTAATGATCAGGTTCTGCTTGTGTTGTAAAATCATTTTCAGGTTCCAAATTTGTTCCGCACAAGACCGCCCTTTACGGAAGCCTGCTTGGTATTCCCCAATCAAGTGGTCGGTCTGGCATTCTAGTCTGTTTAGTAAAGGTTTAGAGAGAATCTTGTATGTGACCGATAGTAGGGATATTCCTCTGCAGTCGTTCGGGTCAGTCTTGTCACCTTATTGTGTAGTGGGTGTATCAGGGCAGTTTTCCAGTCGTCAGGAATTTTCGTGGTTTCCCATATATCTTCCAAGATCCTGTGGATGTCATTCGTGAGTTCTCGGTCTTGTAACTTCCAAATTTCCGCGACGGTGCCATCTTCTCCTGGTTCTCTACGATTCTTGAGTAAATTGATTATTTCTTTAACTTCTTCTAGAGTTGGAAGTTCACTATCTGGATTGTACGTGCTCGTTTCTGTCATCAGTTCTTCCATAGGGGGGTCCGTGTCGAGTTTTTCAAAGTACTTTGCCAGAATGTCACAATTGTTTTTGGTATTGGTTTCTAGGGTTCCATCCGGTCTTCTGAAGCACAAGTTGGGTGGCTGATATCCAGTCATATTTTCGCTCTACTTTCTGTAGAAGTTTCTTTTATTGTTCTTCGTGAAGTCCGATTCGATCTCCGTCAGTCGCCATTTATCATATTGTCGTTTTTCACTGGGAATGATTACGCTTGATTGTTCCTGTGTCTTCAGGAAGTTCATCCAATTCTCTGGGAATTTATGGCTACTAACTTTTTTCCATGCACTGATTCGTTGGTCAATAGGTTGGTCACATGTGTGGTTCCACCAACGGTGTTTCCTTGTGAGTGGTGCTTGTGCTAGGTTCATGGACTCTCGAATTCTTGCTGAAAGTTGTGTCCAGTCTGTCGTTTTCTCCATTTTAAATTTGTCTGATATTTTGTTCTTCTGAAGCTTTTTCACTGGAGGATGTGGTTTTCTAGTTATTCAAGAAAAACTTACAAAAGTGATATTAAATTAGCTCTATGTCGGACACCATTCGGAATATAGCATAGGTCCATACGAAGTTTTTTGTTCAGAATCACTAATACTATCACCCCTCAAAGCGTGTACCTTTGCTCCTGACTCACCCTGTATTAATAGGGAAATGTTAAATTTGTAGCCGGCCGGGGTGGCCGAGCGGTTCTAGGCGCTACAGTCTGGAACCGCGCGACCGCTACGGTCGCAGGTTCAAATCCTGCCTCAGGCATGGATGTGTGTGATGTCCTTAGGTTAGTTAGGTTTAAGTAGTTCTAAGTTCTAGGGGACTGATGACCTCAGAAGTTAAGTTCCATAGTGCTCAGAGCCATTTGAACATTTTTTGTAAAATTTGTAAACAATTACATATTACATATATTTAGAAAGACGGGTATATTAAACATACACGTTTTCCAAGGCAACGCTGTGTCAAAATTTCGAAGCGTTCGGTCAAAAACTTTCCGAGATTTGCGATCAGGAACATTTACGGTTTTTATATAAGTAGAAACGTATATGTTCGTTTCTGCAAAATTTCAAATCTCCGAAAGTTCTTCACGGATTGTCTTGGAATTTTGACGCAACGTTGCATTCAAATTCTCAAATGCTTTTTATATATACTGGACCACTATCTCGTATACATGTAATAAAAGGGAAACGTTATAAATGTGTAAATGTTGGTCTGTTAAAAATCGTTAAACTTCGAAAGTTCTTGACTGATTTTTTTGAAATTTTGACACAACGTTGAATTCTAATGTGGGCGTATTTTTTAGGTATGTAATTCTTTGATATATATATATACACGTAATATATGAATATGAATATATAGGGAAAACATCGTTACCAAAAATCTCAGAATGTACCTTTCCGATTCACTTCAAATTTTTGCACGTTACTCTAACAAAGGTTTAGCCACATGTAGACTATATACATTTTAATATACGAGGGACGTTTGAAAATTCTGTGCAAAAATAGAAACTACTTACGTGTTTGTGACAAATCTTTTATATTTTTCGACATAGTCTCGTTTTAGACTTATACTCTTCATTCACCGCTGCTCTAATTTGTTACTCCATTCCGAATAATAGGAATTGTCCAAGTCTGCATAATAGCTGTTAGGTGCTGCAATCACCTCTTCGTTTGAATAAAATCTTTGTCCCTCAAGCCATTTCTTCAAATTGGGGAAGAAATAGCACTCCGAGGGAGTCAAGTCTGGAGAAATGGGGGGATGTGAAACAAGTTGGAGTCCTATTTCCATTAACTTTGCGACCACTACTGCTGAGGTGTGTGCTGGCGCATTGTCGTGATGGAAAAGGATATTTTTGCGGTTCAATCGCCGGCGTTTTTCTTGCAGCTCGGTTTTCAAACGGTCCAATAACGATGAATAATATGCACCTGTAATAGTTTTACTCTTTTCCAGATAGTCGATCAGGATTATCCCTTGAAAATCCCAAAAGACAGTCGCCATAACCTTTCCGGCCGAAGGACTGGTCTTCGCCTTTTTTGGTGCAGATTCTCCAATGGTAACCCGTTGTTTAGATTGTTCTTTGGTCCCACGAGTGTAGTAATGTATCCATGTTTCATCCACAGTGACGAAACGAAGCTTAAAGTCCTGCGGATTCTTCCTGAACAGCTGCAAACCATCCTTACAACACTTCGCACGATTTTGTTTTTGGTCAAGCGAGAGCAATTGTGGAACCCATCTTGCGGATAGCTTTCTCATGTCCAAATGTCTATGCAAAATATTATGTACCCGTTCATTCGAGATGCCTACAGCACTAGCAATCTCACGCACTTTAACTCTTCTGTCATCCATCACCATGTTGTTGTTGTTGTGGTCTTCAGTCCAGAGTTTGATGCAGCTCTTCATGCTACTCTATCCTGTGCAAGCTTCTTCATCTCCCAGTACTTACTGCAACCTACATCCTTCTGAATCTGTTTAGTGTATTCATCTCTTAGCCTCACTCTGCGATTTTTACCCTCCACACTGCCCTCCAATACTAAATTGGTGATCCCTCGATGCCCTACCAACCGATCCATTCTCCTAGTCAAGTTGTGCCACAAATTTCTCTTCTCTCCACTTCTATTCAACACCTCCTCATTAGTTATGTGATCTACCCATCTAATGTTCAGCATTCTTCTGTAGCACCACGTTTCGAAAGCTTCTATTCTCTTCTTGTCTAAACTATTTATCGTCCATGTTTCACTTCCATACAATCCATACAAATACTTTCAGAAACGACTTCCTGACACTTAAACCTATGCTCGATGTTAACAAATTTCTCTTCTTCAGAAACGCTTTCCTTGCCATTGCCAGTCTACATTTTATATCCTCTCTACTTTGATCATGATCAGTTACTTTGCTCCCCAAATAGCAAAACTCATTTACCACTTCAAGTGTCTCATTTCGTAATCTAATTCCCTCAGCATCAGCCGATTTAATTCGGCTACAGTCCATTATCCGTGTTTTGCTTTTGTTGATGTTCATCTTATATCCTCCTATCAAGACAATGTCCATTCCGTTCAGCTGCTCTTCCAGATCCTTTGCTGTCTCTGACATAATTACAATGTCATCGGCGAACCTCAAAGTTTTTATTTCCTCTCCATGGATTTTGATTCCTACTCCGAATTTTTCTTTTGTTTCCTTTACTACTTGCTCAATATACAGATTGAATAACATCGGGGATAGGCTACAACCCTGTCTCACTCCCTTCCCAACCACTGCTTCCCTTTCATGTCCCTCGACTCTCATAACTGCCATCTGGTTTCTGTACAAATTGTAAATAGCCTTACGCTCCCTGAATTTTACCCCTGCCACCTTCAGAATTTGAAAGTGAGTATTGCATTCAACATTGTCAAAAGCTTTCTCTAAGTCTACAAATGCTAGAAACGTAGGTTTGCCTTTCCTTAATCTAGCTTCTAAGATAAGTCGTAGGGACAGTATAGCCTCACGTGTTCCAATATTTCTACGGAATCCAAACTGATCTTCCCCGAGGTCGGCTTCTACCAGTTTTTCCATTCGTCTGTAAAGAATTCGTGTTAGTATTTTGCAGCCGTGGCTTATTAAACTGATACTTCGGTAATTTTCGCATTTGTCAACACCTGCTTTCTTTGGGAATGAAATTATTATATTGTTCTTGAAGTCTGAGAGTCTTTTGCCTGTCTCATACATCTTGCTCACGAGATGATAGAGTTTTGTTAGGCCTTGTTCTCCCAAGCCGTCAGTAGTTCTAATGGAATGTTGTCTACTCCTGGGACCTTGTGTCGACTTAGGTCTTTCAGTGCTCTGTCAAACTGTTGACGCAGTATCATATCTGCTATTTCATCTTCATCTACTTTCTCTTCCATTTCTATAATATTGTCTTCAAGAACATCGGCCTTGTATAGACCCTCTATATACTCCTTCCACATTTCTGCTTTCCCTTCTTTGCTTAGAACTGTGTTTCCATCTGAGCTCTTGATATTCATGCAAGTGGTTCTCTCTTCTCCAAAGGTTTCTTTAATTCTCCTGTAGGTAGTATCTATCTTACCCCTAGTGATATGCACCTCTACATCCTTACAATTGTTCTCTAGCCATCCCTGCTCAGCAAATTTGCACTTCCTGTCGATCTCATTTTTGAGACTTTGTATTCCTTTTTGCCTGATTCATTTACTGCATTTTTATATTTTCTCCTTTCATCAATTAAATTCAATATCTCTTCTGCTACCCAAGGATTTCTATTAGACCTCGTCTTTTTACCTACTTGATCCTCTGCTACCTTCACTATTTCGTCTCTCAAAGCTATCCATTCTTTTTCTACTGTATTTCTTTCCCCCATTCTTGTCAATCGTTCTCTAATGCTCTCCCTGAAGCTCTCTACAACCTCTGGTTCTTTCAGTTTATCCAGGTCCCATCTCCTCAAATTCCCGCCTTTTTACAGTTTCTTCAGTTTTAATCTACAGTTCATAACCAATAGATTGTGGTCAGAGTCCGCATCTGCCCCTGGAAATGTCTTACAATTTAAAACCTGGTTCCTCCCCTGGAGGGGGAGACGGGCAGAGACAGGTGAGAGAAGGAAATTAGGAATGGATCCAGTTCCCATGCTTATTAGAAACGTGTACGTTCTCTTTTCTTTCTTTTTCATTAAAGAGACAGAGCCACGGCAAAGCGGGGCCGGGTACAGCTAATAAACTTAATAAAATGAATTTACAAGCTTTATTGTCGAAATTAAACAACACACTACAAAACAAAACAAAAAGTTTCTGAAAATAAAATCCTTAATAGCAAATACTTCGGCTGCATTATTTACGGAAGTACACACCATATCAGCACCAACAATTTGCCCCCGTTTGAATTCTCTTAGCTCGGACATAAAACACTCATAACTACACTGAACATTGTTCTGACCACGACTGACACTTGCAACGTTTTGAGGACATTGCGCAGGTGTCGTCCTCAAATACAACAGCGCCACCCGCAGGCTTCGCTAGCATCTGCATTATGTTCAACCAAGCCTTTCTCGCTGTATTTATATTCTTGTCCAGTCCCTCTATTTCAGGCCGGAGTTGGGTTGCCAGGAAGTAGGCTTTAGCCGGGCGTGTCCGCCTGGTTACTGCCCGGCCAAATAAATACAAGTCCGGTTTTTGTTTGGCTTTTTAGTGATGAAGTAGAGAACGAACTACTAGGCCCGTTGCAGCCGAATGACGTAAGCGTCAGAAATGACCGTAAGGAGGAACAAGGAGATATACCATGAGGATTCAGAATACAGATACACAGACGAACGTTATTCTCACGTTTGTGGCCGGTATGTTTCTTCGCAGGCCGAACGAGCCTAACACGCAGTATGACAACCACGCTGCGAGCATAACGAACAAGGCAGAGTAGAATGTACCGATCGGCCACGCGTCACGCCCCTGTCTCTCCTAGCCGTGTTGGGACACGCAGTTACGAACAGGAATCAGATTTTCTATGCACCATCACTAGGAAACACGTCGCGTGTGATAGCATTTGTTGTATCAGTGAGCGGCAGACCGTATTGTCTATTTTATTTAATGAAGAACTTTTAGTTTATTCTGACACAAGATTATTTTAGGAAGAAGACTGAGCAATTAACAATATAAAGGTGAAGTTGTCATCATAATTGGCAAATTATAAGGCAAATTGCCGATTTTTTTAGTGTAAGCACATTAAGTTGATCTCGCAAAAAACAGACTGTTACTGATAGTTCAATATCTCGTACTTGAAATAGGTTGTTCGGCTTTTAGGGAAAAATGTCCAGCTAAATGCAACGCCAAGTCCAGCTTTTTTACTTTTGGACCTGACAGCCATAGGCCGAAGGTGGTTCCGTGATGATTCGGGGATGTTTTTCGCACCATGACTTGAGCCTACTCATTCAGATGATACTAAGCGTGAACCAGGATGTTTATTTCAGCGTTCTCGGTGGCCAAGTGTCGCCCTTACTTCTACATCTTCTTAGTGACTATGCTGTGCACACTCTGGTCTACCAAGATACAACAGCCGTGTTCGCAGGGCTCCATGTATACGTTCCTGGTCTAACGAACACTCGGGCGCCCTACCGCACCTCGGCGTGCCCACTGAATCACCTGATTGTAAGCCCGTAGAAAATCACTGGAACTACTTTGAACAGTGGATCAAACCAACATCCCCTCAATTTGGTAGATTTATGGAACCTTGTCCATGAGTTAAGGGATTCTGCTGGATATAGCGTATCTGAATAAATTTACAGACTCTCTTCCTTGTCTATGTGAGTCCATTTTCAAGTCTTAGAGCCAGTGTTACATGGTATTAGTGTGATGTCTCCTGGGAATGACTAGCTTTTGTCTAGCTTGTTTATTGGTTGGTTGGTTGGTTGTTTCGGGGAAGGAGACCAGACAGTGAAGTCATCGGTCTCATCGGATTAGGGAAGGACGGGGAAGGAAGTCGGCCGTGACTTTTGAAAGGAACCATCCCGGCATTTGCCTGGAGCGATTTAGGGAAATCACGGAAAACCTAAATCAGGATGGCCGGACGCAGGATTGAACCGTCGTCCTCCCGAATGCGAGTCCAGTGTTTAACCACTGCGCCACCTCGCTCGGTGCTTGTTTATTAAAGACAGCTGCACGCAATACTAAGAACGCCGTTTCATATAACATACACAAAGCATTTTCCTCTGTCGTTACCATACATTTCGCTTTTCTCTTCTTACTGTATCAGTTTAATTAAAACAGGGATTAACCTGAATTTTTGTTGCAACATAACTGTATACATCCTAGCCTCTCTCTCACCTGCGAGCCGATTGTTCACAATTACATCCAAACAGCTGCAAAAAGAAGCATGGAAGATTACCGTTTAATGGTATGCGTCAAGGTCATTAGTGACGGAGCCCAAACTCGGGTAGGACAAGGATTGCGAAGGCAGTCGAGAGTTTAGTTTTCAAATTATCACCTCTACATTTATCTTAAGCACATTTTAGAATTCTTTGATAACTCAAAAGTGGTTCGCCAGGTTGAGATTTGAACCCTACTCCTCTCATAGGCAAGTTCTTTCGGAATATTGTGATAACACACGGTCCAGTAACATTAATATGCCGGCTGCTGTAGCCGAGCGGTTCTAGGCGCTTCAGTCCAGAACCGCGTTGTTGCTACGGTCGCAGGTTCGAATCCTGCCTCGGGTATGGATGTGTGTGATGTCCATAGGTTAGTTAGGTTTAAGTAGTTCTATGTCTAGGGGACTGATGACCTCAGATGTTAAGTCCCATAGTGCTTAGAGCCTTTGAACCAATTTTTTTTTTTTACCACTGCCTACGTCCGACGTCAACACGCAATAACCACTCACAGGTGGCAACACTAGCAGTGGACGGGATATAAAGCGTATCGTTGTCGTGATTCGGAAACGAAGCGATTTATCAAACGTTCAAATGTGTGTGAATTTCTAAGGGACCAAACTGCTTAAGTCATCGGTCCCTAGAGTTACACATTACTTAAACTAACTTATGCTGAGAACAACCCACACTCACCCATGCGCGAGGGAGGACTCGAATCACCGGCGGGAGGGGCCGCGCAGTCCGTAACATGACGCCTCAAACCGCGTGGCCACTCCGCGCGGCGAAGCGATTTATCGGACGTCCAAAAGGGCTTGACCGTTGGCTTCCGGGCCAGAGGTGGAAGCATTTCCGAAATGGTTAACTCTGTCAAGTGTTCGCGTGCTGCCGTAGCTAAAGTGTACCGTGAATGGCAAAATGGTGCTCTCCAAAACCAGCACCGAGGCAACTGCGGTGCACCAGCGTCAATAGATGACAAGGATGAACGACGGCTGCGGAGTTGTGTACGGGCGAACAGACGTGCAACTCTTCATGAACTGACCGCCCAGATGAAACAAGTGACAACCAACAGCGTCTCTTCAACGACAGTTCAGCCAACATTGCTGCTTCTGGGCCTTTGCAGCAGGCGCCTGGTTCATGCGCCCATGATGACTGCTGTTCATCGACGACGAAGGCTGGAATTTACACGCCAGTACCGCAACTGGACGTCCACTGAGTAGCGACAGGTGGCTTTCTCAGATGAATCATGTTTTACACTCCATCGGACAGGTGGCCTGGGACCCGCCAGGTTAGCCGAGAGCGCTAATGCGCTGCTTCCTGGACTTGGGTAGCCGCACCGGCCCCGGTAGGAGTCCGCCTGGCGTCGGTCGGTGTGCCAGCCAGCCTGGATGTGGTTTTTAGGCAGTTTTCCACATCCCGCCAAGTGAATACCGGGCTGGTCCCCACGTTCCGCCTCAGTTACACAACTCGCAGACATCTGAACACGCTCGCACTATTCCATTAATTACACTCTACGCAGACAGCAGGGGTACACTAATTCCGTCCCGGGGGGGAGGGGGGTTCAGGGTGGCGGCAGGAAGGGCATCCGGCCACCCCTTTCCACTAACCTTGCCAAATCCATTCCTAACAATGCCGACCCTGCGTCAGCGCGGGACATGGCACCAGTGAAAGAAAGAAAGGACAGGTGGCCTGAAAGCAAACACCGTGCATGCATTGTTGTCTAGGGAATGTTTCTGTGGCATTTCCTGGGTGATCTCGTCATTCTGGAGGGCACAGTGGATCAACACAAGTATGCTTCTATCCTTGGTACCATATCTACAGCTACATTCAAGTTTGTTTTACCTCACCAAGATGATATCTACCAGTAGGACAATGCTACGTGACAATCAGCTCACAGTGTATGTGTGTGGTTCGAATAGCACCAGGATGTGTTTACTGTAATTCCCTGGCCACCAAATTCTCCAGATTCAAACCCAATCGAAAAATGTGGGACCAACGACATTGGGCTATTCGCGCCAAAGATCATCAACAGAGAAACTTAGCGCAGCTGGCCACGGCGCAGGAGTCGACGTGGCTCCACTTCCCTGTCGGTACCTTCCAGAACCTCATTGATTCTCTTCCGCACGCCTCGCACCGGTCGGGGCTGCAAAGGGTGTTGGTCATCCAGGCCTTTGATAAGTGGTCACATTAATGTGACTGGACAGTGTAGTTCCTCCTGAAACTGAATGATGTTGTTGTGCTCTTCAGCCTGAAGACTGGACTGACCCAGCTGTGCATGCTGGTCTATCCTGTGCAGGACTCTTCTTTGCTGCACAACTATTGCAATCTGCATCACCTTGAGGCTGCTTACTGTAGTCAAACCTTGACGACCCTCTACAATTTTGACTCCCTCACCCCGTACACACTTCAATCCCTCCATCCATTACCAAATTAAAGATTCCTTTAACCTCCAGTATGTTTCCTACCAACCGATATCTTCTTGTAGTCAAGTCATAGTCAAGTCACTGCTTAAATTTATTTTCTAAATAATTAGATTTAGTAGCTCACCCTAAGCTACGAGGGGCGTTTGAAAAGTCAATGCAAAAATAAAAACTACTTACGTGTTTGGGGTAAACTGATTTTATTTCTCGACAAAGTCTCCTTTTAGACTTATACACTTCGTTCTACGCAGTTCTAATTTGTTCCAAATAATAGGAATTGTCCAAGTCTGGAAAATAGCTATTAGTTGATGTAATCACCTCCTCGTCTGAATAAAATCTTTGTCCCACCAGCCATTTCTTCAAATTGGGGAACAAATAGTAGTCTGAGGGAGCCAAGTCTAGAGAATAAGGGCGATGTGAAACGAGTTGGAATCCTATTTCCATTAATTTTGCGACCACAGCTACTGAGGTGTGTGCTGGTGCATTGTCGTGATGGAAAAGGACTTTTTTACGGTCCAATCGTCGGTGTTTTTCTTGCATCTCGTTTTCAAACTGTCCAATAACGATGAGTAATATGCATCTGTAATAGTTTTACCCTTTTCCAGATAGTCTATGAGGATCATCCCTTGCGAATCCCAAAAGACAGTCGCCATAACCTTTCCGGCCGAAGGAATGGTCTTCGGCTTTTTTGGTGCAGATTCTCCCTTGGTAACCCATTGTTTAGATTGTTGTTTGGTCTCAGGAGTATAGTAATGTATCCTTGTTTCATCCACAGTGACGAAACGACGCTGAAAGCCCTGCAGATTATTCCTGAACAGCTTCAAACCATCCTTGCAATGCTTCACACGATTCCGTTTTTGGTCAAGCGTGAGCAATCGCGGAACACATTTTGCAGATAGCTTTCTCATGTGCAAATGTTTATGCAAAATATTATGCACCCGTTTATTCGAGATGCCCACAGCACTAGTAATCACACGCACCTTAACTCTTCTGTCATCCATCACCATATCATGGATTTTATCAATGATTGTCGTAATCTCTACAAGGCGTCCAGAACGTTCAGCATCGCTTGTGCCCATATGGCCACTCCGAAAATTTTGAAACTACTTATAAACTGTTCTCATGGAAGGTGCAGAGTCACCGTAATGTTTATCAAGCTTCTCTTCCGTCTCCTGAGGCGTTTTGCCTTTCGTAAAGTAATGTTTAATCACCACACGAAGTTCTTTTTCGTCCATTTTTTGACAATCAGAGTGACTTCCTTGATTCACACGAATGCCAGACACAAAGAAATAGACCACTTTAGCTGCAACTTGGTGTTCTTTCTTTCCAAAGATGCTACAAATTAAACATGAGCTCGATACGCGCCGCTGGTGTCGTCTCTCGGACTTTGCACGGACTTTTCAAACGCCCCTCGTAGAAATGTGCATTTAATCTTCAGCATTCGCCTGCTGCACAAATTTCAAAACTTCCCATTCTTTTCTTGTCTGTACTCTTTATCCTTCACATTCCACAAAGATACTTCCTGAGAAGAATTCCTCTCTGTTAAAACAATATTTGATATTCGATTTTAAGATATTTCTCTTTTTAAGGAAAGTTTTTGTTGCTACTGAAAGTCTACATTTTACATCCTCTTGGTTTCTACCAATGTAAACATGTTGCTTCTACTCCTTTAAGTATCTAGTTTCCTTATCTAACTCTCTCAGCGTCATCTGATTACTCTCTTTTTAAAATTTTGGTGATTTTATACCTGTAACGTAATTTCAGAACACTATTCATTCCGTTCAACACTTCTCCTATTTCTCTGCCGTCTCCCACAGAATTACAGCACCATTGGCTAACTTTGTCATATTTTAATTCCTTCTGAATTTTTATTTAGTTTTTGAATGGTTTAAGCAGACCTAAAACGTTTGATATGCTATCGGTCGTCTCTGAGAAGGCGCATTTACGTTTCTTTTGCCTGTATCCTCATTATCCAAATATGCCGGTCCCTTTTTCTGTGCCACAGTCAGATGCCTTTGCTCGTCTCGTCCCGTGTTCCCATTTAGCGAGGCAGAATTGGTATTTTTACGACTCAGCGAACTGTTAGCCACACAGTCACGCCTGGGGAAGTGCTAGACTACTGAACCATTCATTTCACGACGGGAAGGGCAGTGGTGTGAGGCGCGACCATTAAAAAGATATTTTACAGCCGCTCCGCTGCCTCGCCGCTGACCTGCTTCACACACCGGAGTCACATTTTCTTTAAAATTTACTTTGGCCTCAAGCAATGTCGACCTCATAGTTAGCAATAGCTATAACAGTACAGGCTTAATAGACATAGAGGTAAAGTAAACTAACAGGATATGCATAATATAGTGGATAGTACACTCTACTGAGGAGATTTAGTTACAGTACAGTCATGATTACACTACAAACAAGTCTGTTGTTAGAATGATTTTGTATGGATATTCGGGATAGATTGAGTCTTCATGTACACTGAAGTGACAGAAATCGTGAGACACCTCCTAATATCGCGTCGGACCTCGTTTTGCAACTCAGCGTGGCATGGACTCAACAAGTCGTTGGAAGTTCCCTGCAGAAATATTGAGCCATGCTGCGTCTATAGCCGTCCATAATTCCGAAAGTGTTGCCGTTGTAGGATTTTGTGCACGAACTGACACCACGATTATGTCCTGCAGATGGTCGGTGGGATTCATACTGGGCGATCTAGGTGGCCAACTCATTCGCTCGAATCATCCAGAATGTGTTCTCCCCAGGTAGCTGAGTGGTCAGCGCGACAGAATGTCAACCCTAAGCGCCCGGGTTCGATTCCCGGCTGGGTCGGAGATTTTCTCCGCTCAGGGACTGGGTGTTGTGTTGTCCTAATCATTATCATTTCATCCTCATCGACGCGCAAGTCGCTGAAGTGCCGTCAAATCGAAAGTCTTGCACCCGGCAAACGGTCTACCCGACGGGAGGCCCTAGACACACGACTTTAAAAAAATCCAGAATGTTCTTCAAACGAATCGTGAACAATTGTGGCCCGGTGACAAGGCACATTGTCATCCATAAAAAGGGCATCGTTGTTTGTAACAAAAAGTGCATCAATGGCCGCAAATGGTCTCCAAGTAGACGAATATAACCATTTTAAGTCAATAATCGTCTTAGTTGGGCCAGAGGACCCACACCATACCATGTAAACACAGCCCACATCATTTTGGAGCCACCGCTACTTTGCACAGTGCCTTGTTGACTATCTGGCTCCATGACTTCGTGAGGGCTGTGCCACACTCGAATCATGCCATAAATCTTACCAACTGAAATCGGGACTCATTCGGCCAGACAATTGTTTTCCAGTTGTCTAGGGTCCAACCGATATGGTCACGAGCTCAGGAAAGGCGCTGCAGGCGATGTCGTACTGTTAACAAAGACACTCGCGTCGGTCGTCTGCTGCAATAGCCAAATAACGCCAAATTTCGCTACACTGTGCTGACGTATACAATCGTCGTATGTCCCACAATGTTTTCTGCGATTACTTCACGCAATGTTATTTGTCTGTTGGAAATGACAATCTTACGCAAACACCGCTACTCTCAGTCGTTAAGTGAAGCCAGCGTTGTCCATGATAAGAGGTAGTGCCTTAGATTTGGTATTCTCGGCCCGCTCTTGAGGGTATGGATCTCGCAATATTGAATTGCCTAATGATTTCAGAAGTGGAGCGTGCTATGCCTTTAGCTCGAACTACCGATCCGCATTCAAAGTCTGTTTATTCCCCTCGTGTGGCCGTAATCACGTCGGGGACGAAACTTCCTGGCAGATCAAAACTGTGTGCCGGACCGAGACTCGAACCCGGGACCTTTGCCTTTCGCGGGCAAGTGCTCTACCAACTGAGCTATCCAAGCACGACTCGCGCCCCGTCCTCACAGCTGTACTTCCGCCAGTACCGCGTCTCCTACCTTCCAAACTTCACAGAAGCTCTCCTGCGAACCTTACAGAACTAGAACTCCTGGAAGAAAGGATATTGCGGAGACATGGCTTAGCCATAGGCAGGGGGATGTTTCCAGAATGAGATTTTCACTCTGCAGCGGAGTGTGCGCTGATATGAAACTTCCTGGCAGATTAAAACTATGTGCCGGACCAAGACTCGAACTCGGGACCTTTGCCTTTCGCGGGCAAGTGCTCTACTTCTGTGAAGTTTGGAAGGTAGGAGACGAGGTACTGGCGGAAGTAAAGTTGTGAGGACGGGGCGTGAGTCGTGCTTTTGTAGCTCAGTTGGTAGAGCACTTGCCCGTAAAAGGTAAAGGACCCGAGTTCGAGTCTCGGTCCGGCACATACACTCCTGGAAATTGAAATAAGAACACCGTGAATTCATTGTCCCAGGAAGGGGAAACTTTATTGACACATTCCTGGGGTCAGATACATCACATGATCACACTGACAGAACCACAGGCACATAGACACAGGCAACAGAGCATGCACAATGTCGGCACTAGTACAGTGTATATCCACCTTTCGCAGCAATGCAGGCTGCTATTCTCCCATGGAGACGATCGTAGAGATGCTGGATGTAGTCCTGTGGAACGGCTTGTCATGCCATTTCGACCTGGCGCCTCAGTTGGACCAGCGTTCGTGCTGGACGTGCAGACCGCGTGAGACGACGCTTCATCCAGTCCCAAACATGCTCAATGGGGGACAGATCCGGAGATCTTGCTGGCCAAGGTAGTTGACTTACACCTTCTAGAGCACGTTGGGTGGCACGGGATACATGCGGACGTGCATTGTCCTGTTGGAACAGCAAGTTCCCTTGCCGGTCTAGGAATGGTAGAACGATGGGTTCGATGACGGTTTGGATGTACCGTGCACTATTCAGTGTCCCCTCGACGATCACCAGTGGTGTACGGCCAGTGTAGGAGACCGCTCCCCACACCATGATGCCGGGTGTTGGCCCTGTGTGCCTCGGTCGTATGCAGTCCTAATTGTGGCGCTCACCTGCACGGCGCCAAACACGCATACGACCATCATTGGCACCAAGGCAGAAGCGACTCTCATCGCTGAAGACGACACGTCTCCATTCGTTCCTCCATTCACGCCTGTCGCGACACCACTGGAGGCGGGCTGCACGATGTTGGGGCGTGAGCGGAAGACGGCCTAACGGTGTGCGGGACCGTAGCCCAGCTTCATGGAGACGGTTGCGAATGATCCTCGCCGATACCCCAGGGGCAACAGTGTCCCTAATTTGCTGGGAAGTGGCGGTGCGGTCCCCTACGGCACTGCGTAGGATCCTACGGTCTTGGCGTGCATCCGTGCGTCGCTGCGGTCCGGTCCCAGGTCGACGGGCACGTGCGCCTTCCGCCGACCACTGGTGACAACATCGATGTACTGTGGAGACCTCACGCCCCACGTGTTGAGCAATTCGGCGGTACGTCCACCCGGCCTCCCGCATGCCCACTATACGCCCTCGCTCAAAGTCCGTCAACTGCACATATGGTTCACGTCCACGCTGTCGCGGCATGCTACCAGTGTTAAAGACTGCGATGGAGCTCCGTATGCCACGGCAAACTGGCTGACACTGACGGCGGCGGTGCACAAATGCTGCGCAGCTAGCGCCATTCGACGGCCAACACCGCGGTTCCTGGTGTGTCCGCTGTGCCGTGCGTGTGATCATTGCTTGTACAGCCCTCTCGCAGTGTCCGGAGCAAGTATGGTGGGTCTGACACACCGGTGTCAATGTGTTCTTTTTTCCATTTCCAGGAGTGTAGTTTTAATCTGCCAGGAAGTTTCATATAAGCGCACGTTACGTTGCAGAGTGAAAATCTCATGTCCGGCACACAGTTTTAATCTGCCAGGAAGTTTCATATCAGCGCACACTCCTCTGCGCAGTGAAAATCTCATTCTGGAAACGTCGGAGACTTTTTCGCCTCGAATCATCTGAGTACAAATGACAGCTCCGCCTATGCACTGCCCGTTCATACCTTGTATACGCGATACTACCGGTATAAATGTGCGTTTTGCTATCCCATGATATATATGTAAGTTCTTAATTGAAAAATACACTGTGGTTCAATATTTAAAGTATGTTGAACAACGGATTGTATTTTATTACACTACACTATGCATATTTGTGTTGATTTTCTCGCTCTTGAGGATGCTAATGCTTCAGAATAGAGCATTCCACGTCAGCTGATCAGAAAATTTAATGCTGATAACCGTGTATCACAGTGTCACATCATTTCGCAGTAACGCTCTAGGCTGCGTATTCTGCTCAGTTACTTTCTTTCCTACACTGCTTCGAGACAAGAAGAGCTGCGACTACTGTGCAATCCCTGTCCGCAATACATTCTGTAAGCCACTTATTTTTTTACCATAACATGTTTCAGCATTTGTGTGTCATCTTTCGTGGGTCTCAAAAATTCCGAGTTGAGAAATATTAAATATGGTGAACTGCAAGGTTCGGTGTTAGACCGTTCTGTTCGTAACTTATATATGTGACTTACCTGGGACAACGAAGCATTCCTTAAAATCTGTAGCGTTTGCTGACGACGCTAGTACACTGGTAAAGGGCTCAACCACACTGGTTCATTGCAAGCAGCTTAATCTCTAAGACACATATAAAGCATTTCAAATGAAATCATAATGACCAACTGACAGCAAAAGTAGACATAACTGGGCAAACACTGGATGAGTCTCCATGTCTGAATTTCCTGGCATCCAGATTGGTAATAAACTGAGGTAGGACTATCCTGTGGAAATCGGTCTCATGGCATTGCTCCCCAAACGGTATTGCCGACATACTTTGCGTAATTTGAGCCTGTAGTATCCTGTGGTATAATCCTTCGGAACCATGAGTCTGCTGAAGCGTGCAATAAGAATATTGTCTAAAGTTGATAACTGAGTATCTTCGGGGACTTAGGATTCATACCGGTACTTGCCAATGCATATACTCCCCTAATCTTATTTGAAGTTAACAGCAAGAACGAATTTAGTTTGAATTCTGCAATTCAGAACCACAATACTAGAGGTAAAAGTTATTTCCATTCACACTACACATCCCTATTTACATGTGAAAACAGAGTTTTATAGTCTGGTGGAAACGTCTGTAACAAGCTGCCAGTAGAAATCAGGCAGGGCATTGAAAATCCTCCAAATCTTCAAAGACAAAGGAAAATAATACTTCGTCAGCCAATACTTCCAAAGTTTATCGAAATATTTAAACCCAAGGATGTAAGTTTATATTAAATAAATCTTGCCTTTGCCAGTCTACACAATTCCGGAAAAAAGCTAACATCCTCAAGGGCAAGATCATATTATTAACAAGTGACTTGACTTTGTAGGAGTACAACACAACGCCGGCCGCGGTGGTCTCGCGGTTAAGGCGTTCAGTCCGGAACCGCGCGACTGCTACGGTCGCAGGTTCGAATCCTGCCTCGGGCATGGATGTGTGTGATGTCCTTAGGTTAGTTAGGTTTAAGTAGTTCTAAGTTCTAGGGGACTGATGACCACAGAAGTTAAGTCCCATAGTGCTCAGAGCCATTTGAACCATTTAGTACAACACAACAAATTCAGACCGAATAAAGCAAATAAAACAGACATGTCACAGTAAAGGGGGCCCAAACAGACGTATCAGGCGGGAACACTGCGGTGTATTCTCCCATCCAAACGATCATGAATGTACCAAACGACATCCTGCAACAGATTGTCCCAAGCATCTTGGAACACTTGTTCCAATTCGGCAATGGTTCTTGTAGGCTCAGGAGGAAGAGAAAGTTTTCACTTTATCGCGTGCCATGCATGTTTAATTGAAGGGAGATCTGGTGCTCTTTCTGGTAAGGGCAGTTGCACACCACGAACAGCACGTTGCGTAGCAGCAGGCTTATGTGGTCGTGTATTGTCCTGCTGAACATCTACATCTACGTGATTACTCTGCTATTCACAGTAAAGTGCTTGGCAGAGGGTTCAATGAACCACCTTCAATCTGTCTCTCTACCGTTCCACTCTCGAACGGCACGCGGGAAAAACGAGCACTTAAAATTTTCTGTGCGAGCCCTGACTTCTCTTATTTTATCGTGATGATCATTTCTCCCTATGTAGGTGGGTGCCAACAGAATGTTTTCGCAATCGGAGGAGAAAACTGGTGATTGAAATTTCATGAGAAGATCCCGTCGCAACGATAAACGCCTTTGTTTTAATGATTGCCACTCCAATTCACGTATCATGTCTGTGACACTACCTCCCTTATTTCGCGATCATACAAAACGAGCTGCCCTTCTTTGTACTTTTTCGATGTCATCCGTCAGTCCCACCTGACGCGAATCCCACACCGCATAGCAGTACTCCAGAACAGGGCGGACAAGCGTGGTGTAAGCAGCCTCTTTAGTAGACCTGTTGCACCTTCTAAGTGTTCTGTCAATGAATCGCAGTCTTTGGTTTGCTCTACCCACAATATTATCTATGTGATCGTTCCAATTTAGGTTATTTGTAATTGTAACCCGTAAGTATTTAGTTGAATTTACAGCCTTCAGATTTGTGTGACTTATCGCGTAATCGAAATTCAGCTGATTTCTTTTAGTACTCATGTGAATAACTTCACACTTTTCCTTATTCAGGGTCAATTGCCACCTTTCGCACCATACATGTATCTTATCTGAATCATTTTGCAATTCGGTTTGGTCATCTGATGACGTTGCAAGGCGGTAAATGATGGCATCATCTGCAAACGCCGGCAGCGGTGGTCTAGCGGTTCTGGCGCTGCAGTCCGGAACCGCGGGACTGCTACGGTCGCAGGTTCGAATCCTGCCTCGGACATGGGTGTGTGTGATGTCCTTAGGTTAGTTAGGTTTAAGTATTTCTAAGTTCTAGGGGACTTATGACCTAAGATGTTGAGTCCCATAGTGCTCAGAGCCATTTGAGCCATCTGCAAACAATGTAAGACGGCTACTGAGATTGTCTCCTATGTCGTTAATATAGATCAGGAACAATAGAGGGCCTATAACACTTCCTTGGGGAACGCCGGATATTATTTCTGTTTTACTCGATTACTTTCCGTCTATTACTACGAACTGTGACCTTTCTGACAGGAAATCACTAATCCAGTCGCACAACTGAGGCGATACTCCATAGGCACGCAGTTTGGTTAGAAGACGCTTGTGAGGAACGGTGTCGAAAGCTTTCTGGAAATCTAAAAATCTGGAATCAATTTGACATCCCCTGACGATAGCACTTATTACTTCATGAGTATAAAGAGCTACTTGTGTTTCACAAGAACGATATTTTCTGAAACCGTGCTGACTATGTGACAATAAATCGTTTTCTTCGAGGTACTTCATAATGTTCGAATACAGTATATGTTTCAAAACCCTACCGCAAATCGACGTTAGTGATATAGGCCTGTAATTCAGCGGATTACTCCTACTTCCCTTTTTGGGTATTGGAGTGACTTGAGCAATTTTCCAGTCTTTAGGTACGGATCTTTCTGCGAGCGAGTGGTTGTATATAACTGCTAAATATGGAGCTATTTTATCAGCATACTCTGAGAGGAACCTGACTGGTATACAATATGAAAAAGCGCATCACATTTCTGCCGAATAAATGTCAGTAGCACGTGGATAACAACCTGTGCAATGTAGTGGGAACTGATTACTTCACACTGCAGGAACACCAAATGTGGCCCCGAGCTGTAAGTGTTGGCTCCCTACATCATGAAGCCTGGGATGAGACCTGTGTGTCCCGTCGTGGGTGCATGCCCTTTGGAATAGGCCGCTCACTCAGTCTATGCCGTACACCAGGGCTTCATAACATACGTGCTCGCGTGCTCGCGGAGCAAGCTGTGAGCAGCAAGGCGCGAGCACGGAGCAGCGCTAGCACGCTACCCCCACTACCGGACCAGAGCGGAGAGTGGGGAAAGTCACGTGGGGCACACAACAGCTTCCGCCAGTCAATGTAAATCCGCGGCCACCTGCAGGGATATCACTCACGAATTATTACTGCGACAAATGAAACAAACAAAGGAGAATGTACACATGCCACATAATTTTATTAGCTTAGTGTATGCCTCTACATTCGCATTAATTTGTGAACTGTTACACAATAAAAGGTGTCACTGAAGTGTGGGATTCTCGGTTATCTTGTACTTTTTGCCCTTTACAATTGCGTCTATGTTCGGAGTAATTGTTCTTGTGCATTTTAGGCGTAGCGTGCAGTTTAAATCTGGATCAGACAATGCGTCTCTCAGGCACGTCTTGTTACATTTCATTGCAGAGAACAGTTGTTCACAAACATACGTGGAACCGAACATTGATATTATTGTAGCCGCCAGTTCGTGCAAACGAGGAAATCTATCCTGTGGGAAGTGTCTGTAGAATTCCAAAATGTTTTTCTTGTTCTGAAATTTGTCTCTGTATTCTCTGTCACATTGCAGGTCAATAATTTCTTGCTGCAGCTCAGGACGAATCTCTTAAATATTCGCTGAATATGGAGAGAACAGATCAAAATCACTGTCTAGTGCTGTCAGATCTTGAAAGCGCTGATCAACTAAACTATGTGAATAACGTTCACAGTCTTTGTGAACCTCTTGCATGGATGATAATTTAGGAAAATGAGCTAGGTTTCCTGTTTCCAGCTGACTCACCCAAAGTGTCAATTTCATTTTAAAAGCTCGTATTCGATCTATGAAATGAGTAATTAGCAGATCTTTACCTTGTAGTAAAATGTTCAAAGCATTCAGACGGCTAAGAACGCGAGATCACATTCAAACGTGCGC
Source organism: Schistocerca americana (assembly GCF_021461395.2). NCBI lineage: Eukaryota > Metazoa > Arthropoda > Insecta > Orthoptera > Acrididae > Schistocerca > Schistocerca americana. Next base: position 867,162,420 of record NC_060120.1, on the reverse strand, counting down.
GCGCATTTCCCCTCCCTCCCCTCCCTCCCTACTCCGCGACCTTGCACCTGCTCGCGAGCACGTGCCTGAGCAGACGCGAGTACTCGCGCTCAAAACCGGCCAGTTGTTAAGCCCTGCCGTACACGTTTACGTCCATCACTCGCACACAGGCAGAACCTACTCTCACCACTGAAGACGACAGAGCGCACTTCCACCGTCCAGTAAAGTCTCTCGCGACATCTGAGGAACCATGCCTGCTGGTGTCGTGGTGTCGGTGGGTGCCTGGCGACAGACGCACGTGATCTTAGTCCTGCTGCAAACAGAAGGTTGCCAAAGGTCCTCGGTGACAGAGAAAGTGTAACATGTGCCCGAATTTCCTACTTGGATGATGTTCGGTCGGCTACCGCTACTCGATCAACGTGTATGTACTAGGACTGCTGTAAATTTTTAAAAATATCGTAGATCGATATTTAAAAAATATCTTTAGGCGCCCCTCGGTGTATCGAAAGGCGTGTCGATAAGTCGACGAAGAAAATATCGGCGTACCGGGCTATAAAAATATCGGCTGCACATTGTAAATATACTGCCGATTAGAGATTTGTATATTTAAGTATTGGTTTATTATTAGATATTCTGGACATCAACAAGCTAGCAGCCTCTTATCCTCCTTAGAGCATGAATTGAAAGGAAAACGATACATGTTCACGCTTGGCGATAACCACTACAATAGTATAAATGTAAATGATCGAATGGCGTCAATGGCCGGGAGTTCCCAGACGGGAAGTTCGGCCGTCAAGTGCAAGTGTTATTGAGTGCGACGCCGCATTGGGGCGAGTTGCGCGTCGTCAGTGGGGATGAAATGATGACGAGGACAGCACAACACCCAGTCCCAGAGGGGAGAAAATCTCCCGCCCCAGCCGGGAATCGGACCCGGGCCCCCGTGCGTGGCATTCCAACGCGCTGACCGTTCAGCTTTTTTTTTCGATATAGTTCGTTGCGTTTGGTCTGGGCGGACGTCACAAGACATCCGTTTGGGCTAGCCTGCCGGCGAAAATGATGAGGATTAGGACAACACAACACCCAGTCCCTGAGGAGAGAAAATCTCCGACCCTGTCAGGAGTAGAACCCGGGCTCTTAGGATTGACAGTCTGTCACGCTGACCACTCAGCTACTGGGGGCGGACCTGTTGGGGCGGACACTACAATGGTACCTGCGTGTAAGTGCAAACAATAAAAGGTGTCCAATGGCTCCGTCGTTCGGTTTCATCTCATATCGAATTTGTCCGGAACACTTCATTCGACTTATCAGTTATTGCACAACATATGTTCGAAACGAAACATGTCATCAACAGTCTACAAAAAAAGTTGGTTGTACTACATAATAAAACCAATGGTTAAGACCCTAAATCTGTTAGAACAACTGGAGATAATAAAAAAAAACAGAATCTATGTTAAATGAACAAAAGATTTCGTATGCCACACTTATTTCAGTAATATTAAAGACCTATTCTGAAACTGTCCCGTGCATAAGTCAATTGTTTAATAATTAGAACTTTGGCACTACGAATAAATTCTTCTTTGATCACACCATGTACAAAAACATGTGTGAAGTGTTCACAAACATGTGTATGCAAATGCTCCTATTGAGTGAAGTGATATGCACGAACAAGATTGAGAAAAGAAAGTATGATGGTGCTAAAACATTAAAAACGCTTTTCTTCGATTATCTGGTACTTTTGCACTGTTCATCTTTTCCGCTATTACGTACATATTTTCCGCGTTTGACGTACGACATTCATAACCTAGCATCAGATCCTTTCATGACAGGAATATGCTTTTCACCTCATTCAAGAGAAAAAAATACGGCATTTATTAAGACAAATTAGATCCGAGGAAGGATCTACATGGTCCGAAATGCATTCTGTATTTAATAAAACACGAAACATTGTGACTGAAGGTGATTTTTAATTCATACTTCCAGTATATTGAATACAGTGGCATTTGAAGCAGCCAATTATGGATAAAATTAAAACGAATCACTATCACTACAACCCCTCGATACATACATAATATTATACCTGGTGACACATTGAATTTTTTTTTTTTTTTTGGGGGGGGGGGGGGGCAGTGTAGGTTCCAGATAGTGGTCGTGTTAAGTCACGTAAATGGTTGGTTTGAAATATTAGTTGAAAACAGTGGTGGGGTATTGTAGGAAGAGCATCGGCTCTTTCCAACGTAACTTTTTCTTCAGCGCGTCATTATCACAGCTAATCTATCATGATTTTGTCTTTCAGAAAGCCTCAAGGATATTGACTTTTTCCGAGGAAAAGTGGATCTGCCAGTTAAATCTAAGAAATATAAAGATTTCATGAAGCTCGCCAATAAGTGTGTGCCAACCTGAGTCATGGAACTTTATAATTATTCAAAAAAAAAAAAAAATTCGTTTGGTGCAAGAGCGAGGCAAGTCCATTTTTATAAAATTCAAAAATATTGTAATAAATCTTTGTTTGGTTATGTAGTAAGTTATTATGTTGTGCTGGCTACCTAAATAAAGGCTGGAAAATAGACAGAACCCATTAAAATATTTTTCCAACAAACGCCCAGTTTGTTGTGTTTTATACCAAGTTATGCGAACGTAACTTACTTGTAATTTCACCAAGTTGACAGCTAACCACTTGTTCATAGTAAAATATTTAATTCAGATTCTAAATTAATTTTAACATCCATAAATCCTATTAGATTTTTATATCGCCTGGCCAATGTGTCACATACACTCTTTGTTGTGTCTCCGAGAACTGGGATAGCGTAAAGCGGCAGGCAGTGACGAAATCTCGAGATCCTTTACAAAATTGACACTACTTTTCTCATGTGACTGTAGGCTTTCCCGCCGTAAACTATTGATGAAGGGCCCGCATCTCGTGGTCGTGCGGTAGCGTTCTCGCTTCCCACGCCCGGGTTCCCAGGTTCGATTCCCGGCGGGGTCAGGGATTTTCTCTGCCTCGTGATGGCTGGGTGTTGTGTGCTGTCCTTAGGTTAGTTAGGTTTAAGTAGTTCTAAGTTCTAGGGGACTGATGACCATAGATGTTAAGTCCCATAGTGCTCAGAGCCATTTATTGATGAAGGTTTCTCGGGTCTCCAGCCGGGTGGTAGCGTTGATATCTCGCTTTTCTCATAGTGCCTGCAGTGAAGGTGAAATGGTTAATTATTTGCTTGGGAATTCAAATATTGTAGCCAGAAGCTTTGAAAGTGCATGGTTGATGCTTAATTCTCCTTACCGCAGTTTCTAAAAATTAAATTGTTTCACAAAAACGGATAAAAATAAAAATTTCGCTATTCATCAGGAAAGTATTTCGAAACGGTCATAATTTTACCCAGTCAGTCGTTGATATATAGCTTATTTAGTACAGTTTCTCGAAATCAATAGCAGGCCGTACAAGCTAAGTTTTAATCTAACATTGCATTTGCAAATTAAATATGATATGTTCTGCGGTAAATCTTGACTTACTTCACAAGGCTTTCTGAGTAACATCTTCGAGTTAACGGTGGTGTTATATTCAGGGATGGCGAGCTGCCAGAAATGAAAAGCTATCGCCGGTAGCCAAATTCCAGAGGAATGTGCAGTCTACCGTGTAGAGAGTGCATAATGGCTGCGCGTGTAGCAGCAGCGCTGACTAATCAGCAAAACAAAGCGTAGTCTGTGGAGCACTGCGGGCGTTTGCTCTTAACCCCGGAAGGCCACACACTGTGCTTGAGGCGTGAGCAAGAAATGGGACAGCACAAATGAGAAACGGAAGCACCAGGCCAACTGCCTCTCTGCGAATGGATCGTCTCTGTACATGATAAATGTGAGCGTTATCTGTCCATGCGTCTCGCTACAAATCCGCAGCTCACAACCGGAACCCTACAGAGATTATATGGTGTGATAGCCCATCATACCCAATCCATGAGAAGCGTTGGGTTTGGAACTGCTAGGCTGGGTTTGAAGGTCCCTGAGACACTTAGCAAGCAGACATATTTCCGTCTTATGCACATGAAATCGTCATCTAACGACTCTAATGTTAGCTCGGATGCATCAAATGATTGTGCTAACTTAACGAAGTTGACGATTCGTTATACAATGACTTGCAACCTATTATTTTTAAGTCAGTTGTAAAAATAACGAATAAAACAATTTGAGAACTAACAAATGGTTCAAATGGCCCTGAGCACTATGGGACTTAACTACTGAGGTCATCAGTCCCCTATAACTTAGAACTACTTAAACCTAACTAACCTAAGGACATCACACACATCCATGCCCGAGGCAGGATTCGAACCTGCGACCGTAGCGGTCACGCGGTTCCAAACTGACGCGCTTAGAACCGCACGGCTACACTGGCCGGCTGAGAATTAACAATTCGCAAAACACTTATGTAACCATTTTCCTCGAATGAGGCAGTTCTATTGATTGGAAATTCCGCCTTTTTCATCCTCTTTTAACGGCGAATATATCTTGTTTTTAAAAAACTTAACAACTCCACAACCTTTATGAAACTGTTTTCTCGAATGAATGAAATTTTCCACGAAAAAGTCCAAAATTTTTGATTCGCGTTTGAATTTTGAGAAATAATATAAAATTAATAATAAATGATCTTCAAAACCATTCAATCAATTTTTATTTCAGTTTTAATCTTTTTTATTTTTGTCCGACTTTTTCGCGAAATGGGTCACTAAACGCTCGCCATAGTCACGTGTGACTTTTGGAGACTATATATATTCCGGCGACAAAAATTCTGTTTTGCACATCTGAATGCTCATTCCGTAGATATTCATACTCTATATCCACAGCACTTTTGCTGGAACTTTGACTGCTTTCCACAGTTAAGAGAAGCTCTCTTGCATATCTTATTGGACTCTCCTGGTTGACAGGGTAATGCAGAAAAATTTCTTAGACACAGCCAAAGAATTGTTTCCAGAATGAATTTTTTACACTGCCCTGTTTTGAAAAATTCCATTTTTTCGTTTCGTGATATGGTGCGTGATGTGTTATTTATTACGATGTGGATAGCCATTAATACTGATTTCCTGTTGTGGTTACATATTTAAGGTTAGCTATCCGGCTTTTATTTTAGTTACTGGTTTTTATTCGACTGTTTCTCCCTTTTTAGGTTTTCCTATTCTCATTTACATGTTACGAAATATACTGGAGAGCGAATCGACTAATATTTTTTTTTTTTTTCCCCTCCGCGATTTTTCACTTTCAGGGTTGCTGAGATGGCCCCTCCTAATGCTCTTTAACATATAATATCATTTGACGAGTCTTAGTTGAAATAATTCACTTACTTTTTGTCTGGTAGTCATACAGTTAAAAATGCGAGCGTGCTTCTCAATTTCCATCCACTCGATATCACAGATAATACCAGACAAGAGAGAAAGAGAGTAATCGGCTTCTTTCGTGAATGCGTAACTCCAGCTCTATGACACTTAAGCAAACGTCTCTCTCCGTGGCTGCGTGAGCCATGCACACACACAAACACACACACACACACACACACACACACACACACACAACTTTCTTAACTGCCAAAGCCATTCTCAGATTTTTAATATTTTTTTGTAGTCACATAATTATTTTAACATCACTGTCTGAGAATGCTATTCTTCCACAATAGTTTGTTAGTTTCAGAATTTCGAGTAGGTAATTAATTTACTGGGAGAGACTTGCATATAAAGTTTATGTGCTTACTTAATGGACATGTAATCTATCCGCGATTGCTGTCATTCGATTCGTAATTTTATCAGCTGTTAGTATCTGTGCTTGATTTATAACATGTCCATTCTTTGTGTGAGCTGAATGTAACGGTTGACTTGGCCTCGCCAATGCAAGCGTGAATCACTCTGGAAAAGTTTGTGAATTATAGGTGACAAGTGAAAATGGCTCAGCAGCAGAGGTAAACACCGATCAGCCATAACATTGTGAACACAGACCTACTATCGATATAAACCCGTCCAGGCGGCAGCAGCGTCACCTGGCGACACATGCGCGGTGCATGTACACTATTGGCCATTAAAATTGCTACACCACGATGAGGACGTGCTACAGACGCGAAATTTAACCGACAGGAAGAAGATGCAGTAATATGCAAATTATTAGCTTTTCAGAGCATTCACACAAGGTTGGCGCCGGTGGCGACACCTACAACGTGCTGACATGAGGAAAGTTTCCAACCGATTTCTCAAACACAAACAACAGGTGACCGGCGTTGCCTGGTGAAACGTTGTTGTGATGCCTCGTGTAAGGAGGAGAAATGCGTACCATCACGTTTCCGACTTTGATTAAGGTCGGATTGCAGGCCATTGCGATTACGGTTTATCGTATCGCGACATTGCTGCTCGCGTTGGTGGAAATCCAATGACTGTTAGCAGAATATGGATCGGTGGGATCAGGAGGGTAATACGGAACGCCGTGCTGGATCCCAACGGCCTCGTATCACTAGCAGTCGAGATGACAGGCATCTTACCCGCATGGCTGTAACGGTTCGTGCAGCCACGTCTCGATCCCTGAGTCAACAGATGGCGACGTTTGCAAGACAACAACCATCCGCACCAACAGTTCGACGACGTTTGCAGCAGCATGGACTATCAGCTCGGAGACCATGGCTGCGATTACCCTTGACGCTGCATCACAGACAGGAGCGTCTGCGATGGTGTACTCAACGACGAACCTTGGTGCACGAATGGCAAAACGTCATTTTTTCGGATGAATCCAGGTTCTGTTTACAGCATCATGATGGTCGCATCCGTGTTTGGCGTCATCGCGGTGAACACACATTGGAAGCGTGTATTCGTCATCGCCATACTGGCGTATGATGGTATGGGGTGCCATTGGTTACACGTCTCGGTCACCTCTTGTTCGCATTGACGGCACTTTGAACAGTGGACGTTACATTTCAGATGTGTTACGACCCGTGGCTCTACCCTTCATTCGATCCCTGCGAAACCCTACGTTTCAGTAGGATAATGCACGACCGCATGTTGCAGGTCTTGTACGGGCCTTTCTGGATACAGAAAATGTTCGACTGCTGCCCTGGCCAGCACATTCTCCAGATCTCCCACCAATTGAAAACGTCTGGTCAATGGTGGCCGAGCAACTGGCTCGTCACAATACACCAGTCACTATTCTTGGTGAACTGTGGTATCGTGTTGAAGCAGCATGGGCAGCTGTACCTGTACCGCCCACATCTCGTGGTCGTGCGGTAGCGTTCTCGCTTCCCACGCCCGGGTTCCCGGGTTCGATTCCCGGCGGGGTCAGGGATTTTCTCTACCTCGTGATGGCTGGGTGTTGTGTGCTGTCCTTAGGTTAGTTAGGTTTAAGTAGTTCTAAGTTCTAGGGGACTTATGACCACAGCAGTTGAGTCCCATAGTGCTCAGAGCCATTTTGTACCTGTACACGCCGTCCAAGCTCTGTTTGACTCAATGCCCAGGCGTATCAAGGCCGTTATTACTACCAGAGGTGTTTGTTCTGGGTACTGATTTCTCGGGACCTATGCACCCGAATTGCGTCAAAATGTAATTACATGTCAGTTCTAGTATAATATTTTCGTCCAATGAATATCTGTTTATCATATGCATTCCTTCTTGGTGTAGCAATTTTAGTGGCCAGTAGTGTAGCATCAGTGAGTATTGTCCGTGTTTAGAATGGGGAAAAGCGCGCGATGTATCCTAGTTTCACCGAGGGCCGACTGTGATGGTCCGAAGGCTCGGAACGAGCATTTCGGAAACTGCACTACTTTTCAGATGTTCGAGGAGTGCTGTGGTGAGTGTCATCAACACGCGGCGAAACCAATATGAATAGAGGTAGTTTGGTTGGGCGGCCACCCCTCATTACAGGTGTCGGACGTCATAGGCTGGGCAGACTGGACAGACGGCGGACTGCAGCGGAACTAACATCAGAGTTTAATACTGGGCGGAGTACAAGGGTGCCTGAAGGCACAGTACACCGAGCACATTCCTCACGATGGGTCTCCGCAGCCGCCAACCCATGCATGTGCCAATGTTAACACCATGTGTAAGTAGGCTGTTTAGGTTTTTATATTGGTAACGCCTCGTAGCGCTCTGTATGAAAATCACTGGCTGTGCTGTGTGCAGTTGTGGCTAGTTTGCATTGTTGTCTGCCATTGTAGTGTTGGGCAGCTGGATGTGAACAGCGCGTAACGTTGCGCAGTTGGAGGTGAGCCGCCAGCAGTGGTGGATGTGGGGAGAGAAATGGCGGAATTTTGAAATTTGTAAGATTGGAAGTCATGAACTGCTATATACACTCCTGGAAATTGAAATAAGAACACCGAGAATTCATTGTCCCAGGAAGGGGAAACTTTATTGACACATTCCTGGGGTCAGATACATCACATGATCACACTGACAGAACCACAGGCACATAGACACAGGTAACAGAGCATGCACAATGTCGGCACTAGTACAGTGTATATCCACCTTTCGCAGCAATGCAGGCTGCTATTCTCCCATGGAGACGATCGTAGAGATGCTGGATGTAGTCCTGTGGAACGGCTTGCCATGCCATTTCCACCTGGCGCCTCAGTTGGACCAGCGTTCGTGCTGGACGTGCAGACCGCGTGAGACGATGCTTCATCCAGTCCCAAACATGCTCAATGGGGGACAGATCCGGAGATCTTGCTGGCCAGGGTAGTTGACTTACACCTTCTAGAGCACGTTGAGTGGCACGGGATACATGCGGACGTGCATTGTCCTGTTGGAACAGCAAGTTCCCTTGCCGGTCTAGGAATGGTAGAACGATGGGTTCGATGACGGTTTGGATGTACAGTGCACTATTCAGTGTCCCCTCGACGATCACCAGTGGTGTACGGCCTGTGTAGGAGATCGCTCCCCACACCAAGATGCCGGGTGTTGGCCCTGTGTGCCTCGGTCGTATGCAGTCCTGATTGTGGCGCTCACCTGCACGGCGCCAAACACGTATACGACCATCACTGGCACCAAGGCAGAAGCGACTCTCATCGCTGAAGACGACACGTCTCCATTCGTCCCTCCATTCACGCCTGTCGCGACACCACTGGAGGCGGGCTGCACGATGTTGGGGCGTGAGCGGAAGACGGCCTAACGGTGTGCGGGACCGTAGCCCAGCTTCATGGAGACGGTTGCGAATGGTCCTCGCCGATACCCCAGGAGCAACAGTGTCCCTAATTTGCTGGGAAGTGGCGGTGCGGTCCCCTACGGCACTGCGTAGGATCCTACGGTCTTGGCGTGCATCCGTGCGTCGCTGCGGTCCGGTCCCAGGTCGACGGGCACGTGCACCTTCCGCCGACCACTGGCGACAACATCGATGTACTGTGGAGACCTCACGCCCCACGTGTTGAGCAATTCGGCGGTACGTCCACCCGGCCTCCCGCATGCCAACTATACGCCCTCGCTCAAAGTCCGTCAACTGCACATACGGTTCACGTCCACGCTGTCGCGGCATGCTACCAGTGTTAAAGACTGCGATGGAGCTCCGTATGCCACGGCAAACTGGCTGACACTGACGGCGGCGGTGCACAAATGCTGCACAGCTAGCGCCATTTGACGGCCAACACCGCGGTTCCTGGTGTGTCCGCTGTGCCGTGCGTGTGATCATTGCTTGTACAGCCCTCTCGCAGTGTCCGGAGCAAGTATGGTGTGTCTGACACACCGGTGTCAATGTGTTCTTTTTTCCATTTCCAGGAGTGTATATTATGACTTTTGATGACTATTAAGGTAAATACATTGTTTGTTCTCTATTAAAATCTTTCATTTGCTAACTATGCCTATCAGTAGTTAGTGCCTTCCGTAGTTTGAATCTTTTATTTAGCTGGCATTAGTGGCGCTCGCTGTATTGCAGTAGTTCGAGTAACCAAGATGTTTGTGAGGTAAGTGATTTGTGAAACGTACAGGTTAATGTTAGTCAGGGCCATTATTTTGTAGGGATTTTTGAAAGTCAGATTGCGTTGCGCTCAAAATATTGTGTGTCAGTTTAAGCACAGTCATGTTTAATTGTTCTAAGGGGACCTTTCATATGTCGATCCGTAGCCGAGGATACCTCACTGGAATCTTCTGATTTTTTCTTGTAGTTTGTGCAATTAGTGCAGCCTTTGTTTATTGCTAGCGCGTAATTGTAGAGAGAATTTCCTTTGTAGTTGCAGTTTTCATTCTTGTACAGTAAAACAGTTGTGGCATGCATGTAGATTTGCACCAAGTACACTCCTGGAAATTGAAATAAGAACACCGTGAATTCATTGTCCCAGGAAGGGGAAACTTTATTGACACATTCCTGGGGTCAGATACATCACATGATCACACTGACAGAACCACAGGCACATAGACACAGGCAACAGAGCATGCACAATGTCGGCACTAGTACAGTGTATATCCACCTTTCGCAGCAATGCAGGCTGCTATTCTCCCATGGAGACGATCGTAGAGATGCTGGATGTAGTCCTGTGGAACGGCTTGCCATGCCATTTCCACCTGGCGCCTCAGTTGGACCAGCGTTCGTGCTGGACGTGCAGACCGCGTGAGACGACGCTTCATCCAGTCCCAAACATGCTCAATGGGGGACAGATCCGGAGATCTTGCTGGCCAGGGTAGTTGACTTACACCTTCTAGAGCACGTTGGGTGGCACGGGATACATGCGGACGTGCATTGTCCTGTTGGAACAGCATGTTCCCTTGCCGGTCTAGGAATGGTAGAACGATGGGTTCGATGACGGTTTGGATGTACCGTGCACTATTCAGTGTCCCCTCGACGATCACCAGTGGTGTACGGCCAGTGTAGGAGATCGCTCCCCACACCAAGATGCCGGGTGTTGGCCCTGTGTGCCTCGGTCGTATGCAGTCCTGATTGTGGCGCTCACCTGCACGGCGCCAAACACGCATACGACCATCATTGGCACCAAGGCAGAAGCGACTCTCATCGCTGAAGACGACACGTCTCCATTCGTCCCTCCATTCACGCCTGTCGCGACACCACTGGAGGCGGGCTGCACGATGTTGGGGCGTGAGCGGAAGACGGCCTAACGGTGTGCGGGACCGTAGCCCAGCTTCATGGAGACGGTTGCGAATGGTCCTCGCCGATACCCCAGGAGCAACAGTGTCCCTAATTTGCTGGGAAGTGGCGGTGCGGTCCCCTACGGCACTGTGTAGGATCCTACGGTCTTGGCGTGCATCCGTGCGTCGCTGCGGTCCGGTCCCAGGTCGACGTGCACGTGTTCCTTCCGCCGACCACTGGCGACAACATCGATGTACTGTGGAGACCTCACGCCCCACGTGTTGAGCAATTCGGCGGTACGTCCACTCGGCCTCCCGCATGCCCACTATACGCCCTCGCTCAAAGTCCGTCAACTGCACATACGGTTCACGTCCACGCTGTCGCGGCATGCTACCAGTGTTAAAGACTGCGATGGAGCTCCGTATGCCACGGCAAACTGGCTGACACTGACGGCGGCGGTGCAGAAATGCTGCGCAGCTAGCGCCATTCGACGGCCAACACCGCGGTTCCTGGTGTGTCCGCTGTGCCGTGCGTGTGATCATTGCTTGTACAGCCCTCTCGCAGTGTCCGGAGCAAGTATGGTGGGTCTGACACACCGGTGTCAATGTGTTCTTTTTTCCATTTCCAGGAGTGTATTTCGCAGCTGCGCTTGCAATTAATGAGATATTATTTTCAATGCTATGTTAATGTGTTTTCTTATTTTGCTCTTCAAATTGTGCTTTTCTGTGTTGTCGTGTGAAATATTGTGACAATAATGGCGTGTGAAAAACGTAATACTAGGCTCCAAAGTAAACTGAGAAATGACAGTGAAAATGAAAGCAGTGTGTTAGCGCCACCGTGTAATGAATTAACTAATGTTCAAAGTAGTAATTTGGTAATCGTGCATAGGGAAATGGAGCGGGCTGCAAACAATGGAGTAAGCAGTGAAACAATTAGTGAACAGGGAAGCATTATCGATCGATCGGTCGGCAACAACTTGCCTCAGGAATCCGAAATGACGGGACACAATCTTGCAAATACTGTAGATTCAGGTTTTGCATCCTCGCCGTTTTCTCAAATAAGTCAAGACACATTTTCTGCTTTTCAAAATGCGAATATTGTCGGTTCAAATGCATTGCCGAATAGCACTGAGGAACATGTTTCAGACACCAGTGCATTGTTATTACAATTAATGCAACAAATGGGACAAAAGCTTCAAAAGTTAGACACAATGGAACAAAGTCTTCAAAAGTTAACACAATGGAACAAAATCTTCAAAAGTTAGACACAATGGAACAACACCAGAGACAAACACAGCAACAGTTAGACACAATGGAACAAAATCAGAGACAAACACAGCAAAAACTTCAAAAGTTAGACACCACACTTGACAAACACGTGAAGATTTAACTACTGAGTTACATAACATTGAATCGAAATGTCAAAAAGTCTGTAATGACGTAAAAACACCAATTTGTTTGCATTTTCAACCCATTTTTTCGCGGCATGAAAATGCATTACAGAATCACGAAGCAGCCATAAAAGAACTGCAAACCATTGTTCATGAAAATCATGAGACCTTGTGGGCTAAAATTGACTCAGTTGCATCTACCAATTCGGTTACGCTACTTGCAAAAACTCAGGAAAACTTAAAGGACACAGTAGATACGATTTCAACACAAATGGACACTCTGAAACTTGGTTCAGAAAAACACACTGAGGAAATAAGTACACTATCGGAGAAAGTAGCCGACCTTTCGGATCAGTTCACTAACTTATCTGCAAAGGTAGATGATGATCTGAATGACACAAGACCTGTAGCCATCACTGATAGAGAAGAGTATGAACAAATTAAGAAATTCAAAGAAAATCATAATGAAATTACTACGCAACATAAAAGAGAAATCCGGAAAGTACAAGATCTGTTGGCACAAGTAATACAAAAATTACATATTTCAGAGGACACTCGCGCTCCAACACGAGAAGAGGAACTTAGAAATACGGAAAAGCCACAAAATAATAACCCAGGGCATTTCGGAAATTATGAAAGAAATTGGCAAGGTGCACCGAATTTTGAGATGGAACCGCCGACACGACGTAACAATGATCGATATGCTACTCGCCGACACGATGATTTTAACTATAAGCTGTTCATTACTACACGTAAATTCAAAACATTTAAGTATTCTGGCAACGACATTCATCCACAAGCATGGCTCCATCAATTCTCTCATTGTTTTCCTCCCAACTGGTCATTAGAGCACAGATTAGAATTTATGTGTGGCTACTTGGAGAATGAACCAGCTGAAAGAATGCGATCGGCCATTCACGATTGTCACAGTGAAGGAGAATTTTGTCATGTCTTCCTCTCAGCATATTGGTCTCAAGCTACACAAGACCGAGTAAAACATAGCATCATAGTGATGAAACATATCGAACAAGCTGAATTTTCCAGTCTTGTCAAATATTTCGAAGACATGTTGCACAAGAATCAGTACTTGTCAAACCCATACAGCCCCTCAGAACTCATCCGCATTTGCTTAATCAAATTGCCTGAACATTTAAGACATATTATTTTGGCAGGACGTTGCAAAAACGACATTGGAGCTTTTCAGGGACTCTTACAGGAATTAGAAATTGACACTGACAATCGCGGAACGCGAAAACAGAAACACAACAATTGCAGGTCAGATCCGTCACAATTCCGCGAGGAAAGAAATATTAACTGGACACGACAAGGCTATTCTTACAACGTAAATCGTGACCAAAACAGACACCACCCGTATGACAACCGTTGGCAGAGTAGTAATAATTACAGAGAAAGATCGCATTTCCGTAGTCATGAATGTAACAGAGACAACCATAGAAACAGACAATATGGCAACCAGAACTATCGTTATTACGGGAGACAGAATAACTTCAGATGCGACGGTCCACCGTGCAGTGTTAATTCAGGGAGGAATTCTCCACCACTTAACCGACAAGAAAGAAATCACAGAAATTACCGACATGACGACAGATGATATGATCGTAACGACAGACCTGAATTGCATCAGAACTGACGGGATTCAAACAGGGTAGGGCCCTCTCGACAAGGTGAATTTGTAGAAGTTAGACCTCCAAATCCCAATAACGACGCGCGCCAACAAAGAGGCAGACAATGACTTGCACCGCAGGCAGCCACATGCGCCGGCTGGCTCAGAGAAACATAACATATACGCTAACCTTGAGAAAAATGTTAGCATTCCTTAGCGACGTATACAACATGATAATTGCTTTGAAGCTGAAAGTCTGCGCACTAGAAAGGGTAAAAGATTGCACCACATTTCACATGTAAAACCGTTTATTGAAAGATAATCTGCCTTTTTAACTTACTCTTTGCCATAAAACTTTTCACTTCACGCTACTAGTACAATTTGTCACACTAAGAAACTGTTAACATGCAACAATGTTTTGAAGTTAACTATCCAGTCTAGAACCTAGGGAACATTTTAAACAGAAATTATGAACGGATTGTCATAGTGAACAGACGACACAGTGTTATTGTGTGTGTAGATTCTTGCTTGTTAATTGCATGATTACATAACGACTATAAGGCTTACATACTTAGAACATATACTGGCACTGCTAATGAGATTTTAATGCAACATTTTGGTTTACTTGAAAATACATTCTGGATTTAAAGTACTTTCTGTGAGATACCAGATGACACAGTGGTTAGTTTATGTGACAGCTACACGATTTTATCACGACGCTACTAATGAGTGACCATTTACAATGTTGCTTTTGTGCTGTTTCTGTTTTATATCTGCACAGTTTTTCTGAATCATTCTGGAAAGTAAAACATGTTTTAGTAGTAACTTTTGTGGTATAGCTATAATGAGACAGCCTTTTCCGTAGCACAACAATACGTTACAGCACAGTACTTTCTTCATCACGGCAATAAGCGTAATAACTAAGGTATATATACGCAAAGCATTTCACTTTTGTTTATCATGAGGTAAGTACATTGACTTCTGCAGAACTTAGCTCTCATAGGACGATAACTACGACACTTCCACAAAGATTATCTTACAACAAGACACACAGTTTAGCGCTACAGTACACGTATTTGAGTGATTAATTTTGTACTTAAAACATTTATTTTTAAAGATTTTTGAATTACAATGATACAAAGGTTTTCCCTGATCCATTTCATTCCATTGCTGTAATCTGTAACACCTGAGGGTATAAGTACATTAATCCTCAGGGGGGTACATGCTTACTTTGTGTACCATGTGTTTGGCAAGCACAAGGAGCCCTAGCTAATATGGTATTTGCTTATACAACTTTACACATCGGTACCATATTTCTCCAACACACAAATTACACAGCTATCTGATCATTTGACTGAGAGAGACAAACATTTATTTTACTGCATCAATGACAGATGAAACGTAATTACACCGTTGGATAACTTCAGACTTACGAAATTGTATTTTGTCTGTACTTTGTGAACTGTTCATATTTTTTCGGAACCATTATGATGCTATGAGAGCTTTGAGTGATGCATTTGGTAAGGGATCATGATTTTCAAAGTACGTTTGAGGTAGATGACACTTTTGAAGTGGCAGAGATTTTTTATTTTCTGGTTTTGAGATTATTGGAGGAAGCTACAATGATTTTGAGATTTGACTGAGGTGTTATGATGTTATTATTACGATGACGGTGTGTATTATGCTGCTGAGGTATGTTTATGATCAATAAGCTGATGCTATATGAGGAATTTGATTATGCTACGTATCTATTATGATGAAATATTGAAGAAGTGTCGACGAATATGTATATGTTTAATAAGGTAAGGAATAATGAGTAGTGGTTAGGGACTCTGACTTGTGAAAAAGGATGTTGGAAACCGAGAATCGTACTTTAAGAGTTATGAAATGTGTGTATATGCGTGAATGTATCACAATGCCAGCGAAAATTTTTTGGACACTGTTATATTTACGGGATTTTGTTTCTACACATTTGTAACGCAAATTCTCGACCTGTGAAATTTTTATATGAGACTGTCACTGTAGCGGAAACTGCTGTCGTAAATATTTCGTTAAGAAAGGTAAGTGATCTTGACGTAATGCGTTTTGGGCGCCCAGCTGAGAGATAGTAGTCTGACAAAAGAAAGCCATTAGGTGGAGAGAAAAAAAGAGGCCATTATCCTTGCTATTGACATTTCTTTGTCGAAAGCATCGCAAATACGACACGCTCAAACGTGAAAACATATGATTACACTGTGGAGCTCGTAATTTATGATATTTACTAAAATGACTAATGAAATGATGAGAAACATTTCACATCTATTGTCTTTCTAGTTGAGAGATTGCCCATTTTGTTCGATATCTGGTTTCCAGCTGTGTTGCAGCATTGGTTTTATAAAATAAAATTATGTGCATTTCCTAATGTGAACACTTTGTGCCAGCAGATCTATTAAATAATAATTTTATGATCCATATTCTTCGAAAAAGGAGCACTTGGAATGGAAAGAACAATAAGAAGGGATTAATAACAGTAACTGCATATATAATTTTCTTTTCAACTACTTGGTAATTTTTTTGGTGGAGTACATTATCGTGATGCGTCACTCTAGTGTTAAGATGTGACATAGGTATTAAATATGGCCATTTTACTGTAATCTTTTTTCTGCTTGAGCTTTGTCATGTTTAGATGTAAGTTATTGCATTTGCTGCTGCTGTTTGCCAGTCATAGTGCTACTAAATTTCACTTTCTATTACTCTGTTAAGCCAGTTTTACTACTGATTTATTTTTCTTGTTGCTGCACATTGGCTCATATTAGTTGTAATGTTGCATTTGCTTGGTAATTTAGATTTACTGTAGCTTGCTTTGACAATTTCCATTTTTTTTCATTGCTATTTGTATTAATTGTTTTGTGCTGCCGCATTACCTCATCCCTTAGTTTAGCATCTGAGCTCGGTACATTTAAGTTAGCTTAAGAGGGGGTAGACTGTATAAGAGAATGAGTTATGATGAATTGGAAGAAATGCATTGAGAAGCTATAAGAAAATGGTTTGGCCAAAAAAGTAGTATACAGTGGAGAAAAACTATTTTTGAAAGAGGATATGAACAAAAAAGTAGGGTTTAGTAACAACAGGTTTAGGTAGGATTTTCTTGGAAATAAATGATGAGGTAAGATAATGGAAAATAAATAATGAGGTAAGAAATATGTGAACATATAAATACAGAAAGCATGCTTGGATAGGATTTTTTTGGTGGAAACAAATGTTGAAATAAGACGAAAGATCTATGGAATGAAGTTTTGGGTTGGACTGCAGTACCAAATGTTACACTGAAAACAAACCCTGCACTTTCCTCTTGTGTTATTCTGGTATGTGTTTGTGCACCCTTGTTTATTTGTGTTTTTCCTGTCTTTATGTGTTTAGCTGATGAGAGTTATGTTGTAGAATTTTTCTGATACTATGTTATTTACTTAGTAAAGATGTTTAGACATTATTTATTCTGTTTTGTTTTAATGCTCATATGTGAAGTTGATGTTTCAAATTTTATTCTGATCTTTTATGTATTTACTTATGTCATAATTCCTGTAACACTGATGTATATGTTTATTTCTATTGTTTTGTAAAGCCTGTATTACTACAAATGTTATCTGTATTATTACGTTTTAATGATGTATTTTGTACCTTTGTTATTGTATTCTTATGTTATAAAATTGTAACTGACACCAGTTTATAAAATTAAGTAACTTGTAAGTTACATTTCACTGCACACGTTTTGTTGGTCATAATATATGGACAATATGTGAGAAGTAGGGACTGATAGTGTTTGCAAGTTTGTTAATAATTCAGCAAGGGACTGGATAACAGCATTGCTGGTTCTAAGGACATTCCAAAAAAATTTTTTGTGAGTGCACATGTGGCGGTTCATGGACTTGCTATATTGTCCACAAGACTCTTTGATGGTGATTGTGCACCTGCACAGTCGCAATGGATCCAACACCATTATTTCTACAAGGACTGCAGTGGGTCTGCACCTTTGGTGGCCCACCATTACCGTAATTTCTAACAGGACTACAGTGGTCTGTCTGTGATGACCTACCTACCAATATTCTTCATAACTTCGACTGACTCTGCTGTGGGTTTGCTCTGGTGTGGCCCATTACCTGTCTGCATGTCAAGAGTCAGCACTGTCTTTCTGTTGGAAGGACAACACTACTTCTTCAAGACTGCATGGAAGTCCACTACTTCCATGTGCATTTTCTTTTACTACTCAGACTTTGAGGAAAAAAAAACACTGCAATTTTACTGTGATGAATGATGAGGACTGTCTTTATGGACTGTGAGAAAATTTTAGCTTTTGACCAACATTGTATCAGTAAGTGTGTACATTTGATTTCTTTGTTATTGTATTAATGATTATGAAATTTTTTTTTCAAATCTGTATTGGCCACTGCCCAAAGCAATTCGTAAAATTTTTTGTGGGGAGCCTGGGGGCTATGTAAGTAGGCTGTTTAGGTTTTTATATTGGTAACGCCTCGTAGCGCTCTGTATGAAAATCACTGGCTGTGCTGTGTGCAGTGTGTGGCTAGTTCGCATTGTTGTCTGTCATTGTAGTGCTGGGCAGCTGGATGTGAACAGCGTGTAATGTTGCGCAGTTGGAGGTGAGCCGCCAGCAGTGGTGGATGTGGGGAGAGAAATGGCGGAATTTTGAAATTTGTAAGACTGGATGTGTTGAACTGCTATATATATTATGACTTTTGATGACTATTAAGGTAAATACATTGTTTGTTCTCTATTAAAATCTTTCATTTGCTAACTATGCCTATCAGTAGTTAGTGACTTCCGTTGTTTGAATCTTTTATTTAGCTGGCAGTAGTGGCGCTCGCTGTATTGCAGTAGTTCGAGTAACCAAGATTTTTGTGAGGTAAGTGATTTGTGAAACGTATAGGTTAATGTTAGTCAGGGCCATTCTTTTTTAGGGATTTTTGAATGTCAAATTGCGTTGTGCTAAAAATATTGTGTGTCAGTTTAAGCACAGTCATTGAAAATTTTTCAAAGGGGACGTTTCACATGTCATCGGCAACTACGACTGAAATGGGCACGTGACCATCGGCACTGGAAATTGGGCAGTGGCAGAGCGTTGCATGGTCTGATCAATCCTGATACCTTCTTCATAAGGCCGATGAGAAGGAGCGAATCTGTCGTCTTCCAGGGAAAAAGCTCCCTGACACCTGTATTGCAGGACGGAAATAAGCAGGTGACGGTTCCATTATGCTCTAGAGGACATTCACGTGGGCATCTGTAGTATTTAGGAATATTTGTAAACGTCCCAACACAACATTGGAAAGCCGTCGACAAGAGATGCTCGTGAGTAAATTGAATAAGGATAAATGTAGTGGGAAAGGGAAAGTGTGTGTTTTCCTTTCTTGTATGCAATGAATGTGGAGCAGTGGTGAAGCCGACAAAAATGGGACCAGTAAAAATGGTATTACAACCACAAGTCGTCCGGAAGTCATTTGCTCCATGGTGCAGCAAGTGCCTGAATTCGAGAGCCATGAAATAAACGACGCACCAACAAGGGTGTAATGAACAATTGAAGAGTGGTAGCTGTTATTCTGGATTTTCTCTCAGGTCCTACAGTACGCATGTACGGACGTTTGAATGTACTCAATAGATTGGTATTACCATAGCAATTGTTGGTTGTGTTGTGAAAAGTAATAGTGAAAATATGGGGCAAAATTTACCCCTGTTTGTCAGCGAAAAAAAAATGGCTCGGAGCACTATGGGACTTAGAACTACTTAAACCTAACCAACCTAAGGACATCACAGACACCCATGCCCGAGGCAGGATTCGAACCTGCGACCGTAGCGGTCGCGCGGTTCCAGATCGTAGCACCTAGAACCGCTCGGCCACCTCGGCCGGCGTTTGTGAGATGTGTGGCTATTTATTCAGTAGCGCAGTAGAGAGAACTTGCGGAAGCATTCCAGGGATCTTCACCGCAGTTGGATCGACAGGGAGGTGACACGGAACGATCCGGTCCACCAAAAAACTACTCTGAAAAGAGAGGAGAAAGGTAGGCGTAATACTACTTTCATCTGGCGCTGTATTGGGGTCGGCAAAATATTGCCTTGTTATATCGGCCAGGGACGCAACTTCCCGCTAGTGCTGGTATAAGACCCACCACAAATCTTACAAAATAAATGCCACATTACAGAATGAAATTTGAAAAGACACCCACGAGATACTTTGAATTTGCTGTAAGATTTTGACGGTCATCGGACGATCTTAAGGTAGCCAATGGCTTCATTATACGTTTGAACAGGTGTGCTACAGGCCGCAATTCGAAAACACACTCATGAGATACCCGGAATTTGCTGTAAGGATTCTGACGACAATCGGATGATCTTAAGGTATTCAAATACCGCTGTTCGAGCATGATAGCTGTAAAGTTACCGCTTCGTCATCGGTTCCTTTACTCGCTTTCTATTTAAAATTTTAATTTTAGAGTTGCCATGACGCTAACGTTCTGTAACAAAATAAATCATAATAAGCTGCAAACTTTTAAAGATCAGAAAGATTGACGTTTCGTTCTGTAGGCACAGACAGACTCAATCCGGTTCAACTAGAGTTCGGTCGGCGCGACGGCGGTAAACTCCAACCTCCCGCGAAACCGTCATCCAAAGCGGGGGCCGCCGCTCACAGTGCGAACACAACTCTACTTAGTAACAGTCTAACTAGTGCTGACATGAAATCCCCTCAGCCCGAGGTAACCCGGTTTGGTTACTCGAGTTTACTCATCTCTAACTCTACCTGCGGGAACGTTTGCATGCTTCGGGAGGAGTCTGCCCGCACGTCGCAGCGATTTGCTTGATTGGAGGAGTGGGGGAATCAAAATGAGCAACAGCGCGCTATTAGGTACAGCCCCTGATCTACGATATTTCCGAACCGGGGCAGAAACTTGATAGTGGCTACCCCCTCCCCGTCGAGCGTTTGAGATAGGACGTCAAAAATATTTAAAAAAATAGATTTTTCAAATACAGTATGTGTTCATTTTGTAGCACACAAATTTCTGAAGAGTGTGATATATAAAACATATACACTCCTGGAAATTGAAATAAGAACACCGTGAATTCATTGTCCCAGGAAGGGGAAACTTTATTGGCACATTCCTGGGGTCAGATACATCACATGATCACACTGACAGAACCACAGGCACATAGACACAGGCAACAGAGCATGCACAATGTCGGCACTGGTACAGTGTATATCCACCTTTCGCAGCAATGCAGGCTGCTATTCTCCCATGGAGACGATCGTAGAGATGCTGGATGTAGTCCTGTGGAACGGCTTGCCATGCCATTTCCACCTGGCGCCTCAGTTGGAACAGCGTTCGTGCTGGACGTGCAGACCGCGTGAGACGACGCTTCATCCAGTCCCAAACATGCTCAATGGGGGACAGATCCGGAGATCTTGCTGGCCAGGGCAGTTGACTTACACCTTCTAGAGCACGTTGGGTGGCACGGGATACATGCGGACGTGCATTGTCCTGTTGGAACAGCAAGTTCCCTTGCCGGTCTAGGAATGGTAGAACGATGGGTTCGATGACGGTTTGGATGTACCGTGCACTATTCAGTGTCCCCTCGACGATCACCAGTGGTGTACGGCCAGTGTAGGAGATCGCTCCCCACACCATGATGCCGGGTGTTGGCCCTGTGTGCCTCGGTCGTATGCAGTCCTGATTGTGGCGCTCACCTGCACGGCGCCAAACACGCATACGACCATCATTGGCACCAAGGCAGAAGCGACTCTCATCGCTGAAGACGACACGTCTCCATTCGTCCCTCCATTCACGCCTGTCGCGACACCACTGGAGGCGGGCTGCACGATGTTGGGGCGTGAGCGGAAGACGGCCTAACGGTGTGCGGGACCGTAGCCCAGCTTCATGGAGACGGTTGCGAATGGTCCTCGCCGATACCCCAGGAGCAACAGTGTCCCTAATTTGCTGGGAAGTGGCGGTGCGGTCCCCTACGGCACTGCGTAGGATCCTACGGTCTTGGCGTGCATCCGTGCGTCGCTGCGGTCCGGTCCCAGGTCGACGGGCACGTGCACCTTCCGCCGACCACTGGCGACAACATCGATGTACTGTGGAGACCTCACGCCCCACGTGTTGAGCAATTCGGCGGTACGTCCACCCGGCCTCCCGCATGCCCACTATACGCCCTCGCTCAAAGTCCGTCAACTGCACATACGGTTCACGTCCACGCTGTCGCGGCATGCTACCAGTGTTAAAGACTGCGATGGAGCTCCGTATGCCACGGCAAACTGGCTGACACTGACGGCGGCGGTGCGCAAATGCTGCGCAGCTAGCGCCATTCGACGGCCAACACCGCGGTTCCTGGTGTGTCCGCTGTGCCGTGCGTGTGATCATTGCTTGTACAGCCCTCTCGCAGTGTCCGGAGCAAGTATGGTGGGTCTGACACACCGGTGTCAATGTGTTCTTTTTTCCATTTCCAGGAGTGTATATTCGAGGAACGGTAAGATATGTTATTTGGTCTTGAGTGTGCCAAAGTGCAGTGCCACGCCTTTTCACAGAGCATTCTTCCATCGCAAGTCACTGTATTTCGCTCTGCGGAATTCAAATGTGTATATTTTGTACTGGAAGTCATCGAACCTGTATTCAGGACAGCAGAAACTGAACTGTCCTGTGGTGCCACTACTGCTCCCAGTCGGCCGTTTTGACATGCTAGCCCCCTTTAAAAAAAACTCACAATTAATACTCGGTGGAATTGTTTGTGATCGAGTGAATAAGAAATCTTCAGAAAATTTGCACTCTTTATTGCCTATTAGCTAATAACTTTCTCTTTTGCGTGACATAAAAATAAATATAGGAAACGTAAAACGAGTAAAGACAAGAGACAAGCAAGACAGCACACATTTCTTCAGTCCTAAGGTCCCAGCATTTTTGTTCTCTCTAATCTTGTCACAGCTTTACACAGCATGCTTTCCTTTCTGCGAAAGAATCTATTACCTCACCTAATTTCGTCAAACATTTTGCTACATTAGAAATTGAAATGTCGTGGTACGGTTACTTTTGCACAAAGCAAGGGCCACAAACTGTTACTCTTCTCAACTTGTTGCTCATTTACAGTTGCGAGTAACCGTCAGACGTGTACGACATGTTTGGTCAAATGAAACCATCTTGGATTCAAGAAACGACTGCAGAAAACTGCTCTAACAACCAAACAAACAGGCTAGATTGGAGTTTCCTGAAAAACATATATCATGGACTTGAGAATAGGTTAAAATGATTTGCAGTGATGAGAAGAAGTTTAATGTAGTTTAGTTTAATTTAGATGGTCCGGATGGATTTCAATATAATTTGCATGATATGAGTACACAGCAGCAGATGAGAATAATCAGAAATGATGTTATGATTCGGGCAGGATTCTGCACTAAAGGTAAATCGGCATTGTTTCGAATACGTACACTGAGATGCTAGAGACAGAGTGAATTTGAATGTATGAGAACTTAGGGGACGAAAGTCTAATGTTTCAACGAGATAATACGTATGTGCAGATTTCTGCGCAACAGAAAAGTGGTTTGAAGATAAAGATATCGATGTTTTGCCCTGGGCTGCACGTAGCTTGGATCTGAACCGCGTGGAAAACCTTTGGGGAATACTTGCAAGGCGTGTTTATAGCAATGGAAGGTCATTTCCGGCCGTCTGTGAGTAAAAAATGGCGATACAAGATGAGTGGGCGACAATTTCACCGTAAGAACTACAAACCCTAACAAAATCATTGCCGAAGAGAATTTTTGAGATAAATAGGAAGATCGGAGGTTGGACAAAGTTATAACAACAGGACAGTGAGTGCCTTTATACCAATTTACATTAAGGAAATGCAAACGCCTTATTTTGTTACTCGTGTTATTAAACAAACTATAATTCCGCCATCACTGCTTGTGTCTTACAAAAAATAAGTAAGTCGATGTATGTGTGCTTCGGACATTCTATATTACATTTGTAGCAACCCGGCCTTTATACTGATTTCCACTACTGTAGGCGCCACAAACGAGGCTGTTGCCGCCTGCTACGCGGAGTGCGAATCTAGCTCGCGTTTCAGCTTTTCGTATGCTACCGATATAAGCTGAAGCTGGGCATGAAAAATTTCCCCCAATGAAAAGATCCTAGGAGCCATCAGGTGATGAGGCTGACTGGATATCCCTGATTTCCCTGGTCCCTGATTTCAAGAGTCTTTGTGACAGATGTGAAAGAGATCTGGAAGCTAAATTCCTGTTACTTCTAAACGGGCAGCTAGACGAATAGAGGCACAGTTCGGGATTTTTCTTATCGTCATGGGCTTCTTCTGTTTCTTCAAACACTTTGTCCATGCTTACGCAGAGTTTACCACCCACCACTACCCACTACACCACTGATGGTGACTAATCTATCTTCGAATCGAGCAACATTACTTCTCAGGGCGCCTCAAGCTGAATTATGTACTACTCTATGAAACTGAACAGTTGTACAAATACTATCCTAGCTTTATTAATTTGTAACCATAATTTATACACACTGAAGCGCAAGGGAACAGGTATAGGCGTGCGTATTCAAATACAGAGATATGTAAACAGGCAAAATACGGCGCTGCGGTCGGCAACGCCTGTATAAGACAAGTGTCTGGCGCATTGTTAGATCAGTTACTGCTCCTACAACGGCACGTTATCAAGATTTAAGTGAGTCTGAACGTGGTGTTCTAGTCGGCGCTCGAGCGATGGGACACAGCATCTCCGAAGTAGCGATGAAGTGGAGATTTTTCCGTACGACCATTTCACGAGTGTACCGTGAATATCAGGAATCCGGTAAAACATTAAATCTCCGACATCGCAGCGGCCAGAAAAATATCCTGCAAGATCGGGACCAACGAAGACTGAAGAGAATCGTTCAATGTGACAGAAGTGTAACCCTTCCACAAGTTGCTGCAGATTTCAGTGTTGAGCCATCAACAAGTGTCAACGTGCGAACCATGCAACGAAACATCATCCATATGGGGTTTCGGAGCCGGAGCCCCACTCGTGTGCCCTCGATGACTGCACGACACAAAGCTTTACGCCTCGCCTGGGCCCGTCAACACTGACATTAGACTGTTGATGACTGGAAACATGTTGCCTGGTCAGACAAGTCTCGTTTCAAATTGTGTACGGGTATGAATACATTGACCTTCATATCAGCAGGGGACTGTTCAAGCTGGTGAAGACTCTGTAATGGTGTGGAGCGTGTGCAGTTGGAGTGATGTGGGACCCATGATACGTCTAGATACGACTCTGACAGGTGACACGTACGTAAGCATCCTGTCTGATCATCTGCATCCATTCATGCCCATTGTGCATTCAGATGGACTTGTGCAATTCCAGCAGGACAATGCGGCACCAGAAACATCCAGAATTGATACAGAGTGGTTCCAGGAACACTCTTATGAGTTTAAACACTTTCACCTTCTACCAAATTCCCCAGACACGAAAGTTATTGAGCATATCTGGGATGCCTTGCAATGTGCTGTTCAGAAGAGATCTCCATCCCCTCGTACTCTTACTGATTTATGGACAGCCCTTCAGGATTCATGGTGTCAGTTCCCTCCAGCACTACTTCAGACATTAGTCGAGTCCATGCCACGTGTCGTGTTGCGCCACTTCTGCGTGCTCGCGGGGGCCCTACACGATATTAGGCAAGTGTAGCAGTTTCTTTGGCTCTTCAGTGTATGAACCACACTGAATACAGTACCATACTAGTTTGGTTTACTAAAACTAAACTTTGTATAGTGGAATTTTAACGTCACTGAAAAACTGGCAAGGAGTAGCTTCTCAACAGAAGAAATTGCATGTCGAAAATTTGTGTCCTGCCTTGTCAGAGCAGCTGACACTAGTTGCTCCAAAAAGTGGCAACTCTCTGGACGAATTCTGTAGAATTCGAGGAATTTACTTTCGTGCTGGGAGAGCTCACGAGAAAGCACAGCCCATCTATGTTTGATATTAATAGCGTTGTTCCGGCGCACCCAACACTTCCTTTTCATTTTCAGTTGTTTGAGCTTTAAATATTGATAAGCCACAATGACATCCTCTTCTGAAGAGCTTATGCTTCCAACGTAAGAGTGCACACGGCAGGAGCCATAAAACGATTTCCCAGAAACTTCACTTGGTGGAATAGGAGTCAAAATAAAGGAACACGTGTTTCGGCTTACCGTACGTACTCAACTGTTTCCGATAAAACGACTATCAAAGTTCTCGACGTAATGTAATCAACTTTAAGTCGGCGAAAGGTTCATCCCAACTGGTGGCTCATTGGCTATGTCGCGGCCTCTAACTTTTGTGTCTTGAATTCGAAACCCAATTATTGTTTTTGTACATTTTCTTTTTTTACATTGATCTGCTCGTGTCCGTAGATTTCTACACGTATGTTTCCTGTTAAGTTAGAGGATACAACTGGGTTTCACAGTAAGCGTCATACATTTATTGTATATGTACGTATAGTATTTTCAGGGGTTACAATCTTTTTAATTCCTCTTATTCTTGCATTCGTTCTTGTATCAGTCTTAATTCTTATGTTATATTCATCTGTTATTTTTCAGAAAGATTTTGCACAATCCCTTGGATTATATCGATCGTAGAAACATTCGAAACGTAGAAATTTCGAACACCACGAGAGCGAAGGCAGGTTTACCTCAGCGAAATTCCTATGTATGAATCCCACTCGGGAAAGAAATGCCATTTACATTCCTGAAGATATCACGCATTGGCAATAATTTCACGGCAAGCTATACATAACGGATCACTCTTCCGAAAACTGGCGCTTGCAGCTGATTACGAATCAAGATACACTACAAGAATTTCACCGAAAATAATTTCAATTTTTTTCATTCAGTTATTGTTTTTTTAAGTCATTCACCAGACAGATATACTGTTAGTAGGTGAATAAGGACAACGTGATTTCAGTATACACACATCAAAAAAAGTATTGCATCACCTCGATTCCGAGAATTCCGGAGCCTGTACAGAAAATTGGAATAGAGATCAACATAAACATCATTTCCGCCCTTTTTATTGCTCATGAAAACCACACAATGCATGTTTTACCACCATAAAGCGAGGCGGCCGGCCGATGTGGCCGAACGGTTCTAGGCGCTTCAGTCTGGAACCGCGAGACCGCTACGGTCGCAGATTCGAATCCTGCCTCGGGCATGGATGTGTGTGATGTCCTTAGGTTAGTTAGGTTCAAGTAGTTCTAAGTTCTGTGGGACTGATCACCTCAGATATTAAGTCCCATAGTGCTCAGAGCTATTTTTAAAGCGAGGCCTTCAGAGGTGGTGGCCCAGACTGCTGTACACACCAGTACCTCTAATACCCAGTAGCACGTCATTTTGCATTGATGCATGCCTGTATTCGTCGTGGCATACTATCCACAAGTTCATCAAGGCACTTTTGGTCCAGATTGTCCCATTCCTCAAGGGCGTTTCGGCGTAGAGTGGTTGGTAGGTCACGTCGTCCATGAACAGCCCTTTTCATCTATCCCAGGCATGGTCGATAGGGTTCATGTCTGGGGAACATGCTGGCCCCTCTAGTCGAGCGATGTCGTTATACTGAAGGAATTCATTCACAAGATGTGCACGATGTGGGCGCGAATTGTTGTTTATGAAGATGAATGCCTTGCCAACATGCTGCTGATATGGTTGCACTATCGGTCGGAGGATGGCATTTACGTATCGTACAGCCGTTACGGCGCCTTCCATGACCACCAGCGGCGTACGTCGGCCCCACATAATGCCACCCCAAAACAGCAGGAATCATCCACCTTGCTACACTCGCTGGATAGTGTGTCTAAGGTGTTCATCCTGACCGGTTTGCCTCCAAACACGTCTCTGACGATCATCTGGTTGAAGATCCATGCGACACTCACTGCCGAAGAGATCGTGATGCAAATCCTGAGCGTTCCGTTCGACATGTTGTTGGGCTCATCTGTACCGCGCTGCATAGTATGGTTGCAACGATGGACCTCGCCATAGACGCTGGGAGTGAAGTTGCGCATCATGAAGCCTATTGCGCACAGTTTGAGTCGTAATACGACGTCCTGTGGCTGCACTATTCAACTTGGCGGCGTTGCTATCAGAGTTTCTCCGAGCCATAATCCGTAGGTAGCGGTCAAACACTGCAGTAGTAGTCCTTGGGCGGCCTGAGCGAGGCATGTCATCGACAGTTCCTGTCTCTCTGTCCCTCCTCCCATGTCCGAACAACATCGCTTTGGTTCACTCCGAGACGCCTGGACACTTACCTTGTTGAGAGCCCTTATCTGGCACAAAGTAACAATGCGGACGCGATCGAACCGCGGTATTGACCGTCTAGGCATGGTTGAACTACAAACAACAGGAGCCGTGTATCTCCTTCCTGGTGGAATGACTGGAACTGATCGGCTGTCCGACCTCCTCCGACTATTAGAGGCTGCTCATTCATGGTTGTTTTCATCTTTGGGTGGGTTTAGTGACATCTCTGAACAGTCAAAGGGACTGTGTCTGTGATACAATATTCACAATCAACGTCTATCTTCAGGACTCTGGGAACCGGGTTGTGCAAAGCTTTTTTTGATGTATGTACATTGTGCCACCGCTTCGACTGAACTATTACGTCGCTTAAAGGCACATAAAGTATCTTACTTAGCTTGCGTTTATCGCGAATCTCTCGCCCAGCAGAAAGTCCTAAACGACTGTAAATAAGCGCAGTTGACTCATGTTCATAATAAGAATAAAAGAATGGACCCGCAAAATTACAGATCAATATCCCTAACTTCGGTTTGCTGCAGAATCTTTGAACATATTCTCAGGTTGAATATAATAAATTTTCTTGAGACCGAGATTTTTACATCCACCATTCAGCACGTTTTTAGAAGACATCGCTTGTACGAAACTCAACTTGATCTTTTATCATGTAATATACTGCAATCTATGGTTGGAGGACAACAGGAAGATTCTATATTTCTAGATTTCCGAAAAGGATTTGACACGCTGCACTATTGCAGGCTGTTAACGAAGGTACGAGCACAGGGGATAAGTTCACAGGCATGCGGATGTCTGCAAGACTTCTTAAGTAATAGAACTCAGTATGTTGTCCTCATCAGAGACAAGGATATCGTCAGGAATGCGCCTGGGAAGTGTGATAGGACCGCTGTTGTTTTCTGTATACATAAACGATTTGGCGGATGGGGTGGGCAACAATCTGTGGTTGTTTGCTGTTGGTGCTATGGTATGGGGTAAGGTGTCGAAGTCCAGTGACTGTTGGAAGGTACAAAACGATTTAGACAAAATTTCTAGTTAGTGTGATGAATGGCGGATAGCTCTAAATGTTGGGAAATGTAATAATGCGGTTGAGTAGGAAGAACAAACCTGTAATGTTCGGCACACTATTACTAGTGTCCAGCTTGACACAGTCAAGTCGTTTAAATATCTGGGCGTAACGTTGCAAAGCGACATCAAATGGAGTGAGCGTATGAGAACCGTGGTAGGGAATACGAATGGTCGGCTTCGTCTTTTTTTTGGGAGAATTTTAGGAAAGTGTGATTCATCTGTAGAGGAGACCACACGCTGGTGCTATCTATTCTTGAGTACTGTTCGGTTGTTTGGGATCCGTATCAGGATGGATTGAAGGAAGACATCGAAGCAATTCAGAGGCAGACTGCTACATTTGTTACCGGTAGGTTAGAACAACATATACCCGCCAGGGTAGCCGAGAGCGCTAATGTGCTGCTTCCTGGACTCAGGTAGGCTCACCAGCCCCGGATCGAATCCGCCCAGCAGATTAACGACGAAGGGCCGGTGTGACGGCCAGTCTGAATGTGGTTTTAGGTGGTTTTCCACATCCGCCTAGGTGAACACGGGGCTGGTTCCCACGTTCTGCCTCAGTTACATGACTTGCAGAAATTTGCAACAAGCTCGTACTATTCCATGGTTTACACTAGATGCAGACAGCTGAGGTACACTAATTCCTTTCTGGAGGTCTGGGGGGGGGGGGGGTACGGGGTACGGGGTGGCGACAGGAAGGGCATCTGGCCACCCCTTAAACTTAACATGCCACATCTGATTAACCATGGCGTATAGAATAGGACATTTTGAACATAATTTGGTATTTAACGTACCATTTGAGATCTAATAACGATAACTGATTAAACCATAACCTATAAATTCTGACTGCCTTTGAAAAAAAATCTAGTAGCATACTTAACGATTGAAACTTCCTGGCAGATTAAAACTATGTGCCGGACCGAAACTCGAACTCGGGATCTTTGCCTTTCGCGGGCAAGTGCTCTACCATCTGAGCTACCCAAGCACGACTCACGCCCCGTCCACACAGCTTTACTTCCGCCAGTACCTCGTCTCCTACTTTCCAAACTTCACAGAAGCTTTCCTGCGAACCTTGCAGAACTAGTACTCCTGGAAGAAAGAATATTGCGGAGATATGGTTTATCCACAGCCTGGGGGATGTTTCCAGAATGAGATTTTCACTCTGCAGCGGAGTGTGCGCTGATATGAAACTTCCTGGCAGATTAAAACTGTGTGCCAGACCGAAACGCGAACTCGACCTTTGCCTATCGCGGGCAAGTGCTCTACCATCAGAATACTTTACGATTGTTCAGTAGCAATATAAAGATTCCACCCGTAAGTGTCCTAGGGTTAAAAAATACAAGAAGTGGTTTCTGTTCACTACAGTTCTATTGTATTCTGCACTTATATCACCAAAAATAGAATGTAGTGCTCAGTATTAATAACACGCGAGACAAAAACTTTCTTCCTGCTATTTTTTCGAAAACTGACATTGCTGAGATCGTGACTATGAACAGAATACAACCTGATTCTTGCAAACAAGAAAACATCAACCATCCACTGTTGATAATGCAATTTATTTATGCAAATAGTGCTGTTACCGGTTTCAAACAGACAGGTCCATCTTCAGACGACTATTCACGTTTATATTACATTTTACATTTATTTTTCACAAAATAGCAAAAGACTTATCTGTTGTTTACATAAGTTGTTGTAAAATAGCTTAAGACTAATGTAAACAACATCAAATGGAATATAAACGTGAACAGCCGTTTAAAACAATATTCAAATGTGTGTGGATTCCTAAGAGACCAACCTGCTGAGGTCATCGGTCCCTAGATTTACACATTATTTAAACTAACTTATGCTAAGAGCAACATATACATCCAGGACTCGAACCTCCGGCCGGTGGGGGGTGGGGCAGCGCAATTCGTGACATGGCGCCTCTAACCACGCGGCAGCCGTTTAAAGATGGACCTGTCAGTTATAAACCTGTAACGGCGCTATTTGTGTAAATAAATAACATTATTAACAGTGACTGGTTGCTGTTTCCTTCTTTGCAAGGATCAAGTTATAAAAACTTTTGCACTGGCCCTTAGAACCAGTCCATTTCTCTGTATGTCCCTTAGATCGTCCTTATTAAGATATCATTTTCTAATTTGTCTCATTGTTTTTTGCTGTGATGCGGTGAGCACCATCTGTAGTATCAAAATAAGTTCTCAGTTTTTGAGTACAGATCAGTTGCGAACAAACAGAGATACACTGACATAACTACGTAGAGCCGGCCGGTGTGGTCGTGCGGTTCTAGGCGCTTCAGTCTGGAACCGCGTGAGCGCTACGGTCGCAGGTTCGAATCCTGCCTCGGGCATGGATGTGTGTGATGTCCTTAGGTTAGTTAGGTTTAAGTAGTTCTAAGTTCTAGGGGACTGATGACCGCAGATGTTAAGTCCCATAGTGCTCAGAGCCATTTGAACCATAACTACGTAGCTTCCGCGGCCGATGTCATGATGATCAAAATTCTTCTATGTGCTGTTCCGCGTCATTG
The DNA here is from genome assembly GCF_021461395.2 of Schistocerca americana. Classification (NCBI taxonomy): domain Eukaryota; kingdom Metazoa; phylum Arthropoda; class Insecta; order Orthoptera; family Acrididae; genus Schistocerca; species Schistocerca americana. The sequence continues at coordinate 867,130,533 of NC_060120.1, read as the reverse complement.
TACAAAATACTTTAATTATAAATTGTAAAACAGACATTTTGACCGTGTTACAATGGTCTTCCTAAAAGCAAGACGTGTCGTGGCTGCCGGATATCTCCATCCAAAGCTCGGTCGCGAGGCAGAAGCCTCACCGGGCACTGACGCGATAGCTTCAACAACCAGCTGTATGGTGACTGTCGGTGCATTGCATATCCACGCACACCAGGAAGAATACGTGCCTTTTACAAGCCAAGAGCTGATCCGCAGACTGTTTCCAATCACTGACAAGCCGGACAGCTCGCTAATAGCTTCTGTTCATCATGACTAGCCTACTGTATCTTAGGACCAATAAAGCTTCACAAGTATGACGTATTGACACCGATCGTCTGCAATAAACAGACGTACCCCTCCTCCAGCAAAAGCAGTCTTTCCCTTAGGAAGACCGTTGTAATACGGTCGAAACGACGGTTTTACACTTTATAATTAAAATATTTTAAACAATATCGCGGTACAAAACTCAGAAGAATTTTAACCATCAGCAATACACTTTTTTTTATTTGTCTGACAACATTTTCCATGTCCACTCTAAAGAAAGTGATTTCTGAGGTCACAGTAATTCCCACTTCGCACAGTTATTTCTAGACATGCTCTCTAATGTATTAAAAGTACGTATCCCAAATTCCAGGAGGGGGCCGGTGCCTTCTCTTGCCTTCTGGCTCCCCTTCCCCCTCACTGACGCCTTTGGACACAGGCTTCTCTCAGGCCATGTGCTCGTCTTCGTGAGTCAGCTGTCGGAGCGCAACCCATGGCGCTGGGCGGAAGCGTGTGTTGTCAGGTCGCGGTCACCAGCACTTCCGTCCTACACGAAGTGCCAACGAAAGCTGCCGTCGTCCTCTTTCACCGACTCCACTCGATCCCTCACCCACCGATTCCTCTGCCCGTCCACATCCGCTCTCTTATGCCAGTGGACTAACGAAGATGATGGAGAGAACTGACTTAGATTTTGAGTAGTCTCCGTCCACAGCGGGTAAGTGTGGATACAGGGTTTCTCTCTCTCTCTGACCTGCCCCCCTCCCCCCCCCCCCCCCAATCTAAATATAACTTGCCTGTAACTCTCACATTTAACGTGCGACAGGTCCGTACGATTTTAATAATAATATTAAAATACATGACTATTATTAGTTTATGTTAGTAGTTAGTACTAGTCGACAACAATATTATTGCACCTGGAAGTGAGATCACTTTGGTCGGCTTATCGTGAGTTTTTATCGTTATATTTCACGAGAACACGCTGAACCGCCTAATAATATATGCACAACCTACCTTGAAATCACTCACAGTGTTATACGTTTTCCTTCGTCACCCCTGTACTAGTTTAGTACCTCACCGCGTGTTCCCGATCACGGCCACAGGAGGGCCAGTTACAGTAATATCGTGGCCGGATAGTACAGTTATATTTTTTTTCTTTTTCGGGGGGTCGTGACCTCCCACCCCCCTCCCCGTAACAGCCACGGCTATTGAATCCGCGCCTGAAATAGGTTACTGAAGTTAGCCGGCCGAAGTGGCCGTGCGGTTCTAGGCGCTGCAGTCTGGAACCGCGAGACCGCTACGGTCGCATGTTCGAATCCTGCCTCGGGCATGGATGTGTGTGATGTCCTTAGGTTGGTTAGCTTTAAGTAGTTCTAAGTTCTAGGGGACTGATGACCTGAGATGTTAAGTCCCATAGTGCTCAGATCCATTAGAACCATTTTTGAAAAACAGCAGTTTCAATTCAAAGGCATAGGAACCCCAGCACGAGAGAATCGCTAACGACGCTTCGAAAGGGGAAATGACGAGGAACTAACGTACCTCTGATGACTAACTTCTTAAGCAAAATATGAAAACTTTTTTAAAAAATAGTGGGTAGGTAGCGAAAAAATTTAAAGTTTTATGTACCAGGATGCATTGCTCAAAAAATGGTTCAAATGGCTCTGAGCACGATGCGACTCAACTGCTGAGGTCATTAGTCGCCTAGAATTTAGAACTAATTAAACCTAACTAACCTAAGGACATCACACACATCCATGCCCGAGGCAGGATTCGAACCTGAGACCGTAGCGGTCGCTCGGCTCCAGACTGTAGCGCCCAGAACCGCACGGCCACTCCGGCCGGCAGGATGCATTGCAAAGAATATCGAATGAATGCTTTACATATTATTAATTTATGACAGTCAAGATCTGTTCATATAGCTGTAATGTTTCTTATCTCTGGAACCGCGTTTTTTGTGGTGTCTCTAGTATTGTAAAACTTTGTGACAGTTCCAGTCAGTATTGACTGAAGCATAAGAATCTAGAAGATGGCTGTTAAAGGTTGCTATATGAATGGAGGACACCAGTCAGTCTTAGCCATTTAACTGACGACGAACTTCAATGTTATACTGGTTGTCCATAATTGAAGTTCCAGTTTCAAAACGTTGTAGAAAGAGAACCTCTGCTCAGAATGACGTCAGATTTGAACAGTATATTATTCGAGCAGAGGGAACGTCACGAAACAAAACAAAAAAAAAGAAAATACGAAAATTTGTCCAATAGATGGCGCTGTAAGCGTCAGAATATGCACACCAACAGACTGTTGGCTGTTCCTCAGTTTGCATTTGAGACGCTCAGTAAGACAGTCTTCACGAAGGGTCGCGCTGCTGGTAAGGCTCTTTTACAAAAACGGTGACTGCGCGCCAGTAGCTCTGCAGAAGTTCCGGACTCCCAAGGTTATGAAAAATGCCTGTCTGCTAAGGATCTAGAGAAAATGGGTACAAAATTCGAAAAGAATTACAAAACCGAAAAGACAGTGTAAATTTTTATGTTGGTAACGCCACGTAGTGCTCTGTATGAAAATCACTGACTGTGCTGTGTGCAGTCTGTGGCTGATTGGACTCATTGTTGGGATATTCGCTTGTGTAGTGTTGGGCAGTTGGATGTGAACAGCGCGTAGCGTTGTGCATTGGAGGTGAGCTGCCAGCAGTGGTGGATGTGCAGAGAGAGATGGCAAAGTATTGAGGGCGGACGATCTGGACGTGTGTCCGTCAGAAAAAGGAAATTTGTAAGACTGGATGTGATGAACTGATATATATGTATTATGACTTTTGAACACAATTAAGGTAAATACATTGTTCTCAATTAAAATCTTTCATTTGCTAACTATGCCTATTAGTAGTTAGTGCCTTCAGTAGTTAGAATCTTTTATTTAGCTGGCAGTATTGGCGCTAGCAATATTGCAGTAGTTTGAATAACGAAGATTTTTGAGACGTAAGTGATTCATGAAAGGTACATGTTATTGTTAGTCAGGACCATTCTTTTGTAGGGATTATTGAAAGTCAGATTGCGTTACGCTAAAAAAAATATTGAGTGTCAGTTTAGTGTTGATCAGAATGAGTAAAGAGAGAAATATCTGAGTACGTTCAGTTTTGATTATTTGTTTGAAAATCAAATAACGTAGAGGTTTTCCAGCACTGTCATTTATAAATTTTTCTGAGGGGATGTTTCAGAAGGTTCTTTTGAAGTGCAGTGTGGCAGAGGGAGGAAAGCAGTTGATCCGATGTCTATCGAAGATGTGACCACAGCATTGTAGGAAGGGTCGGGCAGTAGTGTGCAAACATGCAGTGCACGGGGAACTGCCTGAACGTTGCACATTCCTGGGAGTACAGTGCTGCATAAAATCCTACGAAACACAAAATCACCCATATTCAGGAGTTGCTTCTTGCTGACCTGCGCGCAAGACAAATATTCGCTCTGCAATTTCTTGCCCTCGTGGAAATGGACACTGAATGGCCGTGGATAATTCTGTGGACAGACGAAGCCCATTTCTATCTTCAAGGATATGTCAGTACGCAGAATCACAAAATACGGTCAACGGAAAATCTGCACGCATATCGTCCGGTACCCCTCCATTCTGCGGAGGTGACTGTGAGGTGCTGGTTGACTGCATCGTTTATCGTAGGGGTGTATTTTTTCGAGGAGATGAGTCCCACGGATCCAGTTTATATAGTGTTTATGAGAGTATTTCGCGCATCAGCGTTCTCTCAGTCCTTCTACAGCGTTGATGTGTGGGTAGGATCATTTTTATGGCAGTTGGTGCTCCTCCGCACATTGTGCAGTTAGTGAAACTGCTGCTGCGCTACGATTATCAGCCGTCATTTCCCTGCAGCTATGCCATACAGACCACCTGATCTTCATCCGCGTAACTCTTGGCTGTGGGGTTATCTGAAAGATGTTGAGTTCAGTGCTCCATTTAAGAACGTAGCTGAACTGAAGGCTCGCATTGCGCAACGGCTTCTGAACTGCTTCCCAGAGACACTCCGATCTGTCGGGAAAGATGCTGTTTCTCTACTTGAGCTAGAGGAAGCATATTTGACAAGCCTCGCGCCATTATCACGGCAATTAGAAACCGATGTCATTTTCCTGTTTGTGAGGTTTTTGGCCCCAGGATATTTAAAAACCTGTGTCATTTTGCTTTTTTTTACGCGGTTTTTGATCTCAGGACAGATAAGTCCTGATTTTTTCCATCCGATGTGGTACGATCTTGCCATCATGGATGGGCTTACCTAACTAACAGTGCCACAACTGAAACTTCCTGGCAGCTTAAAACTGTGTGCCAGACCGAGACTCGAACTCGGAATCTTTGCCTTTCGCGGGCAAGTGCTCTACCATCTGAGCTACCCAAGCACGACTCACGCCCCTTCCTCACAGCTTTACTTCTGCCAGTACCTCGTCTCCTACCTTCCAAATTTTACAGAAGCTCTCCTGCGAATCTTGCAGAACTAGCACTTCTGAAAGAAAGAATATTGCTCAGATGGTGGACCACTTGCCCGCGAAAGGCAAAGGTCACGAGTTCGAGTCTCAGTCCGGCACACAGTTTTAATCTGCCAGGAACTTTCATATCAACGCACACTCCGCTGCAGAGTGAAAATCTCATTCTAGTGCCACAACTGTTGACTGCCGAACCTATGCAGTCATACACGTTTTACAGTACGGATGGTGTAATGTGCAACTCAAACCACAGCCGTCGTTTTGCGATTCATCTGACATTTGTAACGAGCCTATTTACGTTAAGGCGCTTACAGTTCCGTCTTTTTTTCCCTCTGCGTCAGTAATATGCTGTTCAAATTTGACGTCATTCTGAGTAGTGGTTCTCCTTCTACAGCGATTTGAAACTGGAACTTTAATTGTGGACACCCTGTATATTTTTTTTCACAAAACAAAATAAGATAACATTTTTGCAAGGTGATTATCAACAGCCGTCAAGTCATTTATAAATTGCATGTTTGACCATCAGCCGCTTTTATTTTAAGCCCAAATATCGACCGGTATCAGTCATGGACCATCTTCATGGATAAAGGTTAAAATGGCTTAAGCCACAACATTATATTTGTCATTACTTAAATAATGTGTAGAACATGTCGTGAATATCAATATACGACGCAGGGCTTTTAGAAGCAAACATACTAACAACAATTGTACACTCTGTACACTTTTTATTAATAAACATAAATATAACAAGTGTGCATAGTCTACACTTGTTATTAGTATGTTTGCTTCTAAAAGTCCTGTGTCGTATATTGATATTCACGACATGTTCTACACATGTACACTTGTTATTGGTATGTTTGCTTCTAAAAGTCCTGTGTCGTATATTGATATTCACATGTTCTACGCATGTACACTTGTTATTGGTATGTTTGCTTCTAAAAGTCCTGCATCGTATATTGATATTCATGACATGTTGTACACATTATTTAAGTAATGACAAATATAATGTTGTGGCTTAAACCATTTTAACCTTTATCCGTGAAGATGGTCCATGACTGATACCGGTCGATTTTGGGCTTAAAATAAAAGCGGCTGATGGTCGAACACGCATTTTATACAAAATAAAAAAAATTACTTAGTGGCACATTGTGAATAATTTTCCTGACTAGCACCGTGTATGAAATTAAATTACTTAACACCAATATTACTTTTGCTAACGCCCGCATCTCGTGGTCGTGCGGTAGCGTTCTCGCTTCCCACGCCCGGGTTCCCGGGTTCGATTCCCGGCGGGGTCAGGGATTTTCTCTGCCTCGTGATGGCTGGGTGTTGTGTGCTGTCCTTAGGTTAGTTAGGTTTAAGTAGTTCTCAGTTCTAGGGGACTTATGACCACAGCAGTTGAGTCCCATAGTGCTCAGAGCCATTTGAACCATTTTGAACTTTTGCTAACACGAGAACGATCCTAACGGTACGCAAGCAACCTCACTCCTCTATCTGCACCAGAGCGCACCATACGAATCAGCCATTGTTAGCATAAAAATATGTGTTACTATAAACAGTGGTTACTGATATCGCAAGTGTGCTGCTGTTCTTTGTGTGCGCAATATTAACAGGCGTATAGTAATTATTACATAAAATGAATGAACAAAACAATAAACAGCTGCTGTCGAGGAAGGGAAGTGAGCCAAATTCGGATCGAATCCACGTGGATCAATGACTGTTACGGTGCGCACAGGAAGAAAGGCCGCCCGCGGTGGCCGAGCGGTTTTAGGCGCTTCAGTCCGGAACTGCTACGGTCGCAGATTCGAATCCTGCCTCGGGCATGGATGTGTGTGATGTCCTTAGGTTAGTTAGGTTTAAGTAGTTCTAAGTTATAGGGTACTGATGACCTCAGCTGTTAAGTCCCATAGTGCTCAGAACCATTTGAACCAGAAAGAAAGTGGGCTACCTGCGCAGAGAGGCCCAGCGCGCGAAGCGGCTTGACCCAGCACGGAAGATATCCCTTCGTTATCTAATGCGGCAGCACACAATGGTAGCTGTATGGCGGCATCGACTGGCGCAGACCCGCGCCTGCCTCCGAGCCGGAATGAACGAGCTTTGGCAGCTTCGGCGCGCCGGTTAGCGATGCGCTGTGATGACAGAATCGAGGCGCACGCCCTGCAACGTTGCTCAAACAATTTTACAGAAACTAATCGCTAAAAGGAATTTGTTTTGCACGTTACTTCTAGCTTTATATTTCAGCTTCACTGACCGCACGCGCGCGGAAATGAAATATTCATAACATATCTCATAACTCCTAAACATTTCGAGATTTTAGCGTGTGATTGCACGCGAAGAAGAGAATATCTTGCCATGTGGTTAACATACGGTACTTTCTTATCCACAGCAACATAGCAGAAACTATGGTTTAAGAATCTTCGACAGCTATTGAAAAGAGAATGTGCTAGTATGAAAATAAAAGTGAAGTTTCTTATCTTATGTTACAGCAAACCGACACAATGAGGTTTTCCGAAAGGTATTGACCATACTGGTCGCCTATTGCTTATTTAATAAGACATTGTTTCAAGATTCTGTCGCAATAGCTATTGCAATGTGAGTTTGTGCATTTTACACTGTGTTTTGCCAAAAAAAGCAACATTAAACCTGTCAGCAAGAGAAATGTAGCCGTTACTCATAACTGACAAAGCTTCTTCAAATGATAAATCGTTAACAATCCAGTTCTGTTGCAGTTTTGTCAGAATCCTGTAACCCATTGTATTTTTAATAGTGAATGACTAGAATGCAAACTTGACAAAGTGTATTTACCCTCTTTTTCATGTGAGAAATATGAGAATAATTCCCAGCAAATAGTGCTACCATATATCTATTCCTATCCCCGTTCAGAGCGCTGATCTTCTCCAACATAATTATCTTTTAACGTGTTAAAGGTAGAGTATATATATTTATGTGGCCAACGGCCTTGCCGCAGTGGTAACACCGGTTCCCGTCGGATCACCTAAGTTAAACGCTGTCGGGCTAGGCTATCACTTGGATGGGTGACCGACCACCCGGTCTGCCGAGCGCTGTTGGCAAGCGGGGTGCACTCAGCCCTTGTGAGGCAAACAGAGGAGCTACTTGATTGAGAAGTAGCGGCTCAGGTCTCATAAACACATACGGCGGTGTGCTGACCACATGCCCCTCCATATCCGCATCCGGAGATGCCCGTGGGCTGAGGATAAAACAGGCGGTCGGTCGGTACCGTTGGGCCTTCATGGCGTGTTCGGGAGGAGTTTAGTTTATATATATTTATAATATATTTTAACCTTAATGAGTAGCCTCAAGCGGTTCATGAAGTAATTACTATCATGTTTTCTATCATTGTTATCAACAAATATACAGGCACCAAATTTGTTATGTTAATAGAAGAATACTGTATTTTTGCTGCAGAGAACTGACCCAGTAAAACTCTTTCGTAACTGTGAAAACATTGACGACTTCCAGAAGCTTGCCAACTACTCGTCAAAGTCAATATCACTTATGAATTAAAAAATATTTGTAGTAAGAAGATTCACTCTCTGATTCTGCACAAGGATGGCAATGGATAGATCGGAGGGTATTTCCTGTTATTTTTCAAATGTCAAATATAAAGGAGGTGCAGGAAGAGACTCCTTTGGTAAGTTTCAGTCCTAGCTGCTCCTTATTAAAGATACACTGCGTCACGAGATTCACCTCAAATTGCTATAGAAGTGGCGATTTATTTTCATCCGACTTGTTAAACTTTTTTAGCCAAAAACCTCCACTAGTGACGCATTTCGGAAAGGGAAAAGGTTATAAAGTCAGGCCAACATAATTCGTTCATTTTGTTACAATTTCAGAGTAATCTTGTAATCCAGTGTCTTTTTAATAAGGAACAGCTGATACTGAAGCTTAGCAAATGACTTTCTTTCTGCACCTTAAACCTCCTGAGACGGTGGTTTATTAAATGAGGAAATGACCACAAACCACATTAATAGCTTGTCAAGAAAGAAATACATCCTCAATATAAAAATAAATCTGTAATTTCTTCACTTATGTTGTTACAAAATCTCATAGCAAATCCCGTTTCACGATGGCCCTTAAAAATTACATTGTTCCTTACTTTTTGAACGGCTTGAGACAGCTCATTAAGGTTAAAATAGATTATGAAGATTATAATCTATCTGTAACACACTAAAAAAATGAAACGAAATGAGCGTATGCCATCGTTGCCCGGGAGGCCCCATCCGGGCGTAGAAATTCTCCAGTCCGGCCGGGAACCGAACTCAGGCCCTCTTGCATGGGAGGCGAGGACGTTACCACCCAGCCCAGCAGGCGGACGACACATTAAAAGATTATTATGGTGGAGAAGAACACCACTTCCCTCTGAATGGGGTAGGAACAGAAATATGGTACACTATTTGCTGCGGATTATTTTCATATTTCTCAAATGAAAAACAGGGAGAAAATCCTTTGACAAGTTTCCATTCCAGTCAAATGGTTCAAATGGCTCTGAGCACTATGCGACTTAACTTCTGAGGCCATCAGTCGCCTAGAGCTTAGAACTAATTAAACCTAACTAACCTAAGGACATCGCACACATCCAAGCCCGAGGCAGGATTCGAACCTGCGACCGTAGCGGTCGCCCGGTTCCAGATTGTAGCGCCTAGAACCGCACGGCCACTCCGGCCGGCTCTATTCAGTCAGTCACTATTTAAAAAATACGGTAGGTTACAGGATTCCACGAAAATTGCAACAGAACTGGCAATTTATTTTTGTATTAATTTTAACCATTTCTGATTTACGGAGGCTTCATCAATTATTAGGAACGGCTAAATGTCTCACGTTGACAGGTTTAACTTTGCTTTTTTATTGCCAAAACACAGTATTAACTGCACAAATTCACCTTGCAATAGCTTTTGCGATAGAATCATGAAAAAGTCTCATTAGATAAACAATATGCGACCAGGGTGGTCAATACCTTTTAGAAACCCCTTGTTGTATCGGTTTGCTTTAATATAAAGTAAGAAATTTCACGTTGGCTTCATATTAGTAAATTCATTTTTCAATAGTTGTCGAAGACACCCAAAAAGCCTCTGTATGTCCATCTTTTCAGTGATGGTTGCGGGACTCGGCTGTTCGATAGAGGATGTCAAATTAAACACCTCTCAGCTGTCTAATTTCCAAATTTATTTTATTTGGCTGCCAGTTTCGGCGATTTATTACGCCATCTTGCGGCCCCTGACCGAAGCGTAGGAAGATTCCACCTCGGTTCCGATCAAGACAGGGGCCAGGATTCAAAGAGTGGGAGCTGTAGATTTCTGCTTGCTCTAGCGATCACTTGCCATCATCTGCCGACTATTACGGACTACTCTCGCGGCGTAGACGGGCTATCTACGCTTGATGTAAATACTGGTAGTTGATTCTCAGTATAAATAAACGTAATGCAGTGCACGAAAACAGATGCAAAGATCTACGTCTACGTCACCATTCTGCAACTTTCATCCAAGTGCTTGGCAGATGGGTCACAGAACCATTTTCAAACCAATGCTCGGCCGTGGCATTATCAAATTGCACATGGGAAAAATGAACATCCAATCTTTCCGTGCGAGTTTCGATTTTTCTTACTTTATTACAATAGTCATTTCCCCGCATCTTGGTGAGAGACAACGAAATATTTTCGCATTCCGAGGAGAAAGTTGCTGATCGAAATTTTGTGAAAAGCTCGCCTTTGTTGTAATTGTTGCCATCCGAAATCACACATCGTAGTAGTGACACTTTTTCCCCTTGTTTCGCAGTCTACATCCACATCTACGAGATTCTCTGCTATTAACAATAAAGTGCCTGGCAGAGGGTTCAATGAACCACCTTCAAGCTGTCTCTCTACCGTTCCACTCTCGAACGGCCCGCGGGAAAAATGAACACTTAACGTTTTCTGTGCGAGTCCTGATTTCTCTTATTTTATCGTCATCATCATGTATCCTTATGTAGATGGGTGCCAACAGAATGTTTTCGCAATCGGAGAAGAAAACGGGTGATTGAAATTTCATGAGAAGATCCCGTCGCAACGAAAAACGCCTTTGTTTTAATGATTGACACTCCAATTCACGTATTATGTCTGTGGTACTATCTCCCGTATATCGCGATAATACAAAACGAACTGCCCTTCTTTGTACTTTTTCGATGTCATCCGGCAGTCCCGCCTGATACAGATCCCATACCGCACAGCAGTACTCCAGAATAGAGCGGACAAGCGTGGTGTAAGCAGTCTCTTTAGTAGACCTGTTGCACCTTCTCAGTGTTCTGCCAATGAATTGCAGACTTTGGTTTGCTCTATCCACAACATTATCTTTGTGATCGTTCCAATTTAAGTTATTTGTAACTGTAATCCCTAAATATTTAGTTGAATTTACAGCCTTAAAATTTGTGTGACTTATCGCGTAATCGAAATTTATCGGATTTCTTTTAGTACTCATGTGAATAACTTCACACTTTTCTTTATTCAGGGTCAATTGCCACTTTCCGCGCTTCACAGATATCTTACCTAATTCATTTTGCAATTCGCTTTGGTCATCTGATGGCTTTACAAGACGGTAAATGACAGCATCATCTGCAAACAATCTAAGACGACTACTCAGATTGTCTCCTATGTCGTTAATATAGATCAGGAACAATAGAGGGCCTATAACACTTCCTTGGTGAACGCCGAATATTACTTCAGTTTTACTCGATGACATCCAGTCTGCCGGCCGCTGTGGCGGAGCGGTTCTAGGCGCTTCAGTCCGGAACCGCGCTGCTGCTGCGGTCGCAGGTTCGAATCCTGCCTCGGGCATGGATGTGTATATTATCCTTAGGTTAGTTAGGTTTAAGTAGCTCTAAGACTAGGGGACTGACGACCTCAGATGTTAAGCCCCATAGTGCTTCGAGCCATTTCAACCATTTAAACTTCCCGTCTTTCTGACAGGAAATCACGAATCCAGTCGCACAACTGAGGCTATATTCCATAGGCACGCAGTTTGGTTGGTAGGCGCTTGTGAGGAACGGTGTCGAAAGCCTTCTGAATATCTAAAAATATGGAATCAATTTGACTATCCCTGCCGATAGGACTCATTACTTCATGAGTATAAAGAGCTAGTTGTGTTTCGCAAGAACGATATTTTCTGAATCCGTTCTGACTATGTGTCAATAAATCGTTTTCTTCTGCAAAACTTTGCCAGTCTTGGGGGTTTTGCGTTCTTTTAAATTTGGCATGCTTTTTTCGCTGCGTCTGCAACAGCGATCTGACTTGTTTTGTGTACCATGGGGGATCAGTACCATGACTTATTAATTTATGTGGTATATATGGTATATATCTCTCAACTGCTGTCGAAATTATCTCTCTGAAATCATTTCACAACTTTTCTACGCTTACATGATGAGATCGGAAAGAGTGAAGACTGTCCCTTAAAAAGGCGTTAAGAGCATTGTTATCAGCTTTTTTAAATAGATATACTTTGCGTTTCTTTTTGCTGGTTGTAGGTGTTACGGTATTCAGCCTAGCTGCAACTGCCTGGTGGTCGCTAATCCTGTATTCGTCACGATACTCACTATTTGTCCAGAATTATTTGTTGCTATGAGGTCAAGTCGAAAAAAGGCCCCTTGAGTAGACAAAATTCCATTAGAACTACTGACAGCCTTTGGAGAGCCAGGCCTAACAAAACTCTACTATCTTGTGAGCAAGATGTATGAGACAGGCGAAATACCCTCAGACTTCAAGAAGAATATAATAATTCCAATCCCAAAGAAAGCAGGTGTTGACAAATATGAAAATTACCGAACTATCAGTTTAATAAGCCACGGCTTCTTCTTCAGAAACGTTTTCCTTGCCATTGCCAGTCTACATTTTATATCCTCTCTACTTCGACCATCATCACTTATTTTACTCCCTAAATAGCAAAACTTCTTTACTACTTTAAGTGTCTCATTTCCTAATCTAATACCCTCAGCATCACCCGATTTAATTTGACTACATTCCATTATCCTCGTTTTGCTTTTGTTGATGTTCATCTTGTATCCTCCTTTCAAGACACTGTCCATTCCGTTCAACTGCTCTTCCAAGTCCTTTGCTGTCTCTGACAGAATTACAATGTCATCGGCGAACCTCAAAGTTTTTATCTCTTCTCCATGGATTTTAATACCTACTCCGAATTTTTCTTTTGTTTCCTTTACTGCTTGCTCAATATACAAATTGAATAACATCGGGGAGAGGCAACAACCCTGTCTCACTCCTTTCCCAACCACTGCTTCCCTTTCATGCCCCTCGACTCTTATAACTGCCATCTGGTTCCTGTACAAATTGTAAATAGCCTTTCGCTCCCTTTATTTTACCCCTGCCACCTTCAGAATTTGAAAGAGAGTATTCCAGTTAACATTGTCAAAAGCTTTCTCTAAGTCTACAAATGCTAGAAACGTAGGTTTGCCTTTTCTTAATCTTTCTTCTAAGATAAGTCGTAAGGTTAGTATTGCCTCACGTGTTCCAACATTTCTACGGAATCCAAACTGATCTTCCCCGAGGTCCGCTTCTACCAGTTTTTCCATTCGTCTGTAAAGAATTCGCGTTAGTATTTTGCAGCTGTGACTTATTAATCTGATAGTAGGTAATTTTCACATCTGTCAACACCTCCTTTCTTTGGGATTGGAATTATTATATTCTTCTTGACGTCTGAGGGTATTTCGCCTGTCTCATACATGTTTCTCACCAGATGGTAGAGTTTTGTCATGACTGGCTCTCCCAAGGCCATCAGTAGTTCTAATGGAATGTTGTCTACTCCCGGGGCCTTGTTTTGACTCAGGTCTTTCAGTGCTCTGTCAAACTCTTCACGCAGTATCTTATCTCTCATTTCGTCTTCATCTACATCCTCTTCCATTTCCATAATATTGTCCTCAAGTACGTCGCCCTTGTATAAACCCTCTATATACTCCTTCCATCTTTCTGCCTTCCCTTCTTTGCTTAGAACTGGGTTGCCATCTGAGCTCTTGATATTCATACAAGTGGTTCTCTTCTCTCCAAAGGTCTCTTTAATTTTCCTGTAGGCAGTATCTATCTTACCCCTAGTGTGACAAGCCTCTACATCCTTACATTTGTCCTCTAGCCATCCCTGCTTAGCCATTTTGCACTTCCTGTCGATCTCATTTGTGAGACGTTTGTATTCCTTTTTGCCTGCTTCATTTACTGCATTTTTATATTTTCTCCTTTGATCAATTAAATTCAATATTTCTTCTGTTACCCAAGGATTTCTATTAGCCCTTGTCTTTTTACTTACTTGATCGTCTGCTGCCTTCACTACTTCATCCCTCAGAGCTACCCATTCTTCTTCTATTGTATTTCTTTCCCCCATTCCTGTCAATTGTTCCCTTATGCTCTCTCTGAAACTCTCTACAACCTCTGGTTCTTTCAGTTTATCCAGGTCCCATCTCCTTAAATTCCCACCTTTTTGCAGTTTCTTCAGTTTCAATCTGCAGTTCATAACCAATAGATTGTGGTCAGAATCCACATCTGCCCCTGGAAATGTCTTACAATTTAAAACTTGGTTCCTAAATCTCTGTCTTACCATTATATAATCTATATGATACCTTTTAGTATCTCCAGGCTTCTTCCATGTATACAACCTTCTTTTATGATTCTTGAACCAAATGTTTGCTATGATTAAGTTATGCTCTGTGCAAAATTCTACAAGGCGGCTTCCTCTTTCATTTCTTCAAAAAAATGGTTCAAATGGTTCTGAGCACTATGGGACTTAACTACTGAGGTCATCAGTCCCCTAGAACTTAGAACTACTTAAACCTAACTAACGTAAGGACATCACACACATCCATGCCCGAGGCAGGATTCGAACCTGCGACCGTAGCGGTCACGCGGTTCCAAACTGACGCGCTTAGTACCGCACGGCCACACCGGCCGGCTTTCATTTCTCCCCCCCAATCCATATTCACCTACAATGTTTCCTTCTCTCCCTTTCCCTACTGACGAATTCCAGTCACCCATGACTATTAAATTTTCGTCTCCCTTCACTGCCTGAATAATTTCTTTTATCTCGTCATACATTTCATCAATTTCTTCATCATCTGCAGAGCTAGTTGGCATATAAACTTGTACTCCTGTAGCAGACATGGGCTTTGTGTCTATCTTGGCCACAATAATGCGTTCACTATGCTGTTTGTAGTAGCTAACCCGCACTCCTATTTTTTTATTCATTATTAAACCTACTCCTGCATTACCCCTATTTGATTTTGCATTTATAACCCTGTAATCACCTGACCAAAAGTCTTGTTCCTCCTGCCACCGAACTTCACTAATTCCCACTATATCTAACTTTAACCTATCCATTTCCCTTTTTAAATTTTCTAACCTACCTGCCCGATTAAGGGATCTGACATTCCACGCTCCGATCCGTAGAACGCCAGTTTTCTGTCTCCTGATAACGACGTCCTCTTGAGTAGTCCCCGCCCGGAGATCCGAATGAGGGACTATTTTACCTCCGGAATATTTTACCCAAGAGGACGTCATCATCATTTAATCATACAGTAAAGCTGCATGTCCTCGGGAAAAATTACGGCTGTAGTTTCCCCTTGCTTTCAGCTGTCCGCAGTACCAGCACAGCAAGGCCGTTTTGGTTAATGTTACAAGGCCAGATCAGTCAATCATCCAGACTGTTGCCCCTGCAACTACTGAAAAGGCTGCTGCCCCTCTTCAGGAACCACATGTTTGTCTGGCCTCTCAACAGATACCCCTCCGTTGTGGTTGCACCTACGGTACGGCCATCTGTATCGCTGAGGCACGCAAGTCTACCCACCAACGGCAAGGTCCATGGTTCATGGGGGGGGGGGGGGGGGGGGGGGGGTATAACCTCTACCCATCTACCCATACTATTTCGCAGGAACTACCTACTTCAATTTCACTACAAGGCAAACTACTTCTGGCAGCAATAAATACTCCACCACCAGCTGTATTTAATCTATCCTTTCTGAACACTGTTAGATCGTTTGAAAAATTTCGGCTGAACTTATTTCCGGCTTTAGCCAGCTTACTGTATGTACAACTAATAGAGCTTCAGTGGTTTCTATTAGGGTGAAGGGGGGGGAGGGGAGCTCTGGTTCTTTCGCAACACGGCTCACAGCTACGACAATACCGATCATTTCAACAACTAACTTACTGCGTTTTACTTGTGCCCTTTTAGACGGACGCCCTTTCTGTGGTTCCCTGAGACCCATAAAAAACCGCGCACTCCCTTCCACACAGCCCCCGCTACCCGCGTAGCCGCCTCCTGTGTGTAGGGGACTCCTGACCTATTAAGCGTAACCCGGAAACCGACCACCCGGTGGCGCAAGTCAAGGAATCTGAAGCCTACGCGGTCACAGAACCTCCTGATCCTCTGATTCAGACCCTTCGCTCGGCTCTTAACCAAAGGACCACAGTCGGTTCTATCGACGACGCTGCAGATGGTGTGCTCCGCCTTAATCTCGCAAGCAAGACCGGCAGTCTTTACCATTTCCGCTAGCCGCCCGAAACCAGAGAGAATATCCTCCGATCAAAGCGACACCCATCATTGGTACCGACATGAGTCACCATCTGCAGTTGGATGCACCCTGTACTCTTCATGGCATCCGGAAGCACCCTTCCCACAATCGGAATGACTCCCCCCGGAATGCACACGGAGTGCACACTGGCTTCCTTCCCCCCCTTGGCAGCCATGTTCCTTAGGGGCCCGATTACGCGTCTACGTTGGAGCTTCCAACTACCAACGAACCCACCCTCTATGAATGCCCAGACCTTGCGAGCTGAGACGTTTCCTCTGGAACAGGGTGGACGACTGCATGCGACTTAGAGACACCGTCAGCCACAGATAATGCCCGAAAGCTGTTCGTCAAACGAACCGGGGAGGCCCTACGATCGGCCCCTCAGAAGGTTTTACGCTGCCTGCCACACCTTGGAATGATCTCCCACTCGACCATGCATGAGGGATCACCCTCAATGCAGGCAGTACCTAGGGCGGCCACAGTGGTTTACCGAACGGGGGCCATGTAACACGTGCTGGATGTCCCTCGCATCCCCTGATCCGACACCCCACAGTGATGCCCCTTGGCAGCAGCCTCAAGCTATGTGACGGAATCATGAAGCTGTGAGCGAAGGGTCGCCAACTCAGCTCTTCTCTGTACACAGCAATCACAGTTCCTGTGCATTACTGCAGTCGCTCCTGTTTGCAGCTCGTAAAAATATGTAACAAACGAACGTTGTACTCGGCTTATTAGCAGCATTTATTCGAAGTACTCTCTCACTGACGGTCTAACCGACACTGAGCTACACTAACCAAAACAAACAAAAGCCTATACGATACGAGGGTCGATAACAACGGCTGTTCCGTACGCTACGCTGTTATTAAAATAAAAATAAAAAGTTCTGTCTAATAAGCACTCGATCACGCAATAAAATACAAAAATAATCTAGTAACGACACAGGTATCTGTAAATAAGTCGCTCCTGTTGGAAGCTCGTAAAAATATATAACAAACAAAGGTGTTCTCAGCCGGCCGGAGTGGCCAAGCGCTTCCAGGCACTACAGTCTGGAACCGCGCGACCGCTACGGTCGCAGGTTCGAATCCTGCCTCGGGCTTGGATGTGTGTGATGTCCTTAGGTTAGTCAGGTTTAAGTAGTTCTAAGTTCTAGGAGACTGATGACCTCAGAAGTTAAGTCCCATAGTGCTCAGAGCCATTTGAACCATTTTTGAAGGTGTTCTCACCTTATGGCTAAGCAGGGATGGCTAGAGGACAAATGTAAGGATGTAGAGGCTTATCTCATGAGGGGTAAGATAGTTACTGCCTACAGGAAAATTAAAGAGACCTTTGGAGAAAAGAGAACCACTTGTACGAATATCACGAGCTCAGATGGAAACCTAGTTCTAAGCAAAGAAGGGAAAGCAGAAAGGTGGAAGGAGTATATAGAGGGTCTATACAGGGGCTATGTTCTTGAGGACAAGATTATGGAAATGCAAGAGGATGTAGATGAAGATGAAATGGGAGATATGATACTGCGTGAAGGGTTTGACAGAGCACTGAAAGACCTAAGTCGCAACAAGGCCCCGGGAGTAGACAATATTCCATTAGAACTACTGACAGCCTTGGGAGAGCCAGTCCTGAAAAAACTCTACCATCTGGTGAGCAAGATCTATGAGACAGGCGAAATACCCTCAGACTTCAAGAAGAATATAATAATTCCAATCCCAAAGAAAGCAGGTGTTGACAGATGTGAAAATTACCGAACTATCAGTTTAATAAGTCACAGCGGCAAAATACTAACGCGAATTCTTTACAGATGAATGGAAAAACTGGTAGAAGCCGACCTCGGGGAAGATCAGTTTGGATTCCGTAGAAATGTTGGAACACGTGAGGCAATACTGACCCTACGACTTACCTTAGAAGATAGATTAAGGAAAGGCAGACCTACGTTTCTAGCATTTGTAGACTTAGAGAAAGCTTTTGTGAATGTTGACTGGAATACTCTCTTTCAAATTCTGATGGTGGCAGGGGTAAAATACAGGGAGTGAAAGGCTATTTACAATTTGTACAGAAACCAGATGGCAGTTATAAGAGTCGAGGGGCATGAAAGGGAAGCAGTGGTTGGGAAGGGAGTAAGACAGGGTTTCCGCCTCTCCCCGATGCTATTCAATCTGTATATTTGAGCAAGCAGTAAAGGGAACGAAAGAAAAGTTCGGAGTAGGTATTAAAATCCATGGAGAAGAAATAAAAACTTTGAGGTTCGCTGATGACATTGTAATTCTGCACAGGGTAGAGTAGCATGGAGAGCTGCATCAAACCAGTCTCAGGACTGAAGACCACAACAACAAAAATGGAGCTATTACATCATCGTACGCCAAAATGAACCTGATTGATATACACTCTGGACTGGAAGGCTTCCCTTTATTAAGTGACGTAAGTTCCTTCGCTACTCTGTAGATATCTACTAAGTCACGGATGTTGGCAGCTGTTCTTGATTTGAATTCTGCAATATTTACTGCATCTTCTTTGGTGAAGGAATTTCAGAAAACTGGGCGTAGTAACTCCGCTTTAATGACTCTGTCATTGACAACATTACCATCGGTATCGCGCAGTGAAGGTACTGACTGAGTCTTGCCGCTGGTGTGGTTTATATGCCACAAGAATCTCTTTGGATTTTCTGCCAGATTTCGAGGCAGAGTTTCATTGTGGAAACTATTAAAAAAATCTCGCATTGAAGTTTGCGTGAAATTCTGAACTTCTGTAAAACTTAGCTACTCTCGGGAAGTTTGCTTTCTTTTAAATGGGGCATACTTTTCCCGTTGCTTTAGTAATAGTGTCCTGACCTGTTTTGTATACCATGGGGGATCTGTTCCGTCTCTTATTAATTTGTTTGGCATGAATCTCTCAATTGCTGTCATTACTGTTTCTTTGAATTTACGTCACATCTCGTTTATCATTTCAGTAAACGTTCGGCGACCTATCACTGGAATCAATCACAGCTGCGATGTATTTGTAGGGAGCAATTTAATGCGGATGAGGGAGACAGGAACCAAGATTTGTCTGAAGAATCGTAACGAAATGTAACTCGTTCCTGAGCGAGATCGTTTACAAAACCCATGTACAACCTATTCTTTAATATCGTTCGACTGTATTGGAACACTGCCTAAAATGATTAACGAGAAAGATTGGTAAGATTCAAAGTTACGTGCTACGTCACAGAGACCGTCTGCAAACTGAACTGGAAAAGAGGGGGGGAATGTATCTGACCCTCCGCGACACACCATTCAGGACTTTGAGAATGTGTATGTAGGTAGTTGAATCACCTCCATTTTGATGGTAGCTCTGTATTGCTCGACTCCAGTGCTCACAAAATTTAGTAACGAATGAAATAATGTAATAGAGCTAGTTTCAAGTAGGCACGGAAAATAACTTACATTGAGATTCAATCGTCAAGCAGACCACACAACTATAGGTATACATCGTTGACATCAGTCTATTGTAGAAGTCTGGAACATAAAAATGGCTCTGAGCACTATGCGACTAAACTTCTGAGGTCATCAGTCGCCTAGAACTTAGAACTAATTAAACCTAACTAACCTAAGGACATCACACACATCCATGCCCGAGGCAGGATTCGAACCTGCGACCGTAGCGGTCGCTCGGCTCCAGACTGTAGCGCCTAGAACCGCACGGCCACTCCGGCCGGCTCTGGAACACATTTTACGTTTGTATTTTATGACCTGTTAACGAATTGACGGATAAAAAACGACAACAGTATGATAGTGTATCTGATGCAAAATACATGGAGCGGAATGCCCTAGTTATTGTTAATTATGAATAGTATACCCCAATGTACAGCTTGTTGAGCCGACTTCTGAGCAGGTTACGTAATAAGTATTAAAAATACTATATAGGCCGGCCCTAAACCACTACATTCAATTATATCTCTGCTCAGACTGAACGGCCGACTGCTAATGAGTGCGGCGTCCGTATGGTTTTTGCACACTGTGTCTCGCCTCGAAGGCTCGTAGCTCCCTTTATGTTCCCAAGGCGAACGAAAAATGAAACACAAAGTAAAACTTTTTACTGTCCGTCCTATTCTTATCTCAACAGAAATAAGACAGAAGAATGAGGGTCGAGGATGGCTTTGCCGAAGTTAACCCCAATCACAGTGCTGGACAGGAAGAACAGAAAATCACGAAATTGTACTCATTGTCCGTATGGCGTGCCATATCTCGGCAAACAACCACCAGATTTATCCAGGTGTTGAGAGTTTCGTAGAACGTTCTGGCCAGGGCAATAGTCTAAATAGTCTAACGTCCTCTGTGTCGAGGTAGGTGAGGACAGCACGGGCAATATGCGATCTCGCTTTACCTTGTTGAAAGATAACTTCATGGAGACATCGATGATCAATGACAGGGTACAGCTACAGAGTAAATATCTCTGGAGTGACCATTACGTTCTGCGCATGTTGTCAACATTAAACCAGGGTTGTAAGAAAAATTGTGCTTTAGGTCGCAAAAACGAGAAAATAAATACGAAGAAATAGCAGAAAAAAGGACGTATTAGCAGGGACATAATCGCTAATGTATGGCAAATTCGGTGTTTTTCGGACACTTGCAAAAGTACTAGCGTGCTGTCGAGTCGTTTTGCAAGACTATCACTGCAAAAATGTACGTCAGGCTCTGTAATACTATAAAGTGCCGTATCATACCGAAAACTACCAAAAATCGAGTGAATCTGAACTGTGACACCTATCGCAAAGCAGCAGAACGCAATATGACTTGCCCTTAAAAGTTACATAGCTGATTTATTCCCGGTATCAAATAGATACTGTTAAAATGTCTGCGCAACATATACAAATAATCCAGTTACTCGGCCACCATTGACCAGACGTTTTCAATTAGTGAGAGATCTGGAGAACGTGCTGGCCAGGGCAGCAGTCGAACATTTTCTGTATCCAGAAAGGCCCGTACAGTACCTGCAACATGCGATCGTGTTATATCCTGCTGAAATGTAGGGTTTCGCAGGGATCGAATGAAGGGTAGAGCCACGGGTCGTAACACATCTGAAATGTAACGTCCACTTTTCAAAGTGCCGTCAATGCGAACAAGAGGTGACCGAGACGTGTAACCAATGGCACCCCATACCATCACGCCGGGTGATACGCCAGTATGGCGATGACAAATACACGCTTCCAATGTGCGTTCACCGCAACGTCGCCAAACACGGATGCGACCATCATGATGCTGTAAACAGAACCTGCATTCATCCGAAAAAATGACGTTTTGCCATTCGTGCACCCAGGTTCGTCGTTGAGTACACCATCGCAGACGCCCCTGTCTGTGATGCAGCGTCAAGGGTAATCGCAGCCATGGTCTCCGAGCTGATAGTCCATGTTGCTGCAAACGCCGTCGAACGGTTCGTGCAGATGGTTGTTGTCTTGCAAACGTCCCCATCTGTTGAATCAGGGATCGAGACGTGGCTGCACGATCCGTTACAGCCATGCGGATAAGATGCCTGTCATCTCGACTGCTAGTGATACGAGGCCGTTGGGATCCAGCACGGCGTTCCGTATTGCTAATCTGATCCCTCCGATTCCATATTCTGCTAACACTCATTGGATCTCCACCAACGCGAGCAGCAGTGTCGCGATACGATAAACCGTAATCGCGATGGCCTGCAATCCGACCTTAATCAAAGTCGGAAACGTGATGGTACGCATTTCTCCCCCTTACACGAGGCATCACAAGAACGTTTCACCAGGCAACGCCGGTCAACTGCTGTTTGTGTATGAGAAATCGATTGGAAACTTTCCTCATGTCAGCACGTTTTAGGTGTCGCCACCGGTGCCAACCTTGTGTGAATGCTCTGAAAAGCTAATCATTTGCATATCACAGCATCTTCTTCCTGTCGATTAAATTTAGCGTCTGTAGCATGTCATCTTAGTGGTGTAGCAATTTTAATGGCCAGTAGCGTAAGTATAAAGGAAACGCTATAATTCCGCTTACTTGTCATTCCTGCGTTTGGTGACTCTGAAGCTTCAGTATTGATCGCCTTACTTCAACAATTTAACAATGAATTAAATACCTTAATCCTATTCGGACTGAACTGCAGAAGCTCTCCATGTGTATGCTCCTTTCTGCAGCTGTTTAGCCCTCATTGTCTTTGCTGATGTGTTGAGTTGCCTTGTCCGGATGAAGGTACAGTAATGATCTTAGTGTAAATTGCGAAGACCTCTTGAGAAATAGTTTGAAGCTTCCAATTAAAAGTTTTGTCAGGTTTTTATTCACATTTGCTTCTTTAGATAGAGAGCTGCGTTTGGAGGGACGAATAATCTAGGACCTGATAGTTTCTCAGTTTCCCCAGCTTATAGGATCTTTTGCTACTACTATTATCTTGTCACTATGATGTCCAAGTGATTGCTGTATAAGAGTCGGATCTGGAATAAAAACATCCAGTGATGTAGCGGAGATCTTTCTGTGTCTCTTTCGTGACCAGCAGTATACAGACTGCTTCCAGGCTCCACGTAAACCGCATGCCGTAACAACCTGTACCTGGCTATGTGGTCCGTATATGGAGTCACTTTCTTGATCGTAGCACATGCCAATCATTTCATCAAATGCTCAACACACATAAATTTTCTGCTTCACTTAAACTTGTTTTTTGCTTACTCATGAAGTGCTTTTAGCAAAACTTTTGTGTACTTTAGTCGTCAGCACTGAATGCTTTGCATTACTTCCGTTTGCTTAACAAGTGAAACAGTAATAGCGGATAGCAATATCCAGAGAACGAAAAGCAAATAAAACGCTGAATTCTTTTCTCTCAATAGTTATAATTCATCGTTGTTTTTTCATTTCATCCTCGGTAAGACCTTTCTCTTATTCTATGCTTTGATCTACTTTTTCTGGGATGTTAAACGTACGTTTACGAGTTTCACGAGCTTATAGAATTTGCAGTCGGCTTTAAGACCTATTTTGGTTGAAGTCTCTTTAATTCATCTTGCAGATACCGTAAATAATCGTCCTCTCTAAAGTGTATGCTACAGGCAGCAGCATTTTTAGTGTTAATACTGTCACTACTGCTACAGAGCTGAAACCACCGAGCAAATGTTTCAGGAATTTGAGGGAACTTATGACAAGTAATACTACTGCCTTTTAGTCTTCTGAATACAGTTTCCACGCACAGCCGTAGGACAATTCGACATTATTAATGTCAAACATAACGAACAAACGCGAAAGAAGACAAAAATAAACAGCAACAACATGAAACTTAATTGCTTCAACACGTAACAGTGCGCGCGAACTGCGCGGAGCTTCTCGACGGTGACGCATTGCGCAGAACGGAGCAGTTCTGCGCAGACACTGTGGGCCATCCCCGAGGCAGCAAAGCCAGAGACAAGTTCTTCAAAGTACGATGAGAAGACAGACCTTTTGAAATAAGCAATGTTGGAAAATACTTCTAATAAATAATGGAAGGGAGCGCCCCGACAAAATTCTGCGCTTTCTCCGATGTGCGCAGTTTTGGCTGTAGTAGCTGGCTGGTTCTCTAATAGGGAGCAGTGGTGATCCAATATTCATAACTAGGTTTTGTGCTGAAAACTGGCCTTCTATAACATACGTTACAACATAGAGTCACAAGACGATTCTGTTGCATATTTTGCATACAGCTTCAACGGGTGGCAGTAACATGCGTTGCAATTAATGATATCTACTTTATCCTCATTTCATAGGACATAGGAAATGAATAAAAACGTCGACCAGTCACATAAGGATCAATAATCTGCTTGAATACGATTACATATAAGTAATCGCTCCTTTATTCAGCTCATGGCGATCCATAGAATGGTTTTAAGTTCGATTTGTTTGTTACGAAGTGTGTATTTATCGTTGCTAATGACTGACCACATTTTAACTAATTCGTTTTCCGAGTCTTGTACATTGGCTAAAGCTCGCTTTTATGTTGTTCTAGCCTCTAACAGATACAGTGTGCAGTTTTGATCGATCGTTTGTGAAATAATTCCAACCTACTACAATGAAGAGAACATTAATATTGTTGAATGGAACACCAATTTTGTTGTACAATGCCAACAGTAATACGCTCATAACAGCTTCATTTGCTTCTTCCTTATAGTGCTGTCAGGTCACAAAATGCGTTTATCCCCTATATTACGGAAGACATAACGAGGTAAAGCCGTTTCTGTAATATAAGGGCCAAACGGTAATATTACAGAAGTGTTCCGTTTAAATTAACTACTCATTTCTATACAGTAAAGATAGAGTTCACAGACTAGATTTTACCGACTGTGACTAAAATGCCAGGAGGGTTTAATAAAACTGTCTCTACGAAGCAACTGTGTCCACTAAAAGAAAAGCCATACAAAAGGTAGCAACGCAGGTGTTTATATATATAAAGAAACATTGTTTTCTTTTCCTTTGAGGGCGGATTGTTCGAAGAATAAGACAATTTGAAACGGACGTGCAAATCAGAAAAAACATTAAATTGTGGTTAAGAGGAAGAACTATTTCATCACATCACATAGAAACTGACATCGATTTATAATATGTAATCCATAGATATAAAATTCTTTTGCGCCTAGAACATCACCTGAGGAAAAATCGGAGCTTCCACGAAAAACCCATCAGATCTAAACAAAATCATGTGATAGATATGGTACTAAATATAACTGTTCTCATGAAATAAAGGAAATTAAAAGAGTTAACAGACGTGTTGGACAGACACAGCGGTTCATAAATAAGCAAACCGCAGATAGAAAATAAACACAGTAAGATATAATACACTACTGGTCGTTAAAATTGCTACACCATGAAGACAACGTGCTACAGACGCGAAATTCAATCGACAGGAAGAACATGCTGTGATATGCAAATGATTAGCTTTTCAGAGCATTCACACAAGGTTGGCGCCGATGGCGACACCTACAACGTGCTGACACGAGGAAAGTTTCCAATCGATTTCTCATACACAAAAGGCAGTTGACCGGCGTTGCCTGGTGAAACGTTGTTGTGATGCCTCGTGTAAGGAGGAGAAATGCATACCATCACGTTTCCGACTTTGATTAAGGTCGGATTGCAGGCCATTGCGATTACGGTTTATCGTATCGCGACATTGCTGCTCGCGTTGGTGGAGATCCAATGACTGTTAGCAGAATATTGATCGGTGGGATCAGGAGGGTAATACGGAACGCCGTGCTGGATCCCAACGGCCTCGTATCACTAGCAGTCGAGATGACAGGCATCTTATCCGCATGGCTGCAACTGATCGTGCAGCCACGTCTCGATTCCTGAGTCAACAGATGGGGACGTTTGCAAGACAACAACCATCTGCACGAACCGTTCGACGACGTTTGCAGCAACATGGACTATCAGCTCGGAGACCATGGCTGCGATTACCCTTGACGCTGCATCACAGACAGGAGCGTCTACGATGGTGTACTCAACGACGAACCTGGGTGCACGAATGGCAAAACGTCATTTTTTCGGATGAATCCAGGTTCTGTTTACAGCATCATGATGGTCACATCCGTTTTTGGCGACATAGCGGTGAACGCACATTGGAAGCGTGTATTCGTCATCGCCATACTGGCGTATCACCCGGCGTGATGGTATGGGGTGCCATTGGTTACACGTCTCGGTCACTTCTTGTTCGCTTTGACGGCACTTTGAACAGTGGACGTTATATTTCAGATGTGTTACGACCCGTGGCTCTACCCTTCATTCGATCCCTGCGAAACCCCACATTTCAGCAGGATATTGCACGACCGCATGGCGCAGGTCCTGTATGGGCCTTTCTGGATACAGAAAATGTTCGTCTGCTGCCCTGTCCAGCACATTCTCCAGATCCCTCACCAATTGAAAAAGTCTGGTCAGTGGTGGCCGAGCAACTGGCTCGTCACAATACGCCAATCACTACTCTTGATGAACTGTAGTATCGTGTTGAAACTGCATGGGCAGCTGTACCTGTACGCGCCATCCAAGCGCTGTTTGTCTCAATGCCCAGGCGTATCAAGGCCGTTATTACGGCCAGAAGTGTTTGTTCTGGGTACTGATTTCTCAGGATCTATGCACCCAAATTTGCGTGAAAGTGTAATCACATGTCAGTTCTAGTATAATATATTTGTCCAATGAATACCCGTTTGTCATCTGCATTCCTTCTTCGTGTAGCAATTTTTATTGGCCAGTAGTGTACATAGTAAGGTAAAATTAATCTCTAGCTTTGCAATAACAAAGTTACGGTCTGAATTTATTGATTTACCCTGCAAAGTTTGGATGCTTTTGAGTCTTTTGATGGATACATTTCGTTTGAAATCCAAAGTAGCTCCTTCTGCAGCCGTACCTTACAAAGCATTTCTAAGGTGTATTTTCGATGCATTGAGCATGGATCAAGCTGAAGCCATTGAGGATACAAACGTTCAGCGTCCTTCATCACTTAATTCACAAGGCTGCATTTTACGCCAGACTGGTAATGTAAATTTTTGAACACCTCATTGAAAACTTTTAAATTAGATCTAACTACGGCAGTCAGATTTTCTGAAGGGGCTCTTAATTCGCCCAACTCTTCCGCGGACCGTTCATACGCTTTATAAAATATATAGAGTTCATCCGCACTTTCCAGAGTCTTGTGACCTTTAAGCAGTTCCGACACATAAACGTCACAACTAAATTTTTGGACGCATTTATGTGCCAGGTAGCCTGCTAAGTAACGCACTGCACAGTCCTCCACAGGCGCTGGCTGACCCCATAACTCTAATTCAGCCTTCGACCATAAATATAATAGACTGGCCCTGACATCATTTTCGTGGCTCCAACATCTCTGGGCTGAAGTCACGTGAATGTTGGCAAAACATGGTTGTTTCGTGTAGCGCTTATGGCTGTACTCAGCGTTTTGTCGGGGGAAATGGCATTACATTTCACGTGTAAGTGTTTCTATGATAGTGCAGATGCGTTTATTGAAATCTGCTGAAGTGACTTTTATATGTTTTTTACACTTGAGAGTATCACGTAAATTAAAGTGTTGAAAGTGATGCCTGTAAAGTCAGACTCGTATTACATTGTGGAAAGTATCTATGACAATTCGGTTACAGAAGTATAACTGTTTCTCGTTCCTACTCATAGTTTCCCTAAGGATGAAAACCGAAGGCAGCTTTGGATACAGGCCCTGAACCGGAACAACTTTAAGCCATCTGCACATACGCGCCTTTGCTCGAAGCACTTCGAGGAGAAGTGTTCTGATAGGTTAGTTATTATTTACAATGTACATTTATAATTTATATTTACAGTGTCTGTAAATTTTAATCCTGATGTTTTTATAGGGCTAAGACTGGAGGGAATTGGCTAAGTAGTGATGCTATCCCGACACTTTTTGATTTTCCGGAGCACATGAAATCGAAGAGGCCTAAGCTCCGTAACTCACACACTAGAAGGCTTTCGTTCGATGATGCCTCGTCTTCTGAAATCTGTGCTTCCAATGCCTGTAAGTCTGAATGTTGTTAGAATGTGTGTGATAACTGCGAGTTAGTAAAATATTGTTTTAGAATAGAACTGTAGCACGTTACGTTTTTTTTAAACTGATAGTTTAAACTTTCGTAAAAATAGTGGGAACTGAACCTATGAAGTGCACCTAAAATGGATACTCTAAAATGGACCTGCTCCTAAAGTCGACAATTTTGGCACCGATAGTTGACATAATTCCTATATCCCATTTTCTTTTATAAGTGACTAGAGTTCAAAACGCGGCGAATCCAATGTTTAAAGTTTTGAAACGAGCCCACTTTTACTGTTTAAAAGAATTTTAACGACATTTTACCTTAATTGATAGTTTATAGCAATTTCGTCCTGCTGCCCACCAGAGTGGCGTTCGATGTATTTGTTAGATTTTATAAATGGTACTGTGAACAAATCCAGGTCAAATGTAGTTCTGGCATAATGTTTCGCAAATAAAAAAGTAATTTTTGTTGGAAGCGTTTGGCAGTCAATTGAGAAATGTGGGGAAAATACGATACAAACATAGGATGGCAGACCGCTGATTTGAAATCCCGTCACGTTTTGCCAACAGTCACGTGGTTTATGTTGGACCCATCCCAGCCCTATAGCTTCTGCACAGCAAGGCCAGTCTACTAGTATCTATGGTCGAAGAATTCAGCACTGTGCACAAGCTCAGGTGCTTCATGTGCAGCTTCTTTCAAAATATGTTTTTCGTAATCTCCATTCATGCTAACGTTAATTGCCGAAGAGGTCACACAATCGTTGCCTTCCAGCACAGAATAGTCCTCATCGGGCTCACAGTTCGCCGAATCAACAGGTCTTATTAGTGATGCTACCACTATGTGCTGCAAGTTTCTGCGGAATTCCTGGAAGATGGGATTCCTGTTGAAACCAGACCGTTGACGGATTACTGAAAATACATTTACTATGGGATCTAGGTTCATTCGCAATTTTAAGAAGAACTCATAGCCATCGCTTTTCATGTCATTCCACAGCGTTAACAAAGCACGAATTGTGTGTTGAAGGCCCGTAAAACATGGAGGAATCTCACAGTTTTTCTGGGGAGGTTAACGACCCTCCATGATTTTAACCAATCCAGGGAGTCCTGTAGATAATTCTCTAACCAAATTTTTTGAGTGCTTAGAGCACAGGCGAATGGTTTCGAATCATAGAGGGTCTTGCTATTCATTGCGTCGAACAAATTGTTCAGTCTTGTCAGAAAGGAAGCTGTATTCAGTGCTGTTTTACTCTGAAGCTCCGACGTAGAATACGCTGATAGATTAGCGGCCAAGACGGAATGACTGAACACTTGCGTTGTAAGTCGAACACTCATTTTTTTTCAAAATTATTCGGATTGATGTGCTTGTGACTGAGAGAGCAGCACATTCTTGCCTTGCCGCCCTTCCTATCTAGTTGATACATTTTGACAATGTCTTGCCAAGACACAATATCATTCGAATCAGTTTGGATACTCTCTACAGCAAACGGTTTCGAATGCTTTCCAGGAGATGTCACACATCGTACATAACGTATAAAACATTGTTGCGATAATGAAAGAAAGGTTTTTCAGTTGTAACACCGAGATCACGCACTAATGAACGGTAATTGGACCCTTGGTCACAAACAATGCAACGGACCTTTAAACTAACAGTAAAAAGTTTCTCTAATACAACGAAGAGCAACTGATTCATTACATCAGATTTGGTCTGTTTACAAGACGTAAAATAGGCAACAGGTAATTTCCATTTTTGCCGCACCCCACGAACAAGGAACGTGAGACCCTGTGTTGCCACCTTAGACGTACGTCCGAGGCTACCACAATCTTCATAGCCCTCAATGACATCATACTTAGCGCAGTAGCCGAGACACTTCCTCACACTCATTTCGTCGAACACCAATACACAATCTCGGCAACTTTCATCCATTGTCCTCACTTTTTCTGCAAGATTTTCGAATAGTTTAGTTTCTGTGCCCGCTATAATATCCATTTCACTGACCCACTTCTGAATAATTTTTTTCGAAGGTAATTTCATTCCAACTTCTCTTCTTAAGTGGTCACAATGCGGCTGGACTTTTATAAAATAAACTCAACGACAGCCGTCTCTTCGCTTCTGTCCAAGGAGTGAAAGGCCTGGAAACAACAAATGCGACCGTTTAATTCAGTTATTAAGAAAGTTGACGCTAGTTAATGTATTGGACGTCATCGGAGGACATGACTTGTATAGGAGCTGCATACCAAATAATGGTCCACATTTTGGAGACATAGAGGAAAGGTACCTAATATGAGACACACTTTTGTAAACCCATCTGAAAGACCTAAAAGTAAGTGCAATTGTATTTTTTATGATGGTAATAAGGTCTTGCATTATTTAATTTTATCACACAATTATCATATTTGCAATAATAAACAATCTTTCAGAGTAGTTATTAAATCTTCACAAACAAGGCATTTCATAGAAATGAGATCAAGGTTTCCTAATATGAGACAGTAATAATACTTTGCTTTAATTATTTTATTACATAATAATGACATATGAATATACAATTTTTACATGTTCATTCATTTCTGTTATCCTTCATTCATTTCACACTACTTAGGTTTATACTTACGACATCCGGGGCAAACAAAATTGTCTTCTGTGACACCGCAATATTCATGAGCCCAGCGATAACATTTCGTGCACTGTGCCCATTTCTCCACGTGTTTGCCTTCAGAAAAGCGCCCAGTACAGAACTGACACTCTGCGTCATCGTCATCACTGCTGTCTGAATCCCCACTGTCATCAAGATGGACATCGGATGCCGAGTCACTAGACGATTCTTCTGCTTTAGGTCTACGATTTGAAGATTTTCATCTCTTCTCCCCAAATAACTTTCTGCTGCTTTCTTAGCTTCAGCCTCTGATTTCTTCTGTTTAGATTCTTTCAAAGGTTTCACATAAGGAGTTGAAGTTAGTAACGCAGCAGAGCACGAACGCAATGTTTGACCTATTTGACTATCTCCAGGTGGTTTTGCAATGTGTGGGAGAGGTCTGATGTCTGCCGGGCTGACAGCTTGACCATCACCATCAGTAGTTTCATTTTCGTTTTTGGCATCTCTTTCTTGAAGAGCGTTATCATGGCGATGAATTGAAAATTCATGTTCCCTAAAGATGTTTCTGTTGCATGGGATGAGACCTGTTTTTCTGAAGGCATTCACAGATGCTTCCATTGTTGCTGCTCGGTTGTAAGCTGCCCCAAATAACTTGGCTATTAATAATGGGGTGATAACACGATCTGGGTTGCTTGCCAACCACGTTTCTATCTCTTGGACATAGTAGGTTTTCAAAGGCCCCATAAATCCGACATCAAGTGGCTGCATTTTATGCGTTGAGTGAGGTGGCAAACATACAATATGAACATTATTTTCATGTGCTTTATCTAACACATCGAGATTCTTTGCGTGGGAATAATGCCCATCAAGAACAAAATGACAGGGTCATTTGAAGGTGGCTTTACTTGACTCACAAAATGATCAAACCAGTTGAGTAAAAATGTGAGTTTGTATCCAGCCACTTGGATGACAAGCTGATATTGATCCTGCAGGTGCACCGCCCATCAAGTTCCAGAAAACATTCCAATTTCTGATCATAAGACTAGTCAAAGTAATCCCTGTTTATGATAATTCAATCGAATTAAAATAAATGCTGTTGCCAAAATTTTACTACAGTAAATGATGAAATATTGTTATCTCATGATAGTATTGCGTAAATTACATATAAAAAATCGTAAGAGAACGAGTTCCCCCAATATGCGATAGGTATCGTAATATGCGACACTGTCGCATATTTGGATCCTCATACTATCGCATATTAGGAAATTAGCCATCTTACACAAAGAATCACGCACTTGCTAACAACGTTCGTTGGAAAATGAACCTAATTGTCAATAATTATAGGTAATACCGTTACAAATACAACAATAAAAGAGTGTAGTAATATCCACTCACCCTTAAGCTGAAATATTGTCTCAACACCTATGCCGCAATAACTCCAAACACAAGAAATTTTATATCAACCTCTACGTACTGTGTCCGGCTCAAATATGGCGTCCTATTCGCTGTGTCGTCGTCTGGCACACAATAGACGTGTTTAAGAAACTCTCCACCAGAGTGCAACACCTAACATGAGCACAGTTGGGGTGTCTCATATTAAGGAACTATCGCATAATAGGCACCTTTCCTATATCCTTAACAGCATCTGTTGCCACAGCTTTTACACCAGGCTTCTTCGTGGCAAGATGACGCATTCTCCAGTTTTTTCCTCTGCTTTGCCAATTTTAGCTTTTGCTCATTAATTCTTTGTGTCAGCTTTCGTTTTCTTGGTATTAAATCTGTTGGCAGCGACATATCCGGCGAGCTATGGACTGGCTCACGGACAGGTGGCGAACAGCTTCCTTCTTGGTGCATTTCGTAATCGCTGTGTTGTCTACTGTTGTCTTCGTTTTCTACGTCTGCAGGCTCTTCCAGAGGTTCTGGATTTGGCACAGCGTTAAATACTAGTTTTGTTTTCAACTCATTCATAAAATAATTGTCAGTGAAGTGAAGAGCAAATAGGAATTTATCACGCAGCTGACTCTGCTGTAAGTAAAACAATGAATAGTTTCCACTGCGCAGAATCCACTCTTGACACCTGTAATGTAAGGGTGAATTAGTAAGGCGAAATCGCATCTGGCTAACTAAATGAAACTGAGACATTAATAGATGAAAGTGCTTGGAAATTACGGTGTCTAGATATGTGGTTATTCATCAGCCACTTAGTAACTACATTTCACTTTTTAATGCTTTGCAAGAGAAACAGCAGATGCACCGATGTTTTAAAGAACATCGCTTTGCTGTAAGGGAGGAGAATATTTTCGGAAATGGAGGACTGAAACAGAGTTTCCTTCGGGTAGTAAGTACAGAAACTGTGGAGGAAGAAACAACAGGACAGTATGTTAGTGAATGGACGTGAAAACAGTTAAATGAAGTTGAACGATAAATGAAAAATATATGGCTCTCGAATGACACGTTATCATACAGCACCCACGAGGAATGTGCAAAAAAGGACGAAGCATGAAATGCTAAACGTTTCGCTAAATTTATAAATGCTTCTCAAAGTGTCTAATTGGACCTGGAATTAGACTAACATACAAAATAATACCTAAGAGCGACAATTACAGAATGAGTAAACGGAATTATGCAAGTTTTGTTGGGGTTATTGATAATGGGCCGGCCGCGGTGGCCGTGCGGTTCTAGGCACTGCAGTTCGGAACTGCGGGACTGCTACAGTCGCTGGTTCGAATCCTGCTTCGGGCATGGATGTGTGTGATGTCCTTAGGTTAGTTAGGTTTAAGGTGTTCTAAGTTCTGGGGACTGATGACCTCAGATGTTAAGTCCCATAGTGCTTGGAGCCATTTGAATTTTGAAAATTTAATCGTGATGGGGGACTGGAATTGTACTGTAGGCAAAAGAATAGAGAGAAAAGTAGTAGGAGTAGAAGGACTGGTGGAAAGGAATGAAACAAGAACCCACCCGATGCAGTTCTGCACAGAATACAATTTAGTCATGGATATTGTCTTGAAAAGATCTATTTGTATGAACTTTAATCGAAGCAAAACAAGACTTATGGAATTCAATCGATCTGCATCTACATGTACATGACTTCTCTGTAATTAACGCTTAAGTGCTTGGCAGAGTTTTCTTCGTACGACATCTACCTCTATATAATTACTCTGTAATTAGAATTAAGTGCTTGGCAACGGTTTCATCGACAACCTTCAGACTATTTCTCTACCGTTCCACCGCGAACGGCGCGCGGAACAAAAACGAACACTTAAATTTTTATATGCGAGTTCTGATGCCTCTAATTTTATTACGATAAACATTTCTCCCTATGTAGGTTGGCGACGGTAACATATTTTCGCATTCGAAGGAGGAAATTCATAACTGAAATTTAGTGAAAAGATCTCCCCGCAACGAAAGACGCCTTTGTTTCAATGAGTGTCATCCCAGTACACTTACCTTTACCCTATTTCGCGATATTACAAAATGAGCTGCTCTTCTTCGGAATTTTTCGATGTCCTCCGTCAGTCCTTCCTCGTAATGATACCACACCGCACAGTAATACTCCCGACAGAGGACGAACAAGCGTAGTGTAGGCAGTCTGTTGGTTGACTTGCGTCTTGTAAGCGTTCTGCCAATAAAGCACAGTCTTTGGTTCACTTTCCCCACAACTTAATCTATATGACCATTCTAGTTTAAGTTGTTCGTTATTGTAATTCCAAGGTATTTAATTGAATTAATAGCTTTTAAATGTTTGTTATTTATATTGTAACCGAAATCTAACGGATTTCTTTTCGTAATCATGTGGTTGACCTCACACTTTTCCTTTTTCAAAGGCAACTACC
Source organism: Schistocerca americana (assembly GCF_021461395.2). Classification (NCBI taxonomy): domain Eukaryota; kingdom Metazoa; phylum Arthropoda; class Insecta; order Orthoptera; family Acrididae; genus Schistocerca; species Schistocerca americana. The sequence goes on along the minus strand of NC_060120.1, from coordinate 867,096,321 downwards.
ACTTTTCGTACCATACAGATGCTGTGTCTAAGTCATTTTGTAATCGGTTTTGATCTTCTAGTAACTTTACTAACAGGTACATGAAGCCATAATCTGCAGACAATCTAAGAGGGCTACGCAGATTGTCTCCTAAATTGTTTATCTAGATTAGGAACAGCAGAGGGCCTGTAACACTTTCTTGGGGAAAGCTAGATGTCGCTTCTGTTTTACTCTAAGATTTTCCGTCAGTTACTGCTTACTGTGACCTTTCTGATAGGAAATCACGAATCCAGTCGCAGCGATGCTCTACATGCATTGATTAGAAGTCTCTTGTGAAGAGGACTTCAGGAAATTTAGAAATATGGAAGAATTTTGAAAGTCCATGTCGATAGCACTCATTACATCGTAAGAATAAAGAGCTAGTTGTGTTTCATAAGAATGATATCTTCTGAATCCATACCGACTGTTCGTCATAGAACGTTTTCTTTCAAACAATTCGTTGTGTTCGAACACAGCAAACGTTCAAAAAACCTACTGCAAATCGACGTCATTGATATGGATATGTAATTAATCGAATTACTCTTATTTCCTTTCTTGAGTATTGGTGTGACGTGTGCAACCTTTCAGTCTGTAAGTACGGATCTTTCGCCGTGCGAGCGATTATGTATGATTGCTAAGTACGGGGCTATTGTATCAACATACTAGAAAGTATCAGGTGATGATGGGAGAATTAGATTAAGAAATATGACTCTGCAGGTAGCAGATGAATTTTACTATTCAGGGGACAAAGTGACTGATGCTGAGAGAAATGAAGTGGACATAAATTGCAGACTTCCAATAACAAGAAAAGCATTTCTGAAAAAGAGAAAAATGTTAACATCTACACTGCTGGCCACCGTAAATAAAACACCAAGAAAGACAAGAGGTAGCACAACAAGATTTATTTTGTAGATAACATGTTGACCAAGTATCAAATGATTACGTTTACAGATGTCTGTGACATGTGGTTCCTGCCAGAATCAGTAGCCAGAGTAGCCGCCATTGTTGGAGATCACCGCTGCCACACGTCTCGGCATTGAGTCAAAGAGACGTTGGATGTGTTCCTGGGGTACAGCAGCCCAAGCAGCTTCCACACGTTGCCAAAGATCATCTGGTGTGGCAGCTGGGGATGTAATCTGGGTCACTCGTTGAGCAACCATGGACCACATGTTTTCTATCGGCGAAAGATCCGGAGAGCGAGCCGGCCAGGGAAGCAATTCAATCTGGTTATTGACGAAGAACCTTTGGACAATGCGTGCCACGTGTGGTCGCGCATTATCCTGTTGAAATATGGCTGTGGCCGAGCCCTGAAGGTAAGGAAGGACAACTGGCTCCAGCACCTCGGATATGTAGCGCCGGCTATTTAAAGTACCGGCAATGCGTACTAGAGGCGTGCGAGAGTAATATCCAATACCGCCCCATACCATAATACCCGGTGCAAGACCAGTGTGGCGGTGATTAATGCAGCTGTCCAGCATCCTCTCTCCACGGTGTCTCCACACTCGAATCCGACCATCGTGGTGCTGCAGACAGAAGCGTGCCTCGTCAGTAAAGACAACGTCATTCCATTCTGCCGTCCACATCCGTCTGTCATCACACCATTGGCGACGGAGACGTCTGTGGTTCTGCGTCAATGGTAGACGAAGCAATGGACGTCTTGCGGACAGACCACTCTGCTGTAAACGGCGTCGAATGGTACGCGCAGACACTGGATGATGCGTTACAGACGCAATGTGCTGTGCTATGGTTCGGGATGTCACTGAGCGATCCGTCACTGCCATGCGCACAATTTGCCCATCAGCACGTGCAGTGGTGCACCGAGGTGAATGCGATCGACCACGTCGGTCCGTCGTACCCTCCTGCATCCAACGGTCACATATCCGCATTACAGTTGTTTGGTTTCGTCCTACACGACTAGCGATTTCTCTGTATGATAATCCACAATCTCGGTAAGCCACTATCCTTCCTCTGTCGAACTCGGATACTTGATCAAAAGATGTTCGCTGTTGTCTACGAGGCATAACTGATCGTCTTGTGAAACAACCCCAAGGTAAACACACTTGCCGAACGTACACTCGTCGAAATCGCCAAGCCTTAAATGGCGCTATGAGGTGGCGCCAGAGGCGCGCGTGATGTGCGTCTGCACTGAAATTCTAATCAGTTGCATACCTCATCGCTGCAAACCCATGTTGTAAACTTCACTTGATTCGGATGCTTCCTTCAGGGTGTTGCATTTACGGTGGCCGGAAGTGTAGTTTGAAATTTCAGTGTTAGGATGTTTTTCGTACAACCTTTTGTCGAGAGCGTACCCTTGTACAGAAGTGAAACCCAGACGACAATCAGCACAGACAACAAGGAAAGAGAAGCTTTAGAAATGTGGCGCTGCAGAAGAATACTGGAGATTAGATGATTGGCTCTGTTAACTAATGAAAAGGTGTTGCTCTGAAGCGACTCGGGTAGTAAATTAAATTTATGGAACAAGCTGACTAAAATAAGCACTAGGTTGAGAAGATACGTTCGGAGGCGTTAAGGAACAGTTAATTTATTAATGGCGGGAAGTATTGGGAGTATAAGTTGAGGAGAGGACAGTGGCTTGGTTGCAGTAACTAGGTTCGAGCGCTTATAGTTACACAGAGATGAAGGGTCTTTCACTATGTGACTGTACGGTGAATAATCTCTAACACAATCAGCTGAATGATAGCCCCGGACGACACCCAGTCAGGTGTGACGCGCTTGCTTTAAATTAATAAAAACATTTTGCTGCAAATTGTTGCTCTCGACCCTCCATGTGTGATTGCGCAATTTATAAATTGAAATAATAATGAAATAAATCAATGCTATTTTAAATTGTTTCTTAGAGTTCTAGAATGCGTGGCTGCTTTAATTCTGTGTCTAAGTTACAGTCAAGGGTCCAACCAAAGGTATTACCTTACTGATTTGTCACATAAAAGCTCGATGGTTAAAAAATATTCAGGCAAGATTTTACAAGGCGGTAAGACTTGTTTTATTTTATTTGGCCTCCAGAGTTGTACTCTGCTTAACCATCGAGAACACATGTTTACACGGAATACATAATTGTACAAATAAAATACAGAAATGGATATCTACGGAACGGAAATCTCAAGCTTTTACGACAGCAAGTACACTAGACATATTTAAGTAACCAGTTCACACTACTTCTTAAATTTGAAAATTACTGATACAGATAAATGAAAATATGGATCCTAGAGATTTTTCCCTATACTCTTAAGACTTTATACAGACGAAAGTCTTTAGAAACCAAAAGAGAAGACGCTAACTGAGGGAGAAGGTAACCCATACTCATCAAAGACCTCAGAAATTTCTATCGCTTATTGTTAAATTTGGAACACGGAAACGAAATATGGTGTAAATCATTATCTGACTCGGAATGGCACTCACATGCAGGGGAATCGTAAATGTTGATTCTGTACGAATCTAAAGGAAACGAGGCATGATTAAAGCGGAGTCGAATGAGGGTGGAAATCGTAGGTCGGTCCAAATGCGTTCTCGTAAACGACGGCGTTTTAGTAATTTGAGGCATAATATCTACCTTTCGTTTTTTGGGACGCGTTCCACATCTCTTGCCAGTGATGTTTTGCCGTGGCCTTTGAGTTCACGTAAGTAGTCTGTATGCGTTAATTTCACATCGAGAACAGTTCCTATGGATCCAGCTTGCTTCGCTAAGACGTCAGCTTCCTCATTATAGCGGATGCCAGTATGAGACTGCACCCAGAGCAGAATCATTGTCTGCCCTTTCTCAACAAAGAAGTCGAAGATACAAACTTAATTGCTTCCAAAATTGCCACAGTCTCCGCCGTACAAATTTAAGTACTTTTAGGCAGTTTGTAGGCCTTACTGATTTGGGTGTGAAGGCATAGAAAAGCACATCCAGTATACTCCTCTTGTGTAATTTTTGATTCATCACTAGACTATACATACAGATGTAACCAGGCCCCTAAGCTTCAATGAGACAATTATATCTGAAATTTTGGTTCACACTCGGCAAAGTTGTCATATTATAACAATACACTGGAAAATGGCAGCTAAGAGAGTCAATATCATATTCAGATAAAGGAAAATGTGAAGAACATCCCATAGAACTATGACAAAATACCAAGAGTCAAAGCTTGTGCAGACGGCCGGAATTTAGTTCTTCTGTTGGAGGAATTCCGTAATTGGTAAATGCGGTCTCTACTCTCTGAGACAGGACTTCCCATGAGGGCCATTCCTCGAATCAAAAATTTATCTGACAGCATTTGACGTCTAATGCTTAAGGGCATCACTCCTGCCTCCACCAAAAGAGCACTTTTAGGCATCGAACGCCTTGCACCATAGCAAGTACAAATACCTCTGAACTGAAGAGTACGTAATTTGGAGAGGTAGATCTTAGGCACATTTTGATACAGCATACAACCATAGTCCAGTCTAACTCGAATAATCCCTCAATACATCATGAATTCAAAATTAAAAGTTTCACACTGGCAAAACAGTTCAAATCACAAGTCAAAATTCTCACAATCTCACAAAACTCCAGACGGTAGCTTAAATCTCTCTAAGTCCACGTGACTGTATGCCCGGGATTTCCTAAGCATTCGCGGCCTACAACGGCTATTTGTCGTTCTTGTAAAATTTCTAAACTCTACAGAAATGCGACGCAATCGCCACTAATACATACGTCTTTACTGCTACAGATCTGGCAAATGAGTTATCTCAGACAAGAGGACCTTCTGCTGTTTAAGTCCTTGCTGTCGTTAATGAAAATTTCCATACTTCCATTTTCGATGCATACATAGAAATTATTAATCTTACTCTACACTGCGTATAGCATTTCAGATAAGATGAAAACTGTCTCTGCGTTCCGCTGCTGCCCTTATTTTTTCCTGAGTTCTTTAGTTTTCCCCATAATAAAGGTTTTGTACGCCCAAACGCTAATTTAGGTCAGTTTTCCGTTAATAAATCAGAAACACATAAAACTGAATATTTTTATTCATAAATACTTAATTGGTATGCTGCCGCTACTTTCATTATGTTATTAATTATTTTGCTGAAAATTTACGTTTCCATGCTCTGAATACGTATTCCGGCGTAGGGTTCAAAATATATAATGTTTATGAAAATCGACTAACTGGTTCTGACATAGTTGCACCAGCTCTGTCTGTATACACATGGTTTTTAAAAGTGGCATAAGGCGTTTGCAAGGTGTTAATTGGTTTTAAATTTCAATTTCTATTTTTTTTTTTTCTTTATTGATTTTCAATTCCCCCCCCCCCCCTACAGACTTTTTTTAAAAAAAATGAAGAAGAAAGAAACAAGGAAAAACAGGCGATAAAATGGTGATTTAAAGTGTAAAATGGCGTAAAAATGCGGAAAGCTAAAACAGAAAGCAAAAGGGGTTGGCAATGTTGATAAAATACACAGGAATCGTTCGATTTCTATTTTTTTTTTTTTCATTTATTGAATTTAAACTCCCCCCGAAGGGGGCGGGCTGGCAGCAGCTTAGTATGCCGCTCTTCAGCCGACAGATTTTGTGACAAAGATCAAGAGAACAAATAATAAAAAAAAAACAGGCGATAAAATCGGAGACTTAGAGAGTAACAAGGCGAAAAGAAATCGTGGAACTTAAAACAACAACAGAGGGATGATGATGCTAAGAAAAATACATACGAAGCAGACAGGGAAAACAATAGACAATTTAAAAAACACGGCGACAGTCTGGATTCTGTTCGCAAAGGACATAAAATTCACACCTAGTGACAGCATGGTTTCTGTTCGCAACACGAGAAAGACAAACAACACTGAATAGTCACTGGAACACTGCACTAAAAAGTGGGCAAATGTGACACCACAGTCGAGAGCAGGTGGGGGGAAACTGGACAGAAGAGGGGAAAACAAAAAAGGGGGGAAAGGAGAGGAAAAGCGAAGGGGGGAGCCGGGAAAGGAGCTGAAGGAGGATGAGGACCCATAAGAGGGGTGGGGGGCTTCGATTTCTAAACCTTTCATGATGAATATCTAAAAAAAACCTCTTGATTGATCGAGAGCGTGTGTTCACACACGTACTCGTCTTAAGTTTCTTTTTTTAAAGACGTTACAGGGTTTTTTGCAACTGTCTTGAATCGTGTTTGATTAAATTTAGGTTTATTTAGTGGTCGTGTAGCGTCGCAAGTTGTTCCGAGCGAACGTTTGTTTTAGGATAGCTTGCTGTATGTAACTTCGGGGGCTGACATCTAGCGGCCTGTGAGGGAGACACAGTGCATCTGTCACTGCCTGCCGTGGGAAAGCTATTGAGTGTCTCTTACTGAACGCGTGCGTTCACCACCTCCTATAAGAACCTAAATAAAGGACAATAGTTTTTGTGTAATCGATATCAGAATTTGTATACTGCACTTTGTTATTAATAGAAAGGTGATGTGAAGATCTCAGCTTTCTAGCGGGCATATTTTCGGAGGTAGAAAAATTAAAGTTAGAGACACTACACTTCAGAAAGGAAATTCACCGGGGAACATTTATGACTTGTTAATGGTTGTCAATTGAAATACTCACCTGAAGTATCAGGGTATAGAATTATTTAATTGAAATTTAATTTTTAAAATTTCAAATGTCGTACAATTTTCGTAGTATGAAAGCTAGAATAACTTTAGAAAGAACTATTGAAATCAATATTTATTTTATCATGTGTTGTGTGAGCCTGTGAGTAAATGAGAGTGTGTATGTGGGACATCTGTCATATTTCAAAATTGCATTCTATACCATAGTAAGTGACCTGTAAGAGTTACACAAGCCTGTCATAGGAAAGTGATCCTACGGGATTTACCCACTTTGCTGATGACGTATGTCTAGGTGTGCTTGCTATTGTAACAGAGCAACCAGAAAATCAGCTGGAGTAAAATCTGTGCCTAAGGAATATTTCCAGAATTATTGTCTTTTCGTTGTCGTTTATAAACAGTACTATAATATTTGTGTGCCAGATTGACGCAAATGCGTCTGGGTATAAGGATTAGTGCAGGCCAGTTTTGGCATGAGTATGGTCATGAGCGAGTTTTCTGAGTGGCCGTCAGTATGATCAGCCAATCAGAATTTAGACGGTTCCCGCTCCTTACCTGATAGTTATACTGGAAGTGAGGCGGGAAGAAGGGAGTCGCTCGCTAGCTTTGAACGCGGACGGTCATATTACTAGTGCCAGTAAAAATAATGTGTAAGATGAAGAATTACTTAGTGTTTGACTTATTGGTGAGCTAAGTCGATAGCACTTGTTGTTGAGGACTGCTTGGTGAAATTTCAAAGGTTTTGACTAAATCTGTTGGACAGATATTCGCATGTGAAATATTGGCCGTCATAGAATCCGCGTGGCCTGTGTCAGTATTCAACTACTGAGCATTTTTGGCGTGCAGTTTTCATTTTTTAGAAATCCACAAGAAGGACCGAGTGTAATAACTCATATTAGTGGTGAAATGAATGACTGTGAAAACGTTGTTTAGTTAGGGTCGGGTTTGGACAGATTTCTGGCTGCTGTGCATGTGAAATGTGTGTATGAATCGTGAACTGGAAGGAAATAGCCAATAGTTTAAATGTGAACTGAATAGTACCTCTTCTTTGGTTATCAAGGACAAAACAAACATTATTGTGTTGAAATTTCGGACATTATGTTTCAGCAGCCAATCCATTTTCTTACTGACCGATAAAATTGTATGACAGTATTTCTACAGAACTTTCTTTCATGACTAGAGTTGCGCGGCCTCAGTAATTGCAGATATTAGGTGGTGTTTTTTATCAACGCCGCTTTTACATCATCTTGTAAGAATCTACGTTGCCGGGTGAAGGGACATCGAGCAGACGCCGTTCTGAGGTAGCCTGCACAGTGACAATGATGAATAGACACGAGAAACAACACCCCGATCCTCCGCAGTCGTTCTGCTCACTCAGTTTAGCTATCGCGGATACCCCTTCCATGCTCCGGGCGAACGGGCAAGCACACTGGATTTTTCCATAGAGTAAATATCTCTGGAGTGAGCATTCACATGCGCAGAACAGACTTTGTGTTGTCAACTTACATTTCCGGCCTAGTCACGTGTTCTCGGGACGTCGTGTGTGTCCTATAGCACCCTGTATATTTAGAATGTCACTACATCCCTAGTACAGACGGATTCTTTTCGTACGTGTCGTGAATTATTTATATATGTTACGCAGACATTTTAACAGTATCCATTTGATACCGGGAATAAACCAGCTACGTAACTTTTAAGGGCAAGTGATACTCCATCCTGCTTCTTTGCGATAGGTGTCACAGTTCAGATGCACTCGATTTTTGGTAGTTTTCGGTGTGATACGGCACTTTATAGTATTACAGAGCCTGGCGTACATTTTTGTAGTGATAGTCTTGCAAAACGACTTGACAGTACGCTAGTACTTTTGCAAGTGTCCGAAAAACACCGAATTTGCCACACATTAGCGATTATATCCCTGCTAATTCGTCCTTTTTTCTGCATTTCTGCGTATTTAGTTTCTCGTTTTGCGACCTAAAGCACAATTTTTCTTATTGGCGACCCTTTGAAGTATTTATTTAACGCATTTTATGTGCTTACTCCCAGTTTATTAAATAAATAGTAGTAAACTGAGTAACCTATATACATAATCGACAAGTCACTGATAAATGCATGGAGGATAGTATTTGCTGAAACAACAAACCATTCCATTTCCTGTTCCACTAACAAAATTTACGTGAGGAAGCGACTGTAAGCTTTCGTACGAGCCATAATATCTGTTACGTAGTCATAAAATCGTAGAAAAATAGGTCTACAGAATCAAGCCTTAGTTATAACGCGTCTCGAAATTTTTAAACATATAGTGTCTCTTACTAATATGATAACTATAATTAGAGCTACATGGTATGTACCCATGAAAAGTTACTATCCCTCCTTTAACATTTTTTTCTTTCCATCCGTAGCAACAACAGTAATTCACCATCGCTATTACACTATCAACAAACGGTGAAACACAACAAAAAACTCTTGACATTATAAACTTCAAACGCTGCAGAAAGCACACACGCATAGCGAAATTCCGAAAACACGTGACAATCCTGGTTTAATGTTGACGACATGCGCAGAACGCATACACAAGAATACGTGCCCCTCGGCTCTCCTGCAGCTGTGGGACTTCTCATAATTAGCGTCTGTCAATGAGTGAGTACAAATGCTGTTCGCGGACTTTGCCGCCACCTCGCAGCGAACATCATAGCCCTGGCGTGGTTGGCCTAGTGCGGCCGGTACGCCCTTTCAACTATCAAACACATGAGCGCACAGCCATGCCTTCCTCTGCTGCCGCAGCAATGTGAACGCGCACAGCCGCGTCTGCTTTTTAAAGTTCCGCCGTGTGTTTAAAGGGCTGTACCCTCGCAACTACCATGGCGTTATGCATCAAACGAGTCTTTGGACTGACAGCATACTGCATGAACTACATCTTCCATTCCATTGTTAGAGTTAATATTCAAAAAAGAAATATGCGAATTATGTAGCGAATAGTCATTGTACTGAAAGTACTGAACGACCTGCTTTAGACACACGTAAGAGCTGTTGTTGTTGTTGTGGTTTTCAGTACTGAGACTGGTTTGATGCAGCTCTCCATGCTACTCTATTCTGTGCAAGCTTCTTCATTTCCCATTACTTACTGCAACCTACATCCTTCTGAATCTGTTAAGTGTATTCATCTCTTGGTCTCGCTCTACGATTTTTACCCTCCATGCATCCCTCCAGTGCTAAATTCGTGATTCCTTGATGCCTCAGAACATGTCCTACCAACCGGTCCCTTCTTCTTGTCAAGTTGTGCCACAAACTCCTCTTCTCCCCAATTCTATTCAATACCTCCTCATTAGTTATGTGATCTTCCCATCTAATCTTCAGCATTCTTCTGTGGCATCACATTTCGAAAGCTTCTATTCTCTTCTTGTCCAAACTATTTATCGTCCATGTTTCACTTCCATACATGGCTACACTCCATACAAATACTTTCAGAAACGACTTCCTGACACTTAAATCTATACTCGATGTTAACAAATTTCTCTTCTTCAGAAACGCTTTCCTTGCCATTGCCAGTCTACATTTTATATCTTCTCTACTTCGACCAGCATCAGTTATTTTGCTCCCCAAATAGCAAAACTCCTTTACTACTTTAAGTGTCTCATTTCCTAATCTAATTCCCTCAGCATCGCCCGACTTAATTCGACTACATTCCATTATCATCGTTTTGCTTTTGTTGATGTTCATCTTATGTTCTCCTTTCAAGACACTGTCCATTCCGTTCAACTGCTCTTCCAAGTCCTTTGCTGCTCTGACAGAATTACAATGTCATCGGCGAACCTCAAAGTTTTTATTTCTTCTCCATGGATTTTAATAATATATACTCCGAACTTTTCTTTTGTTTCCTTTACTGTTTGCTCGATATACAGATTGAATAACATCGGAGAGACGCTACAACCATGTCTCACTCCCTTCCCAACCACTGATTCCCTTTCGTGCCCCTCGACTCTTATAACTGCCATCTGGTTTCTGTACAAATTGTAAATAGCCTTTCGCTCCGTGTATTTTACACCTACCACCTTTAGAATTTGAAAGAGAGTATTCCAGGCAACATTCTCAAAAGCTTTCTCTAAGTCTACAAATGCTAGAAACGTAGGTTTGCCTTTCCCTAATCTTTCTTCTAAGATAAGTCGTAAGGTCAGTATTGCCTCACGTGTTCCAACGTTTCTACGGAATCCAAACTGATCTTCCCCGAGGTCGGCTTCTATAAGTTTTTCCATTTTCCTGTAAGGAATTCGTGTTAGTATTTTGCAGCCGTGGCTTATTAAACTGATAGTTCGGTAATTTTCATATCTGTCAACACCTCCTTTCTTTGGGATTGGAATTATTATATTCTTCTTGAAGTCTGAGGGTATTTCGCCTGTCTCATACATCTTGCTCACCAGATGGTAGAGTTTTGTCAGGCCTGGCTCTCCCAAGGCCGTTAGTAGTTCTAATGGAATATTGTCTACTCCCGGGGCCTTGTTTCCACTAAGTGCTAGTTTTCAAAAAACAATTAATTAATAAGCAAAAAGTACTCCGTCGGAAAAGAATACTGCTCGTGCGTCTGAGGAACTGTTTTTGTGATCTGTTCAAGAATATAGAATCTGTGAAACGCTAAAACCGGGCCTTCCCGTTCTACCGCCATTCAGATGCGGCAGCCAAGAAAGCCACAGCTTGTAATGGCTAGTAGCAAATCGTGAAGTCTCGGAGCTATGCCATCGTTCGGCGATATTCCTCTTCCAACCGCAAATGCCCAATGACTGGATTCTAAAACCTTCTGGTAGCGTTGCGGGTTCAGTTCTCGTCTTACCAGCGAATGTCAAAACTGTTAAAAATAAGATTATAGAAAGATATCGCATATACCCGATGGTTATCTGCCTCTCACCACAAAATACACACAAATCTAAAAAAAAAATATGCTTTCTCAGCTAAGTGCATTGTCGGCAGTCGAAATCAAAATCAAAGTAGTCCAATATTCATGGAATGAACGTAGGGAGGCGGATGCAGGACTCCTGCATTGCCGTCCCTGGTAGTTTGCCATTGTCTTCCTCCAACCTGTTATGAAATATCAAGAGTATTTCTGTCATGTGGGTGACTGTGATGAGCGCTCATACAGACTAGTGTTGGATTTGCGTTGTTATGGATCAGAGGAAGGGAGAGGGTGAAACCCAGTGCCGGCACATAGGCTACTGTTCTCGAATACCATCAACCTCAAAATCCCCATCAGGCTGATGAATCACCATCAAAAGTGTCAGATACGTTCACTTCAAGAGACGTATTGGAAAGGTTTGAAGTCGAAATGCTGGACACTGGCGCAAAGACAGGCGATCAGATACTTTACACCACCAAGCCTCGTCCCCTTGACAGCCAAACATAGACGGTGAAAATTTTCCATCAGCGCGATTAGAATCTGCGCACAACCGAGTTGAGCGCCATGTACAGTCATGCATTAGCGGGGAAGGGATTGTTGGCAGTATGTATCTATTCTTAAATGGTAGCGTTAGTGTGTTTGCCATTAACAAACACAGTCCGCACTAACTTTGAGTTTTGTTTTGTGAAGCACCGAGCTTCGTTTCCTGCGGCTCTGCGCACGGAGCGACTTCATGTGCATCGACCAGGTAAAACGAATCGTAGGAAAGTCAGAACTGCTGTCTAAGATTCGTTGCAAGAATCGTCAGGAAGTGTAATCCACACAAAAAAACAAAGTAGCTTAAAAAATTCTAGTTCGACCGATACTTAAGTATTGCTCGTCAGTCTTGGAACCTTACCAGATAAGACTAACAGAGAAGATAAACGGCATCCAAAGAGGAGCAGTGTGTACCATTGCAGGTTCGTTTGGCAAACGCGGAACTGTCACGGAGATAGTCATCCGATTCCAGTAGCAGAGCGCAGATTCCTAATGGTTCAAATGGCTCTGAGCACTATGGGACTCAACTGCTGTGGTCATCAGTCCCCTAGAACTTAGAACTACTTAAACCTAACTAACCTAAGGACATCACACACATCCATGCCCGAGGCAGGATTCGAACCTGCGACCGTAGCAGTCGCACGGTTCCGGACTGCGCGCCTAGAACCGCGAGACCACCGCGGCCGGCCGCAGATTCCTAGAAGTGCTGATGGGTATATTGCTTGCTCCTGCGTATAACTCCCGAAAACAGTGTGTAGCTAAAATTACTCTTGGGGAGGGGGGGGGGGGTGCTATTTTATTTTCTATATACTTAAATGATGTGGCGGACAGGGTGAGCAGCACTCTGCGGCTGTTTGCTGATGATGCTGTGGTGCACGGAAAGATGTCGTCAAATATTGACATAAAAGATGACTTAGACAACATTCCTAGTTCGTGTGATGAAAATAGCAGCTAGCTCTAAATGTAGGTTAATGCAGGTGAGTAGGATAAACAAGCCCGTAATGGTTCTAATGGCTCTCAGCACTATGGGACTTAACTTCTGAGGTCATCAGTCCCCTAGAACTTAGAACTACTCAAACCTAACTAATCTAAAGACATCACACACATCCATGCGCGAGGCAGGATTCGAAACCGCGACCGTGGCAGGCGCGTGGTTCCGGACTGAAGCGCCTAGAACCGCTCGGCCACATTGGCCCAAGCCCGTAATGTTCGAATACAGCATTAGTAGAGTGCTGCTTGACACAGTCACATCGGTCAAATATCTTGGCGTAATGTTGCAAAGCGATATGAAATGGAACGAGCTTGTAGGGATTGTAATAGCGAAAATGAATGGTCGACTTCGGTTTATTGGGAGAATTCTAGGAAATTATGGTTCACATATAAACAAGACCGCGTATAGGACACTAGTGCGACCCGTTCGAGTATTACTGGGATCGGCATCACGTCGGATGAAACGAAGACATCGAAGCAATTCAGAGGCGGGCTGCTGGGTTTCTTACCCGTAGGTTCGAACAACACGCAAGTATTGCGGAGATGCTTCGCGAACTCGAATGGGTATCCCTGGAGGGAAGGCGACGTTCTTTTCGGGGAACACAATTGCGAAGATTTAGAGAACCAGCATTTAAAGCTGACTACAGAATGATTCTGCTGCCGCCAACGTATGTTTCGCCTAAGGACCACGAATATAAAATAAGGCTCGTACGTAGGTATGTAGACAGTCGGTTTTCCCTCGCTCTGTTGTCGCATGGAAGAGGAAAGGAAATGACTAGTAATGGTTCAGGGTACACTGCGCCACACGCCGTAAGTTGCCTTGCAGAGTAGAGATGTAGATACTGAAGAAGGAAGATAAGGCTTTAATGTCCGCTCAACGATTAGGTCGTTAGAGATGGAACAGGCACTCGAATAGGATATATTGGAAACCACTGTTCTCCAGAATACGTGCCCATTGTCTGACAATTGCGTCATCTCGCTCGGTTTATGTATTACAGACTTAGCATACAGTCTTCACTCGATTGTTCCGCTGTCAGACATTGCGTAGATGACATACCTAACCGTTATAAGTAGCAGAAGTGCCGAATGAGGACTTCATTAAATATTGACCTTGAGTCAAAAATGAGCAATCAGGTCTTACCGCAGCGAACTGTAAGTTATCACTGATACTTAGCAATAGCTTTTGTCTGCTCGAATAATCTAAATTAGGGACATAAATGCAAATACTAGCCAAGCCTGCCGGCTGTGCTGGTTTATGTGACCAAGAACAGCACCTGTGCAATGTCATCAAAAGTTTGTAGGGGTCAGTCGTGGTCACAACAGTGTTGTGTGTAGTTGTGAGTGCATTACGTCGGAGCCAAGTGAATTCGAACGAGATCAAATTGTTGGTGCTCGTATGGTGGGTGCTTCCGTAACCAAGATAGCCGAAGTGTTCGGTGTTTCAAGAAGTTTTATGCCGCATGCAGAGAAAGCGGAAAAAATCATCCGCTAAAGTCAGAACGCGGACGAAAGTGTGTGTTGAGTGGTCCTGACGGATGGTCGCTGAAGAGGATTATGAGTAAAAATAAGTGGGCGAAGCTGCGTAAGTCACTGCAAAATCAAACGTCGCACTCGCGAATCCTGTCAAGGTGCAGATGATAATTTGGGCAGCCATATCGTGGTATTCCAACGGCCCCATCGATATTGTCCAAGGTCGCATTAGTACCAAGGATTGTGTGACTATTTTGGCCGATCACGTCTATCCTGTCGTATAACGTTGTTCCCTAATGGTGATGCTCTGATCTAAGACGACAGGGCCGCTGTTCACACCGTTTGCATCGTCAAGGACTTTTTTTGTGAGCACGAGAATGAATTCTCGCATCTTTTTTTGTGAGCATGAGGATGAATTGTCACATCTCCCCTGGGCGCCACAGCCGCCAGGTCTCAATGTCTTTGAACCTTTATGGTCTACTTTGGCGAGAAGGGTACAAGATGGCTATTCACTTCCATCGTCGAAAGCTGAACCTGCCAGTATTTTGTAAGAAGAATGCTATAAAATTCACCAGGAGCTACGTTTATCCATTACGGAACGAATGGAAGCTCTTTTGAAAGCCAAACCTTTTCCTACACCATATTAGGGATGGTAATGTGTTGTGTTTATAGCGTTTCCATATTTTTATGCACACCTTGTATTGTGCATGGTAGTATGTACTCTATACCAATATCGTATTGTATTGTATGGAACTGGGGACCTAGAAACGACGGAGGGGCTTCGTCTCCGCCGTAGCCCGCAGTGGTACACAACCCCACAACAGGCCACAGCAGTCCACTCACCTCACCGCCGCCTCGCACCGAACCCTGAGTTATTGTGCTGTTCGGCCCCCAGTGGACCACCCCGGGAACGTCTCACACCAGACAAGTGTAACCCCAATGTTTGCGAGGTAGAGTAATGATGGTGTACGCGTACGTGGAGAAAGTGTTTGCACAGCAATCGCCGACGCAGTGTAACTGAGGCGAAATAAGGGGAACCAGCCCGCATTCGCCGAGGCAGATGGAAAACCGCCTTAAAACCATCCACAGACTGGCCAGCACACCGGACCTCGACATTAATCCGCCGGGCGGATTCGTGCCGCTAATCGGGCTGGCTCGTACCAATATTACTAATGTTCTGTTTTATTCCAAGAACGCATGGGGTGATGAATGTGTCACTGTCTAAATTGCACAGCAAGAGAACTCATTATCCCTGCGCGAGACAGACGACTGTGACAGCAGAATCGTCGGTCTTTCCAATACCAAGTCTATGAATTTTCGTAACACAATTTCGCCAGAATAACGTCCTCCTCCTCCTCCTCCTCTTCTTCTTCTTCTTCTTCTTCTTCTTTTTTTTTTTTTTTTTAGAAGTTTCTATTCAATTTCTCTAACATCTCTTCATATTGTCTATAAGAACTCTTTATCCTATTAGCGCGACCCTTCATTCGTTCAGTTCCTACAGTCATGCCCACTTGGTAAGGATTCCAAATGCTGCAGCTGTACTCTGCAACTGATCGCCCTTGTGTCTTAAATACGGTTTCCTTTACAGATTTATCGAATTTATTGGAACCCTTCCAACAGTTCTACGTCTTCCATTCGCCTAGCCTTATATTGATTTTACTTGTTCTTCCAGTTTCATTTCGCTTCTTTGTATAACCTCTAAATTTTTGAAGGTTAAGACGGACTCCAGACAGAAGTCGTCAATTTTGTAATTGGATACTGCCATGTTCGGTTCTTTCTCATCGTTATGGCTATTGTCTTGCTTTTATGCTCATTTGAAGAGAGCTGGAATTCACTGGGCACAGCGAAAATTCAGTACAAGTTATTCAGCATTTCCTTACGAACATCCAGTGGGGATGTTTTTCTGCATACATTGGCATAGTCAGTGGAGTTTTATATAGTGTTGCTGGGAATCTGATAAATCCTTTGTGAATGCTGACAATATGAACAGCCCCACCGCGCTTCCTTGTGCCACAGCCGATACACTGCATGATAGAAAGCACTCAGAAGACGTGGTCGGATGTCAACGTAACTTCGTACCCGCATGAATATGATTACAGTTACAATTCCGTGTGATAGTTCGGCCACTAGAGTGCTCTAGTGTTGTTCGTGTCCAGTGTTGTTGCCAAGCTTGGTGGGGTATGATATTGCCGAGCCAGTGTTATTCTGAATTACGATGTAAGGCTCCTTTGGCCGTGCATGCATATCCAAAGGAACAGTCCTTGCAGCGACTACAGCCATTGTGAAATACATTAAATGTATTCGTAGTTGCGAATATGGACAACGATCAGCTGCAGAATGGAATGACGACAATGAAACTCGAACGCGGATTTCCCGCTTATCGCGAGCGGTCGCCTTACCATGGGCTATCCGTGCACGACTCACGGCTAATGTCTCACCTATACGGGAATATGCTCTCTTCAAAGTCAGAAAACATTTTTGATGGCGAAAAGTTCAAACCTATATCACTACATTTATCAACAACACTTCGAAATACATACTGGTACGACGAAGTTATCTTGTCATTCAATAAAGAGAAGACCAATGGAATGTAATGGCCATTAACTAACCCAAGTATTGTAAACAGCTGACAAAATAACTTTGGACAGCACTTGAACGTACCATCAACATATATAGCTCCACACTGCGTTAATGTTTTAAGGTTTGCAGAGTCACAAAATATGATCACTTTTTCTCGGTGTTATTTTCTAATAAACACTTTGTTCCGTCTGTGGTTTCCACAGTGGCCGTGCGGTTCTAGGCGCTACAGTCTGGAACCGAGCGACCGCTCCGGTCGCAGGTTCGAATCCTGCCTCGGGCATGGATGTGTGTGATGTCCTTAGGTTAGTTAGGTTTAATTAGTTCTAAGTTCTAGGCGACTGATGACTTCAGACGTTAAGTCGCATAGTGCTCAGAACCATTTGAACCACATTCAGCGTGTTGATAACATCATGAATATCTGCAGCATTCGTGGGCAGTTTTGGCAGAATTTTGCGCCTAGCTTTGTAAATAGATTTACGAAAATTGTTGACATCTCTCGTAGTTATATCTTGCGTATCTTCTCCTTTTAACTTCAGGTACATTATTTTTGACGGTCTCTCACAAATATCTTCTATGACTTTTCTCTTTTGGTAAGAAATGATTTCTTGCCTCTGAATTTTGTTATGAGCCATTTCTTCATAATTGTGCTGTTCTTGACAGTCCACGACATCCAGCTCCTCAATAGAAATACACTCCTGCAAATTGAAATAAGAACACAGTGAATTCATTGTCCCAGGAAGGGGAAACTTTATTGACACATTCCTGGGGTCAGATACATCACATGATCACACTGACAGAACCACAGGCACAGAGACACAGGCAACAGAGCATGCACAATATCGGCACTAGTACAGTGTATATCCACCTTTCGCAGCAATGCAGGCTGCTATTCTCCCATGGAGACGATCGTAGAGATGCTGGATGTAGTCCTGTGGAACGGCTTGCCATGCCATTTCCACCTGGCGCCTCAGTTGGACCAGCGTTCGTGCTGGGCGTGCAGACCGCGTGAGACGACGCTTCATCCAGTCCCAAACATGCTCAATGGGGGACAGATCCGGAGATCTTGCTGGCCAGGGTAGTTGACTTACACCTTCTAGAGCACGTTGGGTGGCACGGGATACATGCGGACGTGCATTGTCCTGTTGGAACAGCAAGTTTCCTTGCCGGTCTAGGAATGGTAGAACGATGGGTTCGATGACGGTTTGGATGTACCGTGCACTATTCAGTGTCCCCTCGACGATCACCAGTGGTGTACGGCCAGTGTAGGACATCGCTCCCCACACCATGATGCCGGGTGTTGGCCCTGTGTGCCTCGGTCGTATGCAGTCCTGATTGTGGCGCTCACCTGCACGGCGCCAAACACGCATACGACCATCATTGGCACCAAGGCAGAAGCGACTCTCATCGCTGAAGACGACACGTCTCCATTCGTCCCTCCATTCACGCCTGTCGCGACACCACTGGAGGCGGGCTGCACGATGTTGGGGCGTGAGCGGAAGACGGCCTAACGGTGTGCGGGACCGTAGCCCAGCTTCATGGAGACAGTTGCGAATGGTCCTCGCCGATACCCCAGGAGCAACAGTGTCCCTAATTTGCTGGGAAGTGGCGGTGCGGTCCCCTACGGCACTGCGTAGGATCCTACGGTCTTGGCGTGCATCCGTGCGTCGCTGCGGTCCGGTCCCTGGTCGACGGGCACGTGCACCTTCCGCCGACCACTGGCGACAACATCGATGTACTGTGGAGACCTCACGCCCCACGTGTTGAGCAATTCGGCGGTACGTCCACCCGGCCTCCCGCATGCCCACTATACGCCCTCGCTCAAAGTCCGTCAACTGCACATACGGTTCACGTCCACGCTGTCGCGGCATGCTACCAGTGTTAAAGACTGCGATGGAGCTCCGTATGCCACGGCAAACTGGCTGACACTGACGGCGGCGGTGCACAAATGCTGCGCAGCTAGCGCCATTCGACGGCCAACACCGCGGTTCCTGGTGTGTCCGCTGTGCCGTGCGTGTGATCATTGCTTGTACAGCCCTCTCGCAGTGTCCGGAGCAAGTATGGTGGGTCTGACACACCGGTGTCAATGTGTTCTTTTTTCCATTTCCAGGAGTGTAGTTTTAACAAAACTTCTGCAACCATTAGTGTTGCACTTCCACCGCGCTAGACCACCTTTCAGCAGTTTTTGAAAACCGAAGGTGTTACCTTTCAAAACCAACATTTTCCTTCCCTTCCTACTTACTGAAACTGTAAGCTCGTCTGATGACATGTTCACTCTACAACGATCTGCCGCGAACTGCGAAGTGGCCGCAGGCATGCTTTGGTCATCAGAGCACGCAACGCTCTGTCGCATTGTGTCACTTTGGGAGAATTCGGTCCTGTTATCTGCTTACCTACCTGGTTTTGGAAGGATTCGGGGCTGCGCCCCCGCAGAATGCGAATCTGCACTGACGGAAAAAATCGCAGCACCAAGGAGGAGTTATGCGACTTAAATGAAAGTTGGTAGTCGTGTTTCTGCATAAGAGTGGCGCTAGTAGCTCCACTATGAGGACGCAAATCAGGTTTGTTTCAAATACATGCAGGAACGGTCGTGAGCATTAGTTACCTTTGAGATTGGACGTGGTGAGTTGATGTTAATCAAGAATACCTTTAATTCGAAAAACCAGTTATCAAGACGTCATTACGTTTAAGCGAGATTGTATAATAGGACTACGAGAAGCTCAGTGTTCCTTCTGCGGTATTGCAGAAAGACATGGCAGGGATTGTACGTGATTGCTGGCAGTGGCAGTGGTGGTCATGAGAATGTACGGTCGCAAGAAGACCAGGCTCCGGACGGCCACGTGTCACTACCGAGAGGGAAGTCCATCGTGTTCGGGGTATGGCACTGTCGCATCGTACTGCATCTGCAGCAGCAGTTTCAGCAACAGTTGGCACCAAGTGACCCAACGAACTGTTACAAATCGGTTTCTTCAAGGACAGCTCCGAGCCAGACGCCGTGTAGCGTGCATTCCACTGTCCCCAAACCACAGCCATTTGCGACTTCAGTGGCGTTAAGCGAGTTCTCATTAGAAAGGAGGGTAGTGGTCGTTGGGTTTTCTCATGAAAGTTCCCCGGACAGTGACGGCCATGTGTTGGTTAGAAGGAGGTCAGTCGAGACCCTGCACTCAACCTGTGTGCGTGCTAGGCACACTGGACCCAAACCTGGAGTTATCGTCTTGGGTGCGATTTCGTATGACTGCGGAGCACTCTCGTGGTTATCCCACGCATCGCGACAGCAAAATTGTACTTCAGTCTGATGATTCGACCTGTTGTGCTGCCATTCATGAACATCATTCCAGTGGGTACTTTCCAATGAGATAACTCTCCCCTACACACCGCTGTTGTAAATCAACATGCTCTACAGAGCGTCGAC
Organism: Schistocerca americana; assembly: GCF_021461395.2. NCBI lineage: Eukaryota > Metazoa > Arthropoda > Insecta > Orthoptera > Acrididae > Schistocerca > Schistocerca americana. Next base: position 867,075,872 of record NC_060120.1, on the reverse strand, counting down.
ATGTTGCATTGGCCTTCTCGATCACCAAATCTGTCTCCAGTCGAGCACATGCGGGACATCTCATCTGACTACTGCTCATGCGTCACGCACAAACAACATTAACCATTTATTTATTTACTGTCCGAGTGCAACAGGCAAGGAACTTCATCCCATAAATTGACAACCGGCGCCTGTTCGACAGTGCTTGCACATCTGAATGCTTGAATTCAACATTCTGCCGGTTATACAGGTTGTTAACGTGCCAGCATTTCACTTTTGCTATGGCTTATCTCACGCTCATATTCATCTGTGATGTTTCAATGTTAATGACTTAAATGTGTTACCTAGACAAATGTTCCCGAAACTTCACTACCCTGCATTAATTACTTTTTGGTGTTGCGATTTTTTTCCGTCGGTGTATTTCAACGAGTCAAGATGATACAATGAAACTTGAGTTGGTGTTAGTCCTCTACATACTAGCCCTTCAATGCGACAATCTGATGCAGACCTTTGTTGAAAAAGTCATCATAGTGCCTGTGCAGGAAACGTCCCAGTTTGAAAATCATTGCGTCGTCATTCTAGAAAGGCTTTATCTCAGGGAAGAAAAGTAGGTTTATGGGTGCCATATCAGGAGAATGTGGGGGGGGGGGGGGTTACCGTAAGCAGTGGTGAGCAACCTTTATTTGTTACAGAGATCTAAATATATGGAAACAATGACAAATAATATTTATTTGCCACTGAGGTCAAATGCAACATGAACAGAGCCGAGCAGTTAAGCTCAAGGGAACGCCACAATAAGTTAGTAAAACCTTTGAATATTTCACAGAATTCCCTTTTCCAACCTATAACAAAGCAAACACTTTGAACTTGAAAAACGTTAGATAATCGGCCCCAGAGTCATTCAGAAGATTTAACAATTCTTTTGGCGGCTTGAAAGTCAGTATTACGATAACAGGAATGGGAATAACAGTAAAAAAAATTTTGGGGGGTAGAAGAATACGTAATTTCTACATGGCCTTTAACATAAGCAAGGGCCTGGTGACAAATCAACAGGCATAAGCAATTTTTCACAAGAGGAACCATAGACAAATTCAAAACAAGTAAAGTGGTTGAAACACGTGTATTGGACAATGCCTGATAACTGGATTGAGTTCGGCCCATGTCCCAAATGATCGTTTGATTTGGTACAGAGTCTATAGCGAAAAAATAGAATTCTATCGCTTGAGCCTTGTCCCGCAGTTATGCAGGGTCAGCCATCGTTAATAGGATTTGGCATGTGAATGGTTAAGGGGTGGCCGGATGCCCTTCCTGCAGCCACCCTGTACCCCCCCGGGATGGAATTAGTGTACCCCAACTGTCTGCATCGAGTCGAGGAATAGTGCGAAAGTGTTCAGATGTCTGCGAGCGGTGTAACTAGGCGGAACATGGGGACCAGCCCGGTATTCACCTAGCGGGATGTGGAAAACCGCCTAAAAACCACATCCACGCTGGCCAGCACACCGGCCCTCGATCCGGGGCCGGCGCGCCTACCCGAGTCCAGGAAGCATGTGTTACTGTGTCCTGTGCAGATTCAGAGGATGGAGCAAATACACCCTCGAGCACAGCTTCTGGCAATGCTTCGTCATGACAGCCCTCTGTAATCTCGTCAGGAGAATTCCTGTGACAGTTTGCCCCTCTTAGCATCACAGTCTCAAAAACAGGTATATTTCCCAATTATGCCTGGGTCACCGCCTTTTATCTTCGGTTGTGAATCTGCATTGTTCCACTGCTTGCTTTGCTCCTTTGTCTCGAGGAAGCAGTGGTGAACCCAGCACTCGGCCATGGTGATTACACGATTAAATAAGTCATCTGGTCTGACCTGACACAGCTGCAGCATTTTCGCTGCTGTCCGGCTCAACTGGTGTTTTGAATGCCTTAAGCAGTCGCAGAACCCAGCGGGTGGCGACATTTGTCGCGTTCCAGATGTGGTGAAAGATGTTGGAAACTGATCCCTGACTGACTTTCACTTTACCCACTATCACCTTGATTCAGATGCGCTGGTCTTCGAGCACCAGGGCCTCCACTTCATTTACTACTCCTGGTTATTCACAGGGAGATGACATGTCACTTTGTTCTGCGCCATTCAGACTCGTTTGGCAAAGCTGGAAACGTCTGGGCCACCTCACTACTATGTCTTGTTATAATGGTCCACCGTTCCCCTACACTTCCAGCAAGACAACATGTATTTTAGCTGCTCTTTTTAGTGCAGAAACGAATTAGCAAGTGATACTTCACTTTATCAGTTTGAGGCGCCAATTTATTTGGGCTACTGTAGCGCCGAGCTACAGTTCTGTGGAGCTGTGAATTCAGTGTCCATCGCGTATGCAGACGTGTACCAGAAAACAAACAAAACAAAATTTAATTACGAAAACTTCTTTTTTCGAAGTGATAATTAAAACTCTATAAACACCTCTCATTAGTGAACGATGCCAAATATCTGACGATCAACAACCTGCTCAGGATCCAGAAATATTCCTCAGCCACCTATACATAACTATCGTAGGGACTGTGAACATAAAACTACTACCGGACCTCGATATTATTGCACTTGGCCTCCCGTGGCCATTATCGGAAACACTCGGTGACGTTACAGTGACCAAGCACAGTGGTGAATATGGAAAGCGCATCGCACTGTGAATGATTTCAAGACAGTTGTGCATATATTAAAGTCCGCGCAGAATACAGTGGCCAGTAGATGCGCAGTTGGCAGGACACAAATGGGGAGGGCAGTAGTGGTGAGGGTGCACTAAAGGGAATGTGCCGTTCTAAACAGAAGCCTGCGCACATATTTTTTTTGTAAATATTAAGTGGGACCTCTTTCAAAAAGATCTATCACATCTGCTATAGTTAGTATCTACACTCCTGGAAATTGAAATAAGAACACCGTGAATTCATTGTCCCAGGAAGGGGAAACTTTATTGACACATTCCTGGGGTCAGATACATCACATGATCACACTGACAGAACCACAGGCACATAGACACAGGCAACAGAGCATGTACAATGTCGGCACTAGTACAGTGTATATCCACCTTTCGCAGCAATGCAGGCTGCTATTCTCCCATGGAGACGATCGTAGAGATGCTGGATGTAGTCCTGTGGAACGGCTTGCCATGCCATTTCCACCTGGCGCCCCAGTTGGACCAGCGTTCGTGCTGGACGTGCAGACTGCGTGAGACGACGCTTCATACAGTCCCAAACATGCTCAATGAGGGACAGATCCGGAGATCTTGCTGGCCAGGGTAGTTGACTTACACCTTCTAGAGCACGTTGGGTGGCACGGGATACATGCGGACGTGCATTGTCCTGTTGGAACAGCAAGTTCCCTTGCTGGTCTAGGAATGGTAGAACGATGGGTTCGATGACGGTTTGGATGTACCGTGCACTATTCAGTGTCCCCTCGACGATCACCAGTGGTGTACGGCCAGTGTAGGACATCGCTCCCCACACCATGATGCCGGGTGTTGGCCCTGTGTGCCTCGGTCGTATGCAGTCCTGATTGTGGCGCTCACCTGCACGGCGCCAAACACGCATACGACCATCATTGGCACCAAGGCAGAAGCGACTCTCATCGCTGAAGACGACACGTCTCCATTCGTCCCTCCATTCACGCCTGTCGCGACACCACTGGAGGCGGGCTGCACGATGTTGGGGCGTGAGCGGAGGACGGCCTAACGGTGTGCGGGACCGTGGCCCAGCTTCATGGAGACGGTTGCGAATGGTCCTCGCCGATACCCCAGGAGCAACAGTGTCCCTAATTTGCTGGGAAGTGGCGGTGCGGTCCCCTACGGCACTGCGTAGGATCCTACGGTCTTGGCGTGCATCCGTGCGTCGCTGCGGTCCGGTCCCAGGTCGACGGGCACGTGCACCTTCCGCCGACCACTGGCGACAACATCGATGTACTGTGGAGACCTCACGCCCCACGTGTTGAGCAATTCGGCGATACGTCCACCCGGCCTCCCGCATGCCCACTATACGCCCTCGCTCAAAGTCCGTCAACTGCACATACGGTTCACGTCCACGCTGTCGCGGCATGCTACCAGTGTTAAAGACTGCGATGGAGCTCCGTATGCGACGGCAAACTGGCTGACACTGACGGCGGCGGTGCACAAATGCTGCGCAGCTAGCGCCATTCGACGGCCAACACCGCGGTTCCTGGTGTGTCCGCTGTGCCGTGCGTGTGATCATTGCTTGTACAGCCCTCTCGCAGTGTCCGGAGCAAGTATGGTGGGTCTGACACACCGGTGTCAATGTGTTCTTTTTTCCATTTCCAGGAGTGTAGAAAGAAGTCCGCCGAAGATTCAGCAATATCTTTTCCCCTGGCTTGTTAACCACTTTTTCAGAGAGTCGTCATGACTGATGAATTTTAAGTAAAACTCACAAATTTCACTGGTTACCATGTTAAAATTTGCTTATTTCATCAAAACACGGCGGAGTTTACAGAGTCTCATCTCACTAACACGTTGTGCAAATACAATGACTCTGAACACTATGGGACTTGACAACTATGGTCATCAGTCACCTAGAACTTAGAACTACTTAAACCTAACTAACCTGAGGACATCACACAACACCCAGTCATCACGAGGCAGAGAAAATCCCTGACCCCTCCGGAATCGAACCCGGGAACCCAGGCGCGGGAAGCGAGAACGCTACCGCACGACCACGAGCTGCGGACGTGCAAATACATTTGCGAGAGAATTCTGAAACAATGGTTTATTAAGTGAGGACTAAGTAAATGTGAGATCAGTAGCTTATGGAAAAGCACATCCTCAGTACAAAAAAGAAAAATGTAATATCTTCACTTATGCCACGCGGGGTAGCCTTCACGTCAGTTAGTTTAAGTTAGATTAAATAGTGCGTAAGCCTAGGGCCCGAGGACCTCAGCAGTTTGGTCCCATAGGAACTTACCACAAATTTCCAAATTTCTTCACTTATTTTATTCCAAAACCCATAGCATTTCTCGTTTCATCAGCTATCAATGGCCCTTAAAAATGCCTTTCTTTCATCTAAAAAGTCTGTAGTCACTTGAATAACACGTTAGATAATGAAGTTTTGCATAATAACAACATGGCAAAATACTCTCTTCTTTGCGTGCTATCGTTTGCCGAGATCTCATTTCGATATCTGAAACCATTTATGAAATATGAGGAATATTGTGAATATTTCACTCAGGCTTTATCACTGGCGCAGCGTGGTCTCTAATGAGTGTGCTACGTCAGATCAATTTTCTCGAGATTGGTTCAAAAATGGTTCAAATGGCTCTAGCACTATGGGACTTAACGTCTGAGGTCATCAGTCCCCTAGAACTTTAGAACTACTCAAACCTAAGGACATCACACCCATCCATGCCCGAGGCAGGACTCGAACCTGCGACCGTAGCGGTCACGCGGTTCCAAACTGAAGCGCCTAGAACCGCTCGGCTACAAAGGCCGGCTCGAGATTGGTGACATACAGATACCTCTACCCATATCTAAAGAAAAATTCAGTATGTTAGTTGAATTTCATACACAGCGACATAACATGTAATAAGAACCAAACGCAAAATCATAGAAACCTCAATTTTTCATTGTAGACTTTTCCGAATTTCGCGCAGTGTCTCACTTCAACGTAAATATAACAATAACTATTATCATTAACGAGTCCGCCCCCGGTAGCTGAGTGGTTAGCCGGCACGGTAGCTCAGCGTGTTCGGTCAGAGGGCAACTTGCCCTTTGTAATAAAAAACTGAGTAAAGGAATCAACAATCAACTTGAACGGATGTCTTCTGACGTCCTCCCAGACCAAATGCAACGAACAACACCGAACAAAAGTAAAATGTCAATCCATCGGGCCCGGTTTCGATTCGCAGCTGGGTCGGAGAGTTTCTCCTCTCAAGGACTGGGTGTTGTGGTTGTCCTGATCATCATCATTTCATCCCCATTGACGCACAAGTCGGCGAAGTAGCGTCAAATCGAAAGACTTGCACCCGGCGAAAGGTCTACACGACTGGAGGCCCTAGTCACACGACAATTACATTTTTATCACTAACGAAATGATGGAGACATAATCATGAATCCGACATATAAAGCTACAAGTAAAAGAAAAATTATTTTTTTCACTGCATACTTTCTGTAAAAACGTTTGAGAAAGATTGCGGGGCATGCGTCTTCGATTGTGTCATCGCCGACGGCCGAAAGGTGGCTACTTGTCAGCCTCCCCTTCCGAACAAACGAAAGAACTCGCCCAAAGCTTTGGACGAAAGCTGGTCACTGAGCATCGACCATCGTATCCTATGCGGACTATATCAAGCGGTTTATCGCGGCCTGGTGAAATATCACGATAAAAAGTCACGATAAGCCAACCGAAGCGTCCTCACTTCCAGGCGCAATAATATTGTGGTCGACTAATAGACGAACTTGCTCCCACACAGAAGCAACGCACAAACCAAACGAATAAAATGAGAATGAACTTCAGGAAATACTAGATTTGCAATAAAAATTGTCACCTGCCACACCATTACCAGCTTTTCACTTTGAACGGATCCAAAATTCTTCTGTAAACAGTTCAGTCGCATATTTACATATTTGAAAAGAAATTGCGATCGGACTATGTACTAACATTGTCCTACACCGCAGAAATACTTTTATTTTCTTGATTTTGTGCATATGAGGAAGAGTTTCACTTGGCGTTATTTCTGAGTGCTATATGCATCGAACCTCATCATTGTCCCCACGAAAAACTTGCGCTTCATTTGGCACAAACCTTTACGGCAGTAGGCAGATAGGGAATGACTAGTTCTCAGATATATTGTAGAAAATGATAACGATATTTTGGTGACGTGTCCCGTCTTCGTCGTTGGGTGGAAACGGATATAAACAAAGATAAATGACATTTCTATACCGATGCACTCATTGGTCTAGTCCATAATTATAAGCAGAGAGTGATTGCAAATGGAGGCTAGATTACACTGGAAGTCATAAGAAGGTACAACATAATTCGGAAAGAGGTGCTAAGCGGCGATTTATTAAGGACTGTCTTATTTTTAGTAGGTTTTTGAATTCATATAATCGGTTGCAAATAATATAATGTTCTGCAAGTCAGTTTGCCGTTGGCGAAGAACACGAAATGTTCGTGATCCAAGTTTGGATGGGATGTAGCAAGGGAAGGATACGGTAGTGATGGATAATTAATTGCAGTTAAGCGATTAATAGTAATTGATCTGTTCTTTTTTCTTAAAAAATACCTGTTGAGTGGAAATTTTCTGTCCATAAGATGATAATGGAAAGAAGCCGACTGTCCCCTAGTGGTCAATGAGTGATGTCGGCAAAAGTCGGAATATTTCTGTCGCCCGTGTTCTGTTTACGATTGGTGTCAACATCAGCGATCAAACAGTAGTGGCTCGTAAGTGATGTGGCGAAGTGTTGAGTTGTGTGTGTTATTTAAGAAATAAATAACATAACAAGTGCGTTTGAACATTAAGGTCTCTTGCATGTGCTTTCACCAAACCTTGTTACTTCTGTCGTAATTTATGCCGTGATCAGTACGAGGTGCACGAACCTGTGAGTTGTAAGCACGTTGTTCTTCTCGAGCGTTTTCTGGAAATCGAAATTCAAAGTTTTAGAAGCCTGTTGAGCACCATACAAGGACGCCAGCCGTCGAGCAGAGGCATCCGCTCTGGCAGAACGTGGAGAAATATCTCGAGTGGACTTTATTAGTATTACTCCTTGGTACCGCACCATTAAACAACGCTCGTTTTCATATCTCTATTGAAATAGGGATGGTTTACGCCAAAAGTTACTTCTGAACGGCAATTCTTTTTAAATGCTAATGATGTGCGTTTTCCTCCATTACTATTAAAAATAAAGTGAGTTACGTCCATTATGGTTGTCCAAATATGTACTGTGTTTTTCATGCTTCTGTGATGCAGTGGGTGGACCAAAAGCACTACCCATTACCGTGCCTAATACGGTATAGGAAGACCGTTGGCATTCAAACAAGCTTCCAGTCGTCTCGAAATGGATAAATCCTGTACGGTTTCCAAGGAATGTTATATCATTCTTCCCCCAAAATAGTAGCAAGTTCAGGTAACAATTATGGTGAACAGCGATCGCGCACCCTTCTGTCCAAAGTAGACCACAAAGATCTGGTGACTGTGGAGGCCAGGAGAGAAGGACAATTCATCCTCGAGCTCACAAAACCATGCCCGGACATATTACGGTGTATTGATAATTTTTGCTTATGGACCGTCTGACAGCAACTGAATAAAACACAATTTTAGTGTCATATGCGTTTCGCCTTTATTTTCTGCAAGGCATCATCAGTGGCCTGGAATATGTACATGTGTTTGCTATTTAATTTACATTTTGGTCACTGTATCTATAGGTTATAAACAGTTCTTGTGGTTGGTATTTCCTATTATGTAGTAATGTTTTGAACTGTACTTACAGGTTGCGTGGGCGATTTCCTACATATTACGCTCCTGTTGCATTTTTGGTGTTGCTGTTCAGCTTATAAATGCCAATTTGCGGTCCCCCCCCCCCCCATTTCACAGCACTATGAACTGAACACTTGTTTCGATGCAATGTTTTGGTTTCTGTTGCTGACTGTCAGATGTTCTTGCCAAATATCGAATGTTATTGCCAAACTTTCGAATGTAATTATTGAAGTGTATGTGATCTGTTCGTGTGTACATTTGTGTGTGTGTGTGTGTGTGTGTGTGTGTGTGGACAATGCCGGTTGTGTAAACAGGGGTCCTATTGGCTTGGAACACGACATCACCATTGGTGAATAACCATTATACCATAAGATGGAGCTGATCAGCCAGAATGGTCACTCTAATCTTGGTGCTAATGCGATCTTGCAGAATAACCATGCAGCTCATGGAATACGACGATAGCCGGCCGCGGTGGCCGAGCGGTTGTAGGCGGTTCAGTCCGGAACCGCGCGACTGCTACGGTCGCAGGTTCGAATCCTGCCTCGGGCCTGGATGTTTGTGATGTCCTTACGTTAGTTAGGTTTAAGTAGTTCTAAGTTCTAGGGGACTGATGACCTCAGATGTTAAGTGCCATACTGCTCAGATCCATTTGAACCTTTTTTTTAATACCTCGATACAGTTGCCCAAATCATCGCCAGAGCCCCGCCATGTTTCGCTCTTTGGACGTAAACTCGGCCAGAAATTGGAAACAGTGTGAAACAATGCTCATCCGACCAAATGACATTCTTCCATTTCCCTGTACTCCAGGTTTTATGGCTTCAGCATCACATGTTCTAGGTATTTGGCGTCAGTGATGATTGGTTTTGGAATTCCAGCTCACCCTGCAGTTCCCTGCTTGTGGAGGTCCCTTCGTGTTGTTTTGGTGCTGACAGGGTTTGCGAGTGTGACATTCAGTTCTGCAGTGCCTTTTGCAGCTGTCGTCTCTTATTTATCGTCACAGTCCTCTTCAGTGGCCGTCTGCCACGAGCACTGATTGTGATTGTGATTTGATCAACGTCGTTTTTCCTCTTTAATTTTATGCGGTATAAATCTTCGAAAAGGTGCCTCTTGAAACACCAAACGCTTCTACCACCTTTGGTACGAGCACCAACAATTTCTACACGTACTAATTCACTTATCTGCGACATAATGCGCTCACAACTACGCAGAACACTGTTTTGCCCACGTATTGAGGACATTGCGCATATGCCGTTCGTGGTCAAATGCAAAACCACAATCTGTAAGCTTGGCTAACATCTGCATTTATGCTCTAGTATGAGTTTCTCGCGTTGTTTGCATATTTTTGTGTAACCCCTGTAGATGGAAGCCCATATGCTGTCGGCCTACTGGTGACGACCAAGAATTGCAATGTTTGACTACTTCCCTGCGATAACTCTCAAGTTAAGTGCATCTACACTGAAGCGCCAAAGAAACTGGTATAGGCATGCGTATTCAAATACAGAGGTATGTAAACAGGCGGAATATGGCACTGCGGTCGGCAACGCCTATATAAGACGACAAGTGTCTGGCGCAGTTGTTAGATCGGTTACTGCTGCTACAATGGCAGGTTATCAAGATTTAAGTGAGTTTGAAAGTGGTGCTATAGTCGGCGCACGAGCGATGGGTCACTCGTGTATACTTTATAACTGTACGACACAAAGCTTAGCGCCTCGCCTGGGCCCGTCAGCACCGACATTGGACTGTTGGTGACTGGAAACACGTCGCCTGATCGAACGAGTCTCGTTTCAGATTGTATCGAGCGGATGGACGTGTTCTGGAATGGAGACAGCCTCATGAATCCATGGACTCTGCATGTCAGCAGGGTACAGTTCAAGCTGGTGGAGGCTCTGTAATGGTATGAGGCATGTGCGATTGGAGTGATATGAGACCCCTGATACGAACTCTGACAGGTGACACTATGTAAGCATCCTGTGTGATAACCTGCAGCCATTGATGTCCATTGTGCATTCCGATGGACTTGGGGAATTCCAGCAGGACAATGCTACACCCCACACGTCCAGAATTGCTACAGAGTGGCTCCAGGAATACTATTCTGAGTTTGAACACTTCTGCTGGCCACCAAACTCCCCAGACATGAACATTATTGAGCACATTTCGGATGAATTTCAACGTGCTGTTCAGGAGAGATCTCCGCCCCCTCATATTCTTACGGATTTATGGACAGCCCTGCATGATTCATGGTGTCATTTCCCTCCAGAACTACTCCAAACATTAGTCAAGTCCATGCCACGTCGTGTTGCGGCACTTCTGCGTGCCCAAGGGGTCCTACACGATATCAGGCAGGTGTACCAGTTTCTTTGGCTCTTCAGTGTATATTACTAACTGGCTGAAAGTTCTTTGCGTAGCAGTAGCAGGTTGTCTACCTATCGGCTATCAGGGGCAAAAAAAATTGATTAATGTGTTTAATATAATTGTTGACTGAACATAAAAATTTAAAATGTTGTTGTAATCTACTCGTAATGAGGTATAATCGTACGTTAAAATTTAAGATAATAAGTCGGTTGTATTGATGTTAGAAACTGTGTGCATGCCTGGAAGCAGCGTAATTCAGGGCGCGCAAATTACCCAGATTATATTCATTCATTATTTGAGAATGAGGGCGCTTGGCGACTTTCAGCACATTTTACAAATGATGTCAAACTATTCCGAAACTTCCTCGCTGCGACACCACCCGCAAAATAATAAAAAAAGTTTATCATTTACTACATTCTGCTGTTCATGCAGTAAAACTTCAGCGTCTGGCACGAAGTTTTGATTTATTCGGTTTTTGCAACTAATTCCGTTCGCAATGCATTTTTCTGACAGTATCCACAGATACCACTGAATGTACGTGCAAAATAATTGTTTCATTGTACAGCTCATATCTTAAAAGAAAAATTAGCTTTTCAGGAAAATGTCAATAGTTTCTCAATATCGGTAGTATAAATGTTTATACGTAATCTTTGCTCGAAATTATATTGTTATACTGCAGTTTAATGACTTTCGTTTCAGAACTTACTTTTTCTGTGGTCAAGCATAAAATAAACATTTGATTCTATGCATTATTCGTTCAAAAAATGGTTCAAATGGCTCTGAGCACTATGGGACTTAACACCTATGGTCATCAGTCCCCTAGAACTCAGAATTACTTAAACCTAACTAACCTAAGGACAGCACACAACACCCAGTCATCACGAGGCATTATTCGTCAGAAAGGTCTTACATGAGTGTATAATGGGGTTATTCACTTTTATCACTCTGTCGGTTTACCAGTTTTGGTTCTGACTTTTTCATTAGTCTACAGGTGAATAATCCGAAACTAATAAAACCAACATAATTTTATGGAACTGCGTTTTCAACCATAAAAGATTTACATGCTTATCGTCAAATATCTAACACAATATTATTTACGTAGAAATCAGTCGTTTGAAGTTGATTTATAAAGGGGAGTTCGATTCCTTAAAGAATCGGCGGTGTTGGTGGGGGAATACTAATAGATAAACATTCATTTCGTCATGATTCCTTATCATATCTCGCCGAGAATTTAACACTATGATTATCAGATTATTATTGTTCCGTTGGGACAAACATAGAAACATGATGGTTGTAAAAAAACTTTGGTTGAAGATTAGAAAAAAAAGTTACGAGATTCAAACGCACGACGGGCAGATCTCTAGATTGCGGCCGTAGCCGCTGGTGCTATCGTTGCTGGCGCACTCGCAAGGCTTTCAGCAGGCTCGTAAAACTTTGGACTTAAGAAATCTCGGAAACGTTTGAGGAGCGCATAGTATTAAGGCAGCATGTGTTACATCTCTCGAGGTGCTGTAATCGTACGAATGACGCTTTCTGTTATCGAGTCTTTCCCAGTTGGCGTAATCAGCTAGTACGGACCAGGGTAAGGAATGCAGTACTGTGGTGATTATGTCACCCGCTAATGTGCTCTTCAGGTTGCGCTTCCGTTATGTGAAGGAGTTCTAGCTTATGACTCATCGTAAGTCCCAGTCTCTTGTCTCCACCTCCAGCGTCGGCTCGCCATTTTGGAGCACGTGATGTGTCGTAACTCACAGTGGCACGGCGTGGGACTGCGGAGGAATGGTGGGGAGGACAGTGGTAGGGAGTTTACGAGTCTTACGAGCTGCGCATAGCGCTCGCACAGTAGTCTTTGGGCGTCGCACGTGGTCGTTCCGTGGACTCGTTCAAAGCCCATTCGTTGCGGAAGAGGCGACAGTTGAAAATACTACTGCGATTAGCGCCTTACCGATTGCAGGCACTGTGCGGAGAAACTCCACGTTGCTTTTTCTTCATTTGCGAAAGTATACTAGTAGCTTAAAGGCAGCGTTATAATGGGTGCACTCCCATCTCACGCTTAATCGTGAACTATAAAATAATGCCGAAGTGACCGCGAGTTGTGTATCCAATTGATGCGGTGGCTGTGCGCATCTTATGAAAAGTGCATCCCTACCAACTAGGGCAAACTTTCATTGCTTGCAAGCACCTTACTTGAAGAGCACGTAGTTTTGGCTACAAATCGTTTCAGAGTGCTCAAAGGACTGTTGTTTCTGAGTAGCAAGTAAGAAATGGATAAATCTACTTCACCAATGCGGCGTCGCCGGAACAATAAACGCGAGCCGAATTCGGCTGACACCACCACTGCGGTGTCTACTGGAAGCAACAGGTGAGTTCATCTAGATTAGCGTGTCTTGTGATTTTCTCGTAAATACACTTTACACATGCGCTATTACGAGGCTTTTGTTCGTACTGCGGTTGTAGGGAACAATGTATGCTTGCTGTTAAGTAATCAAAGATCTCTCACAGTTTTGTTTCGGAAGAAAGCTGCCGTTCGAATAAAAATGAGAACCATAAATATCTTTAGCCTAGCGTCAAACGACTGCAGACATTCATTTGATAGTTACATCTTATTTTTCCGACCGGTACTGTTTTCGCTGGATGCTGCAGTCCATAGTTTTTGACGCAGAAACATCTTTGATTGCGGCTGCGTCACTACCGTGTGATCTGCAAAGTTGGGAAAAATATAGTTTCCTGCGCTATTGCCACGACATATCAACACGAACTCCATGTTTTGTGTGCTATGCCGACATTGAATCACTGTTAGTGCCAACAAAAAGAAAAAAGTCATGTAAGAAGTGCATGCAAAGCATTTTTCCTAAGTTTCAGATGTCCATAATAGCTGCTCAAATGTATTTAGAACGTTGCTAGAATGATAAACAGTATTTCCTTTGTTTTACGTGGTTAAAGTCATTTGAACATTTCGCTTACGAAATAGCTATTTACTTAGGCAATGATTTTCATCTTGCTTTTTCGTCTCAAGGAATAACATTTATTTACGTAAATTGAGCATTGATTAGTAGTTGCACATTTCGACTGCGGAATGTAGTATTTGTACACAAGAAATATGCTTGCTGTTGTTGCACTGAAAACGTATTCGTGGTCTTCCTCTGATTGCTGTTCAAAACTTCTTTCACATTTCTGTATGGATTTTACATGGTGCGACATAGTCTTCTAAGAGGTCTGCAACCATTATGCAGCTCTATCGATAATGTCTTTTTGTCTTGAATAATAAAGAATTTTAGCAGTCAAGTAAAAACGAGTTACCAGTTACATCAGAACCACAGACTTAATTTTTTTTTAAATATTAGTACGTACATAAAAGTACTGAAGCCATTAGCTGATACGTTTTCTTTCCATAATATATTTTCAGCTTCTCCTGTATTCCAGTTGATTGCTACGGTACATTTCTGTGATTTATATTTATGACTGAGAATTTACGAACTCTTCCTTAAGCGATATCTGCACTTTTTGTGGAACAAAATTACTTGATTGTTTATATTTAATAAGTAGCGCAAAAACAAGTATGAGCTGGTGTGAAGGAAGCCACATGTCCATATTCTAAAAGGAATAGCTAGTTTCAGCGTTTGATACACATTTTCTGTTGCTGGCTAGTCACGTATTGTCTACAGCTCAAGCCTGAACGAGAATTATATAAAAACAGATAACACAATATACACTGCGGTGAATATAACTTGGAGTAATTTAATTTCCATAAAAAATGCATAGTGGCTAGTTCATGCATCCTGTGCCGTTTATGACAGATCCTGGGTGAAAGTGGAACAATATTGTTTATTCATTAAACCACAAGAAAGACGATACCAGTTGGAAGCTACTCTTCCATGCTCTTGCACTGCAAAAGAGACAATACGTTTTTTGACAAACTATCAGATCCGTAATTCTTGCTTGGTTGGTTGGTATTTTCGGGGAAGGGAACCAAACAGCGAGGTCATCGGTCCCGTCGGATTAGGGAAGGAAGTCAGCCGTGCCCTTTCAAAGGAACTATCCCTCCTTTTGCCTGAAGCGGTTTAGGGAAATCACTGAAAACCTAAATAAGGGTGACCGGAAGCGGATTTGAATCGTCCTCCCGAATGCGAGTCCAGTGTGCCAACTACGGCGCCACCTCGCTCGATTGTTATTCTTGTTGTCTACACAACGGATAATCATCCTTCGCTCCAAACTTTAAAAACTCCCACTCTAGAGCCCCTTTCATATCTATGTAATGAGCTAATTGTAAAAAATTATGACTCTGATATCTGCACGACACATAGAGTGTTGTGTTTGGTTTATGTTGATGTCATTTGGGCTCAATAATTAACTACTAGAAAGTATGCAGCGCGCTTTCCTAAAACAGTCAATGTGTCTGGTGCACCCGAAAACATTACAGCACTTACAACAGACACTAATTCACGTGTAGATCTTATACTGAGGAAGGCTCCTCATGGATGCATAATAAGTTAATATATACTTTAACAGTAGAGATCAACACACGATGAACTCGTTCTGTGCTGCGCGGGGTGTCTCATCTAAGAGCCGACAGGAGTGTTTTCTCTGGTGTTTCGGCTGATATTCGCAATTTCATTTTTGGAGTGCATAGCTGGAGTCAAATATTGCTCATCGCGTTTTTAAAGGTTCGGTTTGTTTCTAATTCCAAACAAAAAGATTTTTAAATCGGAATTTTACGTGCCTATTCGGTAGAGCGGTATCACAATAGTCTAGTGCAATATCGATATGTATTAACAGTTTCAGTAATACATGAAGAATAACCAGCCAGTATTCCAGCAGCGAGAGCACTGCCCACGCTCGCATTGACTGCTACCGCCACGCTGGAACGATATTCAGTCGCTGATGGGGTACTAGTATTGTTTCTGTTGGTACAAATCGCCAACACGAATATTGCACTAGATTGATCTGAGCTGTTCTATCCAAGGTGCACGTGAAATTTCTATTTTCAAATATTTTTGTTTTTAACAGGAAACAAACGGACGCTATCTATTGACACTGGTCGTCGCACGAAAGACGCGATGAGTATCATTTGTCTGGGCTGACTCCAGCTACATGTTGCAAAAATAAATTACAAATAACTGTCGAAACACCGTAGAACATGCACCTGATGACTCTCAGGAGAAATGCCCAGTATATTGATAACTAATATCTCATTTTGGCGTCATTTGTTATTGTCAAAAACACTTGCAACATACCGCTGATGAGACCACGTTCATCACTCTAAAATCCAATTTGAGGTACAAATTAGTCGTCTTTTTCTTCATGTTTGGTAACAGAAGCTGACAGAGACGTTCATTACCCACATATACTTTTATTCCGAATGTCAACAAATTGAATATATGCCAGTTTCGTGATGATAACTTCCCTGGTAGATGGATTTGTCGAGATGAGTTCTCTAGGGCTTCCCTCAACCTTCCCCTACTACAGTCGCCAGACTTTAGTCCTGGTTACTTCAAGAACATTGCTTACATCAGTATAGTCAAAGATCTGGTAAAATTGCACCACAGAAATGAGAGGACAGCCACAGTGAAAATGACCCATGAATCAATAAGCGGATTCATAAGGAGAATTAAAACTGGGAACGCTACAAACAGTTGTGAAAGTATGCTGAAAAGATCAGCACTGAAAGCTTTCTGGTTTACTTTATCAAATGAATGGAAACTTCTCCCCACATTTCTTATTAACATAAATTTTGTAACGTTCAGTAATCGGCAGATAATTATATACACATTCTACATCAATTACTGACGCAAACGTTAAATTTTGAAAAAGGAAAGTAAATTGCGTCAGTACCTTCCCCCAACCCTTCTCCTCTCTCTCTCTCTCTCTCTCTCTCTCTCTCTCTCACACACACACACACACACACACAAACACACACACACACACACACACAGAATGAGAGAGAGAGAGAGAGAGAAACAGAGACAGACAGACAGAGAAGTGGTGTATTTAGTAGCGTACATCATGTTAAGTCTGCTAAATGCGTTGAGCTGGTTCATCAGCAGTCGTATAAGCCATCAAGTTTCCACAATACGTATTCTGGAATATTTTCTATGAAATATCCCAGAATAAGAATAGTAGTGCTATTAATGCAAAACATCTTAGTAGGTAAGTCTAGAAGCAATATTTGTGCAATAAAATCATAAGAGTTAATGAAACTGCGTCTGTCTGATTGAGACTGTTGATCTTCAAAGTATCACATGGTTACTTTGAACAGAATGCAAACATTGTAGTTTTTCTCCAGATAAAGTTTTTACTCATCAACAAGTTCATTAATGCTGTGTGTTTTTCTCGAACTAGCTGTTTATTAATACTAGCTGATTACCTGGCGATGTGGGAGTATGTATATATTCCAATCTTCTATTTGCCCATCCCGTCCTTCTCCATCTCCTCCTCCCTCTGCCCATCTCAACCTCTCCACTTAAGTCTATCTCCTGCTCCCCCTCCATCACCTCTTCCCCTCCCCAATTCCACCTCCTCTCCCCTCCCTCCATCTCTGTGTCCACCTTCTCCCCCACCATTTCCCTGTCCTTCTCCTTATCTCCCCTCTCTGTCCAACTTCTCCTCCTTCCTTTCTCAGTCCATGCTGCCCCCCCCCCCTCTCTCTCTCTCTCTCTCTGCCAGTCTCCTTCCATTTCCCTTTCTCCGTCCATTTGCCCTCCCCATCACTGTCCATTTATCTTTTCCCCTCTCGTTGTTCATCTCGTCCTCTCCCCTATCTGTGTCCATCTCCTGCCTTCCCTCCCCGCCCCCGCCCCTCTGTTTGTCCTCCTGGCCCCTCGGTTCCCGCATTATCAGTTACTGGTTCTTACCCACACAATATTTCTTTCCAGATAGTAAATAATATGTGTACTAAGTTTGTCTGATATTGATCCAGAGGTTAATGTGGAGAGTTTCACGTGCGACAGTGCCAGCTTGCGCCCTTGTCAGATGCATTTAACATATCTCACTTTTGTGGTGTACTAATTTTATTTCGCCAGTAGCTGTAGCGAAATTTGCTCTGCATTGTCATTATCACGCAACTCAATGTTTATGATGTCATATCTACTGAACTATGTGTCGTACAGTCATATATTTTTGCAGGTACATCCAGTAGTTTATGTGAATACCGTCTACAAAGTGTGTTGTGAATAGAGGCAGTAGTAAAGAAGTAAAAAATAAAAACGCCATGCCTGAGGGGGCAGTTTTACTGCAAGAACAGCTAAAATGTAGTAATTGAAACTTTTTTCTTTTCTTCATTTTGTGGAGGGTGTCGCCAAAAAAAGTGTTCTAAAAGTTTGACATTATGTGTAATGTCGGTTGCTAGTCACTAAGTGCTCTTATCTACATCTACATTTATACTCCGCAAGCCACCCAACGGTGTGTGGCGGAGGGCACTTTACGTGCCACTGTCATTACCTCCCTTTCCTGTTCCAGTCGCGTATGGTTCGCGGGAAGAACGGCCGGAAAGCCTCCGTGCGCGCTCGAATCTCTCTAATTTTACATTCGTGATCTCCTCGGGAGGTATAAGTAGGGGGAAGCAATATATTCGATACCTCATTCAGAAACGCACCCTCTCGAAACCTGGACAGCAAGCTACACCGCGATGCAGAGCGCTTCTAGCAGAGTCCGCCACTTGAGTTTGATAAACATCTCCGTAACACTATCGCACTTACCAAATAACCCTGTGACGAAACGCGCCGCTCTTCTTTGGATCTTCTCTATCTCCTCTGTCAACCCGACCTCAAATACGGGATGAATATACTCTGGCTTTTTGCTCGTTGTAAGCTACGATTCTTTTTTTTTCACCCCCTCCCCACCCCTTTGAGAGGTAGGTGGTTCTTACCCTCCATTTGCTTTTTTTTTCAGATAGTAAGTGATATGTGTACCAAGTTTGGTCGAAATCGGTCCAGTTGTTTCGGAGAAGATGTTTAACATTTATGACATGTATGGGTCATTATTCTTGTGATGTATGATGGGTGTGTTATACAAACACAGGAATTCTGGTAAAGTGAATGAAGATTAGGACATTACTTGCAGTCAACGACGAGGTCATTAGAGACCGAGCACAAGTTCGAAATGGGGGAGAGGTGAATAAAATCAGCCGCTCCCTTTCTAAGGAACCATCTTAGTGTTTGCCTTATGCCATTTGAGGAAACCACGGAAACCTACACCTGGACAGACAGACAGAGATTTGAGCCGCCGACCTCGAGAATTCAACTCCAGTTTGTTATCACTGAGCGATCTCGCTCCGTAAATTCTGGAGAGATATTTTCTAGCAAGAAGTTAACTCCTGATGTCGAGTTTTGCTTTCAGTTTTAACCAGTAAGCAAGTGAAAAAATCATTGTTGTGGTACGTGTAGAAACTTTAAAAGAACTGATTCATTCATCTTGCGGTGAATAGATACGGACTCACATCGTCGCGCAGTGAACAAAATACGAGAATACGTAATGTGAGGAAAACTTTGTATTGGACGGAAGAGTTCCTAGCAAACAGAACACAACACGTTATTCCGAACGGAGATAAATCTTCAGAAGCGAACGTTACAGGTCCATTACCTTTCAGAGTATACGCTCTAAGAAAAGAAAGGAAAAAAAGCGACGCAACGCGAAGGAATTATCCGAATAGGACGGCAATCAGTAGATATGGTGTACATCTACAGATAAACAAATGATTACAATTTCAGAAAAAATGGATGATTTATTCAAGAGAAAGAGCTTCACAAATTGAGCAAGTAATAATTCGTTGGTCCACCTCTGACCGTCATGCAAGCAGTTCTTCGGCTTGTCATTGGTTGACAGAGTTGCTGGAAGTACTCCTGAGGGATGTCGTGCCAATTCTGTCCAAGTGGCGTGTTAGAGCGTCATAATCTCGAGCTGGTGGCAGGGTAGCGCACATAATGCTCCAAACGTTGTCTACTGGCGACCTTGCTGACCAAGATAGGGTTTGGCAAGCACGAAGATAAGTAGAAGTAACTCTCGCCGTGTTTGGGCGGGCATTATCCTGCTGAAATGTAAGTCCAGCATGGCTTGCCACGAAGGGCAACAAAACGGGTCGAAAAATATCGTTGACGTACCACCGTGCTGGAAGTGTTGCCGCGGAGACAACCAAAGAGGTCCTGCTATGAAAACAAATGGCATCTCAGACCATTACTCCTGGTTGTCGGGCCATATTGGGGGCGACAATCAAGTTGGTAACCCACTGCTGTCCGTGACGTCTCCAGACACTTCGCTACACATCGGGGCTCAGTTCTAAGTGGAATTTTTCACTGAAGACAATTCTATTAGAATCAGTGAAATTTTCAGGTCGATTTTTGATGACAACAGTTCAACTAGTAAAAAATCTAATTCTGTATTTCTGTACTTGTACTATCACAAACAAAACGTAGTGCCTCAGTGTTAATGGCGCTTGGAACAAAAACTTCTTTCCTGCTATTCTATCGGAAACTGGCGGTTTTGAGACCATGGCTGCTGAATAAAATACGTGTTGATTCTTGCAAACCTACAACCAGCCGCTGTTAAATAATGCTATTTATTTACACAACAACAGAAATTAGGAAAAGAATTGCAATGGCAAAAGAAGGATTCAAGAGGAAACAGAAATTACTTTGTGGGCCACTAAACAAAGATCTGAGGAAAAGACTTGCAAATGTTACTTCTGGAGTGTTGCACTATATGGTGCGGAGACCTGGACATTGAGGAAGGAAGAGGAAAGAAGATTGGAGGCACTAGAGATGTGCATATGGAGAAGAATGGAAAAAGTGAAATGGGAAGACCGAGTAAGGAATGAAGAAGTATTAAGAAGAGTTGGAGAAGAAAGAAACATGTTGAAAGTCATCAGAAAGAGAAAACGAAACTGGATTGGGCATTGTTTGAGGAGGGACTGTTTATTGAATGAAGGAATAGAAGGAATGGTGGAGGGAAAAAGGGGAAGAGGAAAAAGAAGATATCAAATGCTGGACAATATCAAAGGAGGCAAATATTCAGAAATGAAAAGACTGGTTATGGACAGACAAAACTGGAAGAGGCTTAACCCATGGCAAGACCTGCCATACCACTACTATTTACACAAAAAGCGCCGTTAACCGTTTTGAACCGACTCTTTCATCTTCAGACGGCTGCTCACGTTTGTATTGTATTTGCTGTTGTTTAAATTAGCTGTAGAGGAAAAACAGTCAACAATTAATATAAACAGCATGATTAGCAGTGGCTGGTTGTTGTTTCCTCCTTTGCAAGAATCGTCTTGTAAAAACCTTCTTATTGGCACTTAACAACCAGTCAGCTTCTTGGTGTGGTGCTTACAATTACAACGTTCTTAGTAAAGTATTTATTTTCTAATTTGTCTCATTATTTTGGGGCTGATGCGATGAGCAGCATAATTCTCTGGTATCAGAATACCTTCTCATTTATTTTTTTATAAAAATTAGTTATGTACAAACAGAGATACTTTGTTTTGTTTTATTGTCATAACAAGTATGAAATCTGGCACTTAAAAAGGTTTTTCGTTTATTGTATTCATATAAAGTGATTACATAAACATAGTACACACAGAAAAACGTCTAAAAAGCAAGGAACATGCTTTCGACGGTAATATGCAGAGAATGTTTGTAAGTGTAGTGCAAGTGCGTTTCTCTACGTGTGCCGACACAAGATAAAACACAGAAATTGTCAACACATTCAAAACTTACTGTAAGTACCATTTTCCTTGTGTAAAAAGTTAGGATGTAAACCGTTTTAAATCGTTATTACTGTACATAAAAGAAATTGTATATTGTTTCTAATACCCAATGAAGATGCCTTTAACACAAAAGACAAAATGCGTTTGAGTTAATGCAAACCAGTGGGACGAAAAATGTGTATGGTATACAGACGGATACGCTTCTTACGCTTATGTCAATTTAGTATTATCAGCTAAACGATTCTTTTCATTCCTCTGCTGCCTTTTAATGTAAGCGTGTTGCTGCTGAAAGATGGTGGTGGGACGCAGTTATGAAGTCTTTTTAGACCTTTCGCAGTTGCTGGTGTTTTCCCACAAGAAAAACCGTGATGAAAAAGAGGCAGTTGTTCAAGTTGGAGAGAACGATGTAGGCAGACGTCGTAATTCACCACCGTTAAATGAGTTGTGGATTTACGAGTTGGCTGTTTACTGAGTTATCTGATCTTCACGCTGCCGACTTCCACTCACTTCAGAAATCAAAACAACTGAATGTTCAGATGACGCCCTGTCGCTGCCTTCATTCGCCACCTGCAACGAACATTTTTAAAGTGTACGGTGTTACCCGACAGTAACTGGACAATTCAACGGCATATGAGAATAGTTCTGTTCCTATTCACAAATGCCATTAAAGGCGCATTAAGGCACAAAAGGCTATTAGCTTTATTTTGTCGGATATTCTTCCTTTTTTGTTACGACCATTTCTCAGTATTCGGTTGTTGATTTTGTTCCTGTATTAAAAGAAACAGTCTTATCTTTTCAAAAGGCGACAGACTTTTCTTCGGCATTGTGAAGTGCAATGAGGTACCACTTCTAGTATTTCTTCTCAGAGTGTCTTTCGACAGATGTATTCACGTATCATTTAAGTAAGTTTTTCACTATGTTGACTGGAATTCACTATTTTAAGGTAGTTAGGGACTTAAAGGTTATCAAAAAAATGTACAGAAAACAGACTAAGAGACGAAGGACATGAAAAGGAGGACAGTAATTGAGAAGAATCTGTACATTGGGCGATAAAGACAGCCAAGGAGACATCTTAAAGAGAATTACAGGTCGGGGAGAGCAATTATAAATTTTAAGGCTTTCTGGTGGATTAATTGTCAGAGACAGCAAAAGAATTGAAAGAGCAATTGAAAGAAATAAAAAGTACCTTGGAAAGAGACTATATGATAAACATCAACATAAGTAAAGGAATGGAGTGCAGATGAACGAAGTCAGTTGACACTTAAGGAATTAGATTAGGACATAGGAACTGAAAACAGTAACAGGGGATACTGTGATCATGAAGGCGGTTCCTCCTGGACGAGGCTCTTCCATTAGTTTTGCTTTTGCTCACTGGAAGAGAACTCAAATCAAGCGAATTCGTGTCTCGGCTTACCCGTAGATTCACACATGGCTCTGAGCACTATGGGACTCAACATCTTAGGTCATAAGTCCCCTAGAACTTAGAACTACTTAAACCTAACCAACCTAAGGACATCACACACACCCATGCCCGAGGCAGGATTCGAACCTGCGACCGTAGCAGTCCCGCGGTTCCGGACTGCAGCGCCAGAACCGCACGGCCACCGCGGCCGGCTTATCCGTAGATACGCGACCTTTTCAGAGGGAACGACAGTCAAAATTTTCGACGTATTTTAAATGTCTTTTAGCGCACAATAGATTCAGCTGGAACGGTGGCGCAGTGGCTAGCGTCCCGTCCTCTCCCCTCTGCGCCCCTTGCTCAGAACCCAGTTACTGTTTTTATTTTACGTTTTTGCATTTATCTACATTTATGTCCGTAGAAAGTTACTATGGGAATGTTTGTTATTACGTTAGGAGATGCAAGGGCGTTATAATGATTTTAATATTACAATTGGATTTTACAATAAGTGTCATATAATTCATTGAAGCGCTAAGGAAATTGGTATAGGCACGCGTATTCAAATACGGAGATATGTAAACAGGCAGGATACGGCGCTGCAGTCGACAACGCCTCTGTAAGACAATAAGTGTCTGGTGCAGTTGTTGGATCGGTTACTGCTGCTACAGTGGCAGGTTATCAAGATTTATGTGAGTTTGGACGTGGTGTCATAGTCGGCGCACGAGCGATGGGACACATCTCCGAGGTAGCGATGAAGTGGGGATTTTCCCGTACGATCATTTCACGAGTGTACCGTGAATATCAGGAATCCGGCAAACCACGAAATTTCCGACATCGCTGCAGCCGGAAAAAGATCCTGCAAGAACGGGACCAACGGCGACTGAAGAGAATGGTTCAACGTGACAGAAGTGCAACCTTTCCGCAAACTGCTGCAAATTTCAATGCAGGGCCATCAGCAAGTGCCAGCCTGCGAACCATTCAACGAAACATCACCGATTTGGGCTTTCGGAGTCGAAGGCCCACTTCGATGACTTCACGAAGCAAGTCTTTACGCCTCGCGTGCGCTGGTCAACACCGACATTGGACTGTTGATGATTGGAAACATGTTGCCTGATCGGACGAGCCTCGTTTCAAATTGTATCGAGCGGATGTACGGTCAAACTGGGGGAGGCTGTTTTAATGGTGTGGTGCGTGTGCAGTTGGAGTGATGTGGGACCCCTGATAAGTCTGCATACGACTCTTACGGGTAACATGCGCGTCCTGTCTGATCACATGCATGCATCCATGTCCATTGTGCATTCCGACGGACTTGACAATTCCACAAGTCCAGAATTGCTACAGAGTGGCTCCAGGAACACTCTTCTGAGTTAAATACTCCCGCTGCCCACGAAACTCCCCATACAAGAACTTTATTGAGCATATCTGGGATGCCTTGCAACGTGCTGCTCAAAAGAGGTCTCCATCCCCTCGTAGTTTTACGGATTTATGGACAGCCCTGCAGGATTCATGGTGTCTGCTCCCTCCAGCACTACTTCAGACATTATTCGAGTCCATGCCATGTCGTGTTGCGGCACTTTTGCGTGCTCGCAGGAGCCCTACACGATATTAGGCAGGTGTACCAGTTTCTTTAGGTCTTCAGTGAATATATGTGTATGGTATTTTCAGGAATTATAATTTTTTAAATTCTCACGTTCTTATGTTTCATTCTTATTTCAATGCTTATATTAATTCTTATATTTTAATGCTTATCCTTCAGAAAGATCTGGTGCATTGACTTGGATGATAACTGACCAATCGTAGAAATATTCTAAAAATAAAAATTCCGAACAACACGATCATCATGTTCTGGGAGATTTGCCATAATGACATTTCTTCGTATGAACCTCACTCAGGAAAGAAACAACGTTTACATTGCCGAAGGTGTGATACGTTGGCAATAATTTCGCTGCAAACAACGCATAAAATATCACTGGCGCTTGAAACCGATTATGAATCATTATACACTACATGAATTTCGCCGAAAACAATTTCAAATAATTTCCTGATTTATTTATGGTTCTCTTTAAATTCATTCACCAGGCGCACAATTAAAAGACCAATAGAGATAACGTTATTTTAATATACATGGAAAACATTAGTGTAATAATCTACTACGGAATGGGCAGAGAAATGAAAAACAAAAATAAAAACAATATTCGGGATTCGGACACAGGGTGCAAATTGTGAAACAGCAACGCTAGCTACTGTGCCGTCGCTTCAGTTGAAGTGATTATTTTCTGAAAGGCACGTAAGTGACCACGAAAATGTTGACCGTCTTACATCTGCATTTTCATTTCCAGAGCTCATGTTGAAACTTTATTCACTTTAGAAGCAAATGAATATACATTTCGCTGAGTGGTGTCGTAGCTTCGATTACGGAAGACTACACAAATTGTAACATTTTTTGTTGACTGTCCTCTTTATCGATTGCTACCAACTTAAGCTATCTATCAGCGATGGCTCATTCGAAGCAGTGTGAAATGTTGTCGCTTTGTGTGAGTCAGTTGAGAAATGAGTAATGTAACGAGCGTGTTTAAACATGAACGTCCGTACCGTCTACTGTCGCGATCTTTGTTACTTCCGCGTGCGCCGATCGGTACGAGGCGAGCTCGTCTGTGCGTTGCCAGCGAGAAACAAGTGAACATTGCGTCCTCCCATGACTCCTCTAAGGTTTATGCCATGTCATTCTTCCTTCGCTCCATGTATTTCCTTGCTAACACTCTTCTTTATGTAAAAACACGAACAGGAAATAGACCGAGAGGTGTCAGTTGGGGAATTTCAACTATGGATAGTACTTCGCAGTGTTAATATCGTAATATTTATACCAGTAACACTGATGAAATATAGGGCAGAAACCGGTGATCATTAATGGACACGGAGGAATTTAAAAAAAAAAATCTATGATGCGGTAGATACCGGGAAAGAGGGCAGAGTTGGTCACCCTACTAGAAGAAGCCGCACGGATAGGAGGGCGGATTGGCAGGTGAGGGGGATCTAGTACAGAATATGCAGAAGACGTAAGAGTTGATTCTGGATGCATGGGCATTCGTAGAAATGTATTTAAGAGCAGGGAAGGTTCTGAAATTGCCACCTTTCGTACAACTGAGTTTCAGAACGTATTATATTTCTCCCAGAACTCAGTTTGACAGAAAGTTCACAAAACTTACCGTATCTCAAACGACTGATAGGTACACTCACAATATTTTTTTAAAGATAGATTACTGTGCCCTAAACGCGGTCTTGTTTACAGACTACCCACACTATACTAAAATTCTCCCAATAAATCGAAGTCAGAATTTCGCTTTCCCTACAACAATCTTTACATGCTCATTCCATGTCACATCGCGTTGCGTCATTACGTCCAGATATTTAATCGACGTGACAATGTCATGCAGTACACTACTAACGCATAAGTCGAACATTACGGGATTGTTTTTTCTTACTCATATGTTTGAACTTTCAGTTTTATTATTGGTATTAGCACATGAATAAAAATAATTTTGCGGTATCTAGGTGGATACCTTGGATTTAATCAAAAGATGAATGCAATTTCAAAGAACTGAATCAAAAAGCCGTAATTTATATTGGTATTGCCGGCCGGTGTGGCCCAGCGGTTCTAGGCGCTTCAGTCTGGAGCCGCGCGACCGCTACGGTCGCAGGTTTGAATCCTGCCTCGGGCATGGATGTGTGTGATGTCCTTAGGTTAGTTAGGTTTAAGTAGTTCTAAGTTCTAGGGGACTGATGACCTCAGCTGTTAAGTCCCATAGTGCTCAGAGCCATTTGAACCATTTTTTTTATATTGGTATTGTTCTTTCCACTGGCGTCTACCCCGCCTAGCACGGGCTCCACTGTCTTCAAATTCTGACAATTATCTTATTTAACTTTTGCGGCCAGAAGCTCTTCGTGTGATCGCAGTCGTCAGTTACCTACGGGAGGTACGCCTTGTGTACCACCTGTGTGTGGACTGAGC
Source organism: Schistocerca americana (assembly GCF_021461395.2). Classification (NCBI taxonomy): domain Eukaryota; kingdom Metazoa; phylum Arthropoda; class Insecta; order Orthoptera; family Acrididae; genus Schistocerca; species Schistocerca americana. The sequence goes on along the minus strand of NC_060120.1, from coordinate 867,048,982 downwards.
GGACTTTGTTCTGTGTGCGATCGTATTTTAACAGATTGTATAACGTGCTTATTGATGCGGAAGGGGGGGGGGGGAGGGGGGGGATAGCCCAGCTCTTCCCAAGCGAGCTTGAAACACCGGCTAAGACCCACAATTAGGCCGGCCGGTGCACCAGCCGGATTCGATCCGGACCTCGCTCACTTCCCTGTTCCCTGTGCCGTAAGCTAGCGCACTGTGCGTTCCACTATGCGAGCAAGTTGACGGACAGATTCTTATTAAAACTGTAAAAAGATAAAATTAGCACATACTAATGAAATGTGCTTGCCATTCTGCTGCTGCCAATGTACAGATTCTTAGTCAATTCTCTCTCCCTCTCTCTCTCTCTCTCTCTCTCTCTCTCTCTCTCTCTCTCTCCGTCCGAACAGGTCACGAAGGCCCAACGGTACCGACAGGCCGCCGTGTCATCCTCAGCCCACAGGCGTCACTGGATGCGGAGTGTGACATTCTGCTTCCCAAGTTGTTGCAGCTGTCTGACAGGTCATTCACAGTGGAAACATACGAGTAATTATCATACCTTCTGTTGCGCAAACTGCCTTTCACATTGCTTTGCAAGAGGACCAAGCAGCTAATTCGACATTTCTGAGTTCGGTATGAAAAGTTGTTGTATCTTTCATCAGTATTCTTATTTGTAGCCCAAAAACAATAGTTTCTTTTAACGTTGCTTCTCTAAATTTTGGAAACTTTTCTTTCGAATGATTGAAAGCCCGACCTCTTTTTTCCACAGCTTTTACAAAGTTCTTCTTAAGGTCCAACTTTCGATGAAAAGGAGGAAACATGTTTTTCTCGGGCTCAACTAGTGGTCTGTTGTTCACATTTTCCTTTCCCGATACATATCGTTTCCTGATGGGAAGTCATTCTTGGTGTCACAGTTGTACCATAAACACAAAAAGCAGAATGTCATGAACCCATCCTGTAAAAGTGTGGCTTGCAAGTTACAGAAAAGAAAAGACAACCCATCATTTCGAGCCGCTGGCAAAGGCACTGCAGATACATTTGGATTCTTTATTTTACGTCTAGACTTGCTTGAATGCCCTTCAGTACTTGTGACGCAGAAGTAACAGTCTTAAAAATGGTCTTTCAGCTGGCTCCTCAGTACCTGAACAGTAAATGGCATGGCTAGGCATTTTCTTTTAAATCATTCGGCTAAAGTGGTAGTATAGGTTGTACAGGTAATATGAGGTCCAAAAGTTTTGTGTTGATCACCAATAGAAAAACCATAATATGGTTTTTACGCCTTCTTTACTGAATCAGTGATTAGACATCTAAACAAAAGAACATTTAACAACAAAATAAGATACATAAAAATAAACACCCTTAAAAACTCAAAAATCATACTTGCTAGAACATTTTGAAAGGTAGATTCGGCTTCTATGTGCCAAAATACATATAAAAAGTAGATTCCGAGTCATCACATTGCAAATGCAAAATGGTGATTGAGTAGTACTGTTTCAGGTTGGCTACCGCAGCTAAAGTTAAACAAAATTTGTCTTCAAAGCTATATTTCTTTGGAATGTGTGTAAGGTGTAGTCAAGACCAGCATTCGACTAGATGAATGTGGGAAGTCTCTCGAAAGCACCATTCAATTGGCCGGCAGAATCAACGCCTAACAGTGCAAGGCGGTTATTTTCTCCTCATGCTCGAGCAGCATTGACTATTGCGCTGCAAGATTCATAACTCTGCGACTGCTTGTTGCGCTTTGTTGCACTGCAGACAATTTGACACCGACACAATTTCCGGAGGGGACATCTTTTCGAGCTTGAAACACGCACTTTATTCCGTCTCTTTCACTGAGTAATGTATTTGCGTCTGTAGATGTGCACCCCTACAGAGCTAGCTACAATAGCTTTTCCGAATAAAACTGGATGTAGACTCAATAAGCCGTCATAGGTCTTCTTTGCCACAGCAATATGGTACACTACTGTTGTGACTATCTTCTGAAGCGAGAGGAAGAGGGCACCTGTGGGACGTGGGAGCGGATCTATGGCGGTACCTCAGTCGTGTTTATGCTGTTCCGATAATTGTGGAATTGAGAGAGAATCGCCGAAACCGAACTGTTTTGTGCCGCTTCTGTTCACAAAGTTACTGGATCTTTCTTTTTAGGAGAGGAAACTATGACAGGATTGTCTTACCTGGACGTGCTATAAATTTAGTTGTTTACTCAATTTCACGAAGATTCCAATGATTTAATTTTTATTCTTGATGGTGCCTCACTTTCACTTTGAGGTGCGGTGGTATTTTAACAACACCATTCTACAACGTTGAACTGGAAGAGGTGAATAACAAAATCTTGTTCATGGTTTTTGGCCTCCCGAGTTACCTTGCGTTTTCTTTCGTGGGGTACATAAAATACAGTCTTTGTGTGTCACACCTATGCCAGGTACTCTTCAAGATCTGAGAAATCGAATTCTTGAAGTTTTAGATTCAATAAACAGGTACCTGTTTCTAGATAACAGAACGCAGCATGTCATTCTCAATGGAGAGAAGTCTTTCGAAGTAAGAGTGATTTCAGGTGTGCCACAGGGGAGTGTCGTAGGATCGTTGCTATTCACAATATACATAAATGACCTTGTGGATAACATCGGAAGTTCACTGAGGCTTTTTGCGGATGATGCTGTGGTATATCGAGGGGTTGTATCAAGAAATTTTGGTCCTATCTCAAAGCGGTAGGCGGATCAAAACAAAATGTCCAGACACTCTGTGACCAAAATGGTACTGAAACAGAGGATGACAGACTAGAGGCCGAAATACTAAATGCATTTTTCCAAAGCTGTTTCACATAGGAAGACTGCACTGTAGTTCCTTCTCTAGATTGTCGGACGGATGACAAAATGGTAGATATCGAAATAGACAACAGAGGGATAGAGAAACAATTAAAATCGCTCAAAAGAGGAAAGGCCGCTGGACCTGATGGGATACCAGTTCGATTTTACACAGAGTACGCGAAGGAACTAGGCTCCCCCCCCCCCCCCCCCCCCCCTTGATGCAGCGGTGTACCGTAGGTCTCTAGAAGAGCGTAGCGTTCCAAAGGATTGGAAAAGAAAAGGGCACAGGTCATCCCCGTTTTCAAGAAGGGACGTCGAACAGATGTGCAGAACTATAGGCCTATATCTCTAACGTCCATCAGTTGTAGAATTTTGGAACACGTATTATGTTCGAGTATAATGACTTTTCTGGAGCCTAGAAATCTACTCTGTAGGAATCATGGGTTTCGAAAAAGACGATCGTGTGAAACCCAGCTCGCGCTATTCGTCCACGAGACTCAGAGGGCCATAGACACGGGTTCCCAGGTAGATGCCGTGTTTCTTGACTTCCGCAACAGTCGTTTAATGAACAAAGTAAGAGCATATGGGCTATCAGACCAGTTGTATGATTGGATTGAAGAGTTCCTAGATAACAGAAAGCAGCATGTCAATCTCAATGGAAATGAGTCTTCCGAAGTAAGAGTGATTTCAGGTGTGCCGCAGGGGAGTGTTGTTATTCACAATATACATAAATGACCTTGTGGATGACATCGGAAGTTCACTGAGGCTTTTTGCGGATGATGCTGTGGTATATCGAGAGGTTGTAACAATGGAAAATACATAGAAAGAAAGATGCTTTATCATTTAGCTACATTATAGCACGTCAGCAACTGGAAGCAGTTAATTCCATAAATTATCTGGGAGTAGGCATTAGGAGTGATTTAAAATGGAATGACCATATAAAATTAATCGTTGGTAAAGCAGATGCCAGACTGAGATTCATTGGAAGAATCCTAACGAAATGCAATCCGAAAACAAATGAAGCAGGTTACGGTACACTTGTTCGCCCACTGCTTGAATATTGTTCACCAGTGTGGGATCCGTACCAGATAGGGTTGATAGAAGAGATAGAGAAGATCCAACGGAGAGCAGCGCGCTTCGTTACAGTATCATTTAGTAATCGCGAAAGCGTTACGGAGATGATAGATAAACTTCAGTGGAAGACTCTGCAGGAGAGACGCTCAGTACCTCGGTACGGGGTTTTGTTGAAGTTTCAAGAACATACCTTCACCGAGGAGTCAAGCAGTATATTGCTCCTTCCTACGTATATCTCGCGAAGAGACCACGAGGATAAAATCAGAGAGATTAGAGCCCACACAGAGGCATACCGACAATCTTTCTTTCCAAGAACAATACGAGACTGGAATAGAAGGGAGAATCGATAGAGGTACTCAAGGTACCCTCCGCCACACACTGACAGGTGGCTTGCGGAGTATGGATGTAGATGTAGATGTAGAATGCCGTTTCGATGTTTCTCGAGCAACGCATGGTTCTCATGGCGAGTGTATGGTATAGTGTCTGTGCGAACATAAAACTCTGAACCTTCCTGTATCCAGTTACTTAAACAATGTGTTTCTGTCTTTCACACTTTGTCTGTAATAAAGAATTAAAATCTGTTCTCTTTTTTCGAATCATTCTGTATATCGATTCTGTTTCCTGAAGGTTACCGCCACGCCAATGGAATGGCAAGATATCCTGTGAACAGCATGGCAAGAAACAAAGTAAAAACCAACATCTGTGGTGCAGGCCCTGAGCGGGGTGTTGGTCTGTGCGTAGAGTACGGCATTTCTTCACCGCGCCACTAGTAGGGGGAGGGTAGCGGGCACATCCCTGGTACTCATTTGATAGCAAGCCGAATGGATCTGAGGCCGTCGTCAGGGGACTGGACTGAGCGAAAATTCCTACCCCGAATTGGATCCGGGACCTCCAAAGTCGGAGCCTAGCGTTCTACTCGCTAGACCTCCACGACCATCAACCAATCAAATCCAGTCCGTATAGTGATAGCTAAAAACACATTATTTCACGTTGCCCTCAGTGCTAAATCAACGGTTTAGAGGAACTGCAGACAATCATTGCTTGTACCTTCAGTTTTCAGCAGGAGACAAGTGTCTCCTCTTGTTTTCTCTATTGCTGGGTGTAGTGTATAGGAATAAAAAAATTAGCACGACATAGGAACGCATAGAGAACGAAATCAAATCACTGACGGCTGTATGAAGTCGTGTGGCACTGTTGGCCCGAACAAATCGAAGAGTTGGTTCAGGGGCATAACTGGAAAGGTTTCCGTCATTCGCACTTTGTTCCAGCCTTTCTTCGCGAAATCTGAGATAAGTATGTTAGGAGTCTCTGTTGGAAGCAAGGAAGCACACGAGGATCCAAAGGGGAAGGGGGTCCCGTTGGAGAAAGTTGGGGGGGGGGGGGGGGGGGGGGGACGGCATGAATCTCCCCCCTAGAAAGTAAAACAACTTTTCTGACGATTGATGTATATAAATTATTATTATGTAACAACTGTTGTTATTATTACTATTATTATTATCAGCCTAGTCGTCTCTGATAACTTAGTGTGGTGGCGACGGCAAATTACGAAGGTTGTTCAATTAGCAATGCAACACATTTTTTCTGGAAGAAAAACATTTTATACTCCATTCTTTTGGTTACAAAACTACATTTTTCAACATAATCTCCGTTCAATGCGACGACCTTCGCTTCCTTACTGGGAGAACCTGCATGCTCGCAAGGTACCTCTCTACTGGTAGACGTCGAAGCTAACGTCCCCCTGCACTAATAACCTCCGCATCATCCATGTACCATGTACCATGGAGTGCATCCTTCATTGGGCCAAACAGATGGATGAAGGGTGGATGAGAAAGAACCTTCCAATGTAGTTTTATGAGCTCCTCTAGGGTGCGCAAATTTGTGTGAAGCCTTGCGTTTTCATGGAGAAGGAAAAGTTCGATCGCATTTTTGAGGCGACGAACAAGCGGACTGAGAGTGTCCGCACGTTCCAACACTGCAGGAGTCACAACCGTGTGCCGCTGGCCGGCCCTAGGGAGATCGGACAGGTTTGCGCGACCTTGTTACGATGGTGACAAGACACCCCACCCGACGACTCACCGTGCTTTTGTTCACTGTCAGATCTCCATAGACATTCTGCAACCGCCTATGAATACCTGCGATGCTTTAGTTTTCGGCCTAAGAAACTCACTGACAACTCTCTGCTCGGAACACAGCTCCATTACAGACACTATTTTGAAGGCTACGTATAGCGCCGCCACGTATCGGAACTTCATGAAACTATAGGGGCTGAAGCGGGAATATTCCACGATGTTCCACAACAAATTCTGTATTTTTCAACCGAAATTGTCCGAGAAAATAAATCTTTTGCATTATTTGTTGAGCGCCCCTCGTATTTGAGGGCGAAGGGGTTGGAGCGTAGTTAAGAGAGAGAAGATAAGCGTTTAACAGCCTATCGACGGCGAGTCATTAGAGACGGACCTCAAGCTCGAAGGAGGGAAGAAAGTCGGCAGAGCCCTGTCAAAGTATTCCCAGCATTCTCCTTAAGTAATTTAGACCACCTTGCTGGGTTGTTGGTTCCGAATGGCTGCGATGAATGCCTGTGGAGTTTAGCGTTATGTTTGTATTTTTTATGGCCAGGGGAGAGAGCGGAGATCGGACCAGCTGTTGGCACATTATTTTTCAAACGTCGAATAGCACCAAAGGGGCAGCCAAGACAATGTCCGCATCCGGCGGTAATTATCATCTTCAACAGCCCTCACTACACGACACACTGTTACGAGTTGTAGAATATAACTCAGCGTTTAAGTGCCATGTCCGCAGCTAGTGTTCTGGCAGCCGGCACGGTAGCTCAGCGTGTTCAGTCAGAGGGCTGCGTGCTCTCTGTAATAATAATAAAAAAAACTGAGTCAAGGAATCAACGATCAACTTGAACGGATGTCTTGTGACGTCCGCCCAGACCAAACGCAACGAACTATATCGAAAAAAAAGCATGTTCGCTCAGAGGGTTAGCTGCCCCCTGTAATTAAAAAACCGAGCTAATGGAGCAACGACGAACTGAAACGGGTGTCTTCCGACATCCGCCCCGAGCAGATATAAGGAACGAAATCAAACAAAATGAGATTAAAAAAAAAAAAGCGTCTTCGGTCAGAGATCTGGTTGGCCTCTGTAATAAAGAAACTGAGTGGAAGGATCAACAAACAAACTTGAACGGATGTCATGTGACGTCCGCAACGACCAAACACAACGATCAACAACGAACAAAACGAGATAAAAAAAAGGGGCTAGCGTTACTGCCTCTGGATCACGGGGTCCCGGGTTCGATTCCCGGCAGGGTTCGGGATTCTCTCTGCCCGGGGGCTGGGTGTTGTCCTCATTATTTCGTCATCATTCGTGACAGTGGTTATAATGCACTGCGAAAAAACTTGAACTGCGTAAAAATTAAGACTTCGTACGGGCGCTGATGACTGCGTAGTTAAGCGCCTCACAAACCAATCATCATCATCATCAGCGCCATGTCTGGTGATCAAGAACTGTGCGCTTTCACTTTTCCTCACTTCGCCGGTGAAATACTGTACTGGCGGTATTTTTTTTTATTTTTTTTTTACGAGGATGATATGGGAGATATGATACTACGAGATGAATTTAATAGAGCACTGAAGAGACCTAAATCGAAACAAGGCCCGTCGACTAGACACGCTTATGCAATCTATCGTTCAAACCAACCACTGGTATGGTATCTTTGTACTTTCACATTTAGTTGTACGAATGTTTTTTCATAGAGTAAGCTGTGACATTATGACATATTTAACGGAGACTATCTAACGTGTATGTAATTCAAACATCTGTCGTGTTTGTACAGAACGAAAAGGGATATTTTGATGTCCTGTGGGCGTTGAGTAAATTACAATCGCAACTAAGGCTCAAACTGGACCAGCATACGTAAGAAAAGCTGTGGATGAACAACTATCACTTCAAGTGGTGCAAGTAATATCACGGGAAAAATTTACATAATATCCAGGCTTTTATTCGAACATTCCTGTTCTCGAATACGTTGAATAAGATTAATAAACCTGTCGATAACGACGTTACAGACGAATTAGTTGCGTTTGTTAAGGACTATAACCACAGAATTTGCCGTAATTTATTTAGGGAAATCACAAAAAACCTACATTTAGTCAGGTGGGAACTTGAAACCAGCTTTTTTCAAATGCACCACTGCATTAAACGCTACGCCATTTCGCTCTAGCTGGTCATATTGCTGTCAGAAGCATATTTTGTTTAGCAAAATAGGTACTATGTTTTCTTGCGCGTGTCAAACAACACACTGAATCTCTAGTTTCTGGATACGTCATTCCTCGCTTTCTATAGAAAATGAAGCCACAAGGGAAAGAGGTCTGTTCGTTGCACATGGGACAAATTTTAATGCGACCCGTAGTTTGCGTTCTCGTGATAATGTATTAGCTGGGAGGCGTGGAACAGCGACGTCAGCTATTTTGTGCTTCGCTTCTATTGGTTGCCGCGGATACCAGCAGCGGCGCATGCGCAAACAGTGTAAACTCACGTGTTGACTGCTTGGGGAACATTAGACGCGGGCGATCAGCCACGCAAGGAGACAACATACAGTGTCATTTGTTGCAGACAAAGGGTTACATGAACAGCAAGCTTCCCTGGACTTAACAGCGACCGGGCGTATTTTCACGCCAGAATTTTTATTGAAAATGTGTGTGTCGATGTAGTGATAGTTTCTGAACGACTGATTTTGTGAACGTGTGTAGCGTATTTTTTAATAAAACGTGTAATGTTCAGTGCAAACGACATTCAGAAAGGTAGCTGTTGACTATTACTGTATGTTTCTTAAACAAATTTTGCATGTTTGCGTGCTGCATGCATTTGTTCGCTTGCAAGGATTATCTCAAAGTTACTTCAGATTGCTGAAGTTAGGCCAGAAGATATCGTGTACGAACCTACCAACCTACCTGCCTGCTTGCTAACAATGTAAAGGTAGTAAAAAAGTTTAGCAATTAATCTAGACTTTGCTCTCCGCAGTTTAGTAGGATTAGACTATCGTGTCCTTGACTTGGCAATCATGTTTTTGGCGGGTGCACCACTGTACTGGTACTTCGACTCTCCTGACATAATATATAGGAGGGAAGGAGCTTACAACGGTCGTCGGCGTATGAGGTAAGTGATTGTAGAAGCTAGCTGTGCCTTAGTTAATACCTTATTAACAGCTTTAGTGTTTACGAATACATTGCTTAAACAATTGTGTAGTGCGTGGCTATAAGCTCGGTAAATAATTTCTTGAAGTCGAAACAAGTTTAAGGAAATGATACAGTCGTATTAGCTTTTAGATTTAAAATTTCAATCACTCTTTCGGCTGGGCGGCCACACAATCATTTTTAAAATGTATATAATCGTTCATTCTTTCACTCTTGATGTACACAACTGTCAAACTGATATCTACGGTGTGCACGGAGTGGTTCGTGTTACTTGAATAACACTGTAAACTGTTAGGTTATTCCACGTAGCCATTCAGAAACACAAGACTACGCTTCATAGCTAGACACAGATCTTCGCCGCCTCGAAAATCTCCCGCGCGACATATGTTACTCCGAGATTGTCACTTCGAAATAACTTCTGGCGTGTTACGCTCTCTACAGTGTGAATAAGCGAACTACTAATTTTAATTTCGAATCAAGGTATGCGCCTACCCCTACGATGGTAGCAGATAGTGACAGTATTCTTTACTATTTGTGGGTCTACTTTACGCGCTATGGGCTATATCCGGGGCACTAAAAATGCCTCGCTGGCGTACTACTACCATGAAATGTATTCGCAAATTGCAAAGAAGATTATACATCAGCTGTACTGTTTACTGGAAACACATGCAAATTTCTACTGGACGAGGACTCGAACCCGGATTTCCCAATTATCGCGGCCTAACATCGACAGTAGTGCGGAATTAATTTGTCTTGGGTAACCCCTAAGTCGACTCTAATTTAATCTACCCCCAACAGTAGACGTGTACATTGACAGCAAGTGACGTTAGCATTTGATTTTTAGAGGTTTGGCGCACAGACGACCTGTAGCGTACTCCTATGTGTAAGTTACGGGGATTGTTTTGTTGTGGTTTGGCGGTATGGTCTGCTGTAATGGTGGTCAGTACTGACGAGTTCAATCGTATGCTCTAATGATAATTCTCTGTAATCATAGAGCTAATTTTTAACTCTTAGGTGATCAATTTAAAATCGGTAAGCAATTTTATTGGTGCTCTTTCAGGGTATACTGTAAAAGTAACTAGTGGTAGCAAAGTTATATCGTAATTTGATTTTTAGGTGCAGCAAAATTAGTACTTACAATTCTGGGAGTACTCATATAGTTCATTCCATTTTCTTTTCCATAAACATCTGGTTGAATTACACGCCAGCGTTTTCTGGGTAGCTGGAAACATCACGAAGTAATACATACATTTGCATTTGTTTTAGATATTGACACAACACACGGAAATGAGTGGTGGGTATGTCTGACATGCATTTTTTCTTGACTAGGCGAAGGTGGTAGTATCAGTGGAGACTCGATTATGGTCGGTCGAATCGCTGTTAAGTTGTTGCGACTTTTAGCTGCATCAAAAAATATTTTTATTAAACGCCCCTTTGAATTCCACAACTGAGTCATTACAAGGTAGTGTTTGTACGGAAGTAAACAAGACTGTTATTCACTGTCAGTCCACTGAACAACCAATGAATGGGTTGCTGACATCTTCACCATAGTGTCGTATAAGACGACCAAACCTACACCCCCTCCCACCACCCCCAACACGTACCACCCCACCTCCCATCATCCATAACTACTACCTCCCCACCTACCACCATACCTAACTACTCCAACCGTTTCCTCCATTCCCAACACCTCCCATAACTACCGTCCCACCCTTTCCCGTACCCCCCATGACTGCCACTTCCCTCCTTATCACAAAAACAACCACCACTCCCTCCTCCACTTACAGCCTCCTCCCAACCCTCATCTGCCACCACCTCATCGTCCAACAAACTGTGCCATCTGCCTCGACTTTCGTCCGCAGACGAAAGATATATACATAGTCGAGAGGACTGTTACAGGAGGAAGTTTACTTAGCTAAGGGCCTCTGATCACCACAGCTTACAGCCTCTCATTAAAGTACCCCTTTTTCACGAAATATAGTTTGACAATGTTTTAGGACTTCTCATCCATTCTTAAATAAGTTGTCAGATCCCAGCTCCTTAAGTAACTGAAGCGTGAGTAAAATCCTACCTTTGATAGGAATTCCGTTGTCTTCAGCTTTCTCGTATTTTGCTTGCCTTGTTAGTTCTAAAACATCCATGGCAAGTCCTAATGTGTTCTTGTAATACCTAGCAGCATCTATAGAATAAAACATTCACCGAATGTACTCGTAATGAAGTAAACGCTGCCTGCGACAGAAACAGCGCAGCTCTGAGATTGAATCCCGTCGGTCAAGCGGCTGCCAGTAAGTTGGTCGGTCGGCCAATAAATCGGTGAGTGTTGTAGGGCTCTTCACGCTATGCTTCTGTGGAAAAATGGCTTCCGTTTTGTACCCGGTTCTCGTATGTTACCTCTTAATATGCACACACTCGCACTTTCACAAAATCACAGCTTTTTTTGTAGACGTATTACACTGATTTAGTGAATCTTTGAGTCCTGTCTGGAAATTTAACAATTTACATTACCATGCATATCGTACGTGTGTTCTGAGTGCGGTCGTCAATAGGGCACACTAGTCGTCTTAAGGGCGACGCTAAATGGAGTCTGTAAGACATTTCAGAGATTTTTAAGACTACGTGCTTTGTTTTTGCTAAGCAGAGAAATTAAGCTGTAAACTTTGAAAGGTTGCCATTTACCTAATACGGCACTCTTTGGCACATCCGTGACCACTGTTGTGAACAAGAACTGAACGTTCCATGCTAAGATTTGTCTGGAAGCTAATCAGTCTTTGCAACTCCTCTGGAATATCTTTGCTGTGACCTCCGTCTTCCTCCATTGAACCCTTCCGTCTGGTTACCCTCGGTTAACCCCTCCCCCCCCCCCCCCCTCCTCCTCCCACCCATCCCTGCGCTCTTCCCCACTTTATACCTCACAGAAAGATCTAGCTATACCCTAGCATTGGACCGAAGAATATGATGGAGCCCATTGTATTTCGAAGTTTTCTGTTTTTTTCTTGGTTAATTACCTGCTTTGTCATCTGCGTTCAAGGCTCAGTTGTTGACTGTTACATCGTGTATACATTCACAAGTTAAGGAGGACCATGAAAAACTCACTACTGGATATAGTATTTTTACAGAATTACCGGCTACTAACCAAATCCTCCATTACACTTGCACTCGCGAAAATGCAGCCTGCTATTCACAAGCCAATGTTATCCTTGGAACCCTTTAGTGTGATCGTGCATTATTATCTTTAAATACTCCACAGTAACTGACTGTATTCCTGTGGATCTCTTGTCGTGTAGGGATTCCGGGAAATGTTCTTGAAGGCTTCTTCGCAAAGGAAACCGCAGAGATACAATCTGGAGATGATGCCGGGATCCGACATGTTAACACTGCCTTCAGCTTTTGCAGCCTTGGACCAAGGGATGGCTCCCTGTGGCCATTATGAACAAAATACATATCATAAAAGCGTCCACGATCACATGGCGAGCTTTCCTTCACCTTCTCGAAGGGAATCTACTTTCTTTTGCCGACTACATATCGAGCATACGTGGTTGACGCATTCACGTCCTCACCAAAGGATTCACCCCACTGTCATTGTGACGTCCCTGTATCATTGACCCCTATCCTGTTAGTGCGTCAACTTCGCTGCTTAGCGGCAAACGCTGAAGGATGACAACTTTCTTTCTAACGTTAGCCGACGACGTCCAAGTGGAGGATCTGGTTTTAAGTCTTTTTCCGAAAGTGGTTAGTGTATACTCATTTAAAGCTTGTCACACTGGTCTGTCTTCTCCCTCCCCCCTCCCCTCCCCCCTCGCCATTCTGTTATGTGAAATTTCAGCCTTCGTTCAACAGTTAGTAGAGGCCTGTCGAACGGGTGCGGAATTAGACTTCCCACCGCAGGAATGGACGTTGGGGACTCTAGCAGCTAGCTGCTTCATTACGGCACACCTTTCTTTTCTCATTGCAGATCTTTCTTTTGGTGTTTCCTTTGCTTTCATCTCTTTCGCTGGTTCTGTGCCTCAGATGACCACACAAGGATCAAATTGGCAGTCCTTCCTTTTCTCCTGAAATCTTTAGATTACTAAACAAAATAAGGGACTGATGACATCGATGTTAGGTATTTCAACCTCGTCCGCAGCTCGTGGTCTCGCTATCGCGTTCTCGCTTCCCGAGTACGGAGTCCCGGGCTCGATTGCCGGCGGAGTCGGGGATTTTCACCTGCCTCGAGATGACTGGGTGTTTGTGTCGTCCTCATAATTTCATAATCGTTCATGAAAGTGGCGAGATTGGACTAAGCGAAGGTTAGGAATTTGTACGGGCACTGACAACCGCGCAGTTGAGCTCCCCACGAACCATCTTTCAACTTCCCCCAACAATTCATTAATTTAGTCTTTATTCAGCTTCAATTAAAACATCATTGTCATTTTTCTTAGGTCCATTGTCATTTACTAGCCCATTTTCAGCCCTCACAGACGTCAGACCCTCTGAGTTCCTTCCATTTCAAATTTGGCGTAATTCTTCTACGTACAGTGAAACGTGGAAACACGGCCCCTCTAATACGAACGTTGAGTGGCCTGCAGCGGTAAGCTGACGTGCGTATTCTGTTTCAGAACCCTAACCGTATTTTTCTCCACAGCTTTAAGTTATGACTAAACATTCTAGGAAAGGCGTCTACGTCTCAGGCTCTGCAGCTTGAATACAAGGAGCACTGTCGTTCGTAGCACTAAGAGTGTTACAGAACAGAAAATTCCTACAACAGCATCGTCAGCCAACAGTGGCATAACTTGACGGTTATTTTGAAAACCACGAAGATAGGTGATGTGTAAGCTCACACCAGTAACTTTGAAGTGCAATAAATGGAATGGATGGCACTCCACTACGGGCGTACGGTTGTATGGAATCACTGCAGTAAGATGGGTCGCCGTGGAGACTGGACGTAATGGCAGGAGCAATAGTTGGATGTGCGTGAATGAAGTTGCCAGATTTGTTGATGTATCAATGCGGGCTGCCAGTCTCTCTACAAGACACAACCATTCCCAGTGCGTAAGAACAGCTGTCTTAAAAAGATTCTAGCCGGCAGGAACAAGAGCAGTGTCACGCCTTGTCAACGGCAATAGGTGTAAACCCGAAAGGAATTGCTGCTGTCTGTTGATCAGTTTCCAAGCGAACATTGCGAAGGAAACTGCATGCCCAGAGCATTAGTAGTAATGTACCTCACAAAAGTCAATTGCTCACGAAGACACAGAAAGAGGCAGGTCTTCAATAGGCCAAGAAACCGAACTCTAGTATCTTACATAAGGCCTGTAACGTTGTCAAACGGCTCGCGACTTCGCCTATTTTTAAAATGTGTTGCAAGACTTGGAGTGCTCTGACGGCTCAACGTGGCGTTCCACTCAGTGTGTGGAGGGTGTCGTTCAGATCGGAGGTGAAAAGTTTGGAGGTGCTTTTCGTACCATGGCTTGGGTCCACTCAGTCGGGTTTCCCCTGTCAATGAATCAGTGTGTTTATTTCAACATTCTCGGTGAGAGGATTGCTCTTTCCACTAAGTTTTCGTGACTAGTTTGCTACGAGCATTCTCGTCCTATTCGCAGTCATCTGTTCCTCGGTTGACGAACTCTGGCATCTAATATCACTTCGATTGGCACTCTAAAATCTCATAGGTGACGCCTGGGACCATTTGAAACAGAAGGTGACGTGTAGCATTCAATATCCCTGTAATTTTGACAGTTTTAAGCGATCTAGTCAATGAAAGGCTTCAGCTGGATATAACATACCTGAAGAAACTTATGGGCTCTTTTCCTACCGGAATAGGGGTCATCACCAAGGGTAGAGGCGGCGTTCCGCGTAATTAGTGATATCTCTCCTCTAGTTGACATCCTTTTTTTTGTACAGCGTACTTTTCGATTTTGAATCAATTTACCCCCTCTCGCTATTCGTGTGCTTATGTAAAGGACCATATTGCAAATGATGCACACGAAATTTGACCTGGTAACACCTGAAGAGCTGCTGATATTTTATCCACAGCTGCTAAGTTATGTCTTCAAAGTAAACAAAAGTTACGGCTTTTAGCGGCCAGAAAGCAGTTCCCAACAAAAAATCAGAAAATAGAAAAAGTAAACTCGTTCAACTTATTATTAACTCTCATTCATGAAAGAAATGACATACAAAAGAAAATAGATTTAATTGCATTGAAGGAACAATCTATTGAAAGCACAGAACTAAAGAACGAAAGGAAACTGTACTTTCATTCTACAAGACAAAGAATAAAAGCATTGGTGATAGGATTCCTAAGAAGAGTACCTGGGTACACACAGGCAGGAGAATCAATATTGACATCAGAGCAACTGGCACTGAAAAGTTTAAATGGGCAGCTTAAGAAATGGAGGAATAACTGATAGAACTTAACAAGAAGGTAAGGCGGCAGAATACCAGAATTATAATGGGTTCTTACCCAGTGGACAGAAGATCTTTAATAAGACTAAGGAAAAGGTAGAAAGATCAATAATTTCGACTAAGAGGGAATAACACAAATATTTAATATATGCAGAAGGAAGACATGTCTTATCAAAAATATTGTTTTTTTAAGTAACTGTAAGTTTATTACATATAAAACCCTGGTCTGATGTAAGAAAGGTCATGCAGGCATTAATCTGATCAGGATAGAGAAATAAATAAAAACAAATAATGTAAAGATAATTGTTTACTGTACATATCGTTTTTGCTATAAAGAGCAATATCCCATAGAACTGAATTTGGAGAGGCGCTGAGTCAAGACAGCGAGTTGAGTTGAATCATTGGGCGAGCCAAGGTAGCACACTGACTCCTAAGTCTTTCTGATCCGCTGAGTGCGAGCAGTGGCTGAAGACTGCAGCTCATGTGACTTAGTGATCTCATAGTGCGATCCTACGTCAAGGGATAAGAATTAACAAATCACCCGGAATTGTGTAAACCTTTATTGGATTTATGGATTTCTCGATTTTCATCTCAGATCAAGAGCGTAAGTACAACATGTAAACGATAACTGTTTGCAGTGTACGACGATATTGTAGATAAACTCGAGAACAAAAATTTGATGTAGGACACTTGTGTTCTGTAAAGTCGAGAATCTACCTCAAACTGACTTACAGAAAGTACCTAAGCCACAGCACATGCATGTCACATGACGTTTTCGATATTCTCCTGCTCTCTCAGAAAGCTTTTAGTCCTACAGAAAATAGGACATTTTCATAGGAAATTTAATGTAATTTTATTCTGGGATATGTTTTCGCTGGGGGCCACGTTTTTAGAGTTGTTCAAGAAAATCTTGAGAGGGGGGATTGTTTGAAGCTCACTTTTTAGGTTTTTGTTGAATAACCCGAATAACTGGCCTCTAGTAAAAACCTATCCGAGTATAAAAGTAAACTGCATTAAATTTACTGCAAAAGGCGCCATTCCTTTGTTCTCTAGGACCAATAGTTTATTCTAAAAAGGGGAGAGAATATTGAAAACCTTGTGCAATGTGTATGCTTTATAGTTTAAATAGTTTTTATAGGCCAGTATGATAGTTTCCCATCTTGACAGATGACAAGTGTACTATGTCAAACTATTCGTCGCATCCTCCTCTACACCACTTTGCTGCATAGTAAACAATTATCGTTTGCGCCCTGTATAAGGTGGCAAAGTTTCTGCTTCAATGCAGCGTTATGAACTGATCATCCTTCATTTTTTTTCTCATGCCTGAGAAAAGCTGCACACATTAGTAGTATATGCAGACTAATAAGTGAACATGCATATTCTTGTGCAGCTTGGGAAATGTCCTGCAGCGTGTGGCTTGGGGGCGCCATTGCAGCAGGCTGCCGCAAAATCTTCGTTCTACTCACTTTCACCCCGAAATTTTGGACCAGGCAAACTACTGTTCCCTTTCTGAGTCAGATATCTCACGCCTTAGACGGATCTAGCTCTTTGAATTAATTCAGCAATTCAGGAGGGCATTGCCCGTCTCTAGAGTAGTCTCTCTTTGAACGGGTGCCTGGAGACTGCTAAAGTGTTGTGCAGAGACTGATAATACCGAAAACTGATATTTGCATTCATCACTCAAGGCAAACCTTCATGATAGTTTCGACAACTAATCTCAATGTAGGTGGACATTAAAGAATGTTGAGAAAAAATAAATTTACCTGCCCAAGATGTTTTTGCTGTACTGGGAGAATTTTTACGCTGGTTCCCTTCCTCTCCGTGCTACAACGGGGTATGTTACTCATATGAAGAGAACTTTATGGGTCAGTAAAATGTTCATAGTTTAGTCTACTCACTTGAAATAGAAATAACTCTAAACTAATTTTATACCTCAGATCGGATTTTACGTGCACAAAAATTTTGCTTGTGATTCGGGAACACAACGTGGGGTTTCTAGAACCCTTCTGATGAAAACTGACACTTCACAGAATATTTCTCCGTGCTACTTTACTTTATAAACTAAGTTTTCGCATCACATCGGATTTTACTTACATATTTGACGTATACAATGAGGGTAATTTGAACCTCTGAACCTCTATCTCAGAAACGGATACAGACATTCAAGCCTCTTAGAGATCCGTATCTCTATCGTAAAGATTTCAGTCGTTGAGTTGTGCATAGCCGTCCTGGAATCCCCGCCTCGGTTTGGTACAAAAAAATCGCAAGAAAACCTGTTCTTGGGGTTTATAAAGAACAGCCCATGAATTAATGGTGCCTTCATCAGCCCCTTGAGGCCCAACAGACCACATCAAATGCAAAAAGAACCAACCAATTTGCTCCATTCGCCTGAGGAGGAAGTATGCGTACTTTCACACTGTACTGTAGGATAGTGACAAAGACGATCCTTCTGTTTGGTATATAAATAGCACCTAACCCAAGGGTTATCCAAAAGACTCGACCCTAGCTTTGCCATCAACAGAGCCCGGAAAAACCCGGTTTATATGCGCAGCGTTTTGGAACGTATTATGTAGCGCTTGCTATCGCATACGTAGCGTTTAGTTGTCAGTAACCTTATTTCCAACAAGTCTTTTTGGATATGACACATATAATTCACACATTGGTGCGTTTCCTTCCTATCAATAAACACAGATTTGGCCGATTGATAGTATACTCTGGAGCTCCAGAACATCGCTTTGATGCCATTGCTCTCAACGAACGAATAATGGTCGAGGAAGGTTTCATGGTTTGATGATCAAATGCAGCGTGCGGTGCAGACTGTCTATCCAGCCATCGTCACACTTCATCCGTGTGCCTAATTACACCCGTCATCTGAGGAATACGAGTGTTTCGCGCTGTCAGTCTCACGACTTCAACAGTGTCGAGCATCTGTCCGAATATTTTGACACTGTTGTCGCTGTATGAAGTATTTTCTGCAATATGGTGCAGGGCATATCATCCCTAGTAGTTCAGTAGCTGCTCGATGAGACCGCTGCTTTGCAAACGAATTCCATCTGGCACTCAAACTGTGATCTACGGTTCATCGAATATTAAATACGCCGGAAAAACATTCAGAATCTAGTCACTGCTCGTGTACGTCTATTCCGTGGCAAATAGCTGCCATAAATGAAGTAAAAGTGACACTATTTGTTTTTTGACTTCGTTTGGATGTCAACAATGTGATAACGAGCATTTCCATCAAAGAATTAAAATACATACAAAAGCCGCAAACCAAGCCTACAGGACAATAAAAAAAATTGAAATTCGACAAAAAGTAACAAGTAGGTGAATCATTTTTTGTTAAAACAAATTCATTGGATACAAATTAATGTTTTCTCTTGCTGCGGAAAATGGCCACACTAACGCGTTTGATAAATATTGTGAAACACAGATATTTATTTTTATCTACATGATAAAAATAACTGTTCGTACGCTGCGCCATTTCAGATAATCTTCTACTTGACCGTAAGGCTGCGATCACAGAGGCACAGACATCGGAGCAATTCGGCCGACGACCGATTTCAGTCTAAGGCAGCTGAGTTTTACAAATCCGCATGGTAACACGCATACAGTCAGTGTAACTACCTTTTGTCGACCGGCATAACCGACGTTGATTGTTGTGACGTTGATTTGTCGTGACAGCAAATAGATCCCGAAATTTTCGGCGCAAATTATTTTTATCAAATACGAGCAGTCGGCCTATTTCTGGAATTGTTTAAATAAATGCTTGTCGTTTCATCAGGAAAAACAGTTTTTCTTTTCGCGCAATATTTCATTGATGAATATTTCTTTCTGGATTTTGGAGAAAACTGATAGTTAAAAAAGGCTGTAATACAGTACCATCTTACTTTCATAACTAGTAGGGGAACCGGAGCGCTGCACCAGGGACACAGAATATAAACCTGGCGCCAGAAATTAATAAACTGAAAAAAGTAATAATTGGAACGAAAAAGTGGGAAAACTAGTAAATTTGGTCAAATGAAGTATTTGTGTTCGTTCAAATAACTTGGTTTTGGAAATCCTTCAGAGGTAGGGATGGAGAATCATTTACCTCCTTTACCCTGCTGGCAGATCAATATCAGTTAGGAATCATACCGTAGACTAATTACATTATGAATCAAAAGGGATTGAAGGTGATAAAATAAGGATTTGAAGATGTGTTTACGAAATTGACAGAAATGATCGAAAAAACGCAAGGCGCGAGCGAAAAATGTAACATATTATGAAACACGGGCATAGGGTACTTGCTTTGAAAAGAGCTGTACTAAAAAAATAGCTTTCTTAAGCAGACTAAGCTCTCATAAGACCCGGGCTACAAATAGAACCAGCAAATCATGCAGAATAAGCGTCAGGGGACTTGCAGGATTAAAGGTCAAATCGCACCACAAAGTGAATCTGAAAAATTCGTCGCAAATTCAGGAGGTAAGTATTTTTCGCGTCGATGACGTGTGATTAGAGATGGTGCACAAGCTCCACAAATAACAGAAAACCTGAATTTGTGTAACCAGATGGGAATATGAAACAGTTCTCCCGAATACAAGTGCTGTGTATTACCTCTGAATGTATTTTGAAGAAAAATAATTATTTAAGCAACAACATAAAAACTTATGAGGGACGTAGTAAAAAGTTAGGCAGGAAATATGCAATCGTAAAATGGGGAAATTTTTAATGTTAATTATAAACTGATGAAAGATAGTCCCAAAATTGTGGATACTGTGTATAATAGACACGAAAGAATTACAGACATTGGCTGCAACCGGGCACTGGTTTAAATCAGTTGGGAACCGGACCGGCAGTCTAACCATGGCCTCCTGCTTATTAAGCAGATTCGCTACAACACACTCACTCACTCTCTCTCTCTCTCTCTCTCTCTCTCTATCTCTCTCTCTCTCTAACCTGAGACAGGAGAGTATCTATTAACTTCGTCATTTGTGACTAATAACCACAAGAGAAATAATGCAGGAATAACACGCATTACCACTCAGAGCTCAGAGAGCCAGAAAAAGTTGGGGACCAGACCCTTCTCAGACAATAATGCGGATACATTACCACGTTGCATAACAAGAATAGAATACGTAGGTTGCAGTATACGATAACTAGCATGACCTGTGGACCACAGAAGCCCCCACGGTGTTGAAAAAATGTGAAACTGAAGTTCCGGAATTTTAAGCTGTTAGATCAATATTCTTGCGCTCAGTTATTTCAAGAGATGGTGGTACGATACTCCTCGTACACGTGCACTTGTGAGCATGTGTGATTGTTCATGCTCGGTGCTTATCTAACATAGTGTAGAAAAACTGCCGTCTTTTGAAGTTACTTCAAATAATGTTTAATATTGAAGCCATGCTGCAACACAAAAATGAATGGAAAAACAAACGGAGCTATGCTCCCAACTGAGTTTTCCAGTAGGTAATAAAATGCTTGCGCGTCGTATGCAAAATAAGGTGGGACATTGTCGTGCAGTGAAAACATCTCCTTGGACAACTTCCCACGACACTTAGTCTCACCAACATTTGGTTACCCCGTCAAGAGATTTTGGTAGTGTGCCCCCTTAGGAGCATAATCTGTTAGCACACACCATAGTACGCCCACAATCAGCTTCCACAAGCCATGTGTTTACACTGTTTGTTCATTTGTCTTAGGGATCATTTTGATACCCCCAACAGTCGTTTATGGTCATTACACAGCTACAGAAGCCATCTCGATTGGCCTGATACAGCTGCGACATTTCTGCTGCGCCTTTTTCACTATCGCCTCGATTGTCATACGCCTGACTTAACAGCATTAGGGCCTCTATTCTCTGTTCTTCGCAGAGAGATCATCTGACGATTTTTCTTGTTCATTGACATGTTTCACAACACTGCAAGCGTTTGCACTATTTACAGGGATATCCATTTATTATATGAACTCACAATGGTGAGTGATTCATCGTGATATTTGCAAGCCATGAATTTGTATCAGAACTTCTACGATGGACATGTGAAGTGGTACACCGGCAGGTCGAAACACACATGTGAGAAATAAGTTGTTTGTGGAAGGAATCGACAAGTATTCTCTTAGTGATCACATTAATTACGAGATTGGAAAGCTACGTAATCGTGCGCTTTAAAATAAGATAGTACAAACAAAGTTCTCTTTCATCTGCAAAATAAGTGTTCCACGGTTAATACTATTTTCGTGGAGCCTTTTTGTCCATATGTCTGTTCATAAGATTTGCATGTTTGAAATAGTGTTTTTAATCACGTGTTAAAACACAGTTCAATACTTTATTTATAAAACATGGTATTATTAGTTTTAATCTGTTCAAAACAAAAAAGGCCAGGTTTGAGTAGAACTCTCACACTGAGGGCTCCGCGCAAACTTAATTATGTACATAGACAGTTCAACCATTTCGGGAATAGAGTATCCCATTCATTTTTCCTGTTACCGTATAGACACTGATACTGGCAAGATATCGGTCCACAGGATTCCAAGATTTTAGAGAATGTTTTAAGTTTAATAATATAAATGTGACATTGTCATTCACGATACAGGCGACCAATATTATAGTAATCAGTTCTTCATTCAAGATGACTGCATAAAAGTGGTAAGTCAAATATCAGGCAAGGAATGACTTAACTGAACATACGATGCGTTTCGGAATTTATTCATCATCAGATATCCATGGGCGGTTACTAGTCCGCGAATGTTTCTTTCACATAAAACTTGAAACACCATATCTAATTGCAGTAGGATATCTAATACCGGTAGTGGATGAATTTCGAAACGCGGCATACTGAGCTATAGTCTTTCTTTGGTTGATTCATTTTTACCATTGCGACCCAGTCAGCCTGAATGCAAAACTGATGTTTGTTTTAATTTCAAGTTTGATGTCGGATATCAAATGAGAGAAAAAATATTTCTTCGGATGATATAATTAAAAATAAATATTTTTCGGATTTTTTCCTTTGCTTGCACTGTGAAGCGTATACTGTGAAACAGACGAACACAGATAAGTGAATTTTTTCATGCTAAGAAATCAGACGTAGCGATCGGTTTTACTTGGTAAAAACTTTCAAAGGTCAAGATCGTATAATATTTATTTATTTACAACAATCGATTTCGGCAGACCTGAAGATGACAGCGAAGTCTGTCGAAACTGGTTGTTGTAAATAAAGAAATATTTATGCAATCTTGACTTTAGAAAGTTTCTAAGTCAGGAGAGAAATGACACATTTTTTTTGTGAGATGTAATTAAATTTACAGTTTTCGGATTTTTCCTGTGGTTGTACTGTGAAATCTTCCGTTTTTCCAAATTTCATGATTGTAAGCCAACGGGAAGAACACTATAGGTTTAGATGAGCGAGTTTGCGAGCGTTAAAATATGACTTAGATGGTTGTATCTTTTGACTGCATTGTCTTAGAAGCTTCAATATTTTACACCGCTAAGTGACCGTAGACTTCAGTACATAACGCAAATTTCAACTTGATACGTGTAATCGTTCTTGAGAAAAAGGGTTTTCAACAGTTACTGAGAGATGGACAACATAGCCGTCCTGTAATGGGTTCGTTTTTGTCGACTGAGGTACGGTACTCAAAAAATTTACACATTTTTACCCAACTGCGGGGTAAACCTCGCGCGAGGGGGGCGGGGGGCGGCGTCCCATGATATCTCACCAAGAGGAAAGGGGTCAAAAATTTAAAGAAAACCCCTCATTTAGTTAGTTGGCTTCCTCTAATCACTGCTTTGTCATGGCGCAGTGTTACTGTGTATTTTAATCACACTGCAAGGATCGTTCAAGTATTATTTCTCTTTAAATACAGATACATTTGGTTTTGACTCCTTTTGTAGTGTTTGCTGTGCAACTGCCGCTTTGGGATTTCAGTACAGACCAGGATGGTAGATATCTACTTGCAGAGAAACAAAAAATTACCATTAACTACTTTCTGAGTTGATAACGAAACACTTTGGCTCACCAATGTACTGTATACTTGTGCTGACTGACATGAATGGTCACTACAGTCATATAAACATACGAAATTTGAGTATTTTCTATGGAAATACATACAGTTTTGTTCTCAATAGGGGCAACTCGAGCCGCAGCGATGTGGGGCGGACTGGCCTCCCAGCAGCTGGTGGGCGCATGCAGACACCTGGTGGCCGTGGGGGAGGCGGCGGCGGTGGTGGCCGGCGCGGCAGGAACAAGATGGCGGCGCAACAGCAGGTAAGCCTGTTCTACACCATACCCCGTTCCTCCCAGGGGGGGCCCCACAGTCCTTTTGTGGGTACGTGTGTGGCGCGCGTGGGGCCCCGAGCTATTGCAGCCTCCTTTCCTTTCCTTCCCTGTTCCTCTTCCTGCCTCTCCTTGCTCCTTGCCTCTGTCCCCTCTTTTCCCTCTTAGTGGACTTCATGTCGACATGGCTATCCTCCTGACTTTGTTTTGGTCTGTGCTATTGTTTAGTTTGCTGTTTCATCTCCTTTTTGGTGTTTTTGGTCCCCTTGGGGTTTGACCTCCATTTCCAAAAATTTTCCGTTCAGTGTGAGCCATTTGGGGATGAACTCCTTACCTAGCTTCCATGGTGCAGGTTCCTCTCCCTCCCCTTTCCCCTTTCCCTTTGCACCCTGGCCCCCTCCTGCTAGGTCACCAGCACTGTAACCAGTCTGTGTGGTGGGGCTGTTAAGTACCCACTTGGCTGAGTCCCCTGAAACCACAGGGAACACACTGCTAGTACCTGAGCTGTTAATGCCTCGTGTATACCCAGGAGTCGATGCTCATTGTTTTGGAGCACTAGAACTCCTGGCAATGGCCGCTGTGCCAGATGGTCCTTGCTGTGTCTGGGAGGTGCCCCCACGGGGCGAGGGGGCCCCCCCCCCAGGGGAGCCACAACTCTTTTGTGACTACATGCGTAGCGAGTACGGGACCCCGAGCTAATGTGGCCTTCCTTCCTTTCCAGGCTGCATACCTTCCCTTTCCGCATCTTTTCCCATCTCCCAACTTCGCCCCCCCCCCCCCCCCCCCCCCCCTCACCTCTGGCTCTTTCCTTCCCTTTCTCCCCCCTCTGGGAGTATGGTTTGTGCCTACGTCCGGAGACGGACGCTTGTAAATGTACCGCATTCTTCGCCTTCCTTGCTTGTATGTCTTCATCCTTCCTTTGTCCTTCTTTTCCTTACCTCTTCTCTTTACCCTTTTCTCCACTGCGGCGTTTGAGACCCCTCTTCTTTCCTTTCCCTTTCTCTTTTGTCCTCCCTGTGCGTGTCTGAAGGCCAACCCACGCACATCCATGCGTAGCCGGTGACGGGGTAACGCGTAATTCCCCGCCCCAGGTAGACAGGTAGGACACGTACGTACCCACTGGTAATGGCCAGGCCCAGGGAGGGGTGATTACCCGAGCTGATACCTTCCGAAAGTGCCGATTGGTCCCTCCATCCGTTTGTCGGGAGGTGTGAACAATCACCTAAGGTGGGAGTGCCCTCAGAGAGGGCCCCCACAAGGGATGAGCGCGCCATCGGAGACGCCGGTAATCATGGGGGATTCTTCTGCAATGGTTTCCTCACCTTCCACTATGTCTGCTCACAAACGTAAGTTCACTGAGTCTCAGCCACAGTCAGTTCTTCCATCGTTGCCACAGTTCCTTGTTGTTTCTCGGTCTGACGACTGTCGCGACTTCTCCACGGTCAACCCTTCCATTATTCAGAAAGGTGTCGATGCAATTGCAGGTCCTGTAAAGTCTTGTTCCAGATTACGGAATGGCACCCTGTTGTTAGAAACAGTCAGTGCCCTCCAGGCACAAAAATTGCTATGTACCTCACTATCCATGGAGAAGAAATAAAAACTTTGATGTTCGCCGATGACATTGTAATTCTGTCAGAGACAGCAAAGGACTTGGAAGAGCAGTTGAACGGAATGGGTGGTGTCTTGAAGGGAGGATATAAGATGAACATCAACAAAAGCAAAACGAGGATAATGGAATGTAGTCGAGTTAAGTCGGTGATGCTGAGGGTATTAGATTAGGAAATGAGACACTTAAAGTAGTAAAGGAGTTTTACTATTTGGAGAGCAAAATAACTGATGATGGTCGAAGTAGAGGGGATATAAAGTGTAGACTGGCAATGGCAAGGAAAGCGTTTCTGAAGAAAAGAAATTTGTTAACATCGAGTATCGATTTAAGTGTCAGGAAGTTATTTCTGAAAGTATTTGTATGGAGTGTAGCCATGTATGGAAGTGGAACATGGACGGTAAATAGTTTGGACAAGAAGAGAATAGAAGCTTTTGAAATGTGGTGCTACAGAAGAATGCTGAAAATTAGATGGGTAGATCACATAACTAATGAGGAAGTATTGAATAGGATTGGGGAGAAGAGAAGTTTGTGGCACAACTTGACCAGAAGAAGGGATCGGTTGGTAGGACATGTTCTGAGGCATCAAGGGATCACCAATTTAGTATTGGAGGGCAGCGTGGAGGGTAAAAATCATAGGGGGAGACCAAGAGATGAATACACTAAGCAGATTCAGAAGGATGTAGGTTGCAATAGGTAGTGGGAGATAAAGAAGCTTGCACAGGATAGAGTAGCATGGAGAGCTGCATCAAACCAGTCTCAGGACTGAAGACGACAACAACAACAATCTCACTACTACACACCTTCCCTGTCCGGGTGGAACCGCACCGTACTTTAAATTCCTCGCGTGGAGTCGTTTATACACGCTCCCTCGATGGATTGTCTGACGAAGAAATTCAGCACTACCTGTCTGACCAGGGGGTAACGGCTGTTCATAGTTATGAAAAGGGTTGGCACGAACATCATTCCAACCCGCACTGTCTTCTTGACATTTGACAAAGTTCAACTCCCATCGAAAATCAAAGCAGGCTATGAGATAATTTCCGTTCGCCCTTGCGTCCCAAACCCTACGCATTGCTATCGGTGTCAGCGGTTCAATCACACCAGCAAGTCCTGTTCCAGTCCGGCCAAATGTGTTACGTGTGGCAAGGATGCCCATGAGGGTGCTTGTCCACCTCCATCCCGTCACTGCATCAACTGTATGGGTGACCACGCTGCTTC
Organism: Schistocerca americana; assembly: GCF_021461395.2. Lineage (NCBI taxonomy): Eukaryota > Metazoa > Arthropoda > Insecta > Orthoptera > Acrididae > Schistocerca > Schistocerca americana. The sequence goes on along the minus strand of NC_060120.1, from coordinate 867,022,455 downwards.
CTCTCGACATTCCCCCGTTTTTAAAGATGAAAACTCATCCAGGAAATCAGAGTGAAGGAAAAGGTGTCGACCTTTGCTGCTCGAAAATTATTCGCCAGTCGACAGCCCACTGTGCCTCAGAAAGGAAAATACAGCACTGTCCTTGCTTCTCCTCGGCCAACAAAGGAGGCGGCCACGCAGACTTGCGACCTCACCTTTAGTGCCACGGTCGTCAGATCGGCCAGCGCAAAGATCGCCCGTTCAACCTCACCACTTTCGCCTGCCCACTCTCTGGCTCGCCCTTCGTCGAGTTCTGCTAAATCTCGAGCCCACAAGTCAGACACCAAGACTTCGAAAAAAGAGCATACTCGTGAAGAGTTTTTACGTACGGCAACTTCCCAACCATCGATTCCTCCTTCCTCTAAACATCATACTTCCAAGAAGGCTACAAAGAAACCCAGTTCCTCTCCTTCTCCGCCAAGGTGTGTCCCATCTACAGCACCACCTGGCGCAAATCGCCGTCGGCCGTCTTGTGTGTCGCCGAGGCACACTGCTGGCGGCCGATCAACCGGCCGATCGCTGGTGGCAGGAGCTGCTCCTGACCAACCTATGGATCAGGATCTTCTGCCTTCGGCTGAATGCCATTCCATGCTGTCGGTCACAAGCTCAGAGCAGTCGTTGAGTTGACAGCGACCTTGGTCACATTCCTCCATTTTCTGTTCACCCTATGTCCATTATCCACTGGAATATCCACGGTATTCGAGCCAATCGGGATGAATTGTCGATCCTCTTACGATCCTACTCGCCGGTCATCTTCTGTCTTTAGGAAACAAAGCTGCGTCCCCATGACCGCTTTGTTCTCCCTCATTTTCAGTCCGTCCGATATGATCTCCCCTCTGTTGAAGGCACTCCAGCACATGGAGGACTAATGATTCTTCTCCATGAAACTCTCCATTATCACCCAGTCCATTTAAACACTTCCTTCCAAGCTGTCGCCGTCCGTCTTTGCCTTTCTGGATACATGTTCTCTCTTTGTACTGTATACATTCCATCGTCCACACCTATGGCACGAGCTGATCTCCTTCATCTTCTTGGTCAGCTTCCACCCCCATATTTGCTGGTTGGGGACTTCAATGCCCACCACCCGCTTTGGGGATCTTCACATCCTTGTCCACGTGGCTCACTATTGCTAGACGTCTTCCACCAAGCAGATCTAGTTTGCTTCAACACTGGGGTCCCTACATTTTTGTCTGCCTCCACGACAAATTTATCTCATTTGGACCTTGCGGTCGGTACTGTTCCGCCAGCTCGGCGCTTCGAATGGTTCGCCCTTGATGATACACACTCGAGTGACCACTTACCATGTGTCCTTAGACTGCAGCCTCAACTGCCCTACATGCGCCCGCGACGCTGGAAGTTTCCCCTAGCCGATTGGACACTTTTCGTCTCTAGCGACATTCGATGACCTTCACTTTCCCAGCATCGACGATGAGGTCACACATATTACCGACGTTATTCTTACAGCTGCGGAACATTCAGTACCACTCACCTCCGAATTGCCCCGGCGCCCCCCAGTTCCTTGGTGGAACGAGGCATGCCGTGATGCAGTAAGTGAGCGGCGACGTGCTCTCCGCGTTTTCTGCCACCATCCTACTTTGGCCAACTGTATCCGCTATAAGCAGTTCAGAGCGCGATGCCGTCATGTCATCCGCGATAGCAAGAAGGCAAGCTTCACTCCCTCCTCGGAAGTTTGGAGTTGACTTCGACGGTTCTCAGGCGCACGTAGTTTCTCCCAAGTCTCTGGGCTCACTGTCGCGCATGATACATTAGTGGACCCCGTCGCAATTTCTAACTCGTTGGGTCAGCACTTTGCTGCGATTTCGAGCTCTTCAAATTACCCGCCAGCGTATCTCCCGAAGAAACGTGCAGTGGAAGTGCGACCTCTTGCTTTCTCCTCTCAAAATCGCGAAAGCTACAATACTGTTTTCTCCATGTGGGAACTCCAACATGCATTCTCTTCTTCCCGCTCCTCCGCCCCAGGACCGGATGGTATCCACGTCCAAATGTTGCTGCATTTATCAACCCATAGTCTGCGTTACCTCCTTCGCCTTTATAATCAAATTAGGACCGACAGTACTTTTCCCAGACGATGGCAGGAAGCTATTGTCGTTCCTGTTCCGAAACCTGGAAAGGACAAACATCTCCTCTCTAGCTATCGCCCCATTTCTCACGAGTAGTGTATGTAAGGTTTTGGAGCGTATGGTGAATTACCGTTTAGCATGGTGGCTGGAATCCCGCAGTCTTTTAACACCTGCCCAATGCAGATTCTGAAAGCATCGTTCTTCAGTTGACCATCTTGTTGCTCTCTCCACTTATATCGTGAACAATTTTCTCCAGAAACACCAAACAGTAGCAATATTTTTTGATCTGGAGAGAGCATACGATACCTGTTGGAGGACAGGCATCCTCCGCACACTGTTCTGTTGGGGCTTTCGAGGTCGGCTGCCCCTTTTTCTTCGCAAATTTATGGCCGAGCACACATTCAGAGTGCGGGTGAACACTACTCTCTCCCGTACTTTCTTCCAAGAAAACGGGGTACTCCAGGGCTCCGTGCTGAGTGTTGTACTGTTTGCCATTGCCATAAATCCAATTATGGATTGTCTCCTTCCTGATGTCTTGGGCTCCCTCTTTGTGGACGATTTTGCGATCTACTACATCTCTCAACGGGCCAGCCTTCTTGAACGACGTCTTCAAGGATGTCTTGATCGCCTCCACTCTTGGAGCATCGAAACCGGCTTCCGTTTTTCTCCCAGTAAGACCGTTTGTGTTAATTTTTGGCGACGTAAGGAGTTTCTTCCGCCCTCCTTACATCTAGGTCCAGTCAACCTTCCATTTTCAAACGTTACTAAATTCTTGGGTCATATGTTTGACAGAAAACTGTGCTGGTCCTCCCACATTTCCTATCTTTCGGCTCGCTGTCTGCGATCCCTTAACACCCTCCGTGTCCTGAATGGTACCTCCTGGGGAGCGGACAGAGTGGTCCTTCTCCGCCTCTATCACGCCTTAGTGCGCTCGAAATTGGACTATGGAAGCATAGTCTACTCCTCTGCTCGGCCGTCTATTCTTCGGCATCTCGACTCTATCCACCACTGTGGATTATGTTTAGTGTCTGGAGCTTTTACACCAGCCCTGTGGAAAGCCTTTATGCTGAGACTGCTGAACCTCCGCTGTCCAATCAGCGAGCAGTCCTTCTAAGTCGTTACGCTAGCCATCTGTCTTCCATGCCTGCTAATCCAGCCCATGACATTTTTTTCGATGCCTCCTTTGATGTAGGGTATGCAGGTGGCCCCTCCTCCCTACTACCACCGGGAGTCCGCTTCCGTCAACTGCTCCATTCTCTTTCCTTCCGCTTTCCTAAAACCTTCTTGACAACTTGGGGTACAGCACCGCCTTGGCTCCGTCCCCGGATCTGCCTGCTCCGTGACCTTTGTTGATTTCCCAAGGATGGTACCCCTTCACTTGTTTATCGTCGGGCATTTGCTGCTTTATGTGCACAAATGACGGACGCCACATTTATTTACACTGACGGCTCGAAAACATCGTTAGGTGTAGGGAGTGCCTATATTGTTGGCGACACCCCAAATCACTTTCGGCTTCCCGACCAGTGTTCGGTTTATACTGCGGAGCTTTACGCTGTTCTCCAGGCTGTCCGCTACATCCGCTGCCATCAGCGGATACAGTACGTTATCTGCTCAGATTCTCTCAGCTCTCTCCTCAGTCTCAAAGCTCTTTATCCTGTGCACCCTCTGGTCCACTGGATTCAGGACTGTCTGCGCTTGCTCCACCTGGGGGTGTCTCGGTGGCGTTCCTCTGGCTCCCGGGACATGTTGGTATCTGTGGATATGAGGCGGCCGATATTGCAGCCAAGGCTGCAGTCTCTCTTCCTCGGCCAGCTATTCCATCGATTCCCTTCGCCGATCTACGGAGCATTCTATGTCGACGTGTTGTTCATTTATGGCACATGCATTGGTCGACACGTACCCATAATAAATTGCGGGACGTGAAAGCTCTTCCTTGTGCTTTCACCTCTTCCTCCCGAACGTGTCGGGAGGAGGTAATTTTTACTAGACTCTGGATAGGGCATTATCTTTTTAGCCATCGACATCTTTTAAGCGGCGATCCTCCCACACTCTGTCCCCACTGCTCTCAGCTGTGGACGGTAAGACACCTTTTAATTGAGTGCCCCTATTTTAATCCATTACGCTCCCATCTACAGCTATCGCCTGATATATCGTCGAATTTAGCAGATGACACGCGCTCAGCCGACCGCGTTCTCAAGTTTATTAGTGCCAGTGAAATGACGTCACTCATTTGAAGCTTTTTTTGGGGACAACCAACCCCTTTCTGTAGTGGATTTTTAAGCCTTCCTTCTGCTTTTAGTTTCTCCAATTTTATGACTTTCGTTCCCATTGCTGCTGGTTTTCAATTTCGGCTTTTTACTGTTTCCTAAGTCACTGATCGGGCGCTAATGACCATAGCAGTTTTGCGCCCTAAAACCAAAACAAACAAAAAAAAACTGCCAGAACCGAATTGACCTCTTGCGGGCTTCTGGTGGTGTTTGCACCTTGGTCCCCAAGGACATTGTTAGTAAATGGGTTCCCCTCCATACCAATCTGGAAGCCATTGCTGTCAGGGTCCATCTGGCCACTCCAGTCACAATCTGTAATCTTTACCTCCCACCTGACAGGCCGCCCAAATCCATGCCCTCACCACCCTTCAACTCCCTTCTCCCTTCCTGTTATTAGGGGACTTTAATGCCCACAACCCTCTGTGGGGTAGTCATACAACTACTGCCCTGGGCAAGACAGTTGATGCTGTTCTGGCAGGGCTTGACCTCTGTTTACTAAACACAGCCGCTCCCACACACTTTGGTGTGGTGCATGGCACTTTCTCAACCATTGACCCCTCCATCTGCAGTCCCGGCCTTCCTCCATTGAGTGGGGCGTCCACGATGACTTATGTGACAGCGACAATTACGTGATTGTTTTGACCTTCCTTCAGTGTCTCTCGCTCCGCCACCCTCCCAGGTGGGCCCTATCTAAGGCTGATTGGGGTGCCGTCTCCTCTGCACCCATCCCCCCGTATTGCCACACGACAGTGTTGATGAATCTACTCAGATCTTGACTGTCTCCATCCTTCCAGCAATCCCCCCTCCTTCAGGTTCCCCCCACGAGAAGATGGTCCCTTGGTGGACTCCGGAAATTGCTGCAGCCATAAAATACTGCCACCATACTCTTCAACACTTCAAGCGGCACCCTTCTACTGCTCTTCTTCTGGTCTTTAAACGACTCCACACCTGGGCCTGTTACCTAATCAAATTTCAGAAACTGATTTGCTGGGAACGATACATAGGTGCCATAGGACCCCACACCCCCTCTTCACAAGTCTGGGCGAAACTTCGGCGAATTTTTGGCCACCATCCTCCTGCCGTGGTTGTGGGAATTTCTGTACATGGTGTTGTCATTACCAATCCGGACTTTGTGGCAGAAAATTTCTCTCAACACTTTGCTCAAGCTTCGGCATCGGCTCAATATCTGCGCACGTTCCTTCTCCTGAAAGAGCATTCAGAACGACTGCCTTTGTCTTTTGTTTCTTGCTGCTCAGAACCATATAATGCCCCATTTAGCGAGTGGGAATTTGCCAGTGCCATTGCCCTTCCCCGTTATCCTAACATGGCTCCTGGACTGGATCAGATAAGTAACCAAATGCTCCAACACTTATCACTGGCAGGCCACCATCGTATATTGACCCTCTTCAACCGTCTGGTGAGTACTTCCTACCCAGTGGCAGGAAAGCATTGTTGTTCCAGTTTTGAAGCCAGAGAAGCCACATCTTCAGTTGGATAGCTATCGTCCAATTATCCTTACTAAAACCCTCTGCAAGCTCCTTGAACGCATGGTGAGTTGGCGGCTGTTTTGGGTCTTTCAATCCCGTGACCTTTTGTCATAGACTCAAAGTGGTTTTCGCTGTGGCTGCTCTACGGTGGATAACTTGGTGCACCTAGAATCTGCTATCCGGTCAGCTTTTGCCCATCGGCAACACCTCCTTGCAGTCTTCTTTGATCTGCATAAAGCCTATGACGCCACCTGGCGCCACCTCATCCTCACCACCCTTCACGAATGGGGCCTTTGTGACGCTGTGCCCATTTTTATCCATAAATTTTCTTTCTTATCCATCTTTTCGGGTCCAGGTTGGCTCCTACAGCTCTCCCCATTGGCAAGAAAATGGGGTTCCACAGGGTTCTGTGCTGAGCGTCCCTCTCTTTCTCATAGCCATTAATGGTCTAGTGACAGCTGTTGGGCCGACAGTGTCCCGCTCTTTGTATGCTGGCGATTTTTGTATGTACCGCGTCTCCTCCGTAATGGGCACTGCAGAATGCCGTCTGCAGGGGACAATATGTCGGGCCCACTCATGGGCTTTCTCCCATGGCTTTCAGTTCACGGCAGCCAAGACTTGTCGTGCATTTCTGCCATCGCCGTACAGTCCATCCCCATCTGGAACTATTTATCAATGGCCAGCCGCTTGAGGTGGTGGACACCCATTGCTTCTTGCAACTGGTCTTCGATGCCCAGTTGAGATGGCTCCCTCACCTTCACCAGCTGAAGAGAGGACGTTCTGGTCCCATCTTAATGTTTTCTGGTGTCTGTGCAATACCAACTGGGGTGCAGACCGCTCTGTTCTCGTGCGATTGTATCAAGCATTGGTCCAGTCTCGTTTAGACAATGGAAGCCCTGAAACTTCCTGGCAGATTAAAACTGTGTGCCCGACCGAGACTCGAACTCGGGACCTTTGCCTTTCGCGGGCAAGTGCTCCACCAACTGAGCTACTGAAGCACGACTCACGCCCGGTACTCACAGCTTTACTTCTGCCAGTACCTTGTCTCCTACCTTCCAAACTTTACAGAAGCTCTCCTGCGAACCTTGCAGAACTAGCACTCCTGAAAGAAAGGATATTGCGGAGACATGGCTTAGCCACAGCCTGGGGGATGTTTGCAGAATGAGATTTTCACTCTGCAGTGGAGTGTGCGCTGATATGAAACTTCCTGGCAGATTAAAACTGTGTGCCCGACCAAGACTCGAACTCGGGACCTTTGCCTTTCGCGGGCAAGTGCTCCACCAACTGAGCTGCCGAAGCACGACTCACGCCCGGTACTCACAGCTTTACTTCTGCTTTTCTTTCAGGAGTGCTAGTTCTGCAAGGTTCCCAGGAGAGCTTCTGTAAAGTTTGGAAGGTAGGAGACGAGGTACTGGCAGTCGTATTATCTTTAAACGTCTTCAGGCCAAAGCCTATTACTTAATCAAACAGAACAACTAGGTGTGTTGGGACTGCTCCCCTCCAGGTTCTTCTGTCCCTTCATTATGGGTGTGGGCTACACTCTGCACCCTCCCAGGTTGTCAGCAGCAGTCTTCCATTCCAGGCATTGCCCTTCCAGGTGGTCTTTTTACAGATGATTCATCAGTGTTCACAGAACACCTCATGACCCATTTTGTGACGTCATCGGCATCAGCCTCCTATCCAGCAGCCTCCTTCCTCCAGAAATTGTGGGTTGAAGCTTCCTGCTTATGTTTTACACTTTGAATTTTACTGAATGGGAGCTGCTCCTGCCCTCTCTTCTTCCCACAGTTCAGGTCCTGAACCCGATTCCATCCATAACAAATTGTTTCAACACCTCAATCCACCATAATGCCATTATCTCCAGGTGTTTAACTGTATTCAGCTCCTGTGCATTCCCCCCCCCCCCCCCCCACCACCCCCCCACCCCCCAATGGAGAGACAGTATCGTGGTTCGTGTTCTTAAGCCTGTCAAGGATCCATTGTCCCTTGATAGTTACTGGCCCATCAGCCTGACAAATGTCCGCTGCAAGTTACTAGAATGGTTGGTGGCACGTGAGCTCAGCTGGGTCCTTGAACCTTGGGACTTTTTATCTTCTTACCACTGTTGCTTTTGGGAGGGACAGTCTCTGATAGATGTACTTTGATTGGAAACCATAGTTTGGCAAGCCTTTTCTCAGTGTTGTCTTCTTGTTGCTGTTTTCTTTAATCTTCATAAGGCCTATGACACAGCTTGGTGCCATCACATCCTCGTTACAGTCCTTGAGTGGTGTCTTCGGGGGGCCCCTGTCCCACTGTTTGTTCAGAATCCAAGTTGGTACCATTCTCAGCTTTCTATTGACGCAGGAGAATGCCATTCCACAGGGCTCCATATTAAATTTCCTTTTTGTAATTGCTGTTAATGGACCTGTTGCCTCTGCCAGACCATTGGTCACCTGCTGCTCTGTAAGAGGGTTATTGGTGTATTTGGGCTAGCTCTCATTCGGTGGTCCTGTGGAACTACAGTTCCAGGATACCATCTGGTGCACTTCCATGTGGACATTCTTGCATGGTTTTAAATTCTCTTCCCTTAATTTGAGTGGTGTGTTTGTCACCATACTATGATCCATTCTGATCTGGAGCTCTCCCCTGATGCCCAACGCCTAACCTTGATACCCCAGTTCAGATTTTGGGTCTTTTTTATGACAACAAGGTTACTTGGTTGCCCCATATGTCATCTGAAGGTTGGATGTTTTTCTAAACTCAGTGTTCATTTCCTTGCCCGAACCTCTTGGGGGCATGGATTGTTACACTTCTCTGCCTTACTGGGCATTAGTTCTGTCATGTCTGAACTATGGTTCTCAAATTTATGGCTCAGCTGGCTCTTCCACACTGCTCCTCTTGAACCCAGTTCACCATCCTGGGTTTTCATTTAGCCACGAGTGCCTTTCACACTAGTCCTCCCATCACTATCCACTCTTTTCCTGCTCACCCTTCCTATTCTACTTTTTCAGCTTTGGGCCATCGTCCACCTGCTGCCCACCTTCAGGTGAGTTTACCATTTGGGCTTCACCTTGGTTCTTTCTGCCATGAATTCCATATCCCCTCTTTCTCTGCACCACATTATCTCCTGACCACCATTAATGTCCCTTGGTTAGTTAATTTCGCCACAAATTCAGATGGATCTCTTCTGGGCCCTGAAAGCCTGCATAACTTCAATGGTGTTCTGTTATTTGTTCTGAATGCTCTTATGGGAGTTTCACAATGCCATTGTTTTTTATATTGATGACTGTAAATCCACTGATCATGTATGTAGGATATGCCTTCATCTCTTCTGGTGACATGGAACACCATGTCTTGGCTGCCACATGTGGGCTGTTTGCTGTGGAATTCGTGGCCATCTATCAGAACCTTTGTTTTATTAAATGGTCCTCCCTCACCCCATTTGTGTTATGTACGGAATCAATGAGTGGCCTTCAAGCTATTGCTAATAATTTTTCCTGCCACCCCCTTAGTATCTGCTGCCCATGACCTTCTCACTGATCTTTGATTTCCTTTGCATTCCTGGCCACACATTTATCCCAGGTAATGAACTTGCTGATCATCTGGTTGGGGCAGGGGGAAGGACAACCACCCACCTCATTTCCCATGACCCCTCCAGTGACAGATTGAGGCCAGTACACAAATCCCCATTACCATAAATCCAATTATGGATTGTCTCCTTCCTGATGTCTCGGGCTCCCTCTTTGTGGTCTATTTTGCGATCTTCTACAGCTCTCAATGGACCAGCCTTCTTGAACGACGTCTTCAAGGCCATCTCGATCGCCTCCACTCTTGGAGCATCGAAACAGGCTTCCACTTTTCTCCCAGTAAGACCGTTTGTGTTAATTTTTGGCGTTGTACAGAGTTTCTTCCACCTTCCTTACATCTAGGACCTGTCAACCTTCACGTCACTAAATTCTTGGGTCTTCTGTTTGACAGAAAACTGTGCTGGTCCTCCCACGTTTCCTATCTTTAGACTCGCTGTCTGCGATCCCTCAACACCCTCCATGTCCTGAATGGTACCTCCTGGGCAGTGGACAGAGTGGTCCTTCTTCGCCTCTATCGCACCTTAGTGCGCTCGAAATTGGACTATGGAAGCATAGTTTACTCCTCTGCTCGGCCGTCTATTCTTCGGCGTCTTGACTCTATCCACCACCGTGGATTACGTTTAGTGTCTGGAGCTTTTTACACCAGCCTTGTGGAAAACCTTTATGCTGAGACTGCTGAACCTCCGCTGTCCAATCGGCGAGCAGTCCTTCCGAGTCATTATGCTAGCCATCTGTCTTCGATGCCTGCTAATCTGGCCTATGACATTTTTTTCGACGCCTCCTTGGATTTAGGGTATGCATGCCGCCCTTCCTCCCTACTACCACCGGGAGTCCGCTTCCGTCAACTGCTCCATTCTTTCCTTCTGCTTTCCTAAAACTTTCTTGACAACTTGGGGTACAGCACCACCTTGGCTCCATCCCCGGACCTGCCTGCTCCGTGACCTTTGTCAGTTTCCCAAGGATGGTACCCTTTCACTTGTTTATCGTCGCACATTTTCTGCTCTATGTGCACAAATGAAGGAAGCCACATTTATTTACACTGATGGCTCAAAAACATCGTTTCATCTAGGGAGTGCCTATATTGTTGGCAATGCCCCAAATCGATTTCGGCTTCCCGAACAATGTTCGGTTTATACTGCGAAGCTTTACGCTGTTCTCCAGGCTGTCCAGTACATCCGTCGCCATCAGCGGATACAGTATCTTATCTGTTCAGATTCTCTCAGCTCTCTCCTCAGTCTCCAAGCTCTCTACCCTGTCCACCCTCTGGTCCACCAGATTCAGGACTGCCTACGCTTGCTCCACTTGGGGGGCGTCTCGGTGGCGTTCCTGTGGATCCCAGGACACGTTGGTATCTGTGGAAATAAGGCGGCCGATATAGCGGCCAAGGCTGCAGTCTCTCTTCTTCGGCCAGCTATTCACACGATTCCTTTCGCCGATCTACCGACTGTTTTATGTCATCGTGTTGTTCTTTTATGGCATGCACATTGGTCGACACTTCCCCATAATAAATTGCGGGACGTGAAAGCTCTTTCCTGTGCTTGGACCTCTTCCTCCCGAACGTGTCGGGAGGAGGTAATTTTAACTAGACTCCGGATAGGGCATTATCTTTTTAGCCATCGACATCTTTTAAGCGGCGATCCTCCCACACTCTGTCCCCACTGCTCTCAGCTGTGGACGGTAAGACACCTTTTAATTGAGTGCCCCTATTTTACTCAGTTACGTGCCGTCTACAGCTGTCGCCTGAAATACTGTCCATTTTAGCAGATGACACGCGCTCGGCCGATCGCGTTCTCGAGTTTATTAGTGCCAGTGAGATGACGTCAGTCATTTGAAGCTCTTTTTGGGGACAACCAACCCCTTTCTGTAGTGGTTTTTTAAGCTTTCTTCTGCTTTTAGTTTCTCCAATTTTTTGTTTTCTGTTCCCATTGCTGCTGGTTTCAATTTTCGTTTTTTACCTTTTCCTAAGTCACAGACTGTGTGCTAATGACCATAACAGTTTTGCGCCCTAAAACCAAAACAAAGCAAAAAACAAAAATCCTGTATTTGCTTATTTGCTGGTTGCGGACTTCAATACCCACCACCTGCTTTGGGGATCTCTGTGTCCTTGTTAGAGAGGCTCCCTGTCAGTTGACCTCTTCCATCAAGCGGATCTTGTTTGGCTCAACACTGGGAACCTACATTTTTCTCTGCCTCCACATCAACCTTGTCTCATTTGGACCTTTTGGTTGGTACTGCTCAGCTAGCTCGGTGCTCTAAATGGTTCGCTCTTGTTGATCCACTCTTGAGTGACTATTTTCCATGTGCCCTTTGATTACAGCCGCAACTGCCACCTATGCACCCAAAATGCTAGAAGTTTTCCTAAGCCGATTGGACACTTTTCTCTTCTTTAGCAACATTTGATGACAGTCCATTTACTAGCATCGACTATCAGATCACTCATGTTATGAAAGTTATTCTTACAGCCACGGAACATTCAATATCTCATACCTCTCCTTTACTCCTGTGCTCTACCCCCTCCAGTTCCTTGGTGGAACGAGGCGTGCATGATGCAGTATGTGAGCAGAGATGTGGTCTTCGTGTTTTCTGCCACCATCCTATGTTGGCCAACTACACCTTCTTTAATCAGTTATGCGCATGATGCTGTCGCATCATCAATGTTAGCAAGAAGGCAAGCTGGAACTTCACTCCCTCATTTGTATTTTGGAGTCAAATTCGACAGTTATCCGGCATGTCTAGTTTCTCCCTGATCTTTGGGCTAACTGTTGCCCAAGGTACCTTAGTGGACCCAGTTGCAATTTTTGACTCATTGGGTCAACATTTTGCTGAGATTTCGAACTCTTCTAATTACCCACCAGCCTTTCTCACAAAGAAACGAGCAGCAGAAGTATGGCCCCTTGCTTTCTCCTCTCAAAACTGCAGAAGCTGTAATACTGTTTTTTCTATGTGAGAACTCAAACATGCACTGTCTTCGTCTCAGTCTTCTGCCCCAGGCCCGGATGGCATCCACGTCCAAATGTTACTGCATTTATCATACCATAGTCTGTGTTACTGCCTTCACCTTTATAATTGAATTCTGACTGATGGTACCTTTCCCAGAAGATGGTGGGAAGGTATTGTCATTCCGGTTCCAAAACATGGAAAGGACAAACATCTCCCCTCTAGCTATCGCCCCATCTGTCTCGTGAGTAGTGTATGTAATGTTTTGGAGTAGATGGTAAATTGCTGTTTAGGCTGGTGGCTGGAGTTCCAAAATCTTTTACCACCCCATTGTGGTTTCCGAAATCATCATTCTGCAGTTGACCATCTTGTTGCTTTCTCCACTTATATCATGAACAATTTTCTCAGGAAACTCCAAACGGTAGCTATATTTTTTGATTTGGAGAGGGCATACCATACCTGTTTGAGGACAGGCATCCTCTGCACACTTTTTTGGGGGGCTTTCTTGGTCAGCTACCCCTTTTCATTCATTAATTTGACAGAGCACACATTTAAGGTGTGGGTGAACACTGTTCTCTCCTGTACTTCCTCACAAGACTACAGGGTGCTCCAGAGCTCCATACTAAGTGTTGTACTGTCTGCCATTGCTGTAAATCCAATTAGACTGTCTCCTTCCCAATGTCTTGGGCTCCCTCTATGTCGATGATTTTATAATCTACTACAGCTCTCAACAGATCAACCTTCTCGAACGACATCTTCAAGGATGTCTCGATCGCCTCCACTCATGGCGCATCGAAACTGGCTTCAGATTTTCTCCCAGTAAGATCATGTGTGTAAATTTTTGGCATTGTACAGTGTTTTATGTGCCTTCCCTCCATCTAGACCCTGTTGACCTTCTGTTCGTGGATGTTGCCAAATTCCTGGGACTTAAGTTTGACAGGGAGCTGTGCTGGTCTTCTCACATTTCATATTTTTCGGCTCACTGTCTGTGATCCCTCAACACCCTCCGTGTTCTGAGTGGCACCTCCTGGGAGTGGATGGAGTGGTCCTTCTCCACCTATATCGCACCATAGTGTGCCTGGAATTGGAATATGGAAGCACAGTTTACTCCTCTGCATGGCTGCCCGATCTTCAGTGTTTCAACTCTGTCCACCACCATGGATCGCGTTTAGTGTCTGGAGCTTTTTACACCAGCCCTGTGGAGAGCCTTTATGCTGAGACTGCTGAACCTCCACTGTCAAGTCAGCGAGGTGTCCTTCTGAGTTGTTATGCTAGTCATCTGTCTTCCATGCCCGCTCATCTGACCCATGGCCTTCTTTTTGATGCCTCCTTGGATTTAGGGTATGCAGGCCACCCTTCCTCTCTATTACCATTGGGAGTCCACTTCTGTCAACTGTTACATTCCCTTTCTTTCCAGTTTCCAAAAAATTTCTTGACAAATGGGGGTATGGTGCTACCTGGGCTTCACCTGTGGACCTGCCTTCTCTGTGACCTTTTCCAGCTTCCCAAGGATGCCACATTTATTTACAGTGATGGCTCAAAGACAACATTCGGTGTTGGGAGTACCTATATTGTTGGCGACACCCTATTAGATTGTGGCTTCCTAACCAGTGTTCAGTTTTCACTGCGAAGTTTTACGCTGTTCTACAGGCTGTCCAATGCATCTGTTGTCTTAAGTGGATACAGTATATTATATGCTTAGATTCAGTCAGCTCTCTTCTCAACCTCCAAGCTTTTTATCCTGTCCATCCTCTGGTCCATCAGGACTGCCTCCACATGCTCCACTTAGGAAGTGTCTCTGTGGCATTCCTCTGGCCCCCAGGGCACGTTTGTATCCACGGAAACGAGGCAGCTGCTTTATCAGCGAGGGCAGCACAATCTCCCTCAGCCTGCTGTTTGCATGGTTCCCTTTGCCAATTTACAGTGTGTTTTATGTCATTGTGTTGCTCTTTTATGGCACACATATTGGTCTGCACTTCCCGATAATAAATTACAGAACAACAAACCTATCCCCTGTGCTTGGACTTCTTCCTTTTGGCTTTGTCATTGGGAGGAGGTAATTTTAATTAGTCTCTGGATAGCGCACACTCTTTTTAGCCATCGACATCTTTTAAGCGGTGATCCTCCCCTGCTTTGTCCCCACTGCTCTCAGCTGTGGACGTGAGACACCTTTTACTTCAGTACCCCTATTTTAATCCACTATGCACCCGTTTACAGATGTCGCCTGATATATCTTCCCTATTAGCAGATGACATGCACTCAGCCAATCACGTCCTCGAATTTATCAGTGTCAGTGAGATGACATAGGTTATTTGAAGCTCTTTTTCGGAGAAAACAACCCACCTTCAATAGCAGTTTTCTAAGATTTCCTTCTGTTTTTAGTTTCCCTGCTCCTTGAGCTTCGTGCCCATTGCTGCTCATTTGAAATTCTGTTTTTTAGCATTCACAAAGCCACAGAATGGGCTCTTATGACTGTAGCAGTTTTGCGCCTTACAACCATAACAAAAATAAACTTTTTAGTTATCTTTTCATGTAGAGTTGGCTCCAGTTCTTCTTGTTTAGAGCTCTTATTTTTGAAGCTGAAATTCTCACATTTTAGGTCGCTATGGTTGAATTGATCTAAATAATTCTGAAGATTGTTGTTGCAGAATTATAGCTTCTACATTAGTATATTTTGTCTCATTTTAGTATATCATATAGTCCTTAATTTCCACATTAACAAAGCCAAAATTACATTGTTTGCCTAAAATACAAAAATGTCTGATCACAACAGAGGCACGCTTACTACTGTCTCCCTCAGAGGAAATATTCCAAAGGGTTTACAGTTTTTCGTGACAAATGAATTTCTGTTAATTTTGATTATTACTTCATAAGTGAATCCAGAAATAAACATAGTAAACAGTACTAGATTGCATAATTAATAACTGAAATTTTAAATGTGCCAAATAATTCGTAATTCCAAACATCAAAAAAAAAAAAAATTAACTGTATATTCAGTCAGTGGTTATCGATTTTAAAGACTAAAACAAAGTAATTCCTTTTCATAAATTTAAGCTTGAAATGTAAGACGACATTATAAAATTATAAGAAATTTTTTTGGAAAAGCAGCTGAGATACTACTGACCTGTTCAAAATTCAAAAAATATTACTGTTATTAACAACTACTGTTGAGGAAAAGTAATGCTAGAAGAGCATGTCCCATTACAATACCCCCTCACATAATACTGAAACAATGTGTTTACAATATTTTGTGACTTACTATAAGGTTTGGTGGACAAAATGAAGGCAAAAGACAAAATACATAACATATTACAGAAAACATAAAACAATGTCTACTATAGAAGTCATAATCTATGCATATGAGGACATGGCATTCAGATTTCAGATCTGTGGAACATTCTGTCTCAAGACAAGTGATACAGTCAAAACTACAGTATTACAACACTGCAGAGGCAATGTAAAGTACTAAAACTAAAAATTGAAAGTGTACATCTATAAAGTCACACCTTCAAAATCATCAAAAGAGAAGAAAAAATTCAAAGCTTAAGTGTGACAAGTGAGCCAACTCAAACTCAAGACGGGTACAGACAAGAAGAATATACTCAATTACAAGTAGGAATGTAGAACAAAAGTACAAAATCAACCAGAGTATGACTCGTGAAAGGAGAAAATAATGAAAAAATTGGGGCCCAAGGTTATGATATGGGGACACTCATGAATCCAAACCACACTGGGTACATGCCAGCAGAAAGTTTTAGACACAACGAAATGAATAAAGTTCACAATCATGTACTGATAACGTCAATCATATGTAAAGAATAATTATAGGAAGCATATAGCCTCAATCAGTAGTTGCACACCCTCCTTGAGTACACACACAGTCGCTATGACCAGGGATACCAAAAACAGAGTTAAGCATGTGTTTGCACACAACTCAAGTTTCAATGGGATACAATGATGGAGTACTCAGGATAAATAGAGTTAATCAGTCATAAATAGCTTTGAATGATGACAAAATCAGAAATGTAAACATCTTGGTATACAGTCTCTACTCGATTTGTGATCACAATTGTAAATGTCTTCCACACCATTTGCTAATTGTTCGTACAGACTAACCTATGAATGTAGAAGCATAGAAGATTCACTCACAACTGATAAAATACGTCTGGGTGTTGAGATAAGAAAATTGACCTGCATGACTACTAACATAACAGCACCTAATTTTATCAGATTATGGCAATTATTTACAACACGGCTCATAGAATGTACTCTTGAAGTTTTTAAGTTTCACTTTTCTGTGTTGAACATAGCAAATCATTGGTGTTAGAACATCAACCTTTCACAGCATTATTTAAAGTTACATAATGAATTGGGAAGATAACCCCCCTACTTGAAAAACTTACATTTACGTATAGCACTGTCCATAGTAGTGACTATTTCTCTAAACAAATAGTTCCATGAATTATTCATATAGCATAACATCTTGGCAAACAATTTTCAAATTTCACTGGCAACACTGATGTAGTTCACAGATCTTTGAGTACATTACCCAGTACCTATGATCTCATGTAAGTTGACTGGACCAGCAAGGGTGCAGCCATACAGGGGTATGGGAATGGATCTACCCACATCTTTGTTTTCTACCTAGATTTCTCATCACATGCTCCAATGGATAGGTAACTTACTGCGTAGCTTTCACATCAAATGCTGAAACATTGTTTTGTGTACTAAGTATGATGATCACTACTTCCCTCACTTGCCTATACAGGGTTCACATCAGAATGGATTAAAAAGTATCCACATATGAAACTTTAAGATACTATTCGTAATATTTACAGAACACAGTTTGCCAGAACACCCATGACTTTGCCCAAAAGAGTTCATGACAACTAAATTTTACTATTTTCTGCAGATTATGCAGGAATGGTAATAGTAATAGTAATAGTAATAGTAATAGTAATATTTAATAGCATTGTAAGATAAGAAATTCTGCACTAGATATTTAATGGCATTGTCACATTGAAAAATTGTAAAATGATCTACTCGTTTGGTCACATGGCATTTTTGTATCAAATTCTGAAGCACAAATCTATTCCAAAACAGAATTATATAGTCATGTGAATCTGCAAATATGGTGTCTATTTTCTTCCAGATTGTGGACCACTAAGCATCAATTTCAAAGGTCTTGTCTTCTACACTAAAAGTACCAGAGATTTTACGAATTTGTTTTGCTTACCTGTAGCTCCTCATTTCTTTACACCTACAAGGGGCATTTCCACAAAATTCTTATTATATATGATCTTGTCCCTAAATTGTTCAGATATACCACAAATCGCACTTCCTGTATCTCGCTGAGTTGCCTTCCCACTGATCTATCTTAATTTTAATGTAAGGGCACCAAAAATTTGAATCATTTCATGCAAAAGATCACTTTGTTTCATCAGATGTTACATCCACAATGTCTTCACAAGGTTTTATTAACTTTACAGGTACCATATCATTACTTTGGTCCCTCAAGTTGTCAATTACAGATCGAACACAATGACTAAATTTCATAGTACAACTAACATCACTTGTTACAGTAAGAACACAAAACACATTACTGTCAAAATTAAATTTCATGCTTGAATCCTCTTTTTACTTCAGTCTACCAATTGGGGTTTAACACATATATTTCAGAATGACACAGCACATATGTCACAGAGTAAGTTGACAAGCAAGACATGTGTACACATTAGCATTCAAATGAGCACTGAGTCCCAGTCTAGCGGCCGCTGCCCGGCTGGCAGCTTAGGTGGTGCAGCTGCTGCATGGCTGGCAGACAGCGCCGCACGTAGAGGACGGGCGTAATTGCGCAGCGGCGCCTTGAATGATTGGCGAGTCACAAGACTTTTCCCCCCTTTGAAATTGTTGCACTGGTCTTGATGGAGGTGTCCTGGAGATGGCTAACGTCCATAGGCGTTGTTTGACTCGCCGTAAAGTCTCAAGGAGGAGGCTTCCCGTACGGACGGAAGTGTCCCTGATGATAACGGGTCGAGATGACAGGAGACGTAGGGGTCGAATCTGCTGGGGCCCCATGCACCAATCTGCCCGTTGCGGCAAGTCCAGTTGATATGACAGGAGACATGGGCAATGTGTCGGCGTCCATTGGAGGAGGAGGAGGAGGAGGAGGAGGAGGAGGAGGAGGAGAGTAGATTTGCTCTGACAGAGGATGGTCATCTGGTTCCTGCATGGGCACGTCTCCTGGTGGCATCCGTTCTTGTGCTGGAATCGCGATGACGGTGAGAGGGCTGCGTTGTGAGTATTGAGAGATGCCAAGATCCCGAGCATCAGGTAGAGCCAAAGGTGGTGTAGCGGCATTCGGAACAGGCGTTGCTGGCACACGAGGCCAAAGCTGGTCCGAATGACGCACTGCAACACCCGTGTCCATCTGGATTTCATACAGGCGTCTGCCACGGTGTCTTAAGATGCAGCCCGGGCTCCATTTTGGCCACCTGCCATATCCCCTTACCCAGACGAGGTCGTCGTCGGTGAACCGGCCAAGTGAAGGCACCCGCGGCCGTGAGGTGGAAGGCCACAGAAGATGAAGTAGCGTGCGGGGCTGTCGGCCATGTAAGAGCTCAGTCGGGCTGTGGTCGCCCATGGGGGTGAAACGGTAAGACGCCAGAAACTGGAGAAGCACATAATCGGCAGCAGCAGAAGAAGTCAGAAGTTTCTGCATCTGAGCCTTAAATGTGCAGACCAGTCATTCAGCCTCACCGTTTATGGATGGAATGGCGGGGCCGTGACATGCATAACGCTGGGACGAGCACAAAAATCCGCAAATTCGGAAGAGGCAAATTGCAGACCATTATCAGTAACAAGAGTAGAGGGGAGGCCTTCCAAAGAAAAAATGTGGGCGGATGCACTGGTGGTTGCCGCGGTGGTAGGCGATGTGCAACGGACAATGAAAGGAAAGTTAGAGTAGGCGTCAATTACGAGGAGCCAATAAGTACCTAAAAAGGGTCCCGCAAAGTCAGCATGAATGCGCTCCCAGGGCTTTTCAGGCGAAGGCCACGGTGACAAAGATGACTTTGGGGCAGCGGCCTGTGACGCACAAGGGCCGCAGGCAGTGAACATGTGTGCTGTTTCAGAGTCGATGCCAGGCCAGTACACATGATGGCGCGCCAGAGATTTTGTGCGAGACACACCCCAGTGCCCTTGGTGAAGGAGGCGCAAGACTGAAGCATGCAAAGACGCAGGTACCATGACCCGTGGCAAAGCATTGTCAGTGGAGAGGAGGATAACACCATCCCTAGCCATGAGACGGTAGCGCAAAGCGTAGTAGTTCCGCAACGGATCAGAAGTCTTAGTGGACGGGCGATCTGGCCAACCCTTCTGAATACACCGCAAAACCCAGGAGAGGGTAGGGTCAGATTCCGTAGGGGCCATCAGCCTGTCCCCAGTGATGGGGAACCCGTCCACAACCCGCTGCTCGGCAACATCCAGGTGGAAACACACAAGTTCGTCCTTATCGAATGCCTGATCAGGACCCATGGGACGGTGAGACAGAGCATCAGCATTTGCATGTTGAGCCGTTGGATGGAAATGAATCTCATAATTGAAACAAGACAAGTAAAGAGCCCAACGCTGGAGGCGGTGTGCAGCGTTGTCAGGAAGTGATGTTGATTGATGAAACAAGAAAACAAGTGGTTTGTGATCCGTAACAAGATGAAATTTTGAGCCATAGAGAAAAACACCAAACTTATGAAGAGCATAAATAATGGCCAAAGCTTCTTTCTCTATTTAAGAATACTTTTGTTGGGCATCCGTGAGCGTTTTGGAGGCATAAGCAATGGGTTGTTCCGAACCGTCAGAAAAACGGTGCGCAAGGACTGGACTGACCGCGTATTGAGAGGCATCTGTGGCAAGAACAAGATGTTGGCCAGGTCGATAAGTAGCCAGGCACTGGGCCTGTTTCAGCATAGTCTTCAATTTCTGGAAAGCCGCGTCGCATGATGCGGACCAGTGAAAAGGCACGTTTTTATGCAACAGGCGATGCAACGGCTGAGCCATCGAAGCCGCAGATGGTAAAAACTTGTGATAGTATGCTATTTTCCCCAAGAAGGCCTGCACTTCCTTAACAGATGTAGGGCAGGGAAGGGCATCAATCGCAGCGACAGTTTGCTGAAGCGGACGAATACCATCCCGAGAGAGTTGAAACCGCAAGTATGTGATAATGCCTGAAAAAATTGTTATTTCTGAAGATTACACTTAAGACCAGCAGTCTGTAAGACATTAAAAAGTGTGTGGAGATTTTGAAGATGTTCTTCAGTGGTGGAGCCAGTGACAACAATGTCGTCCATGTAATTGATACACCCAGGGAGCAATAATTGTACCAAGAATCGCTGAAAGAGAGCAGGGGCGCTAGCAACCCCGAATGGCAAGCATTGGTATTGATAGAGGCCGAAATGTGTGTTAAGGACCAGAAACTGCCGGGAAGCAGTGTCGAGAGGAAGTTTATAAGCTTCTGACAGGTCAATTTTAGAAAAATACTGGCCTCCAGCAAGTTTAGTGAACAGTTCTTCAGGACGGGGCATAGGGTAAGTGTCGATGAGGCATTGAGCATTTACAGTGGCTTTGAAATCGCCACAGAGATGAATATCACCATTTGGCTTAGCAACGACGACAGGAGAGGACCACTCACTGGAAGTGACAGGAAGCAAGACCCCTGAAGTAGTGAGACGATCCAACTCCCATTTGACCCGATCATGAAGGACCACAGGAATGGGCTGAGACCAAAAAAACTTAGGCCGAGCAGTGGGTTTGAGTTCGATATGCGCTTCAAAATTGTTTGCATGGCCTAACCCAGGAGAAAAAAAGGGACGACAATGTCATCGACAAGGAATCCATTTGAGCATAAGGAATGGCATCTATGGAGAACCCAAAAACGCGAAAGGCATCGAAACCAAAAAGATTTTCTGCGTTGCTCGGGTTGACCACAGATATGGGAACAGTGCGAATGACGGATTTGTAAGATACGTCAGCTTTAAACTGTCCCAAGAAAGAAATCTTCTGTTTATTGTATGTCCGTAATTGCCGAGTGACAGGTGGCAGGAGTGGAGAACCCAACTGAAGATACGTCTGAGAATTAATTATAGTGGCAGCAGAACCGGTATCCACCTGCATGTGAACATCTCGACCAAGGATTTGGACAGTGATGGACAACTTCCCTGAAAGGGAAGAAGTGCAATTGACAGACAACACAGAATCAGAATCAGCGTCATGTTCATGAACATCATGTATGTGGTCGGATTTGCAAACGGAAGACACATGACCTTTCTTTTTGCAATTGTGACACACAGCCCAACATTGGGGACAATCCTTGTGTGAATGTTTCATAAAACACCGCGGACACGAAGGAAGTTGCCGGGGGTTTTGCTGCAGTTTCTTAGCGGGTTGTTTATGGCTAGGCCGAGGCTGCGTGTGGGAGCGCACTGCAGCCACGTCGGCCAGCGGGGACGCGCCGCATGCGTCGTCAACAGCGCACAGAGGTTGTATTTCCCAGACATCACTCCACGCCTCTATTTGCGCCCCAGCGGCACGAGAAATTTCAAAAGACTGCGCAATGGAGAGAACTTCATCTAGAGTCAGATTCGCCAACTGAAGGGCATGTTGCCAAACTTTTGTCGGGTGCCAACTGGATAATAGCATCCCGTACCATGGAATCGGCATAGGATTCTTTGTGAACGTCAGTAACAAATTGACACTTTCGACTGAGGCCATGAAGTTCAGCAGCCCAAGTGCGATAGGATTGATGTGGCTGTTTTTGACAACGATAAAAGGCAACATGAGAGGCTACCACATGCGTTTTCTTTTGAAAATAGACCGACAGAAGTGAGCACATTTCAGCAAAGGACAAAGATGCAGGATCCTTCATAGGAGCGAATTGCGACAACAACCGATACATTTGAGGTGAAATCCAGGAAAGGAACTGAGACTTACATGGTTGTTCGTCCATGACATGAAATGCCAAGAAGTGCTGTCGAAGACGTTTTTCATAATCAGACCAGTCTTCCGCCGTCTCGTCGTAAGGAGGAAAAGGAGGTATAGCCAACGACGAGAAACGCCCCACATTTGATGCCACGACGAAATCACGAATCATCGCTGTTAGAAGCGTTTGCTGTTCAAGGAGATTTTGCAATAGTTGCTTGACAGTAGCCATGGAACCCTGTGGGTCAACGGTGAAAAGGAAAAATCCCATCCTCGTCGCCAATTGTTAAAACGTCAAGTTTAACACATATATTTCAGAACGACACAACACGTAAGTCAGAGTAAGTTGACATGCAAGACATGTGTACACATTACCATTCGAATGAGCACTGAGTCCCAGTCTAGCAGCCGCTGCCTGGCTGGCCGCTTAGGTGGTGCAGCTGCTGCATGGCTGGCAGACAGCGCCGCACGTAGAGGACGCGCGTAATTGCGCGGCGGTGCTTTGAATGATCGGCGAGTCACAACATAAATTATGACTAACCAGAGCTAACTTGTTCCAGAATACACCTTTGTCTATGTTATCAGTCTGGTCCCAAACTAACTTCAAAAAGTTTCCACCCTTATTCCCCAGGCTTACACATACCTCACCTTTACTATTTGGATCATTACTCTATATGACATTAATGAGAAACTATTTGGGATGGTATTCCATGACCCTCATTACGTCACATACATGATTTACCTTATCTGTATTGTCAACATCATTTGCAAATAACTCTGAAACTTCATTACTCTTAAACTCCACAAATACCTGATAATCACCATCATCATCATCATAATTGCCCAAAATTACTTCAACATCACTGACAATACAAGTTTTATCTCCATCAAAGTCACTTACCCCACCTACATTCATGTGCAATAATCCACCAGTCTCAGATTCACCAACCTCAGTTACTTCACATCTCCATCAAAAATACCACCTAATTCAGATCTAGTAGTCATCAACTGATTTACATACAACACTGCTTTCCACCCAAGAGAAGAAATCATTAGTACATACATCATCAAAATTCTCACTAGGCTCCAATTTTAGTTTGTGATACCACAACAATTAAATATACTATCCCAAAACATAATGAGAAATCTGATATTCCTTATGTTAAATTTCAGGTACTTGTACCATATCATTAACACTGTTATTATTACTTAATTGCAAGTATAACTTGAGGGTCCTGTGCTTGTTATGTTTCCATGTCCCAAAACCTAGGACCTTCATTGAGGTGAACTGTTGTTTCCCTGTAGTTACTTCTGATTGTTTCTTCTATTAAAATGCTCATGCTTGTCGCCACTATTCCTATCCTGCTGGTGTTAAGAATTTCTCTATAAACACTTCGATCCTGATAGGATTTACCACTATCTCTGTTTCTGTAATTATTGCCATTGTGATTCCTATAATTTTGATTATTATGGTACATACTTCTTTCTACTGCCCTATCATAAAAATGGTTCAAAGACATGTACTAAATCCCACTGCAGTCTTTCTGGTAATATCCTTTTAAGCACATTAATCAATGTCATTTTGTGAAATTGGTTGTCAAGGTGTGTGAATTTTTTTTACCTTAGTTCTTATAAAACTCTTTCAAAGTACTGTCCCTATTCGTATAATTAGGACCATTCAAAAATTCACTTTTAATTCTCCCCTATTCAGCTTCTGACCAAAATTCATTTAAGGAACTTTTCTTGTGACTTTGATATGTTTCCCACTGACTTAAATTTACCCATGACAGAGCTTTGCCTTCAAGATGTCATTCAACAAATTTAATTTTTTTGATTGTCATTCATGCTTGACACAAAAGTATCTCTACAGTGGTGCAGAAAATCCACTGGATGTAAATTATCTGATAGGAGTGTTGACCACATAGATTTTTTGACTGCAAATTTCCTGAACTGCTGAAATTTTTTGAGCTGAAACAGTTGCATTAGTTTGCATATTGTTTTCTACATTTGAAGTTTTTGATTTAAACAGGCGATATTTTGTTGGGATTTTTCTGCTACAGCTTTCTGTTCAACTGTGATGTCATCAACATTCTTTGTGTTCTTTGTTTTGCTGACTTGGCTACAAACTCATTCCAAAACAACAGATTTATTTTCTAAAACATCAACTTTATTCATTCACTTTCCTTAACCCCTCTGACAACCTATTTTTTAACTCTGAAACTTGATTACTAAGTTGACCTATCTGATCTTGTACTCCGTCCATTTTGCTACCATTTTTCTTCAATTCTTATTCCAGTTAACTGATTATTAACTGCTCTAAATTTGCTATTGTTATGTTTTCATTTCCTCTAGTTCTGCTAAAACTAACTGCAAAATGAGTTTTTACAGTTTCTTTACTGACTACGATTTGACTGGACTCAAACGTGTCATGACTGGATCTTGCAGCTTTAATTTCTACCTCACTTTTGCTTTCATCCCAATTCATTTTGTTAACAAGCACAAGAGTTCACAAAACTAGAGTGTATGAGTGGTTTGCTAGGTTTAAAAATGGAGACATGCCGACTAAGGACAAACCTCATTCTGGTTGTCCGTCAACTATCTGAACCAACAAAAATATTGAAAAAATTAGAAAGCTTGTGCTCACAGATCATAAACAGACAATTGATAAACTGATTAGTGATTATCTTGAAGCTCAGTTCAGTGAATTTTAAGATTTGGGCAGACAGGAGACTGGCTCTTCCACCTTGACAATGCACCTGCACACACACAGCCATCTCTGTTAGTTTTTGGTGAAAAATGACATGGTTCCACCACCCCATGTACCTTACCTTTTACCTTTTACCTTTTACCTCACCTCACCTCACCTCACCTGGCTCTGTGCAACTTTCTCTTATTTCCAAGTGTGAAATGGGAATGAAAGGACACCAAATTGACAACACTTGAAGACCTCAAAAAAAAAGAGGGAGGAGTTGTCAGCCATTTCTGAAGATGACTACAAAAAACGTTTCAAACAGTGGAAGTGCCAATGGACAAATGTTAGTCATAATGGAGAGCATTTTGTAGGGGATAAAGTTCTTTTGGAAACAATTTGAAAATATATGGCTTTTAAAAAATATTTTTTTTTAGCCTCTTGTATGCTCATGAGTTGCTGTTCTGAAATGTAATATTTGTGATTGTTGTTGTATACAGGTCTCCCAATGGGTATTTGGGAAATTTCCATGAAAAATTTTGATTAATTATTGTGCTATGTCAGATGGAAGGAAGTGGTTATTATACTTGTTATTTTAATGCAAATTTCTTGAAGGGATCTGACAGTAAAAGTGATAGAGATTGCTTTTGGCCACTTTTAATTTGTCATTGGTCATAATTTTCCTTACAAAAGTTGTTAAAGATATTAGTACACTTGTAGGTAAAGCATTAATTCAACAAGCAGAAATTTATACATAGTCCTGTCTGGCGTCAAATGGATTTTCAGATCACTATGCACAATCAGTCACATTATATAATTTTACTCCATGAACAGCTCAGAAACACTCTAAGAAAACAGTGAGACTGATTGACAAAACTATTAAAGGCTTTAAAGAATGCTTAAAAAAGTTGACTGGCATGATACTTAAGTGACCATAATGTTAACTCTAAACTCAACATAAGGCTTGATGAGTTTTTCATTTTTGAAAGTTTGCCTGAAAAGATAGTAAATTGTGATATAAAATCATTAAAGAAACTTTGAATCACTACAGCTATTGGTCAAGACGTGTACGAAATACCCAGAACAAGTAATGATCAAGAAATACTTCATCATAAATGGTACTGTAATGTACTAAGAAAAGTTGTAAGAAAATCCATGCACATGTGTATCTTGCCTGTAATTGACAATTCTGATAATAAAATAAAATCAATATGAAATGTTGTTAAGAGAGACAGGGAAAGAAGCAATAGAAGGTGACATTATTTCTGTTAAAGAGAATGAAAGCATTGTAAAAAAGTGTAGCAGATATTTTTGACAATTACTTTGCAAAAATAGGTGAGAAAATAGGTTCAAATAGTTCAGAATAGAGAGCAAAACAGTACAGTGCATAAGAAATTTAGAAATCTTGCATCATTAACCCAGGGTTTTTCCCAGAAAATTTGGAATATGCAATTGTTAGGGCCTCTTTATAAAAAGACTGGCTCCACAGATGTCAAGAATTCCCACCCAGTGTTGTCTCTCATAACATTTTCTAAAATGTTTGAGAAGCTAATGTACTAGTGTCACCACACACAACTATGTAGTAATGGAATACTTATCAAAACACTGTTTGGAATTGAAGGGCACATTCTATTGAATTTGCTGTTTATACCTTTACTGAGCACATAATAAAATCTGTAAATGATTAAATATCACTAACTGAGATATTCTGTGACTTACCAAAATTATTTGATGGTTTCCACATAATGTACTGTTAGGGAAGTTAAGTTTTCATTAAGCACATAGTTCAGCACATGCCTGGATAATGGCCAACTTTGGGGCTATAGAAGTCTGTAAGTTAACATATTTAGCATATTTTCACTCTGCTGTCTTATGGGATGATCTGGCATAACACCTTGCTTAGTCAAAAAGTATATATTCATTGCCCAAAAGAAAATAATTAGAATTATGTGTGAACTTCACACAAGTACATGTTGCAAGTATTTCTTTAAGCAGCTGGGAATATTAACCACAGCTTCACATCATATTTACTCTCTTAAAACAAACTCATAAACAATCTAAGTTTAAGTGTAACAGAATTCACAGGTATAACATTAGAACAAAAAATTACATGCCTTCATCTGTAATTAAACTAACTTTGGCAAGAAATGGGTGAATTATGCAACTACAAAACTTCCATATGCTTCCCATTGAAATGAAATGTTTGACAGATACATGTTTTCAAATATAGATTAATTGTTACTTCTTACCAACGTGCGCGCGCGTGTGCGATATATATACACACAGACAAGCAGACATATTCAAAGGCGCGCGCACCCGTCCTTTTTTTCCCCTTAAGGTAAGTCTTTCCCCTCCCGGGATTGGAATGACTCCTTACCCTCTCCCTTTCGTCTTTCCCTCTCCTTCCCTCTTTCCTGACGAAGCAACCATTGGTTGCGAAAGCTAGAATTTTGTGTATGTTTGTGTTTGTTTGTGTGTCTATCGACGTGCCAGTGCTTTCGTTTGGTAAGTCACATCGTCTTTGTTTTGAGATATATTTTTATATTTTTGTTTAGTTTTGTGTGTGATCTGTGTGTACTGTCAACACATTCAACAACATAATGTTTGTTGTAAATTTGATCTATGGAGCAAGTTACTATAACTAGAATTAACAATTGTGACAGAACAATAGGGACCATACATAAGATATAGTTGATACACCAGAAGTACTGTACTTCATAGATTTTTTTTCTCACTATCATAAAATGAAACTGGTAATGCACATGGGGCACATTGATTAGAATTCCAGTGAGCCTCAAAACCACTGGCCTTAATTCTGAAAACAGAAATCCAAGAAGGTATTACAAAGCATACTCTGGATAGAATTTTATTAAGGGCAGCACAAACCAATGGGTAGTAGAGATTGTTTAGAATTGAGATCTCATAAAAGATACTTCAATTTTTCCTTCATGTTATGTGGTGGTGGTGGTGGTGGTGGTGGTGGAATATTGAACATACACACAAGAAAAACATGGTAGGAAAGCTTTGATGTTTTTAGACAAATTGGTGTTTAACTTTCTGCCAACAATGTGATTACAGACAGGGCGGATGATCATGTAACATGTTTTAGAAAGAAAAGCATTACCATTCTCACTAGACCCTCAGACACAAGGTAGATTCTGTGTTCCTTCTGCTACAGAAATTTTATGGATTATTGGACAAACTGTGTGTCTGGATTGAAGATTTTCTAACAAACAAATACAGCTTGTCATTCTCAATGGAGAACAGTCTTCAGATGCAAAAGTAACTTCGATCATACCCTGAGGAGTGGTAAAACACCATTACTTTTTATAATGTTTATAAAGGAGCAAATTGATAATGTAAAAAATTCCCATGAGGCTTTTCCTGGCTGATGCTTTGTATATAGAGAAGTCAGTGCTGGAGTACTGTAGTGAAATGCAGGAAGCCACACTGGATTGTGGAGGGAGTGGCAATTGATTCTAATCATAAAGGAAACGTATTGCTGCTACATAGACGGAAAGATTTGTTGTCTGTCTAAATGACTCCAGAACAATTACATTCCCACCCAAACGAGGCTTACAGCTCTTTTGTGGGTATGTGTGTGACGTTCATGGGGCCCCGAGCTATTGCAGCTTCTCTTCTCTCCTGGGCTGCATTCCCTTCCCCATATCCATTCATTCCCACCCTAGCTCCTCCCCCTTTCTCCCTTTTTCCCTTTGTCGACCCAGTTATTCCCTGGGTTCTGCTATTCCTTTTCGGTCTTGTCTTGCATTTCCATTCTCCGTTTCTGCCTTTTTTTCTGGTCCTCTTTAGCGTTTGATCTCCCTTTCTAAATTCTTTGTGTAGTGTGAGCAATCTGGGGAAGAACTCCCTTCCTAGCATTTACGGAATGTGTCGCACTTCTCCCTCTCTTCCCTCCAAACTCTAGCCTCTGCACCTCCCCCTCCCCAGTCTGTGTGGGTGTGCTTGTTATGTACCCATCTGCCTCAGTCACCTGACAACACAGATATCACAGTAGGGGTACTCCAGCTGTCACTGCCTCCTGTATCATTAGGAGATGCTGCTCATCTTTTTTGTGCATTGGAAGTCCCAGCAACAAACTGTGCCAGGTGGCCCTCACTGCTGCTGGGTGGTGCCCACAGAGTGAGCCCCTGCTTGGAGGGTTGGTACCAGGTTGCACAATATTTGCATGAAGTGTGCTAAGCTCCATACTTCTGGTTGCTCTTCTGTGGCCCTCCCTTCAGATATGAATTGCGCTCTCTCTCTCTCTCTCTCTCTCTCTCTCTCTCTCTCTCTCTCTCTCTCTCTCCCCCTCCCCCCCTCTCCCTCTCTCCCTCTCCCTCTCCCCCCCCCCCTGGAGGGGGTCCCGGCCCACTGGCTTAGGGCAAAACCCTTTCACCATTACTTTGTTTGTTCTAGGACAGATGGAGAGACATTTGCCGCTACTAAACTGCTCATTTTTGTAGAACACAATGAAGATAAGTTCGGTTTAGTTGAAACCATTAGTAAGATGTGATCTGGTTCTTTACTGATTGAAATCTCATATGCCAGTCAACAATGTAGGAAAAGAAAAATTGCTACTTACCATAAAGAAGACACTTGAAGTTGCAGACAGGCACAATTAAGACACTTAAGTAACTCTTTAGGCCACAGCCTTTACCAGTAAAGAGGCACACAAACCATTCACACACACACACACACAAGCAAGCACACCTCACTCACAGTCTCTTCCTTAAAATTGCTAATGAACTCCAGGCTAATCTGGAATGACAGGACATTCATTTTGTTAAACATGTGCAGAAAGAGCACAAAGACAAGTGCACAATTACTGGCACCCAGTCCTCCAAATCTGGTGTACACACAGTTGGCTACCTCCTTGCACATTCATCTGTCTGAAAGGACCCATGCTCACACAAACACCGAAAAAGTGCTTGAAATGTTGTGTGATGTGGTTGGTGTTTGTGAGGGTAATTGTTTTCTTATAGCCGTGCTGCCTCTTGACTGTTTCCATCTGCTTGACCATACGCAAACACCATCTCTGCTTGTTCCTGACAATAATGAAGGACTGTTATGGTACTTATTGTATGCTACATCATGCAGCATGCACCACACAATATACACATGGCATGTGGCAACAATGTACTCCCGGACCCACATTCGTTGTTGTTGTTCTTGTTGTTGCTGTCGTTGTGGTCTTCCATCCTAAGACTGGTTTGATGCAGCTCTCCATGCTACTCTTTCCTGTGCAAGCTTCATCATCTCCCAGTAACTACTGCAACCTACATCCTTCTGAATCTGCTTAGTGTATTCATCTCTTGGTCTCCCTCTATGATTTTTACCTTCCATGCTGCCCTCCAATACTAAATTGGTGATCCCTTGATGCCTCAGAACATGTCCTACCAACCGATCCCTTCTTCTAGTCAAGTTGTGCCACAAATTTCTCTTCTCCCCAATTCTATTCAATACCTCCTCATTAGTTATGTGATCTACCCATCTAATCTTCTGCATTCTTCCGTAGCACCACATATCGAAAGCTTCTATTCTCTTCTTGTCTAAACTAGTTATTGTCCATGTTTCACTTCCATACATGGCTACACTCCATGCAAATACTTTCAGAAACTACTTCCTGACACATTCATAAAAGTATTTTTCCTCCTTTTCCAATCAGGAACATGTTTCTGCAGGGAAGGAGAGGGAAAGACGAAAGGATGTGAGTTTTAAGGGAGAGGGTAAGGAGTCATTCCAATCCCGGGAGCGGAAAGACTTTTCTTAGGGGGAAAAGAGGACGGGTATACGGGTACACACACACACACACACACACACACACACACACACACACACACACACACACACACACACACACACACACAAGCAGACATATTTAAAGACAAAGAGTTTGAGCAGAGATATCAGTCGAGGCGGAAGTGCAGAGGCAAAGATGTTGTTGAATGACAGGTATGAGTGGCGGCAACTTGAATTTAGCGGAGATTGAGGCCTGGTGGGTAACGGGAAGAGAGGATATATTGAAGAGCAAGTTCCCATCTCCGGAGTTCAGATAGGTTGGTGTTGGTGGGAAGTATCCAGATAACCCGGACGGTGTAACACTGTGCCAAGATGTGCTGGCTGTGCACCAAGGCATGTTTAGCCACAGGGTGATCCTCATTACCAACAAACACTGTCTGCCCCACTCCCAGATTCAACCAAACAGCCCTCATCAAAGATTTACTGTCCTACACTCGTATCTCTGCTGGAAATATCACTTTGCCACGAAGAAAAATGATCCTAATCCTACTCATAATGATCCAACTCCCCAAGATACTATCCAAATTGAACCCTGCGTGGAACAGTTCCGTCCTCCATCACAGAGGGACCCACCTTCTCTTCCTCAAAATCACCCTCTCCAAACCTTCCAGGAATTTCTGACTTCCAGCCTTGCTTCTCAATCCTTCTTAAAAAACCTTAATCCTACTCCCAACATCACCACTGCTGAAGCCCAAGCTATCCGTGATATGAAGGCTGACCGATCCATCATCATTCTTCCGGCAGACAAGGGTTCCACGACCGTGGTACTTGATCGTCGGGAGTATGTGGCTGAGGGACTGCGTCAGCTTTCAGACAACACCACATACAAAGTTTGCCAAGGTAATCCCATTCCTGAGGTCCAGGCGGAGGAATCCTCAGAACCTTAGGCCCCCTACAAAACCTTTCACCTGACTCCATCAACCTCCTGACCCCACCGACACCCCGCACCCCTCCCTTCTACCTTCTTCCTAAAATTCACAAACCCAATCATCCCAGCCGCCCCGTTGTAGCTGGTTACCAAGCCCCCACAGAACATCTCTCTGCCTTCGTAGATCAACACCTTCAACCCATTACATGCAGTCTCCCATCCTTCATCAAAGACACCAACCACTGTCTCGAACGCCTGGAATCCTTACCCAATCTATTACCCCCGGAAACCATCCTTGTAACCATTGATGCCACTTCCTTATACACAAATATTCCGCACGTCCAGGGCCTCGCTGCGATGGAGCACTTTCTTTCACGCCGATCACCTGCCACCCTACCTAAAACCTCTTTACTCGTTACCCTAGCCAGCTTCATCCTGACCCACAACTTCTTCACTTTTGAAGGCCAGACATACCAACAATTAAAGGGAACAGCCATGGGTACCAGGATGGCCCCCTCGTACGCCAACCTATTCATGGGTCACTTAGAGGAAGCCTTCTTGGTTATCCAGGCCTGCCAACCCAAAGTTTGGTACAGATTTATTTGACATCTTCGTGATCTGGACTCACAGTGAAGAAAAACTCCAGAATTTCCTCTCCAACCTCAACTCCTTTGGTTCCGTCAGATTCACCTGGTCCTACTCCAAATCCCATGCCACTTTCCTTGACGTTGACCTCCATCTGTCCAATGGCCAGCTTCACACGTCCGTCCACATCAAACCCACCAACAAGCAACAGTACCTCCATTATGACAGCTGCCACCCATTCCACATCAAACGGTCCCTTCCCTACAGCCTAGGTCTTCGTGGCAAACGAATCTGCTCCAGCCCAGAATCCCTAAACCATTACACCAACAACCTGAAAGCAGCTTTCACATCCCACAACTACCCTCCCGACCTGGTACAGAAGCAAATAACCAGAGCCACTTCCTCGTCCCTTCAAACCCAGAACCTCCCACAGAAGAACCACAAAAGTGCCCCACTTGTGACAGGATACTTTCCGGGACTGGATCAGACTCTGAATGTGGCTCTCCAGCAGGGATACGACTTCCTCAAATCCTGCCCTGAAATGAGATCCATCCTTCATGAAATCCTCCCCACTCCACCAAGAGTGTCTTTCCGCCGTCCACCTAACCTTCGTAACTTCTTAGTTCATCCCTATAAAATCCCCAAACTACCTTCCTTACCCTCTGGCTCCTACCCTTGTAACTGCCCTCGGTGTAAAACCTGTTCAATGCACCCTCCCACCACCACCACCACCACCTACTCCAGTCCTGTAACCCGGAAGGTGTACACGATCAAAGGCAGAGCCACGTGTGAAAGCACCCACGTGATTTACCAACTGACCTGCCTACACTGTGAAGCTTTCTATGTGGGAATGACCAGCAACAAACTGTCCATTCGCATGAATGGACACAGGCAGACAGTGTTTGTTGGTAATGAGGATCACCCTGTGGCTAAACATGCCTTGGTGCACGGCCAGCACATCTTGGCACAGTGTTACACCGTCCGGGTTATCTGGATACTTCCCACTGACACCAACCTATCAGAACTCCAGAGATGGGAACTTGCCCTTCAATATATTCTCTCTTCCCGTTACCCACCAGGCCTCAACCTCCGCTAAGTTAAAGTTGCCACCCCTAGTACATCACTTGTCATTCAACAACATCTTTGCCTCTGTACTTCCGCCTCAACTCACATCTCTGCCCAAACTCTTTGCCTTTATAAATGTCTGCTTGTGTCTGTGTATGTGCAGATGGATTGTGTGTGTGTGTGTGTGTGTGTGTGTGTGTGTGTGTGTGTGTGTGTGTGTACGCGCACGTGCGTGTGTGTATACCTGTCCTTTTTTTTCCCCCTAAGGTAAGTCTTTCCGCTCCTGGGATTGGAATGACTCCTTACCCTCTCCCTTAAAACCCACATCCTTTCGTCTTTCCCTCTCCTTCCCTCTTTCCTGACGAAGCAACCATTGGTTGTGAAAGCTAGAATTTTGTGTGTATGTATGTGTTTGTTTGTGTTTCTATCGACCTGCCAGCGCTTTCGTATGGTAAGTCACATCATCTTTGTTTTTAAATATATTTTTCCCTGCGTGGAATGTTTCCCTCTATTTTTTTATATATAAAAACAAAGATGATGTAACTTACCGAACGAAAGTGCTGGCAAGTCGATAGACACACAAACACACACACAAAATTCAAGTTTTCGCAACCAACGGTTGCTTCATCAGGAAAGAGGGAAGGAGAGGGAAAGACGAATGGATGTGGGTTTTAAGGGAGAGGGTAAGGAGTCATTCCAATCCCGGGAGCGGAAAGACTTACCTTAGGGGGGAAAAAGGACGGGTATACACTCGCTCGCGCGCGCGCGCGCGCGCACACACACACACACACACACACAAATATCCATCCATACATATACAGACACAAGCAGACATTTGTAAAGGCAAAGAGTTTGGGCAGAGATGTCAGTCAAGGCGGAAGTACAGAGGCAAAGATGTTGTTGAAAGACAGGTGAGGTATGAGCGGCGGCAAATTGAAATTAGAAATTAGAAATTAGAAATTACCGGAGATAAAGGCCTGGTGGATAACGAGAAGAGAGGATATACTGAAGGGCAAGTTCCCATCTCCGGAGTTCTGACAGGTTGGTGTTAGTGGGAAGTATCAGATAACCCGGACGGTGTAACACTGTGCCAAGATGTGATGGCCGTGCACCAAGGCATGTTTAGCCACAGGGTGATCCTCATTACCAACAAACACTGTCTGCCTGTGTCCATTCATGCGAATGGACAGTTTGTTGCAACAAATTTTTATGTTTGTGGGTTTGAGTTTCTTGTCCAACAAATATTCCAGTTCCACTTAGCATTGGCCCACTCTTTTGATGTGAATTTAAATTTCTCCTCATAAATCTCACAGTAGTCCATTTTAGGTTTTGACCAGATTTCTGTGCCTGGTATTATGAGAGCTCCACAGCATTTCTTAGAAATGCTTCAAACTCTGGCACTTTGTTGCGAATGCTTTGGTAATCACTAATATTTTACTACACCCACTGTCAGGGGGTATTTCTTTGGATATTATACAGGCACGTGCAAGTCTCTTACAGCTATTGTTATGTAGAGTGAATGGGGAGATGCATCCTCTAAATAATCTGTGTGCCCCCACACAGTCAGCCATGTGGTTTGCTACCCCCCAAGGTGTGGTGCACATATGCATCCATTTAGGGAGACACTAACCTGTGGTACAATTCCAGGAAGTCACAGCCTAGCTTGTCACAGAACCTGTAAGACTCTGGGTCAAGTCTTCCACTCAGCCCATAACCAGAGGCCAATGATCAGTTCTGAGGACAATACTGCAAAGTGTGAGCTTTGTTTGAAATCTATAAGCTAGGCTAGTGTTTTCAGAATGAATATTTCATGCTGCAGCAGTGTGTGCTCTGATTTGAAACTTATTGACAGATTAAAAGAGGAAATCAAGTACTGAGGGAAGTAAACCTGTCAGAGTGAATTGTTTGGATAGCTCATTTGGTAGAACATTTGCCTATGAAAACCAAAGGTCCCAGATTAAAGTCTATGTCTGGCACACAGTTTTAATCTACCAGTAAATTTCATATTAGGCTAGTGTTGTCTACTCTGCCTGTCACTTAATGATAAAAGTGTGACTTTAAAACTGAGATCACAGGCATAGCTTCAACCAGTGTGCACTAGTCTGCAGTTGGTTGCATCCTGTACCCTTTAACAGTTTCAATTATGCTTCCAGGCATACATTCCTTGCTGCCATTTCCCTAATCAATATAATATTTACCATGTGTTTGAACTACCAGTGAGTAGCATTTGCTACCTCCTGATACAGGACACAGCAGATTTCCCAACAAGTGAAGTGAGTCTCACTGGTTTAATTTCAGTTTCATTGGAAGACAGCACCTTTTAACTTGTTGGTAGGGGGATCAGTATAACACTCTGTTCTTCCTGGTCTCTGTCTCCCCTGTACAGAGACTCTACATGTAACAGTGACACAGCATCCAGTCAAGAGAATGAGTAGTGACAGACCTCATACTTCCTGCAGAGGAGACGAGATACACACTGAAGAGTACTTTAGATACATTTGGTATCTGTGGTGCACAACTCCCAGGAACCCTCTCAATACAATCATTTGCAGCTGTTTCCAATCACTCGAGTTTCCAGGGTGACTTTCAGCTGCTTACATACACCAGCCAACTCATCCCAAACTTGAGAACATAATTTGCAGTGGGGCTAGGTTGTCTCTGGTGCCATGTTCTACAGAACAGTGAACAAAAAACTTCAAAATAAGCTTGCTGATTCTCTTTAATTTCCATGTCTTTTAAATGAAAACTATTACTAATTCCATTTAAGGGCTAAAGCAATTAATACACAAATTGTGATGATGATTAAGGTGACAGAAAAACGTGGGGTAAGTTACTTACTTCATGAAATGTGTGCACAAACCACACAGTATTACATCAGTTCTCTTCCGTTAACTTATTATATCAACTTCTTTAATGGGACCACATGCCTTGCATCCTCATTCTGGCCCCAAACTCAACAGATGGCACAGTGTTGATTCCAGACAATGCTTATTGTTACCAGTAGTTGAGCTGCAGTTCAAAGAGAACCAATGGTGGAAGAAAGTGTGCACTGCTGTGGCTAAGGTGAGTGGTATACTTGTGTGTTCTAGAGCAGTGTTTCACTGGTGTTGTGATAAGTCATAACCAGTTGGTTTGAATTTGATAGCCTCCAACAAAGTTTAACAGTACTTGACATGTTACATGTTTAAAGAGACTGTGCTGTCATCAGATTGACTCATTCCAGTATGTTTTTGTTTATGAATATAACAAATGTGTTGTTAAGAATTACTAGTATTTTGACCATGAGTGTCCAGTATTGACAACCTGATGAGAGCATTCTCGCCCAAAATGATTTGCTGCAATGTTTGAAGTACTGTTAATATAGGTGAATGCTATTATTTACATTTGATAAGGTATAACTGCTACTTCACATCTAAGAAATGGAAAATGTTGAAGTGCCCTAACTAGTTGTTGAAATTTTTGTAGTAGCTCATCTTGTAGCACCAGTCTGGAGTCTGTTACAGCTCTCCACAGTAGACTCTCATGTGCAAGTATTTTCGTCCCTGAAGAACTGCTGTAACTTAGATCCATTAAAACCAGCTGTATTCACAGTATTCATGTGTAGGTCTCCTTTTACTATTTTTAACCCCCCCTCGCTCCCCCCCCCCCCTCCCTCCCCCCCCTCCCCCCTCTCCTTCTCTTCCATCTGTTATGCAAATGTAGCCCATATATAGCTTATAGCTTACAGACATAAACTTTGAGAACAAAGCAATTTTTATTTGATGTAGAATGTCTGTGAACAAATATAGATATAATTAAAATACACATTAATAATTGCCTACTAGACAAGTCTTCTGAAAGGCATAAAACTGTTGTTGTTTTATTTACACCCAAAATATGTTTTTACTACTTCAAACATAATTGGCGTTTTGTCAATAGCCGGCCGCGGTGGTCTAGCAGTTCTAGGCGCTGAGTCCAGAACCGCGCGACTGCTACGGTCGCAGGTTCGAATCCTGCCTTGGGCATGGATGTGTGTGATGTCCTTAGGTTAGTTAGGTTTAAGTAGTTCTAAGTTCTAGGGGACTGATGACCACAGATGTTAAGTCCCATAGTTCTCAGAGCCATTTGAACCATTTTGTCAATAAGGAGAATGAATAACAAAATTTAAACAGTTGCCGGAAGCTTCTATAGGTGTGATGAAAATACTAAATGCAGCTAATATTCAGTTTTATGCAAAACTCATTTTGCCACAGTAAGTACCCATGGGATATTTATTTTCTGTTGCAGGGTACTTCCACGCCAACACAACTGCACAATAGGACTCCACACACAGTGTCTCAGAAGAGTTCATTGTCTGCCCCACATCAGAAGTCTCGTATGGAAAAAAAAATACTCAGTGATTTTATGCCTGATGGTAAGTTTAATCAAAAGAATGACTCCCCCAGAAAGAGCCACAAGGTGGCTACTTCACATAATGTTGGGAAAAAGGCTGCTGAGGGAACAAAATCATCCAGACATGCTGAGTTAATATTGCCAACCAAACAACATGAAAGCGGCAGCACACTGCCTACAGCAAGAAAAGAGAAGCTGAAAATAAATGTTCCACAACTGACAAATAGTAGCAACAGGTGTGGCAAAGACAATATTGGACATACTGTACCTGAACTAATGGCTGATAAAAGCACGAAAAGATTGGAACATTCCAGGGAAAGCTATGCTCAAACTGTCAAATTTCCAGTGCAAACAAGAACGCAGCCCGAGGAATTAGACTTAAGAGCATCATCTGTATTAGAACTCGGTGGAGAAAGGGACATCCCAGAGCCAACTAGCCCTGCATACTCGGACAATGATTGTAGTTTCATGACATATTCCAGTGATGGAATATCTGTCATTATAAGCAATGGTGGCTGTGTTTTACATGATGAACCACATTCAATTGTGCCACATACAGCCAAGTCAGATCTGGAGAAATTGGGAAAAGCATTGTGTATTGAAATTCCAAAGCAAGACAATGAAACTGATGATGGTGTGAAGTCAGTGAAATCTATATCACCAGTGTACACACCAGGGAGTACTTGCCCAGAACTAACTTTTTCTGGATCTCCTCCACTTCTCAACAGCTTGGACTCCATTAGCCCTGTGGACTCAGCATGGTCCTCAAGAACCTTGTCTCCAATCAGCTATGAATGCAATTCACCGGCTGTTCTCACCAAAACAGCCTCCACTGCTGCTACTTCTGGTAGTGTGGTCACTACTACTACTCCAACTACACCAATTTGCAGGAAGATCCCTTCCAGTAATAGTACAATCTCTCCAGCAAATGCAGATGACACTTGGCTGTGGCTTCCTGCTATCATTCCACCATTGACGGTAAGTGTTAGTATTGCAGCAAATACGAAAAGGTAGGTTGTGTGTGTTTGATTACAGAAGTTTGTTGATTAACATCGACACTCTGCGAATCACTGTCAACTGCATGACAGAGGATATCTTTCACTGCACCAGTTATTAGGGCTTTTCACATTCCATTCACATATAGTGTGGGAAAGATGATTGTTTAAATGCTTCTGTGCATGATATAACTAATCTAACCATATCCTCAAGATCCCTATGGGAGCAGTATACAGGGGGTTGTAGCATATTACTATAGCTATCATTTAAAGCTGGGTCTTGAAACTTTGTTGGTAGATTCCATCAGGATAGTGTCCACATATCTTAGTCTGTCAGGCCATTGTTTCAATATCTCATAGACACTCTTCCATGGATCAGACAAACCTTTGACAATTTATCTGCCCTTCCCTGTATATGTTAAATACCCTCTGCCAGTCCTATTTAGTGCTGGTCCCACACGCTACAGCAATATTCAGGAGTGGACCATACAAGTGGTTTGTAAGTGGTCTCCTTTGCAGCCTGACTGCATTTCCCTAGTTTTCTATCAGTAAACTGATATCTGCTTCCTGATTTACCCACAACTGAGGCTACATGATTGTTCCACTTCATGTCCCTACTAAGGATTTTCAGAATTCATGGATTCCAGCTGTGACTCAATATTGTTATATTCATAGGTTGCTATGGTTTTTGATTTTTTGTTTTGTGGAGTGGAAAATGTTTCATTTTTGAACATTTACAGCAAGTTGCCAGTGATTGCAACACTTTGAAATGTTATCAAAGTCTGATTGAATATCTGAACAGCTTTGTTCAGGCTTTACTTTGTTGCAGATAACTGCATCATTTGCAGAAAGCCTGAGGTTACTATTAAGATTGTCTGAAAGATCATTAATATTAATCATGAAAAGCAAGGGGCACCAGAAGGTACTTCTACACCTTTGTCACTTCCTGACTGCCTCAAGCCATGGCTTTCAGGATGTCATCTGAGAAAAGTGCAAGTTGGGTTCCACTTGATCTATGATCTTTGTCAAGGATATTGGATGGCAATCTTGGATAACTTTTGCTACTTGTACTATAGATGGGTGTGGCCTTTGCTTCCTTCCAGCTACTGGAAGTGATCTTTTGTTTGAGGAATCCAAGATTATAGGTGACAGAGGGCTCTCTCATCTATGAATTGGGTAGAGAATCTGATGGGTCTCCATTGGACACTGGGTCTTTGTCCAGTTTTAATGATTTAAGATGCCACTGATACTAATACCTATTTCACTCACCTTTTCAGCAGCACAAGGATTAAACTGGGACAATACTCCTGGGTTTTCCTTTGTAAAGGAATATTTGAAAAGAGAGTTAAACATTTCTGCTTTTGCTTTGCTGCTCTCAATTTCATTTCCTGACTTACATTGGTGAGTGGACACTAACTCTAGTGCCATAGTGCCAATAATGTCCTTTACATATGACCAGAAGATCTTTTGGTCTTGTGAAGGATCTTTTGA
This sequence comes from Schistocerca americana, assembly GCF_021461395.2. Classification (NCBI taxonomy): domain Eukaryota; kingdom Metazoa; phylum Arthropoda; class Insecta; order Orthoptera; family Acrididae; genus Schistocerca; species Schistocerca americana. The sequence goes on along the minus strand of NC_060120.1, from coordinate 866,982,240 downwards.
CAATATTCTGCTGTGGTCATTGAGAGCTTCATACATAGTTCTCTTGTTGCATTCAGCATATCTCTATCTACAGCCATAGGATTTGTTTTACACCTGTTATGCAGTAGTCTCTCTTTCTTTAGAAGGTTCTCTACAGTGACTGTATACCATGGAGGATCTCATATTTTGAACAGTTCTGTTGGGTACCTACCTATCCAGTTCATGGTAAACTATTCTATTAAACTTGAACCTTGCTACTATTTGCTAAGTCTATGTATTACTTCAACTTTTCTTTGACCTGTCCAACTCAATTGTACAATTTATGCTGTATGGTAAATCAACCAACCAACCATAGTTCCTCTACATGCTCCTGTCCTGGCTAAATTTTCAGTCTTTCATGGGGATATAACACTACTGCTTCTGTCTACTTTTCTGAACAGACTGAATGACTGTTTTAATTAGCCTTTGTACTTTTGTATCCATTGTTGCTGGTTTTAAGTGTCTTCCTCAAAGAGGTCAGGTCTGCTTATTGCCATTAGATCTAATTTATTTCCATCATGGGTGATATTCTAAACTACCTGCTCTAAGTAGTTTCCAGAGAAGGTGATAGCAATGTTTGACAGGGTGTCATATCACTCCCACCACTAACAAAACTGTAAGTTTCCCAGTTGATTATTAGATGGTTAGCTCTCCACCAGTGATTGGGAACATACATACTACAGAACTGAGATTTTCTTTAAAGTTTTTGGTTACATCCTGAAATGAGTCTGGTGGTTGATAGAAGGACCCTATTATAAGTTTATGCCTACCCTTTGTACTGAGTCTTGCCCAAATAATCTGACATGCTGCTTGATTTCTGTCTTAATGGATCTGAGTTCTTGTCTGTCGTGACAAATAAATGCAGACAATACAGACTTCACAGTAACTCTGTCCCAAACACCAGTTTATTATGAGTTACATTATGTAAGAACTCATTAATTACAAAAATATTTGCAATGTCTGAAACTTCTCAAAAGTATCCTTTCCATCAAAGTACATAATGAAATTTGGGGACTGTTTATTGTGAACAAGGATACTGTAGCTATGTTTATGAAAAGTAGAATAAAGTCCTGGTAATCATATAGTACACATAGTATATTCTGATGTAGGACAAGTCAGTGTATAACAAAATCTGTTAAATTTCCATTAATTTCATTATTTGTGCATTAAATTATCACTGAGTTACAATATACAGAGCAAATATTGAACAAAAATAGTGTGTAGATATTTTAAAGCAGAAAGTGTGTACTATACTGGCAGATTAATATTTGTATTACAGCAACATTTACATGGTAAATCATTAAAGGTCTAGTAACATTTATATGATACATCACTAAGACAGACACAAATCATTAGTGAGCTTCCTGAAGGAACTCGTGGAGACTATAGAACCAATGATGAGTCAAATTTGCCTTAGCAGTTGACTTGAAATTTGCCAGGTCATTTATTGATTTAATTTGTGGGGGAAGTTATTTATAATAAACTTTCCCATAATACAGGGTTCCTTTTTTATTCAGGGTGTTGTTCTTGTTGTTGTTGTTGTTGTTGTTGTCTTCAGTCCTCAGACTGGTTTGATGCAGTCTCCATGCTACTCTATCCTGTGCAAGCCTCATTTCCCAGTACCTACTGCAGCCTACATCTTTCTGAATCTGCTTAGTGTATTCATCTCTTGGTCTCCTGCTATGGTTTTTACAACAGGGTGGTGTTGGTGGGCTCTAAATGAAGGTTTCCTTTTGCTTGGTGTTATAGGAGTGGATATTTTCATTTTCTGGAAGAGTGGGATTTTCCATTGAATATTTTTTCACGAACACGGTTATCTTATACACCATCAAGTTTAGGCTAATGACATAATACTACACAATATATAATCTTCCTGGGAAACACAGGTTATGTATACAACTGATGATTTAATACTACACATTACATCAAAACACCTGCACAAGTTTTGATAAAATCATCATAAACACATTTAAACTTGGTCAAGTTATTGTTCCTAAGTTTTCAGAATGAATTTGTGACACACAATTTTACTCAAAGACAAAGGAAATGCTGGCAGCTGACCTATATACTTAAACATGTGAATTGCATGGACTTCACCACTTACCTGGTTTTGCATCCCCCTTTACACTAGCATGCTAAACATGAACACTGCAGCTTCAGTATCCCTCACAAAAATGTTAAGTGTAAAAATGAAGGAAAGAGAACACGGAAAACCAACATGGCAGAGACACTGAGACTGCCCAAAACCTAGCACAGAAGTAGCCATCCCGTTTCAGGAGGGGTCATAAAGTATCAGCATGGAGGTAGCCCTTTGACCATGCAGGGTTCGCTGTAATGGTGCCTGAGCTTGAAAGCTCCCCCTGTATAGCAAGGAGTGTGTACCAATCATGACTGGGACACAGGGACTCTGAGCAATGGGTTACTGGGCAGGTACAGAGTGCATTCCATAAGTAATGCGACCAATTTGTTTCTGGTGCAACGGTACACCAGTGTCTTGTAATCGGCTGGGCTTAGTGGAGGGGGTATTAGCTTCAGAATGCTCTCTCTCATTTGGCTGTGAGCTGCTGGAGAGTCAGTATGTGTGTTTCCGTCAACCCCATTTTGAGTTTATGTAACACGGCACAATGAATCATTCTGTAGAGCAACGGTACGCCATCAAATTTTGCATTAAACTTGGGAAGTCTGCCACCGAAACATTTCTATTACTTCAGCATGCCTCCAGGACTGATTGCTTGTCCAAATCAAGTTTTCTGATGGCACAAGTTGTTCATGGAGGGCTGAGAGATCATCACAGATGAACCTCGCAGTGGACGGCCATCAACCGCACGAGTCAACAAAAATGTGATGCGTGTGCACAATTGTTTGAACTATGGCAGACGGCTGAGCCTTCAATTGATAGCACAAACTCTAAACCAGTCAAAAACAATAGTTTTCCACATTTTGACCGAAGATTTGAACATGAGAAAGGTGTGTACCAAACTCGTCCCAGAAGTGTTGATCGACGAACACAAGCACATGTGAGTGCTTTGGTGCCGAGAAACGTTGGAAATGTGTGAAAATGATCCTCATTTTTTAATCTGTTATCAGTGGTGATGAGTCATGGATTTTTGAGTATGACCTTGAGACAAAAGGCAGAGTTCAGAGTGGCACACCCCATCGTCGCCCCATCCCAAAAGGCACATATGAGCAAGTCCAGGATGAAAACCATGCTCATTGTCTTCTTTGACATCAGAGGCATTGTCCACCATGAATTCATACCTACCGAGACTACAGTGAACTCAGCTTTCTACTTGTCAGTTCTCAAAAGACTGAAAAGGAGGGTCTCGCACTGCTGAAGCAACATCAAGGACACGTGGAAAGTTCACCATGACAACGTGCTGAGTCAGTGCCATTGTCAATGACTTCCTGGCCAGGACCAAGAACCCATTGGTTCCCCAGTCTCCCTACAGTCCTGACCTGGCTCCTACTGACTTTTTTTGTTTCCTCGGTTAAAAGGAGTCGTGAAAGGAAAACATTGGGACACGATTGAAAGCACCCAGGCGCATGTTACATCAACTCTAAAGGACATTCCAGAAAAAGCATTCCAGGATGCCTTCCAGGCTGGGAAACACTGCCTCCAGAAGTGTATCGACACAAGAGGGTGCCATTTTGAAAATTTTTGATTCGTTCGAATATATTCAATAAATGATTTTTTATGAATTTGGTCTCATTACTTATGGAACACACCTTGTATTCATTGCTGAGGCTGGGTGGTGCCCATGGGGAAAATCCCCTTGGGAATATTTGGATGACTTGTGCATATGAAGGGATGGGGCTTTCTCTCACTGGTTTTTGTACAACCCCAGCTGTCTCTTCAGAGAGAAAGAACTTGTTCAATGTAGAGAGACAAGATTCCAAAGTGTTTCCTTTCCTGGATATGCTGTGGGAGGAACATAAGTCTAAGCAACAAGCAGATAAATATTCCCCCCCCCCCCCTCCCCCTCCCCAAAATACCTAGTTTGTAAAAGGACAGAGAGGGGGATTCTTTCTTGGCCACATAGTCTTTATTCTTTGTAGAGGCTACAAGTAGAAGTTTGATGAAGTTGCAGCCATCTCCAAAATGAAGAGTGGCTAAAAATTTTGATTAAAACTGCGTCCCCTACCCAGTTATGGGCATTGCTTGCTTGTGACAAACTGGTTAACATTCTGGTGACTCACTCCCAATAATAGTCTAAACATGGTTCAAGGCATTTTCCATTGTGACCACCTCTTGCAGTCTGATGAGCTGTGTGCCAATGTGGAGCAATGGGATGTACACTACCAAAGGACGAAAGATTACTACAGGGCCTACACCGTGGCTTTTTAGGGTGATTTGTCGCCAAGGTGATGGTGTACCAATGTGATGTGAAACTCTGTCTCCCCCCCCCCCCCCATGCAGTGCTTCAAATGTATGAAATTTGAGCACACGTCTTTACTCTATGGAACCAACCCAGTCTGCAGGGATTGTGGAAGACTGTTGCGTGTGAACATAACTTGTGCTCCATCCATCCCTCCATCCGTCCGTCCATCCATCCATCCACCCATCCATATCTGCATAAGCTGTGGAGAGCACAATTCTCTCTGCTCACCAGAGTGCACTGTCTTCCAGAGAGAGAGAGAGAGAGAGAGAGAGAGAGAGAGAGAGAGAGAGAGAGAACAGGAAAATAAAACTCAACAGACTGAATACCAAGGCCAAGAAGTAGTTTGAGCATCTACATCTTGCAGGACAATGTTGTATGCTACAGCTATGACGTCACCTTCTTTGGTGACTGTACTCGCCTCCATTATGTATCCTTCAGGAGCCCCAGGGCTGCTTGACCATACCTGCCCTCTGATGGTTGGGGGTTCTCCTCTTTCTGCTTCCCCCACACCCACTTTGGGATCTATGACTCCTTACCCACAAGGAATGGTGATCCCCACCCACAGCCAGAGACAAGTCACCTTTGTCTTCTCATGCCAGGAAGCACTCTTGGGACACTACTCCTCCAAGGTATCTGCTTGCCAGCCTGCAACCAGATACCGGCCAGTGGCTGAAGGAGCGACAGGCTGCAGGTTGTAGGGCTTCTTGATGATCTTCCTTAGTCCCTGAAACTAATTCAGGAAAGCCCTCCCTGTCATCCAAACCCCCTAAGAAGAAAAGACAAAAAGAAGTCTTCCAAGGTGAAGGAAATTCTGGTGGTCTCCATGTAAGTAGTTCCCACATGATCTGTTTCTGGCATATGGATTATCACCCTCAACATTACAGTCATTGTTTGCCATACCTCACTACGAGGTAACACTTGCAACAGAAGCCTTTTTCACTAGCCCTATGAACAGCCTACTCATGGAGGTTGGAATCCCTCCACTATGGATTAGGTGCCACACACATTTGCTGCTCCCGTAAGAATCCAAGCAAATGTGCCAATTTTCCTAGAAGCGAATCCACCTCCCACAAGAGATCCAGAACTGGAGTCAACCACCCCCAAGGCGTGTACCCCTACCTCAGATCTGTCTTGATTTATCCTTTGGACCTAAAGGTTCATTTGACCCCATGGTGTTTTGCCACATGTTTCTGGCTGTCCTCGATTTGTTTTCAGGTTTGAAAGTGGTATGCACTGCCAGCTCAGAAGATGGACTAATTGATTTTACCTATGCATATGCAAAGTTCAGTGAACTATGCTCCCTACCAAATGGATGCAGTGTCTTCACTTCTGAACTGGTGACAATCAAATGAGCCCTTATCCAAGATTGTTCTTGCACTGGTAAGATGCTTCTGATCTGAAATGTCTCCCTAAGCAGCCTTCAGGCTATAGATCTGTGCTACCCTCATCATGCATTGGTCACAATTATCCAGAATCTTCTTTCTGACTGCAATCAAGCTGGATGGCCAGTTCTCTGTTTGGTCCCCAGACATGTTGGATTCTTAGGGAATGAATGTGCTGACCACTTGGCAAAGTTGGGTAGCTGGATGCCAATTTTGGGAATGGGTTCCCAGAACTAGACCTTCAGTCGACTCTGTGCCATCAATTGTTTGAGATCTGGAACTCACAATGGTCCGTCCTGAACTGCCCAAACAAATTGATTGCAATTAAGGAGATGACAACCATGTGGCACTCTTCCATCGATACCTCTCATAAGGAATCCACTGCCTTCTGTCAGCTATGCATTTGCCACACTTGGCTGACCCATGGCCACATTCTCTGTGAGGACCTACATTACTGTTGATGTAGTGTCTGCCTGATGGTAGCCCCTATCCTATTAGACTGCACTAATTTGGCTGCTTTTCAGTGATATGTTAACCTTCCTGACATGCTACCTCTGGTGCTGGTGGACAATGCCAAAGTGACTGACCTCATTTTACATTTCACCTGTTCTCTGTGAGGTGGTGCACTTTAGCCCCGTAGGTTGCCCGAAGAGTTGGAAGACACCCCTCACCTGCTATGGCCCATGGAACCCGCAGTGGATCTTGCTCTACAGCCTGGCCCCTTCCCACCTTCCTATTCTCCTTACACATTTTATGGTAACCATTTTTAATTTTTTTGTCTTTCCTAAAATTGTATAATCCTGTCTGTACTGGTCATTTTCTTGGGATAATGGATAGTGAGGTTATGCTGGAGATATGCTGCATCTCCCACCACATACCATGTTCCGAGGACACCCAACTGCATTCTGGACAGAGCAGCTGGCCTGCCTTATCCCCTCTCATTCCCCCTCCTACTTCTCTATGATTTTTCTCTTTCTTATTGTAGTGTGGTTACAATCAGGCTTTCCAGCATTTGCATTTTATATCCTTCCCCTGAGGATTATTCTTGCTTTGAATGAACGGACTGATGACCTTGCAGTTTAGTACATTAAACTCCTGTACCCAATCTGGTGTCAGTTTCTTGGCAACTGATATTGATAGGGCATGCTTTATGTTGATAAGTCAGTTTTCATCTTTTGGAGTAAAAAAACAACCTGGTGTACATGGAACGTTATTGATAAGTTTGTCAGAAGTAATATTAATCGTAAAAATTTAATAAAAGTTTGACACCTAACTTTATGTGCTGTATGTACGAGGTGTGGCTAGAAAAAAACCGGACTAGTACTGGTGAAACAATAAAACGAATGCAATAAGGCTGAAAGTCACGTGGCCTGTCACGTGACTCTTGCTCCGCCTACTGCTGGAGTTTCATCTACCTCCTGCACTCAGTCTGCCCGTGGCGTCTGTTTTAAGTAGTTGACGTTTTGTCTGTGCGTCGGAAAATGTTGAGTGTACAGAAAGAACAGCGTGTTAACATCAAATTTTGTTTCAAACTAGGAAAGTCTGCAAGTGAAACGTTTGTAATGTTACAACAAGTGTACGGCGATGATTGTTTATTGCGAACACAAGTGTTTGAGTGGTTTAAACGATTTAAAGATGGCCGCGAAGACACCAGTGATGACACTCGCACTGGCAGACCATTGTCAGCAAAAACTGATGCAAACATTGAAAAAATCGGTAAACTTGTTCGACAAGATCGCCGTTTAACAATCAGAGCAGTGTCTGAGTTAACAGGAGTTGACAAGGAAAGTGTTAGGCAGATTCTTCATGAAAGTTTCAACATGAACAAAGTGTGTTCAAAAATGGTTCCAAAGTGTCTCACAATTGAATAGAAAGAACGCCGAAGAATGATTTGTTCTGACATCATGGAAAACATTGAAAGTGATCCCACCTTCTTACAAAATGTTATTACTTGCGATGAATCGTGGTTTTTTTCGTACGATCCCGAAACTAAACGCCAATCGATGCATTGGAAAACTCCTGGTTCTCCACGACAAAAAAAAGCACGAATGTCAAAATCGAAATTCAAGGCAATGATGATTGTTTTTTTTTGACATCAAAGGGATTGTGCACATTGATTGGGTACCAGAGGGACAAACAGTGAATCAGCATTACTACATTAGCGTCCTGGCTACCCTGCGTGAGCGAGTACGGAGAAAACGGAACGATTTGTGGAGAAAAAAGTCGTGGGTCCTTCACCAAGACAATGCCCCAGCTCACAGTGCATTGTCAGTGAAGACGTTTGTGGCAAAACACAACATTCCCATCTTAGATCATCCACCCTACTCACCTGATTTGGCCCCCTGTGACTTTTTTCTTTTCCCTAAAGTCAAGTCAGCTTTGAAAGGAACTAGATTTGAGACTGTTGAAGCAGTAAAAGAAAAAGCGACGGAAGTAATGTATGGACTTACCGAAAATGATCTGCAGCATTGCTATGAACAGTGGAAAATTCGTATGGAGCGGTGTAGAGACCGAGGAGGAGAGTACATTGAAGGAAATAACATGAAATTGTAAATAATTGTAAATAAATGTTTTTTCCACCATCAGTCCGGTTTTTTTCTAGCCGCACCTCGTACAGTGGAGAAACACTTGACATAAACCCCACACAGAATATAGGCACAATTCTGAAGCACCTTGGGAAATATGGTGGGCTAATAACTGTACAGTGACTGCAGATATCTGGGATTGCAAACACTGTGCTTAGAACATTTTTAATCATGTTGGCTTTGAATTTTCTAACCTAGTGACATTACTGCCAAATAGGCTGGTAGTATTTTTTCCAGTCATCACTAGAGAAACCTAAGTTATTGTCCAAACCATCCATTTTATGGGCTTACCATACTAATTAAAAAAGTGACATAAACACATTTGTGGCTATAAAATTAAGATATATAAATTCAAATGTGTCTGGGGAGAAAAATACCTTAACCCAGTCGGTCACCTTACATAGTCACTTACTACCAACTTCACATATAGGAAGAGAGAGAGAAAGGTTCAGTGTGAAGCCTGCTTAAATAATTCATAAAATTTTGGAAAAGCAAAGTAACTTGTATGAATAATGCATGATCTACTTTCTATACAAAATATTTCACAATATTGAAGACCTGGTGCAGCTCTATTTGATCTAACTACAGTGTGACACTGAGTTAATAGCATAAATTCTTCTGGTTATTGAGAACTTCATTTACAGATGCCAACAGAGTTCAATGAATTCCTCAAATTAAACATTTTAAAGAACTATTATCAGTGTCTATTTCTTAGCATACCATGCAAATACATGTGACCATAGCAGCCTCTCTCTACCATTGTATTGAAATGATTCTGCATCTTTATCATTCATGGTGGGATGTGTACAATATAGAAAGTAATGGGAAATGTAGTTTCACAAAGTAAGTTTTATGTGCAAACTAACATGAAATACAGGGTGCTCAGAAATTCCTGTTACGGACTTCTAGGACTTGTAGAGGGGAGTAAGTACATCATATTTTGAAAAGGAACCCATGTCCAGAAATGTCATCCAGTGAGACTACAGTGTGTCAGAGTTATAGGTGTGGGCGTCTGTAAAAAGTACATATACACGGGGTGATTTTGTGATTGTTAGATTTTCTAGGATGATGGAGAACGATAAATGTATTAAATTGAAGTAAGGATCCCTGTACCGGAAATGAACGAGTCGAAAGTTATTAACGAAAACCATTCTGATACCTCTGACAGTTGAATACATGTACTGGCTCTTGTGTTGCGAAGCGTGTAGGGTTGGTAACTTTCAGTGGTGGTAGTATGGACAAAAATGAGAAGAAATGTCCAGTAAATGTGGGCTCTAAATTGCATACCTGAGGAGCTATGACCATTCGTTCATCGCTAATGTGAAACACATGTCCTCTACTGAGCAAGTGCTCATAGCTGTTAAGGTTGCTCCCGATTTTTCCCCAAAATTTCTTGTTGCTTCGTATGTTCTGTGTCCAATTTGGTGCCTTCCGTAGTCCCCCCCCCTCCCCCCCCCCCCCCCAATATCTAGGAGAATGGGGTCCTGCAGGGCTCTGTATTGAGTCTCTCTCTATTTTTAGTGGCCATTAATGGTCTAGCGACAGCTGTTGGGCCGTCTCTCACCTTCTCTGTATGCAGACGACTTCTGCATTTTGTACTGCTCCACTAGTGCCAGTGTTGCTAAGCGGCACCTACAGGGAGCCATCCACAAGGTGCAGTCATGGGCTCTAGCCCACGGTTTCCAGTTTTTGGCTGCAAAGTCATGTGTTATGCACTTCTGTTAATATGGAACCATTCATCCAGAACCAGAACTTTACCTTAATGATGATCCACTTACTGTAGTGGAGACATATCGATACTTAGGAATGGTTTTCAGTGCCTAATTGACTTGGCTTCCTCACCTTCATCAGCTTAAGAGGAAGTTCTGGCAGCACCTCAATGCACTCCACTGCCTGAGCAACACCAACTGGGGTGCAAATCGCTCTAAGCTGCTGTAGCTGTATAGAGCCCTTGTTCAATCCCGCCTTGACATGGGTGTCTGGTTTATGGTCAAGCAGCACCCTCAGCATTGCGTTTACTCATCCCAGTGCACCACTGTGGCATTCACTTAGCAGCAGGAACTTTTAGGATGAGTCCGGTGACCAGTGTCCTTGTGGAGGCCAGAGTCCCTCCATTGCAGGTTAGGCATGCACAACTGCTGGCCAGTTACATTGCACACTTTTGTAGTTCTCCTGTGCATCCGATTCAGTCTCCTTTTCCCACCCATGGAGGTTCATCTCCCACATTGGCGGCCCAGGTCATGGCTTCCAATTGCAGTTTGTGTCCGATCCCTTCTTTCCGAACTGGAGTCCTTGCCTTTACCACCTATACTTCAGGTCCATTTACGTACATCTCCATTGTGTACACCTAGGCTGTGGCTAAGCCTGAACCTTTCACATGGCCCTAAGGATTCAGTTAACCCCGCAGCTCTCTGGGCTACTTCGTCTCAATTCTTGACATGTACCGAGGCCATGAATTGGTTTACATAGGTGGCTCAATGGCTGATGCTCACATATGCTTCATGTGTGTCCATGGAGGACTAATTGAACAGCATTTCTTGCCTGATGACTGCAGTGTTTTTACTACTGAGCTGGTGGCTATATTGTGCTCTTGAGAATATCTGTTCATGCCCTGGGGAGTCATTTCTTCTGCATATGGACTCCTTGAGCAGCCTACAAGCTATCGACCAGTGCTACCCTTGTCATCTTGTGGTAGCAACCGTCCAGGAGTCCATGTATGCCCTGGGATGATTTAGTCGTTCAATGGAGTTTTTCTGGACCCCAGGTCATGTCAGAATCCCAGGCAATGAACTTGCCGACAGGCTGGCCAAACAGGCTATGCGGAAACCACTTATGGAGATATGCTTCTCTGTATCTGACCTGTGTTCAGTACTACGCTGCAATGTTTTGCAGCTTTGGGAGACGAAATGGCATAATTTCAGCATGCACAACAGACTGTGTGCCATTAAGGAGACTAAGAATGTGTAGCATTCCTTCATGCAGGCATCTCGCAGGGTCTCTGTGGTTCTCTGCTGGCTCCACATTGGCCATGCTTGGGTGACACATGGCTACCGCCTGCGCTGTGATGACCCACCTCAGTGTTGATGAGGTGCCTGGCTGACAGTGGGCCGTACCTTGGTGAGCTGTCCTCCTTTGGTTGCCCTGTGACGGACTCCTCATTTACCGGACTCGTTGCCATTACTTTTAGCTGACAATGCCTCATCGACTAATTTAGTTTTACATTTTATACTGACGGATTTTATCATTCTGTACAAGTTTTCATGCAAGTCCTTTGTCCCTTTGTGTTCTCCACTCTAATGCTTTTAGGGTAGATGCTTTAATGTGTCACAGAGTGGCTGGCCTTTCCCGTTTAATTTTTGTGGTCAGCCAGCCATGGTCATTTGCTCTCTTGTACCCCTTCTACCTGTTTGTTGCTTATCTCTGTGGTTTTCTTGTTTTGTACATGGTAGTGTTGGTTGTCTGTCCGTCATTCTTCTGGTTCTTCCCTTTTCCTGTTATTGTGGGGTATATCTCCTTTCTTTTCTTCTTTCCCTTGTGTAATTATTTTACCAGGAACAAGAGACCGATGGCCCCAGAGTTTGGTCCCTTCCCCCCCTCCCCACCCTGCTCTGTTCCCCTCTTTTAAACCAACCAACTTACCTTTCTACATAGTCTTAAATCTTCTCAACACATTTCTTCTATTGTGGTACCAGTATGTGTGCCCTGTTCATAGAAATATGTTTGTTTGGTGTACAACCAATTGTAGACTGATGATCTGCATCTATCACACACTGTTCGCTGACCAGGAATTTCTTCGTGGGACCAAACAGATGAAAGTCCAATTCTGCATGTTCCACACTGTATGGCAGATGCTGGAGCAACTACCACCCATATTTGGTGATTTTTCTGAGGAACACAAGCAGCAACATTAATCTTGTGGTGTTTGTCATGAAGGGCACAACACAACTTAACCAATGTTTTAATGTAAGCTGTAGCATTCACAGAGGTCCTGTGTTCAGCAAAGTCCACCAGTAACACACCATGCATACCCCAGAACACTGTCACAAGCACTTTCCTAGCAGACTGAGTCACTTTAAATTTTTTTGACACTGGGAACCAGCATGTTTCCACTCCATAAAGGCCTGATTGGTTTTGGGTTTGTAGTGGTATGCCCATGATTTATCACCAAATATGATTCTTTTCAGAAAGTTGTCTGACTGTGGCATAATGTGTTAAATGGTCCAAGCTTGTCATCATTTGCTGGCCCTTTTGACTCTTTCAGGTTCTTAGGAAGCCAGCAGGCACTGACTTCATAAAATTTTGAAGTGTCATCAAAAATATTGTGTGTCGCATTGTATGAAATGCTGAGCTGCTGCAATAAGGTTCACTCAATGGTTTTGACATTTTGTGGGGTTGCAGTTGTTACCAACCACCTGGAGCGTGGAGAATCATTAAGGTTCACACAGCTCTCTTGGAAGAATGCATAACACCTGGAGGTATTGCTACAGTCTCTACAGTCATTCTCATATATGTCACACATGTCCCTGTGAACTTCTCAGTTTATGCCCTTTGGTCCGCAAATATCAAACTACACTTCACTACTCTTCACACATTTATGACAGTAACATGCACACCATGTGTTTTCCACAATTCGGGCTTCTCTCACTAGAACTTCTCATGCAAACAAAGTACCATCTGTAGTGCAAACTTTGAATTGTATTGTCATAAAATTTCAACATTCCAGATGCAAGAACAGAGGAGAAAAAATTTCAGATCCTCCCTTACATGTTTTTGGCACCACCTGCCATGTATGAGTTCCACTTCCACCATTGCTCGGCCTAGAAATTGGGCGATATTTGCTGGCAACAAGCAGGGGTGGCTTCATGGAATATTAGGGGTTCATATGGGGTCTTTGAGAATCTGGGATGCTTGTTGGATACAAGGTGTGTTTCCTATACCTGGGGTTGAAAGATTGAAAACTTGTAGCACTGAGTGTCCACGGACTTCTTCTGCTGGGAAAGTCTTGTCTTTGGGTGTACTAAGATATGAGGCTTAGAACATGGTTATTGCCCCTCTAGGGGACGATTCTTTCTCAGCTTTACCAGTTGTGTGTTAAAAGTATGGACAAATCTTTCCTCTAACCCATTAGAAACCAGGTGAAAATGGACAATGTGGTCCAAAGAAATGCCATTATACTTTCCAAAAGGTGTGGGACCAGGTTGAAGTGAATTGTGGAACGTTGTTCATGACAATGAACTTGGGCAGCCCCTAGAGGGTAAAAATCTTTATCAGTGCTTAGACTGTATATGCAGATGATGTGGAGATCATTAGTGTTATGAACAGAGCCGCCCCCCACCCCCCTCCCTGCTCCCCAATTTCCAACATTTACTCCTAGGAGAGAGCCTGCAAAATCAAGGTGGATGCAGGGCCATGGAGTGGAGGTCATTGGCAAAGGCAAATAGTCTTGGGGTGGAGCAGCTTGCTTACTTTCACAAGTTGTACACTTTGTGACAGCCACAATATTTGTCCACATCTCACCAGTAGATGTAATGTCCTGAGTTGCTTCATGAGTGCCCTTGCTGGAGTAGAGTTGGAGCTTGTTGCCAAAGGGCAGTGAGAATGAGGACCTGGGTTCAACCATTATTTCCCTGCAAAGAGATGATGCCTTGTCTAATGGACAGCTCATAGTGGCACGCCCAGAATGCTTGTAGATCTAGGTGTCGTCTGTTAGCCAGCCTCTGTTGATGTACCTGATGAGATTTGCAGCACCAGGTCTCAAGCTGTGTGATATTGGATGAGGTGTGCATCCAGTGGGAGACTGTCCAGTGCTAAATTGGTGGCTGCATCTGTCTGGTAACATGCATTAGTCAGCATGAAAGTCAGGGTCCTGACTTACAGGCAGCTGAGATAACAAATAAGTGTTAGTGTGCTATGTTGTAGATCAGAACTGGGCACCATATGTATAAGTTGAGAGGAATAGGGCCCACTTTTGTAAGGGTGCTGCCATTTTGATGGGTATGGTTGCTGAAGTTTTTAGTAAGGATACCAGCGGTTTATTTCTTGTTAGGAGGGAGAATTCCCACCCATACACATAGTCAAGGAACTTTATTCCACAATTTATGGTGAGTGCTTTCTTTTCAGTTTGGCTGTACTTGCAATGAGCCAAATTTAATGACTGGTGTGAATGTGGTGCGCTGTTCTACCCCATTATTTAAGAGGGACATAACTACACCCACACTATAGTCACAGGTATCAGCTGCAAGTAGGAGACAATGTAGGGGATTATATGCTGTGAGGCAGGATGGTTCCAGTATTGTCTGTTTAAAGTCCTGGAATGCCTTGTCAAAAGCATATGACTATGAAGAGGGACCATTTTTGCAAAGCAACTGATGAAGGGGTTCAGAGTGTGCTGCCACCCATGGAATAAACAGTTATAGTTCATTTGACTCAATACTGACTGAAGCTGGGACCTGTTATTGGATACTGGCCATTTTAAAATTGTCACATACTGAGGGGTTGGGCAGCTTCTTAAAGCACTAAAGTAACTCAATTTGTCACACACAAATTTCACACTTGTCCATGTGATAATGGAGATTAAATTGTGAAATCACTAAAAAAAAGTTGTTAGATTCTTTGAGGTCTGTGACATCTGTATCTGCAGTGAGAATGTCATTCACATTATTCAGTTCTTGATTAAGTTCTCCAGGTATCTTTGGAATGTAGCTGGCACACTAGCTGTTCCAAATGGTAGGTCATTACACTGATACAGACCTAATTTAGTGTTGATGACTAGCACTGAGTTTTGTGTCTGCATCCAAGGGTAATCATAAATTTGCATCTGTAACACCAACCTTAGAAAGTAGGGCACCCCTAGTGACAGTTCCTGTTTTGTTCTAACTTGGGAATCAGACACGAGACCTGTATTGGTTTTGAATTTACTATCCTCTTAAATCCCCACAAATACAAAGTACTCCATTTGGTTATTCCACTATCACAATTGGCATTGCCCATGTACTGTTCATAACTGTGGTTAGTACGTCTTGGTCCTGGACTTGTAACTCATTGTGTAGCTTCTCCCTATGTGAGAATGGCATGTTACATGCTTTTAGCTCCAGCAGGTCATGTCTTGAGACTTAGTCAGGTGAATGCACAAACACCACATCCCAAACTAGTTTGGAGGAATAAGATTGTTTGCATTGTGGCTTGGAGCATTGGAATCTGCATACCTGGTTCAATCCCTGCAAACGATTTGCAATGTTATTCTGAGTATGTTTATTACTGTTGAAGAACTTGACAGATAGCTGTGACATGAACCTGGGAGTCGAAATACTCGCTCAAATTAGACTTAAGGAAAATATAGGGAAGGGTTGTTCGGTTCTGCCTCTGAGTGTAGTTCCTGTAAAAGCTGGTAAATTGTAGGGCTTGCATTTGTCAGTAAGAATGTGCATTTCTGCATATAACCTGTTATGTCATGAACCAGGAAATGTTGTTCCATGACTACAATGTAGCACGACCAGGGTTCTAGCTTGCAGTCGAAGCTTTGGAAGGAGGCAGCATCACTCTGATGATTTGCACTGATGAACTGATTTGGGCCAGCTGTCCGGCAACTTCTGGAGTTGATTGTGTAATTAATTGCTGCCAGCCATTCCGCCAATGTCTTCTGCATCATTCTGTAGCAGAATGATCACTGGATATGTGACCTCACAGGGTCAGCTGCCATTGACATATTGACAATTCATCCTGGAACAGCATCTAGGCACAATTTTTACATCTCGTCACCAATGCTATGTCTGGTACCCCAGACATAATCACTGTGGAAAGTCGGGTAGCACTTAACACATTTATTTACAGTCCAACAACTGACAGTCTCATTAACATGGAGAAACTATGTAACAATAGAAACATGGCTTAAGTTCAATGAAGAATTGCAGAGCTGAATTAGACATCAGGTTTCTTTAGGACTTGAACTTAACTGAAAGAACACTCCTCATAAAAGAAGTTGCAAATTTTGTTCCACGACTCGGTGACATTAGTCCCTTTGGAATAGGGAATAAAGTCCCTGCTGAGATTTCTAAGTCCAAAATAGAATTTCTACAGCCTGGATGAAGTGCGGCACAGTCACCAATTACCACTCTTTGGGCAGCCTATTAGAATGCTGTCATGGGTCCATACAGTCAGGTGATTACTGAAACTGCGAAGTCTTGAGTGATGTCAACAGTGATCCTCTGTTATAGGCTGTGATGATTCTGCCTTTGAGGGCTGCAGCTTAGAGCTACAAGTTTTCAATTGGCTGTTGTTGTAGCTTTGGTGGAAGAAAATGGAACTGCATGCACTCATCTAGGATGTGCATGCCAACGAATGTCCTGAACAGTCCTTAGCTGCTGACCCCTGTTGGCTGTGCTGTGAGACTGGTGCTCCTAGCAGCCACAGCTGTGTAAAGTGTGCTGGCTCCCAAGGTAGTGCTGGTGGAGTGCAGCTCTTGTGCCATAACAGTCTGTAGGCACTGGAGAGGAATTTAAGTTTGTCACTTCCACTACTCATTCAATTCTGCTTGTGACAGTGTGTTAGAAATGAAAACCCTCATCCTTAATCCCCTACATCATCGAATTAATCTTATATTTAGTAGTCCACAAGTCCTAGGAAGTTAGTCAAGAGATTCTCCAAGAATTCATAGAAAAGTACTAAAACAAACTTTTAAGAAAAGCATCACATGCATACTTTTGTATGCAAAAGAGTGAGAGCTTAATTTTGAGGCTGTGAGGAATGAAAAATAAGCCTTACAAAATTAAATTTCTCCACTATGAAATAAATACAAACCAGTAACCAAATTAATTGCAAAATCAAAATCTGTTACTGGGTGACATTTAACAGTTTCTGTGCTTGTCATAGGTAACTGCCATCACATGTGGACTGGCTAAAAGTCTGGTTTTTGAAGTTATAATTTGTGTGTACAAATATGTAGTTGGAATTTCAAAACAGTTATAGGCTTATTAGGTGTTCTACTTTAAATACACACCTAGGGGTATTGCTAGTGTTAAATTGTGAATACACAGGGGAAACTTCAATTCAACAGAAATTGTCATGGAGGGGAAAAAAAGGAAAGGAATTCTGGTATTGAGACAGATAAGAAAACACATCATTTTTGCTTTTATATTTCTTTCACAGCCAATTTACATCGAAAGAAACCAAAAAGATGAACGTGAAATTTTGCGTTCATAGTGAAGTAAGTCATGCTAATTGAAACATTGAGAGAGACAGTCTAACACTATGTTTAGTGGACTTGTGCTTTTATGAAGAATAATTCATAACAACTTAATCTGTGAAAATATGATAAACAGAGGCAACAACTGGAAGACAAGAATTACTACAATTTTCAGACGATACTGTAGAAATTCATTACAACTGGTTTGCAGTAATATTATGCCCAAAATACATTAGTTTCCCGCAAGCATCCTAATGTTACATCTGTTACACACTAAGTGCTAACACCATGTTACTCCATTTCACTCACCATAACATGCTTAGAGATTCCTCGGCATGCTGTTGACAAGATGGTACAAATGTTGGTGTTCAAACATGTCCTGTTTGTTGGTTGCCCTTCTGAGATAGCCCACATCTCGTGGTTGTGCGGTAGCATTCTCGCTTCCCACGCCCGGGTTCCCGGGTTCGATTCCCGGCGGGGTCAGGGATTTCATCTGCCTCGTGATGGCTGGGTGTTGTGTGCTGTCCTTAGGTTAGTTAGGTCTAAGTAGTTCTAAGTTCTTGGGGACTGATTACCATAGATGTTAAGACCCATAGTGCTCAGAGCCATTTGAACCATATCCCTAAATAATCCTTTAGAAATTACTGGAATGTCTTTTAACTCATATTATCCTGTAGAATCTTACGAAGACAGTTTGAGTTGTACACTTGAGTACTGATGACATTTTTCCAACAGCTCTGTCTCTGGGGTATAATGCTCAGCTGCCCTTTATTTCTTGTATCATATGAATGAATAAGTGTCTCTTCTATAAAATATTGCCTTAAAATTGTTCTGTATATCTACAGGGATGGAAATGTTAATGTTTTAGATTATGGAAGGCAGTTTTGCATGAGTGTTTTATTCAGGATGGTCCTAACTGCCATTCTTTTTGTATTATTTCTGCATATTCATGCATATTTCCTTTGGATAACAGGCAACATTCACTGTGCCAGGTGGCAGTTACTTTGAATGGGCATCATTTGCGGAGAGAGCCCCTGGTTGCAATGGATGCCACGAGGGCAAAGAATTCTTAAATGGATTAAATGTTTCAAGCAAGTGGCATGAGGATCCAATGGGCTCCTGGGATACATATGGTCATATTCATGCTAGTCGTTACAACCTGAAGATGTTCCTGCTCTTTGCTGCATTGTAGGTGGAGGGACAGCACTCTAGGGATGAAACATAATAATCCCTGCAGTACTTGTTTTGCACAAAAATAGATGATTTTACTATCCCAATAACTAGCCATATTTGTTAATGAAATACAATGTGGGCAAACATGGAAAGGTGGCAGCATTGCTGAGTAATATACACAACAGCTGATTCCTGGTAAAGATAGTGCTCTAGTCATGGACTATATTTTCTTGTACCTCCGTTGGTGTTATTGTAATAAAGTGCTAACGCAACTCAAGAGATTATAGTTCATCTGCTGTATTCAGAAACAGCCTAAATATAACCCAATAGAAAAGAGTACACCTGATATTTGCAGGGACTATATTGTGGATTCCAGAAGATCATAATGTATACTTCAAATGTGGAATGATGTAGTTAGAAAAGATTCGCATTTCTCTAGCAAAACTGTATAGTGTAGTGTAAAAGATATCTGAAAATGAAATATCAAGGACTGTAATTACTTCAGAACTTTGTGGCATTTAAACGGAATCAGGACTCAAAACTAGAACCCTGCCTTTCACAGGAAATGCTCTCACTGGCTGTGTTATTCAAGCACATCTCATGACCTTCCTTCATATCTTTAATCATGCCAGTACAGGTAGATAATTTCTCTGAGAATTAAGCCTTTGTTGGGAAGATCCTGACACGTCTGGATAGCTAAGTTGGTAAGAGCAATACGTCCAATAGTAAGATTCCAAGTTAATCGTTACTTGGTGTAAAACAGCTATCACTCATAATGTCTGAAAATAATAAACGTTGTAATCATTCCAAATAAAAAATTTAAAATCATGTGTTATTAAACTGGGAAAAATGCCAGTATTGATCTCTGGGAGAGAAAAGCTCAAATGGTGAATGTAAAAGTAAGAAACTTTGATAATATACTTATTTGATAGAAAGAGGTAAGTGTGCTGGGGTATTTACTATTTGCAGTAAGCATAACCTGTACACTGATCTAAGTTATTACTCTTTGTTTATTCCACCAATTAAACACATTTCTGGCAACACCCAGTGCAACTAGCTGCCTTAACTGTGGCTAAAACTGCAGTAACTTGGGAGGTGTTACCACCAAAGTATAAATAGCATAAGACAATCAGCATATTTCACAGTATTGTTTAAATAATAAATATTTGGTATTATAATTAAGGTATAAATCTGACAGTTAAAGCACATGATGTGTTACTACAAAACGTGATTACAGGATTTATACAATTAAAATTTGCCGGCTGTTTGGCCTAGTGCTTCTAGGTGCTTCAGTTTGGAACCACGCGACCGCTATGGTCGCAGGTTCGAATCCTGCCTCGATCATGGATGTGTGTGATGTCCTTAGGTTGGTTAGGTGTAAGTAGTTCTAAGCTCTAAAGGACTGATGGCTCAGAGCCATTAAAATTTAGGTAGCTAAACATTCTCAGGTCACTAATTAGACAACTGTGTGTCATGAACCATTAGTACAGACAGATAAGTGAATTTACATTTTACACAGTAGTTTTTCCTGCTAACATTCTCCCTTGCTTTCTTACACAATATTGGCAAGTTCATTTAGACAGAAATTGTAGTAATTTGGTAAATATTTTTAAGCTGAATTAAAGTTGCGACAATGTTCTGAAAAGCAGTTTTATATGGGATAATTTTAATTTGAAGTTTCATGGAATAGTTTTCAGTACAGTTACAGTTTGACTGATGATACATTGAAATTAGAAGACATCCACAGTTTATAGTAAAGAGCAAAAAGTTTGTGAAGTTCTGATCAGTGTATCATGTTCTATACTAGAATATGCTAACAGAGTAATAGTTAATTACAAACTGTGCTTTCTTAGTTAACCAAGGAAAATTGTGTTAATTTCTTTTAATTAATATGTCTACCATATTTTACTTTTATTTAATGTTCCCCATAATCAGTTATGGTAACCCTCCCCCACCCCATTTCTCAAATTATGTAATTGTAAATTCCAGTTACTGGTTTCTTCTTTGCTTTTGATGTTACATGTTGCAGATGGTAATTGGAATCTCTCATTATGATTAAAAGTGCAGTTAATCACCACTGAATTATTTTTGCTTTATCCCACACATCTCTACTCATACACAATTTACAGTTTAATTCAGACATTGCTACATTCCCATATTGGCAAAATTAGCTGTACACAACATTCACATTTTCTCTTGTCACAAATTCTTTCATTAAATTTTGTGAAATTACCATCAATCCATTCCACATGACTGCATGAGCATGACCTATTACATTCCATGATACGAAGCCCCAAAACATAGCTTAATCATCTTACAACACAATAATCCCTAAAATACCACCACCGCCACCACCACCACCACCACCACCATCATAATCCATATAACTATCTTTACCTGTGAACTATTGTAATAACAGCATTACAACTCTCAAACAATGCCTAACATGTCTTATGTCATAATACTTACACCATTTCACAATAAATCCATAATGATTCATAGCTGAACAAAATTAAAATATGACGAAAGTAGCAAAACATTCACCTGACAGTCGTAACACAACATTCTGAATCACATAACTAACATTGCATCTTTCAGATCAGGACAAGAGTACATAATTTCTTTTCTAATTTCTTTCTTACGAAACTTTCATTAAACTTGCAAAGTCTGACTTCTTGCTTTGGTGTATTTCTCTAATGGTCAACAAATGTCATAAAACATACATTAGCTATTACATATGGCAAATATTTTCATTTATCCTACTGTTACCAATATAAAAATTATTTCTGTATCCATCCATCAGTCATTAAGTCTCATTGCAATAGCACGACAGTAGAAACCATAAAATTAACCCCACTACATATCAATAATATTACCCACAAAAAATAAAAATTTTTGACAGTCACAACACTTCCGAACACAATGAAAGGATTATTGAATTGCAACTAAAATGTATGACTGAATCAACTGGTGGCTCCACGTAACATTCAGTTACAGTGCAAATGATTCCTCTCTTCTGGTAATGAAATAGAAATTAAGAGAGTATAATTAAATGAATGATTTCAAAATTACTTAAGCATCCATTCAGTTACATTCACAGAGCTTGTTGTAATTATTACAGTAACTCTGAACCAGTGCCTAGTCAGTGCATAGCAACAGTAAATATTTTCTCATAACACCACCTAATAATATACCCAGCAAGAAAAAATGGAAAAATGCAGCTACATACAAACTTTAATTAGTGATAACTGGTACAAATGTTAATCACTGATCTCCTCTTCCCATTGCTTAACTCCAATAAAACAAGAAAGCACTTATACAGCAAAAAATACTGAAAATATAGGTGTTTGCAAGAACATCACAGTCTGTATCAGCATTGCAAATGTGAAACATTTTTTTCTTCCTGTAATTAATAATTATGCTTAATTATTACTGTACATTTCATTATTTTCACAATTAGTGTGTTAATGACAGGTCAGTTATTTACCTGTCACCTTAATGAAACCTCATCTGTCAGATCGATTATTACATGCTATCTGTAGAAGATCAGTTAGTAAGACAGTTCAGAAATATCAGAAAAATGGCACATCTGTTTATACTAGTAACAAATGTGCAAAACTGCCTGACAGTTTTTGAACATGCTAATCTTGAAAATTATTAGGGGATTTTTGCAGGGTTTTCACTGGTAATGACAGTCTAGCTAGCATATTTTATAGGCTATATTTTATCAAAATCAGATCATGAAAAAGGTGTTCATACATATTATAAAAATGTATGTTATGTATATTCCACATCTCCAAAACTACTTGACTGATGTCAACCAAACTTGGTACACATCACTTACATCCAGAAAGAATTGTTGTGGGATAAGAATCACCTAACTAGCAAAGTGGTGGGTCTGGGTGCAAATATGCAGATTTTACTCATCCAGTATTTGAGAATTAGTGCACTCAGGCACTTGCAATAAACTTTACACACAATTTCAAACCTTTATGAAACTTTTTCTTACTGATACCCCAAATGACAAAAGCAAAAATGTTTACTGCTTATAACATTTTTGCTGCTCCAGCAGTAAAACTATGACACCAGGCACAACATCATGAATTCACATTAAATGCATCTTTGCTAATAACTCTATTCCCAACACATTTGGCAGACAGAATTTACATTGGTGCTGAATGTACCTACAAAAGTATATAATTATATGGCACGTAAGTTAGGAGATAGGAAGGAAGGAAGGAAGGAAGGAAGGAAGGAAGGAAGGAAGAGGTGGGCGGATGGAGGTTGTGTGTGTGTGTGTGTGTGTGTGTGTGTGTGTGTGTGTGTGTGTGTGTGTGTGTGTGAAGCGAAGTTCATTATCACAAAATTAATCTTAAAGTACTCATTGTGTTTAAAATCATTATTAATTAGTAGTATAGTGCTACATTAGTCCTCACTGTCTTCTGTGTTGCTGTATAGCATCAGTTCTGAGAAACATTCTTAGTGTTCAGTTACTTACAATGTGTGTTTCTTACTATTGAGTCCTGATAAAACCACTTCGCAAAGATGAAGTACAATGTAACATAGTTCTCTTGATACAATGTCATTGTACTACATTAAGCCGTAGAAACACCCTTAACTGCTTAAAGTAAATAGATTTACTAATTACCTTATAATGATATTCTATTTAATGATGTTCACAGCAGAATTGATTAGCTAATGACTTCAAATCAGAAAATAAGTAATAGTAAATACTGCAACAGAATTACTGGCCATATAATAGTGTTACAGTTAATCAGTACCCACTACTCCCCAAGAAGACAATTAACTAGGAAGAGGTGATGTTGCCTCCATTGTTACTGGTAAATGTTGCCTTAATAATACATAGCAATGTTGTTGTGGTCTTCAATCCTGAGACTGGTTTGATGCAGCTCTCCATGCTACTCTATCCTGTGCAAGCTTCATCATCTCCCAGTACCTACTGCAGCCTACATCCTTCTGAATCTGCCTAGTGTGTTCATCTCTTGGTCTCCCTCTACGATTTTTACCCTCCGCGCTGCCCTCCAATACTAAATTGGTGATCCCTCGATGTCTCAGAACGTGTCCTACCAACCGATCCCTTCTTCTAGTCAAGTTGTGCCACAAGCTCCTCTTCTCCCCAATTCTATTCAATACCTCCTCATTAGTTTTGCGATCTACCCA
The DNA here is from genome assembly GCF_021461395.2 of Schistocerca americana. Classification (NCBI taxonomy): domain Eukaryota; kingdom Metazoa; phylum Arthropoda; class Insecta; order Orthoptera; family Acrididae; genus Schistocerca; species Schistocerca americana. Next base: position 866,958,341 of record NC_060120.1, on the reverse strand, counting down.
TCTAATCTTCAGCAGTCTTCTGTAGCATATGTCGAAAGCTTCTATTCTCTTCTTGTCTAAACTATTTATTGTCCATGTTTCACTTCCATACATGGCTACACTCCATATAAATACTTTCAGAAACGACTTCCTGACATTTAAATCTATACTTGTTGTTAACAAATTTTTCTTCTTCAGAAACACTTTCCTTGCCATTGCCAGTCTACATTTTATATCCTCTCTACTTCGACCATCATCAGTTATTTTGCTCCCCAAACACCAAAACTCCTTTACTACTTCAAGTGTCTCATTTCCTAATCTAATACCCTCAGCATCACCCAACATAATTCGACTACATTCTATTATCCTCATTTTGCTTTTGTTGATGTTCATCTTATACCCTCCTTTCAAGGCACTGTCCATTCCGTTCAGCTGCTCTTCCAGGTCCTTTGCTGTCTCTGACAGAATTACAATGTCATTGGTGAACCTCAAAGTTTTTATTTCTTCTCCATGGATTTTAATACCTACTCCGAACTTTTCTTTTGTTTCCTTTATTGCTTCCTCAATATACAGATTGAATAACATTGGGGAGAGGCTACAACCCTGTCTCTCTCCCTTCCCAAGCACTGCTTCTCTTTCGTGTCCCTTGACTCTTATAACTGCCATCTGGTTTCTGTACAAATTTCAAATAGCCTTTCGCTCTCTGTAGTTTACTCCTGCCACATTCAGAATTTGAAAGTGAGTATTCCAATGAACATTGTCAAAAGCTTTCTCTGAGTCTACAAATGCTAGAAACATAGGTTTGCCTTTCCTTAACCTTTCTTCTAAGATAAGTTGTAGGGTCAGTATTGCCTCACATATTCCAACATTTTGTACGGAATCCAAATTGATCTTCCCCAAGGTCGGCTTTTATCAGTTTTTCCACCGACCTTGGGGAAGATCTGTTTGGATTCTATAGAAATGTTGGAACACGTGAGGCAATACTGACCCTACGACTTATCATAGAAGAAAGATTAAGGAAAGGCAAACGTACATAGCAATAGTAAAATCCTTTATCAACTATGAGCTCATATTGGAACAAACTATGGTAACTACTATATTTCTTACAATTACCAAGCAACAAGTAACTGCAAAGCAGACCTAAAGTACTGAAGTTTCAGACTTCACCTAAGTAGTAACTATCATGCAGTTTTCAGTTCATTATCCTTCTTAAAATATTTGATTTAGTGTCATCAATAATTAGCACTGCAAACTAGAAACCATTTCACTAAATGATTATTTTTTATGAACAAGGTATAATCATTAACACATCTGCAACCTAATTTTTGATGATAATTGACTCATAGTGAGATTAACCATATAACAGATCTACAGATGTGTAGTTCAAATGTCCACATACCAAATTAATCTACCTAGCAGCATAACACAAAATTCTCTCAACATGTCTTTTCCCATAGCTGAAAATTTCAGTAATTCATTCCATTAAAACATTGACAAAATTTCCTGTATAAGCTTTTACATATTGTAATTAGTAATTTCCCATTATAACAGCTGAATGAATATACTGCATAATATTTCCTAGCATTAATTTAGTGTATGCTGTAATTATTGATTAATTAGTGCACATAATCACATCTCTCAGTATATACAAAAAATAGCATAAACATTTTACAACAAAAAGTATTTAGAAATATGAGGGTGGTTTACTAAGTCTGGTAAAAATGCAAGGATAATGTATGTTTCATAAGCAACTTGCCTTACTACTTGACATAATCTCCTTTGAGGGCTATACTCTTAGTCCAGCAATCCTCAAGGTTTTTCAGCCTGTTGGAAAAATTCTGCAAAACACTCACTGACTGCAACTCAAATTTCCTTATTTGATGAAAATTTCTTCCCAGAAAGCCAAAGTTTCAAGTTAAGGAACAGGAAGTAGTCATTTGAGGCTAAGACTGTCCATTGAATAGGGTGAACAAGGAACCAATTCAAAACCCATTTCATACACTTTCATGATTTTTATTACTTATGTGTGGATTGGTGAATTATTCTGCTGAAAGAGCACATTCTTGCCTTCCAGCTTTTTCTTTCAGCCAATGCATGTTTTAAATGATACATCAATGAAACATAATAGGGTCCAGTTAAGGTTCTTTCTTTTTACAGCTGATCTATGAGGATTATTCTTTGGGAATCCCACAAGACAGTGGCCATCCCCTTACTAGCTGACAAGATGGTCTTTGTCTTCTTTGGTGCACTTTACTAGTCTTTGTCCTTTGTTTTGACTGCCATTTGTCTCTAGTGTGTGCAGTTGATCCAGATTTCGTCATGTAACAAATTGGTACAAAAATTCTTGTGGATGGTGATTAAACATGGCCAGACGTGGTGTTGAAATGTTGTGCTGGATGCAATTTTGGTCAATTGTGAACAATCGCGACACCTATTTAGCACACAGCTTATTTATAGCAAATTCTTGGTGCAGTATGTCATGCACTCAGTAAGGTGACTGTAATCTCATGAATTTTTATTTGGCAGTCCTACATTACCATATCATGGATTTTATCAATGGTTTCCTTTGTGGTAATTAGATGGCTGGGCCTCATCTTTGGTGCTTGTCTGATACTGGTTAATTTCATCAATCCAAAAATAAATGGCCTTCAATCGGCATACAGTTTGTGAGAACGTCATCCAATTATATTTTGATTTGTGTGACAGTCCAACCCTGCAGATGAAAATGTTTAACAGCAGCACAGACCTTGGTTTTCTCCATTTTCAATCGTAGTGACACTGGCCAATTGAGATGAATGTTAATGGTGAACTGTCCACTGTACACTGGTGATGTAAGTCGGCCTGGATGTTTACTATTTTCAGTAAATATAACCTGTACACTTTTTATGTTATTAGTCTTCATTTATTCCACCAATTAAACACATTTCTAACAGCTAATAGACTGCCTGCCTTAACTAGGGCTAAAACTGCAGTAACTTTGTGTAAAAGGGAAAAATCTCTGACAGTTTGAACACAGGATGTGTTGCTACAAAATGTGGTGACAGGTTTTAATAAGCAAAATTTATACAGCTGATTGTAATAAGGATACTTGAAATGAATCTGGGGAATTTAGTGGGTGGATTATTTTCTATTAAAGTGTTTCCCAAGCACATTCATCATGTGAACTGATTTGTTTTAAACTGATGTACAAAATTTTCCATTTGTGCTGATCTTTGTCTAGCCATTTAATAGTTAAGAAAACGAATCAGTTTCTGAAATTAGCAGTTGATTCCAAGAAGAAAATGTTGGTAAGCAAATCAGTTTCTGAAATTAGCAGTTGATTCCAAGAAGAAAATGTTGGTCTGTAAATGTCAGTTGATGGTAATATTCTGTTAAGTTTTAAGTTATGCCGTTTTCTTATTTCCATTTGTTGTGTGGGGTCAACATTGTTCTGGGGGTTGAGGCAATTTTAGTGGCAGTTGCTGGCTGAGTGCCCTTCCTCATGCTGCCATTCCACCAAGGTTTGAATCTGTGTAATCCTATCTGCCTGCACATATAATAAGTCTGTGATCAGGTGCGAGAAAGTTTTCTAAATGTTTGTGTAGTGTCAATCAAAGATTGTACATGAGTACCAGTGTGGTATTTATCTAGTTGGATGTGAGAAATTGCCAGGCTGGCTAGCTCACTCACAGCCCTTGTCATTAATCTGTCAGGCAGATTGATCTCAGTAGGTTCACTTCCTCATACCCTTTAAGTGGTATTTTAATGTGCTTGGCGATACAGGTGAGTATGTTGTGTATGTCAACATCTGAATAAATGCAATTTATGCATGTCATTGGTAATGTGAATAGTGCAACATTGACACTGGTGCTATAGATAAGTCCAAAAATGAGGTGATTGTCTATAGCAAAGCATGAAGTGAATTTATTCAGTTGGACTCATTATTAATCCAATAAAAATTTTTGTAACTTATTAGGCAGCCATGTAGCCAGATATTTAATAGTGAAACACAGTTATGAATGCCAATATATATTTTTGACGTAGTCCCAAATCTGAAATAAGTTAATGTATTTAGTAAGTGCAATACAAGATGTACACCAACTACAAATAAAACTTCATAGTATTTACCACCTCCTCCACAATGTAATTAATCACTTGGAAGAAAATTACTTTCTGTTCAGATCCATTACTGTTGATCAAACATGGTGAATTGATAAGTACTAATTACTTAAGACAAATTTTTGAAGAAAGGTTAAAAAGTCTTGTTCTGAATTGTACCTCATTGTATTTCATTCATGCACATTTGAACATTTCAGTAAGGTGTACATCTACATTGTAAACCAGCCTGTATACGTTCGATAATTTGTGTATTCTAAGTATGTGACAGAAGTAATAGGTAAATTAAAGATCGTTTTTAGTGTTTATATGTAGCAAATTACTGGTGCAAGACCAGCATTAAATTCAAAAATCATTTCCTTGAATAGTGGGAAACATGTTTCATGTGTGAAAATAGTCTAAAATTATATTTATCATACAGTGTGAATATTAATTTTATATTTTAAATGTAATTTGTGCAGTGTTCACAGCAGAGAGAAACACACTGAAAGAATGATTTTCTTCTACCCAACATTGTAATCTTGATAAAACATAGGAGCTAATTCTGAGGTTAACTAAAGCTGTAGAAAGTAAACCAGAAAAATTGAGGTTTTCACATGGATTACAAATTAAACTGGGAGGAACATACTAGCCATGTCTGCAAAGGAATAGCATAATGTGCTGTATCATGTGGAAATGGACAGATGCAGTCAGCTGAGTATCTGAATGTGGCTTGTTTTGACCTATTTTAGTTGCACATCTCCTACAGCATGCAGTACTGGTAAATGAACATTCCAGTCACGTCAGTGAAGTTATGAAAATCTGAAGCCCAATAATCAGAACTAGCAGCAATATACAACCCAAGAAACAATTCTTTCCCTTCTGTATTAGGTTCGAGGTACTGGACATTGTAAACCTATACATCTGTACAGCATTGCTTTGTTGAAAAAAAAAACTTTAATGAATTGGACACCAAGAGAATATACACCTTCACAACACTAGATGCAAACTGGACTTGCATGTACAGCAAATTTGCATAGCATAGCATATGTATAACTTTAGTATGCTTCCAGTATCTTCTCATGGTTTCCTTCTATTATTTTCAGAGTTAAGATTTATGGTTGCTCACTGAAACATCCATTTTACATTATGGTAGAACTGTTTTGAAAGAAATATTTTCAGCGTTATGGTAGTTTATTATGTTTCTAAAAAGTGGAAGTAAAAAGGAATTCTGTTTAAAAAATATTAATTATACATTTAATGACTGAACTTATTTCTCTGTAAATGGTTAGTGGCGAATGAAGAATTCAATACTTTCCTGTATTTCAGTTGCTGTTACGCTGGATTTGGTTCCCAGCACCACCACCAAATTTGCCATGGAGGGATCCGGTACTCAAAGAAAATGAGAAGGCAGCACTAACTGCTCACTATTATTTAAGAGGGCCTCCACCAGATCCTTCTAATATTCAGTGCATAGAGGGTAGATGGAAGAAGGATCCATACTGGAGATGGATCCCATCAAATGTGAGTTGTAAAAGTGTTTTTCTACAAGTTTTTGTTTGCCTTGAATAATTGTGGTTATCAGTACTCGCCTCATGGGCCAAGGTGAAAATGTGGCTGGTTGTGAACTGTTTTTGGGTCAAAAATGGACTGTATACTCTTCTAGTCATGTTTCTTTTTGGCTCTCAATAGTCGAAGCTATGCATCCACTAGAGTAATGATTCTCGAAGATTGGAAAGTTACACATTTACAGCAACTACAGCCTCTTCATTCTCAACAACATAATTGATAGCTACACAATGCTCTGCATGTGGAAATTAAAGTCTGTGAAATGCCAAATCTGTAGGAAAGTTTGCATGTTACAATAATTTACTCTTCAAATCCTGATTCCTCATTACCATACGTCTGTTCTGGAAGAAGACTATTTCCTTTTTCCTCCAAAGCTCCTTAAAAGTTTCTTTCACTCAGTTGGCTTGCATATTATCTGCCAGTTAATGTTTTAGCCTTTCAAATCAATTACTATGAAGAATCCTTTTGAATATCAGGAAACATTGGTCATAATTTTTCTGACAAAAGAAATAACTTGCCTTCTTGTATCTGGTATGAAATGTTGAATTAAAGCCTCAATCACAGTAACAAATTGGTGCCCAACACCAGCTGGTTTCTTTTTAAAATAATTCAGATGTCCCTAAAAATTAGTTCCCACACTTAAGTCCACATTCAACAAATACAGTGTACATCTTTTACAAAGTTATCTCATAACTGATTCTTCAGCTAAAATCTAGAATAAACATTTGTTGACATACTGTCTTGGCTATTTCACATACCTTTCAGTTTTTGTCTAATTTATTGTGCATTTTCATCTTTGGTTGTCCTTTGACTATGAAAGCAATCCATTAAACGCCATGAAAATAATGGGCAGGAAGTTCTGATTGAAAATTAAGAGTTATTTAGGAATAAAGGAGATGACTCACTGAAAGGCAGGCATGCTGCATCATTGATAGGCACACAAACGAAAGGTATGGAACTTGGCTAGCTTTTGGAATGCACTTCCTTTTTCTAGCTGTAGGAAAAACACACACATGCACAAACCTGTCTGTTTACTGAGACACAGCACTTCTGCCTTTTGGTGAATCCTCTCCTTTATTCATAAATATGAGGGCTATGCCAAAAGTTTTTAGTAGAACGTGTGAAAAAAATTTATTTGTGAAAAAACATTCACAACTTTTCAAAATACTCTCCATTAACATGTGTACATTTTTCCATTCTCTGAAACCACTTAGAAAATGTCAGTCCAAGTTTCTTTTGGGATGTCACTTAGTGCACTCTCGTAAGCTGCAATGGCCTCTTCATCTGATGAAAACCGCTGCCCTCGAATTTTTTCCTTAGTCTTAGGGAACAGAAAGAAGTCACAGGGGGCCAGGTCAGGTGAATAGGGGGGATGGGGTAACACTCGCACTTTTTCCTTCTCCAGAAAGTCCATTGTTCTGGCAGCCCTGTGCACAGATGCATTGTCGTGATGCAGCAGAAGGTGCCCACTCTTGGACTTTGGATGCTGTGACTTCCATGTGGTGATGACTTTTGGAAGACAATTGTTAATGTACCATTCAGCATTGACGACGTTTGTCAAAGGTCACAGAGATGCCCGAGCTTCGTGAAAAAAGTTGCCACCATCTTTTTTCCAGAGCTCTGACTTCGTCGAACTTTTGTGGGTGGTTCCTCCCCTGGAAAGCACCACACAGAAGACTCTCTCTTCATTTCAGGGTCATAATGGTAGACACAAGTTTCATCTCCTGTGACGATAGTGTAGGTGTCTTGGGACTTCCCTCCATTGAATTTTTTGAGCATGAAACACCAGTCCACTCTCGTCTCCTTTTGGCTTTGTCAGGAAATGTGGCACCCAACGGGCACATCTCTTAGTAAGGCCTAAGTGACTAGGAACGATGGTCTGTGCTGCTGTTGATCCAATATTTAGGGTCCCTTCAATGTCACAAAATGTAAGATGTGGATCTTCTTTGGTCATTTTCCTCACAGCATCTATGTTTTCAGGAGTCACAGCTGTTGTTGGCCGACCGGGACGAGGTTCATCTTCAATTGACTGCCGACCCCTCAAAAACTCACGAAATCAGTTTCCAACTGTGGCCTTAGAAGGGAAGTTTCACCAAAAACACAAAGCAAAAAAGAATGGCATTCTTCAGCACTTAAACCCTTTTTATAATCGTAAAAAATCATGGCGCGAAAGTCGCGGCACGACAGCTCCGTCCTGCACCGTCTGACTCAGCACTGCCTATGCTTTCTTACAGCACTGTGGGGGGATCACCGCTAGCCAGGGGCTGTGCACACACCTCCCAAGGTCGAAAAACACCACTCTTTAGAATGAAAACCTCCGCCTTACTGTTTACGGGCTGCTAAAAACTTTCGACATAGCCCTTGTAACTCGTAAATGCCTTGAAAATTCAGTTGCTTTAAAGAAATGTTATTTGATGTAGAAATTGGTTTACTGATTTTATAATCTTTGGGCAATAGGCCAAAACATACAAAACAGTAAGATAGTGTGCCACATTAACAGAAAATAGTGAGAACTTTGTACGAGGAAAAAATGTAGCCCTATTTTTAATATTTCAACCAGGAAGGGATTTCCATTTGGGGTTAATGCACTGCAATAGAAAATTGCTTTCATAAAAATCAGTTTTTAATAGGTTTCTTATGTTTGTCCTCTGAATTTTCTGTCTTTTTCTTAGTTTCACTACTATCTGATACTGATGTTGCTTCTCTCTCTCACGTAACTCACATACTTACCTCAGTATTTTATGTTGCAGGGGGACGTGAGTGAAGGTGGACATTGGTATGAGTTGCCAACACCACCAGAGCCAGCTCAGGGAGCTTGGTATCTTGTTTGGCCTGCAGAGTTACCAATGAGTACTTCCCCTTTTATTCCTGGTCATGGCACATGGCTAACAGGCACATACTATGCTAAGAACAATTTGATGCCTACAATGCTATTACCTCAAAAGAACTTACCACTCATGTATATGTAACTGAAACTTTCCAAGACGATGCATTTCAAAATTAACATTGCCATTGTGCAATGTCCAGTTCAAAAGATTTGTACAAAACCTAGTTACCTGTGTTGCATAGGGTGTGCTTCTCAGAGAAAGCTTCATTCTTTGTTATTCGGAGAATTTTATGAGCTACTGCTAAGGTTTTGTCCTTGTGTTTACCATTTAACACCACTAGTAAATGGAAGTTATGTAATTGGGCAATGTATCATTTATAGCTGTGAGCTTGAATCATTGAAGCAGCAGGCATTTGGAATGGGCGTGGGAGTTTCTATATTGTAATAATATTTTCTTCTGATTGCTGAGCTAAAAATACTCCACAAAAATTGTGTGTTTGCTATGTGTAAAAAGTAAAGGCATTGATGTACATGAGTGAGACTGTTTATGCACAAGTATCCAGGTAAAGCAGATTTATGCTGGCAGTTTTCTGTTACCTCTTGTTAAGTGTTTACAGTTAATATATTTTAAAATAAATTGCCTTTATACACCAAAAATTCGTCATGTATAGAAAATCTTAACAAAGTGGAGTTGTAGTATATTTCTCCTGAATCCTTAGAAAGAAAATGACAATCTTGTCTGACAAATGGTTGTCCTGTTATGGAATGCAACAAACTCAAATATTGCCTTGTGGTTAATAAAGGAGTTGGACCATTGCTTTATACCCATCAGTACTGGCAGCTCTTTGACTTGAATTAATCAGATTTCAAATGACTGCCTCATTGTTGTGGGAAGTAAATAGTATTGCAAAACTAATGTTGTAAACCTGTCTGTTTTTTTTTTTTTTTTTTTTTTTTTTTTTAAAGTAAAGCTATATTGTTAAGTCAGTTTTTTGTCAAAGCATTCACAATGAGGTACTGATTGGTTAGTTGATTGGTTAGTTGGGAAACTTGATATTGAACTTAAAGTAAGGTTAAAGATGGGTGTTGTGGTTCAACATGCTTAGTCCACTGCTCTCAGATTTTATTTATAGAGTCCATTGCAAAATTAGTTGATGTAATTAAGATTATTATGAAAACTTGAAAATTGTTTACAAATAAAGGTATGAGTGTGAAACTCCAGTGACCCTGACTAGATTACTGTGTGTTGGTTTCAGTATTGTTAGTGTTACTGTATGTTAGTACATATTTTATGAAATGTGTAGATTCATGTAGTGATAGAATTTCATCCTTGCTATGCAATCAAAGCTATTGTTAAAATTCATACTTCATTTTGTTAATGGGAAACATACAGTTGCAAAAAATTGAGGAAGAGGAATGAAATTGGTATACTTGCATAAGTATCAGCCTGCAAAAAGCAAAAAGTGCTGCATGTTAACTGAACATAACATAAGTATAATCCACCGTAACTGGTAAGTTCATATAAGCAGGAAATCGTGCAACTCGACAGAAATAATATAGTAAAGAATGTTAAGCATATGGAACCATCAAATAAGATTATGATGTTTCAAAAACTTAAATTTTGTTTTTCACTGAGTAAATGAGCCAGCAAACAGTGTATAAACTTTAAACAGATTTAAGGCTGTACTATGGAATTGTTTTAAATTTCAAAACTGTTCCAGAAAATCTTTTCTCCAAGACAACACATTCCAGATTTTCAACACTAACATTAGTAAGTGGAATACCATGTGTAGAAACAAAATATTAAACTAGGCAAATACTTTTGTCAATTCTGGAGACAGTAAATGTCTAAATGTCACAAAAATATAATAGGTGTTCCCAATATAGTATGCTGTACTGTGATTATAATGGTAGAGGTGTGTGTGTGTGTGTGTGTGTGTGTGTGTGTGTGTGTGTGTGTGTGTGTGTGTGTGTGTTGTAAAAAAATAATGTAAATAATGTACTATTTTGGCATTGTAAATTTTGTGATGAAAAATCTGTAAATAGTTTGTGATATGTTTTTACAGAATAGTAAGTGTATGGTAAATGTAAGATGCATAAATTATTTATGGTGGCATGTTTTGTGCAATTTCTGAAATGTGAATCATAATGTCCTTTTAAATTTAATGTTTGACGAGACAAGTAAGACTGAAAGAAGTTGTCAAAGTTGATATAATCACTATGTATTGAAATCTGATGGTTATAAATTTGAATAAAGGCACTGAATGTTAATATGACAAGTGTTTCAAAGTCATTCTCAGAGTCTGTGGATTAATTCCGACAATGTTCAGAGATTACAGCCTTATTACATTAATTAATCTGCTCAACATATCAATTTGTGACTACAAGTAAATCTCTAACAGCCCCATTCTCCTGCCTGACTTCCTCTGCCTCCATTTGTGAATGGTAATAGGGAAAACAATGCTCAATTAACTTCTGTTTGAGCTTGGATTTTGTCATGTTGCATTTTGCTTTAGTAATTTATGGTCTCAAATTTTGACTAAGTCTGAAGCATAATGCTCCTCTTGCCGTGTAGGATACTGAACCTGCTTCAGCATCTCGATGATGCTGTTGCATTGATTACATGAAGCCACAAAATGTTGAAATCTGTTATATACATCGAAGTCTTAATATCTGGTATGTTTTAATTTGTTGTTTCTTTAGTTTTGTTCTCAGTCAGAATTGTGCATACCTCTAAAGTCTAGTACAGTATTTTGCACTCAAATAAGACTGCAGGCTATGGATTTCAAATTCATTGCAAGATGCAGCACACAATGCTATTGTGTAGCTGCTATTACATACTACTGCATTCACTCGCTCACATGCTCATCAGTTCCATAGGCACTGACAGAAGACTACTTTAAAGCATATGGAGTGAATTGAGGTACACGTGAATAAAAGACAAGCAAAATAGAAACTTAATCTGTGTACTACAATTTAAAAAAACTCAATATTCTGCTTAATACTGCTTGTGTCAATGTTTGTTAAGTTTAACCTAGTTAATTAGAAAAAAGCTTTTTTAACTGCTACATTCTTTGTCACTAATGGTAGCTTAATATTTACCTCACTACAATGGTATGTCTCAATAAAAAAGCCACCATTTGTAAACAGGATAGTACTACTAGACATTCAGCTTTACAATGAACACTGCTACTCATCTTCAGCTAACAGAACTTTTCTGTCCTTGAAAGTAGCTCCTCAAATTTTAAAAATAGTATTCCCAATTTTGTTGTCTTAGATGGAAGCTTATTGAAGCCCTTTGTGTTAGTTTGTGACTCCACTCTGGAGGCTAGACAGGGAGGGAAAGCTTAAAAGAAAATCATTTTTGTGTCTTGTCTTACAATTATGCACATCACCAGTCAGCTGAAACTAATGATCAGCAGGAATAAATGTACTAAGGAGAAAGTGTACAAACCTGTATGTAACCCAGTATTTCAGTTATTTATTAGCATCAGTTTATCTGAACCAGTAGCATTCTCCAATGCATATTGTTGTAGCACACAACCAGTGGTGCAAAGACGACTTGTCAATGTAGCCATAGTGCAGATACCATGTGCGTGCGTGCGTGCGTGCGTGCGTGCGTGCGTGCATGAAGATTAGATTAGTTTTTCATTCTATAGATCCGTGCTGAAGAGATCCTCGTGGATGTGGAACACATCAATATTTTTTAAAGCTGAAATAACAATACTAATAGTATGAATATATACAATACATAACTTGTTTCTATCAAAAAATTTGTCGATGGAGTAGGAGTTGGCCACTAGTCTTTCAGGATCCTTTTAAACTGATCTTTATTTTTAACTAACTTTTTTGTATTTGCTGGCAAATTATTGAAGATGAGTGCTCCTGAGTAGAGGACCCCTTTTTGGACTAAACTAAGTGCTTTTAAGTCCTTTTGCAGATCATTTTTGTTCCTGGTATTGTATGTATGAACTGAGCAGTTTGTTGGAAAAAGAGATAAATTATTGAGGACAAATTTCATTAAGGAGTAAATATACTGAGAGGCAGTAGTTAGTATACACAGTTCTTTGAAGAGGTTTCTACAGGATGTCCATGAATTTACTCCACAAATAATATGTATTACATGCTTTTGGACTCTGAAAACCTTTGACTTGAAAAGATACCCCAAAATATTATACCATATGGCATTACGGAATGAAAGTAGGCAAAGTATGCAAGCGTTTTCATTTTTATGTTGCCTACATCAGCTAACACTCGAATTGCAAATACATATTCAACTGTTTGGCTCTCTCTGCCTGCATGTGGTTGGCCATTGTCATACAATTCTGTTCGCTATGGTCCAGCTGTAAGACTCCTGCATCAGCTGTTTGCCCACCCTGTCCTAGTATGCCCATGCTCACAACTCTTTTTGTGAAACATGGTGCCACAGCCATCACAGCATTACTTACATTTCCATGCTGCAAGCCTGTCCTACTATTTCTTGCGCCCCCCCCCCCCCCTCCTCTGCCTTTCCATTGGTTAGTCAACTGGGTGCCATCCACACCTATATTTGGTTTACAGTTTTGGGCAATTTCTTTCTACCCCCCCCCCCCCCCCCCCCCCCCCCAGCACTTTACACACCTTTTCATCCTAAACTACATGGTCCCCATTGTTGGATTTGACCTTATATTCTAGATCAAAATTTCACAGAAGTGCAGATCATGCCGGGAAGATCTTCCAATATAGTGTATGTTCCACCTTTGTGCACACATCTTTGCACCCTTACTAACTGGCAATGGCAATATACACACAAACAAAGACAGTAGCCATCCCATCCCACTGGGGGGTGACATCACGTACCTGCATGGTGGTATCCCCCTAACCACATAGGGATCACACTATTGGTAGTTTTAACTGTCCACCACTTCCTGATGGAATGCTCATTTTTAACCATTTACATTCCCACTTGGGTTTGCCATCTAATTTATTGGCCATTTCATCAAATGACGCATGGACTGTCGACTGCATTTTACTTTCTATCTGCCAAATCAACATGGTGAAGGCCATTTAATGTTTAGTCTTGGAACTCTGTTTCTGTATGGTGTTCTTTCTAGCATTTTTCCACTTGCCTGTTTCTATAGTCTGGGAGACGAGTCTTTGGTATTGACAGCTCGGTAGCGTCTTTCCGTTGCCTAGCGACCGCAGGCAGGCAGCCAATGACGCCCTGACTTTGAGCGGGTACCAAGGGCCACGTTGCCGTTCTGAAACCCGGTCGCGCGCGCTTATGAAACTTACCAGTGTCTCGCATGCACGCGATGCGGTCGTTCGTCGTTTGTCTGAAGTTGAATTCGCAGTTTATTTTGTTTTTAGTGTTTCTTTGTTTGTTTCATTGTAAACAATGTCTAGTGTGGTGGGTAGTACCAGCCCAACACGAGAAGTGAAACGGAGGAAGAAAAGTGTGCTACGCACCCAGGCCCGTGAATTTGTGTGCTCTGTGAGGGATTACTTTGAGAAAGAAAAGGACAAAGGTTGGCTCTTAATTGCTGCTGCTCAGGTTGTGAAGAGAACTGCAGCAGCATTGAAAATAAGTAAGAACACTGTTGTAAAGATAGGGAAAGAACAGTATAGTGTAGATTGTGAGGAGAGTGGCACAACAAAGCTGCACACACCAGGAAAGAAGCGACCGAGAAATAAGCAGGTGAAGGGAGCAAATTTTCATTGCGTACAGTGTTGAAAGACATAGGCTTCAGCTATTCACTGTTTAACGGACGCAAAATATTAATGGAAAGGACAGATGTAGTTGCATGGCGGTGCAGATTTCTGCGCAGGATCATGGGTGTGGAATTCGAATGTATAGTGTGGTTAGATGAAACTTGGGTCAATGCCAGCCATTCTTTACGTAGAGGCTGGAATGGTGGAACGCCCGAGGGGACAATGGCAGTGCCTGTTGGCAAAGGAGGGCGTATTATTGTCTTACATGCAGGAACATCGAAAGGTTTTGTGCCAAACTGCTTCAAAATGTTTCGGTCAAAAAAGACGGGAGATTACCATGAAGAAATGAACAGTGTAGTATTTCAAGAATGGTTCGAGACATCGCTTATGACGAATCTGACAAGTCCATCAGTGATTGTTATGGACAATGCGCCTTATCATTCCGTTGTTCACGATAAGGCACCAACCTTGGCAACAAAAAAAGACGATATCATTCAGTGGTTGAAACGGCGAAAAGTAGATTTCAGAGAAGATTTAAGGAAGGCGGAACTGCTCGAAATTGTGGCACAAAAGAAACCCCAATTTCCAACATATGTAATTGACGAGATTGCTAAAAGGCACGGGCATGAAATCGTTCGGCTTCCTCCATACCACTGTCACATAAATGCAATTGAAGGAGTGTGGGCGCAGATAAACAATTACATTGCTGCAAACAATAAAAAATTCACGATCTCTGAAGTGGAAACTCTCCTTCCAGCAGCTATCAATAAAGTGACAAGCGAGACGTGGGCTAAAATTGTAAACAGCACTGCAAGTGCCATCAGAGAGGCGGCCAAAACCGAAGGGGTTGTGGAAGAATGCATCGAAAATTTAATTATACATTTGGGAGAGAGCAGTGATAGTTCGAGTAGTATGTGAGTGGTGTTTTTCCATTACAGTAACTACAACGTATTCAGGAATGTAAGGAGGGAGTTCGCTATCGATCTACGACCAGATCATCATATTGTGAGTACTTTCTTCAGATTATAACTCTTAATACACTGACCAATTATTCTGTAGCTTGTAGTAGAACAAATTAATAATGCTCATACTTAACAATGGAAACCAAAACTGCTAATGTTCAACAACTTGCGAAAATAGTTTTCATTTCACTTGTGAAGTTTAACAAATAACTTTATTATGTTTCAGCATCTTAGATACTTGTACTAAATAGCTCTTATCAGTTTTCGAGTTAATATATTTCAAGCATCAACTTTAAATAAATTCACGCGTACCAATACGACTTGTATTTTGGATCGCTTTTATTTCTGCTGCTAGAGAATGCGTGTAGCAGACAGGGCGCCGCGTGCTGTGAGCCACGTTTGGCAACAGCGCCGTCTGCCCGCCGGAACTGTCAGTACCAATCACTCGTCTCACGGACTATAGCTGTCTTGTATTATGTCAATTGGGACTGATGTGTAGTTGTTTTTTTAATTCCTCTCTGTCTTCATGTTCTCTAGTTTTGACTTGGGTGCATATGATCCCACTTGTTTTTTGTGCCCTAAATCAAATCAAAACAAAACAAAAAACATTTGGTGCCTGAACTGGAAACTCCCCAGGTGAGTCATGGAGTACATGCCCATTCATGGCTGGGTGGCACTGTAACAGCTGACTCGTACATATAATGGATTAAGTTTTCGTTTGCTGGTGGGAAGATGGCCCCAGCAGTTTCTTCTGAAAAGGAAAAAAACTTACTGTGTGGGGAGCGATGCCCCCAAAGCGTTTCCTCCTTGGCTATGCTGTGGGAGGAACATAGAGCTGAGAGAGAATACATAGTGGTGAAAGCACTTACAGATTTACCTCAAGAACTCTGATGTGAATCTTGATGGTCTTTATTCCCAAAAAATTGATATTCAGGATGTGTGATGTCCAAAAACCAGTCATGAAATATGAGACATTCTTAGTGCAAACTGTTGGGACATACTACACATCTTCTGAATGAGACTATTGAGGAAACTTGTATTAGTTTCAGAGGGAAATGGGCCTTCAAAATTCACATCAGAGAGAGAGAGAGAGAGAGAGAGAGAGAGAGAGAGAGAGAGAGAGAGAGAGAGAGGAAAAGTATGGATCGAAGACTGAATTACTTTGCAATGCTCACACATTTTATTTTTGCTGTGGGATACCCTGCGTAAGCAAAAATAAAATTCAGAGTGAAGGCTCACTTCTTTCGAACATACTCACTTTTGTTGGCAAACATGGGAAAACAAAAGAGAAGTAACTACTGGATTGCTTGCTGTGAAATGATTAGAGCCTGTGACATCAAGATTTGTTTGCCAGCCTCACAAATTACTCACCACCACCTCTGAAAAAAACAACAAATATGATACTTTTATCCACAATGTGTGATTCAGAAACCATAAATCCTGGTACACACACATCTGATGTGTTGATTTCTGTAATTTGATGAAAGGAGTTGATTGTTTTGATAGAATGTGTTACACTTACACAACAGAAAGGTGCTCTTGTTGGAGGCCCAAGTAATATTTTTATAGCATACTCAATACAACAGTTGTAAAAAATTGGATTTTAATCACCTTAGCTGAAAGTAAATTGTTTTGAAGATTTTTTGAAAAATCTTGCATACAGTTTGGCTAAAACTCGTATGAAGTTAAGGCAAGCCAGTGTGAGGATAGGAGAACCCATTGTCTGGAAATAGAGACAGTTCTAGGAACTAAAAAAGATACCAGTTGCCCAGTCTGTGGTCTGCCACTGCTTGAGAAAATGAGATGCCACATGTGACAGAAAAAAGGAATAGAAACCCAACAAAACATGCACCATATGTAACCATCCAATTTGCAAAGAACATGAAAAATTAAGTTAATCATGTTTGATGTGTGATTCAACTGATTTACAAAAAAAAAATCTGGGCAAATTGGATCTGTGATGGAAGTTTGCAATATTAGTTTGTTACCATTTTTATAAGTTTATAGAACGGTCGAGCTTATAACTCTTTCTAAGTCCATTTTTTATATAGTCAGCATTAATTTTCACTTCATCTCTGAGAAGGTAATTTCCAAAAAAGTTCCAGTTCTATTCAAAGTTTGTTCAGGGTATGTTTGGTACCAATATAGTACTTCAAGTTTACATATTTTTCTACATCTGATTTTGATAATCAGTATAGTTGCTTGTAATTCATTTTTGACAGCAAAACACAATAAACAAGCATATTACATATAACTTTTTAAAATATTACTGGCGTAGGATGTAGTAATTACATTAAGCCAAACATTTAAATAATTTAAGTCAATCCAATTAACATGTTTATAGTCCAGTGTCGCTGCCTGTTTCTGCAACATCTACATTTTCCATCACTTCACTAATATTTGCACTACCCACAGCACTATTCCCTATAGATATATTTTCATGGAATTCCCTGGCATTATCGCATATTTCAGTGAACTTCATCAACTCTGTCATACCTTGAGTGTTTTCTGTACTGACATGATTCATCATTTTCATTTTTTGGTCTGCATCCATCTCTCTCAAGGATTTTTGCCCTCTCTTGAGGATCTCTATGACAGTTGCCTCCCCACAACATGTACTCATTTATCTGATGGAAATTTCAACCTTGAAGTTGCAATGCTTCTTTGCACTAAATGAAATGGGCTTTAGCAATGCTGAAAGGCAATTTGGACTTCAAAGTATGATGTTTTGATGACTGTCTGATGTGATTACGTGACACTGGCACCAGAAATGTGAGTGGGGTCGTGGCAGACCCCACTTTCTCCAAAGTATTCTGTTCTCTAACATGGGTGACAGAGTGTTAAGAACCATGCCTACTATAAAAGAGCATCAGATGGAGTCGGCCTACAGTGAACACAGGCTATTTGGTACATCTTTGGAGGCTGTGACTGTTTGTGGAAGAAGTCTCTGGGTTTTACTGTCTATAATTTGTACCTCCCTCTCAATAGTAAAGTGACTGAGTGTCTGTGAATGCATTGTCTGCACTGACTACTCAGCACCCTCACCCTTCCTAATTTTGGGTAACTTCAGTACCCATAATCCTTTTATGGAATGGTGCCAAGTCCACTGGCTGCAGCAATGTTATCAAAAACTTGCTCACAGAGCTCAATCTTTGTCTCTTGAAAGTTGGTGCCTTCACACATCTCATTGTGACATATGGCTCTTACTCAGTCATAGAACTTTGTTTGCAGCCCTGGTTTTCTCTCCTACATCCTGATCATCCTGTCCGTCTCTCAACATTTCAACTGGATGTCCACCCAGATGGCCTCTCATTGATGCTGACTGAACCTTCACCTCTGCCATCACACTTAGCACCGTGCCACATGAGGTATCAATGTGGCTGTCCCACAACCACAACCATCCAATCAGCAGCTGACTTGATCTCTTATTTCTTGGGAATCCCCCCTCCCCGTCAGAACCAACTCCGAAATCTCTGTGGCTATTAGAGATTTTAGGTGGGCTGTCCAATGCCATAAGCAACATTCATCAATGGAGCACCTTACTGTCTTTAAATGGCACTGTCCACAGGTCCGCCACATAGTAAAATGACAGAAACAAGAATGCTGGGAATGGTACATTACTATCATTGGACCGCATACCCCTCCTACTCAGTTTTGGGCAAAGATTCAGTGCCTCTAAGGACATCAGTCCCTCATAGTTGTACCTGGTATCTCCTTGAATGATGATGTCTCCTGTCCTAGACACTGTTACTGAACATTTTGTGCCGGCCGCGGTGGTCTCGCGGTTCTAGGCGCTCAGTCCGGAGCCGCGCGACTGCTACGGTCGCAGGTTCGAGTCCTGCCTCGGGCATGGATGTGTGTGATGTCCTTAGGTTAGTTAGGTTTAAGTAGTTCTAAGTTCTAGGGGTCTGATGACCTCAGAAGTTAACTCCCATAGTGCGCAGAGCCATTTGAACCATTTTTTGAACATTTTGCTCTGCATTATGCTGATGCCTACATCTTATGCGAACTATCATGCGGAGCAAAGTCACTTACCCTCCACTACACACCACCTTAACATAACCCAATGTGTCACAAAATACTTACTCATAAGCTCACACTCAGATCAGAGGTGATGCAGGATGAAGATCATCTGTCTCTTGGTGGACGAGTGGCTGCAAACAGGAGTGAGATGGCAATGGGGTCAAACTGAGATTTTTCAGGTCTCTGTTGTTGGAGACAGAACAGAATATGCTTACTAGATTCTACAATGAATTAGCAAAACAAATGGCTACCCTGCCCTATAACTTTATTAGGATATGGGTGTGCACAGTAACACATGGTACCACAGACCACAAACCATGCAAGTGCCAGATTCTATCACTCTAACTGGTACCCTTAGGTTCAAGTACTCATCGCAATGAAAGTGACTTATTTATAATGTAAATCAGTAACCCTAATACATCGGGTAAGGATGTATGGTGGAGAATGACCTGGACAGGAATAGGGAAGGGGGTTGATAGAGAGAGAGCGAGAGAGAGAGAGAGAGAGAGAGAGAGAGAGAGAGGATGAGATGTACGGTGAGGAGGTGATGGGCAGAGAGAGTGAAGAGGAGATGGACCAATGGATGTGCACATTATATGTGCCATACATGTATGCAGGTGAAGCTGTAGGGAAAAAAACTAGTCTGTCTATATCTATATCTTTATAATAGAAGGAAACATTCCACGTGGGAAAAATTATATATAAAAACAAAGATGAGGTGACTTACCGAACGAAAGCGCTGGCAGGTCGATAGATACACAAACATACACACAAAATTCAAGCTTTCGCAACAAACTGTTGCCTCATCAGGAAAGAGGGAAGGAGAGGGGAAGACGAAAGGAAGTGGGTTTTAAGGGAGAGGGTAAGGAGTCATTCCAATCCCGGGAGCGGAAAGACTTACCTTAGGGGGAAAAAAGGACAGGTATACACTCGCACACACGCACATATCCATCCACACATACAGACACAAGCAGACATATTTAAAGACAAAGAGTTTGGGCAGAGATGTCAGTCGAGGCAGAAGTGTAGAGGCAAAGAAGTTGTTGAAAGACAGGTGAGGTATGAGTGGCGGCAACTTGAAATTAGCGGAGATTGAGGCCTGGCGGATGACGAGAAGAGAGGATATACTGAAGGGCAAGTTCCCATCTCCGGAGTTCGGATAGGTTGGTGTTGGTGGGAAGTATCCAGATAACCCGGACGGTGTAACACTGTGCCAAGATGTGCTGGCTGTGCACCAAGGCATGTTTAGCCACAGGGTGATCCTCATTACCAACAAACACTGTCTGCCTGTGTCCATTCATGCGAATGGACAGTTTGTTGCTGGTTATTCCCACATAGAATGCATCACAGTGTATATATCTTGATATTCATAAAGTTCAGAATGTGTGTTTGCATCTGGGAACTTCTCCCAGGCCCCTAGACCAAAGTGCACCAAATATGGCACACCAAGTCCTTTCCCAAAAGAACCAACATAGGGGGATTTATAATGCTCTTGATCTGCTATTTATGGGTATGCAGACATGCATAATTTTGTAGTCCCTGTCATATAGACTGTACTACATGGTAACTGTGTTGCTTGGGTGTACGATCGAGCTGCCTTATCGACCCTTGTTTGCAGGGCAACCTAAAATTCAGGGTAAGAAATGGTTTTCCAGTCCATGATGTGTAGGCTGCCCAGGGCAACAGGCATGTTGTGTTGGAGTAGTATCAGCCTGTTTTGCATGGCAGTTTACATGCCATGGGAAAAAAGGGATTTCCAAGACCTTGGTATAAAGGCTTTGCTGCACGATAGCCATGTTTTGGGAGTAGTACCGGCCCACTTTATCAACCTCTTTTGCAAGTGTTACATCACAGATAATTAGGCCCTGATGATGTTTTTGTACCCCACACACACGCGCGCGCGCACACACACACACACACACACACACACACACACACACACACACACACACACACACACACACACACACACGAGAGAGAGAGAGAGAGAGAGAGAGAGAGAGAGAGAGAGAGAGAGAAGGTGGAAGATGGGATGTAAATGAGAGGGGTGGGTGAGACAGACAGAAAGAGGGGAAGGGATGGACGATGAGAGGTGGGAGAATGAGATGGAGAGAGAGGGAGGTGAGGAGGTGGTGAGCAGAGAGAGAGAGGAGAGAAGAGGAGAGGAGGAGATAGACAAGAGGAGGAGATAGACAAGAGACGTGCGACATCTTTCCCCAAGAGAACCAACATAGTTGGGGGGGGGGGGGGGGGTTATAACACTCTTAACTCTAATATTTACAGAGATACAGACATGCATTTCTTTAAGCCCCTTCTGTGTAGGATGCCCTGCTTGACAGATCTGTTGTGTGAGAATTGCACTGACCTGCATTATTGACCTGTCCTGCAATGCAACCTTCACATCAGGCCCCCTTTAAGCAATCAGGTAGGCAACCCACCATACAGGGATATCTTATCTCCACCCGGCATAAGCCCATCCATTCCTGTCTTTCTGAAGACAACAGCATGTCGTTTCTGAGGTGATGACCATCAGTACAGCACAGCAAGCATGCTACATACATTGAAATTACACACCTGGAGATTGCTCCATGTCTGTAGTTACTGGCTCTTAGTGCAGTCACATACCGCTTTTTTCATCCAATGTGAAATACCTACATGTTTCCATCACCAATGTACTTATGCCCAAATGCTACATTCATTATGTCCTTGGCAAGGATCATGTACTACACTGCATGATGTGACTGAATGGCACTGACATGTCCTAGCATCAGACTTGAACAACCATCACAACTCCCCTCCTACAAAACATGCAACATGCCAAGATGAAAGCACATCCCAATAAGTCAAGTATGTCCCTCTGTCTAAAGCAAAATAATGTTAAGTGTACAGGAACATCTTGAGGACACGGAATGACATCATGCTGCAACATGCAGTGTGTTTATGTCTGCCAATGACTGGGCAGTGAGGTTTCAGTTGCTAACACATTTTATGTCCCACTCACGAGCACATGAGACTCTGCTACAGCTTGAGACATGCTTAAAAAAAATGAGACATCATCAGGCAGAGGTGCATCCACATCTCATTATGCTGACCTATCATCAAAAAGCGGTGGCAGAACACACACATAAAAGACTGTTGTGATTGGTGATCTTTCAGAGCCAGTGGCTCCTTCTTCAGGCAGAAGGGTTGAAGGGGAAGGAAGAAGACTGAAGGAAAAGGACTGGAGAGGTCCAGGAAAAGGGGTAGATTTTGGGAAAGTCACCCAGAAATGTGGGTCAGGGGAGACTTACCGTACGGGATGAGAAGGAAAGACTGATTGTTGGGGACTGCATTGGATGAGATTTGAAAACCTGAGAGCTTAAAAGTGGAAGACAGGGTAATATGCAAGACAGAAATTACTACTAAAACATCATACACAAGTTAATAAGAGCGAGTAAGCTACTCATAAGTGCATTGTACATAACAGAAGTGGGAGGGGGCGGTGAAAAATAGATGGGAAATGTGGTGTCACCGCCAGACACCACACTTGCTAGGTGGTAGCTTTTAAATCGTCCGTGGTCCGCTAGTATACAACGGACCCGCGTGTCGCCACTGTCAGTAATTGCAGACCGAGCGCCGCCACACGGCAGGTCTAGAGAGACTTACTAGCACTTGCCCCAGTTGTACAGCCAACGTTGCTAGCCATGGTTCACTGACAATCACGCTCTCATTTGCCGAGACGATAGTTAGCATAGCCTTCAGCTAAGTCATTTGCTACGACCTAGCAAGGCGCCATCTCCAAGTATATTGAAATGGAGATTATATCTGTACAAGAGCGTTGTTATACAATTATGGATTAAAGTTAAGTATTCCAGAAGCTATGTACTTTTCTTTGTAGCATTCATTACGTATCCTGTTTCAGACCTCACGCCAGCCTGCGTGAGTTTAAGTGCATGCCTTTCGGTTACCCGTCACTGTGGATTGGCTGTCTTGCCAGTCCACAACAGGAAATACAATGAAAGATGTAGAAAACTAAAACAGAGAGTGGTTACAATGAAGAAAAGCTGAGTTGCAAGAGATGAACATAAATTAAGGCCAGGTGGGTTTTCATTGTTATATTGACCTATCATTACGTAATTTATGAGATATGTGCTGAGATACTAATTGTTTGTGTGGGTGAAATGTCAGCAGTATGCTCACACTGTAGAACAGAAGGGTTTCCTGATGAACCATGTGGCATGTATTGTAGGAATGGCCATGTTAAACTGCCTCCCCAGTGCACCATCAACCAAATTACATGCATTGACACAAGGGGACATGCCACAGTCAAAACATTTCTTACAGCACATATGAAAATACAATGCAGCATTCCAGATGACATTGTTTGGTACAACAGCACCACATGTGCACATTGCAATGGCCACCACATTCAAGATCCATGAGTGGATATATAACCAAGTAGAGTCCATGTTGCCACAGGAAGGGAATACACCAAAATACCTACAACTATATTTCCTAGGTAACGAGGTCCTCAAGGTAGACAGACCCTGGCACATGTTGTGAGATTTTGATTACATTACAAAAAATGCTGCTGACACAACTGACTAACTGCATAATTTAAAACAGACTGAGAACATATTCTGAGTGTTGAGCATCTGTGGACTGAAGTGAGCTGAAACTGACACTCAAACTTCTTGCCCGAGAGGACCAACAGAGGGAGCTTTGCAGAACACACTAGCTTTAATATTTAAGGAGATACAGATGTGTGTTTTTTTAGGCCCCTGCACAGGTGTGCTGTGTGGGAATACTACCTGCTTCGCAGGTCATCCTACACATCAGGGGTTTTTCCAGCCCCAACGTATAGGCCGCTGAGCACAAGGAGTGTGTTGTGTTGGAACAGTATTGGCCTGCTTTATGAGCCTGCTTTGCATGGAAGCCTACATGTCATAGGAAAAAAAATTTTTCATGCCCTTGGCGTATAGGCTTTGCTGCTTGAGAGGTATGTTGTGGGAGCAGTACCAGTCCACTTTATCCACCTCTTTTACATGGGCTACACATGCAGACGAGTATGTCTGGAGGGGGGGGGGGAGATTGAAATGCATAGAGGAGGATATGGACATGGAGAGGGAGAGGGGAGGTAGGAAGAGATCGATACAGAGAGAGCGGGATGAGGGTATGGCTGTAGGGAGAGGGGGAAGGAGGAGATGTAAAGACAGAGGGGGATAGGAAGAGAAGATGGACAGAGAGAGAGGATGGAGGACAAGATGGATGGAGAGAGGGGGGATGAGATGGACAGAAAGAAAGAAGGGAATGGACAGAAAGAGGTGGAAGGATGAGATGGGCAGGTAGGGAGGTGAAGATGTGATGGGCAGAGAGAGAGAGAGAGAGAGAGAGAGAGAGAGAGAGAGAGAGAGATGAGAGGGGGAGATAGACCAAGGAATGTGTGCACTATATGTGATATACATGGATGCATGCAGGTTGAGATGGGTAGAGAAGGGGATGGACAGAGTGAGGGGGAGGCAGAGATGTATAGGGAGAGGATAGGATGGGAAGTGGCATGTGGCAGGTGGAAGATGTAGAGGGGCAGTGATCAGTTGGAAAAGAAAAGTGGGAGGTGAAAATGGAAACAGAGGGGTGGAGAAGGATATGGTCAGAGGGAGGCGAGGGAGAAAAATATGGTCAGGTGGAGGGAGTGGAGAAAATTGACAAAAAGAGGGGGAGGAGGAGATCAAGAGAGTGAGACAGACAAATAGAGGTGGGAGGGTGGGAGGTTCAAGTGGACAGAGGGAGGAAGAGGTGGGCACAAAGAGGGTGAGGAGGAGGTGATTGCAATACGTGGGTATCAAATGGATACATGGATAAAAGTATGGGGAAAGGCTAGTTTAGTTGAATATATGTTCACTCACCTAGTATCTCCTGTGCACCACTGGTTATCTGATGCTGCTGTCTGAAACCCTTCTCTGTCTGAAATTCTCCTTTACCTGTATGTTGAAGACCTCTATATATGGCATTTAGAAATGTTTACTTACAAGTGGCATGTGACTGTGTTGCTTTTTATCTCCAATGCACAATCAGTAAGCATGAAATCAGTGCTTTCTAAATACAGATGACCTCTTAGTGGACTGATGAAATCAGCTTGCACTGTACAACTACTCTACCTAAGTTACAAGGCTTATTGCTAATATTCATACACAGGTGAATAGCAGCCCTTTATGATTCTATCATTACAACTTCCATACTGAGATAATGTTAATCCTCAAACAGTAGACACTAATTTTACACTTCTTCCTGACTCAAGTTATATTAGTGTGTACATCTGCATGCATAAATGAATGGGTTTCTCTTTCCTTTTAACAATACATAGATTTTTCCATTGATACAATTAATACATCCCTGAAACACAAATAAGTACAATAAATAAAAATTCCCATTAATTTTGTCATCGCACTTGTCTTATTTCCACTCCCTGCTCCATGTCTGAGATGTCTAAGCATCACTTCTGTGATTATGGGTAGGGGAGGGGCTAGGGAGTGGTGGTTACCAACATACAGGTAGAAATGCATGTTTTCCAGTTGGATTTCTGTGTTTTCACTACTATTTTGTATAATCCTAACTTAGTTTTTAATTCATTCACATGCTGTCCTATTCCTCACAACTGCCGCTGCTGCCAGAGTTAAACTAATAGAGGCAAAGTGACTGTGAGGGGGAGAGGGGGGGGGGGGGTCAACCTGTCTCAGAGGACTGATCACAATGCCTCCCACATCTATATCTTTCGAACTGCTGTACATAAGACATTCCTTAAATAGTTTTAAGATGAAATTTAGCCTGTTCTATTTCCTTTATATTTCAGGACACATCAACACAATTTTATCAGAAACACAAATCTCTGAGGTTAAAAGAACTCTTTTTAATCTGTTTGTATGCATCATTATGAATTTCTTATTTGTTGACTGGAGGCCAACATTTGGTTCACAAGTCCTTACGACATGAAAAGGCCCTCTCCATGGGTTAGTTAATGTCTTTGATTCCCCTTTTTGCATACTTTTGTTGTGTAATAACACATTTGTCTCCCACCTCGTTTTCCTTAGGGTTTTTTAGTGCACTCATAATGTTCCTTATTCTTCTCCTTACATTCATTGATAAAACTCTTAGCCATCTGATGGATCTGGTGCATCCCTTACTTTAGTTCTGTTATGTAATCATTGCAATTGTATTGTACTTTGGCCAGGTCTCACTGCAGGATCCTGGGGATGTAGCATATGCTCCCGAAAAATAACTCAAAAGGTGTGAACCCTGTTGATGAACACAGTGTGGTTTTATATACAAACATAGCAAAATTCATTCATTCATCCCAGTTTTTCTGCTTTGTTCTGACATAATGGTGTAGATGTTCTGTCAGTGTTTGATGTGTTCTTTCAAGTACTTAGGAAGTTTGTTCCTTGGTCATTCAGTAATACTGATGGTATTCGATAATTCCAAATTATTCTTTTACTAAGACTTGTGCTATTGTTTCAGCATCCTGTTGCTTTATAGGCTCTACTACAACATTAGCATGTATCTGTGTTATCTGAAGAAGTCTGACTATGTTGATATCACAATGAGTCAATACCTGGTAGATGTTTCAATCAGCACTAAGGGTATTCTCATTCCACCTTCCACCTACTAGTGTATCAACAAGATGCTTCAGAATAAGTCATTTCTCCTCTACTCACTGTTTGCTGGTTGTCTTGTTCTTCCTCATCAGCCTCTTTCATATTCCTAATGACTGAAGCTGGGTATTCTGGCATGCAAAGCAACCTATCTGGTAGTGTGTTTTGTGATCCCACTATGTTTATTCTTCCAAAGTCACATTCTGCCAGTTGAATTTCATTAACCTTGATGACAAATCGCCTGTATGCACCAACCATTTCCAGGATTTGTGATAGGTACATACAATGAATTTTATTCCATACACATAAGGATGGTAGTGCTTCACTGCCCATTTTGCTTATTTTTTTCATAGTTCCACACAACTTCTTCCTGTTTTCTCGATTGATCTGTGTTCTGTTTTTCAAGGCCTATCCACTGTGCCAACTTATAACTAAATCTGAGGGGGGTGCGATGGGGAGGTTCCCTTGTTAGAATCAGGCAAAGGTCCATAAACGTCCACAGACATGAGATGTACGTTACTATCAAGCACATTGTTTTGCATATGGCCTCTGCTTGTTTGGTTACCTTCACTCTTTGACATCTGTCACAGCTGGCAATCTCCTTCTTGACTCTTCTTCCTATGTTATAAAAAAATTGATGTTTCCTTGAATCTTTTGTGTACATTTGGTTGATCCACAATGACCTAAACTCACATGTGTATAAGTAATCAAAGTATCAATACATTGTTCCGCTCAATATAGTTTCCAATCATCTGAGTCAGTCTTACTGTTCCAGAATAAAATACCCTTGTGTAACTTAAAGTATTGTTCTGTCTTTTCTCCTCTTTTCTTACTCAACATGCTCTTAACCAATTTCCAATTTTGATCATGATTTTGATATCTGTGAATGTCTTTGCAAATTTTCAAGATCTCTATTTCCTCTTTCACACCTCTCAAGTACATAAGTTTAAACACTTTCTCTCCTTCTCCATAATTGTTAGCTGATTCACTCCCTAAAGGTAGCCTAGACAAAACATCAGCAACTACATTGTCTGTGCCCTTAATGTATCTGATTTCATAATTGAACTGCTGTATAAACAAAGTCCAACAAGTAATTCTGTTATGGTACAGCTTACACACCTGGAGATAACGTAACACTTTGTAATCACTATAGATGATGACTTTGTGACCTAGTAAATAATTTTTTAACTTGTTGAACACCCAATTAACAGCCAAAAGTTATTTCTCAGCTACAGCAAATGCCCTTTCATGCTTCTGCAAGAGATCTATGTTCAATAACACCTTCAGGCAACCAAACCAACATCACTACTGTCTATCATAATACAAAAAGGAAGAGACAAATCTGGTCTGAACAATATCTGACTTTTATACAACTGTCCTTTGATCTCATCAAAAGCATCCTGAAATTTCTGATTCCAATCCCAAACAGTATTCTTCTTCATAAGTTCACACAGCCATGGAGCATTCAAAGCTTGGCTGCCACAAAATTTTCTATAGAATCCAGTTAACCCCAAAAATGATTTCAGCTTTTTTTCTGGAGGAGTAAGAAAATT
This sequence comes from Schistocerca americana, assembly GCF_021461395.2. Classification (NCBI taxonomy): domain Eukaryota; kingdom Metazoa; phylum Arthropoda; class Insecta; order Orthoptera; family Acrididae; genus Schistocerca; species Schistocerca americana. The sequence goes on along the minus strand of NC_060120.1, from coordinate 866,930,035 downwards.
AGCAGTAGCACCAAGTTCCTCTTTATCAGGTGCAGTTCCTTTCTCAGCTGTAACATGTCCTAAAAATTTAACTTCTTTCACATCAAACTGACATTTACCTATTTTCAAAGTCATACCTCCTGATTCCAATTCTGAAAACATATATTTTAACAGATCCAAATGTTGTTCCCAATTCTTTTCAGTTACCAAAATGTCATCAACATACACAATTAATTCTGAACTCACTTCACTTCCCAAGACAGAATCCAGAGATCGTATGGATTCAGCTTCAGATACATTTAGCCCAAATGGCACCACATAGGATTGAAAACACTTACCACCATACAAAAATGCAGTATTCTTTCTAGAATTAATTTCAAGTGGGATCTGGTGAAATCCAGAGGACAAGTCCAAACTACTCATGAATTTTACATAATCAGATTTGTGTAACAGCTCGTTCACGCTCTCAGGATGGTCATTCTCTCTGATAAGAAACTTATTAAGATGTCCAGAGTCCAAAACAATTCTCACTCCACCATTTCTCTTACTTACCACAACCAAAGGATTATTGTAAGCACTCCTACTTCTCTCGAATACCCCCCCCCCCCCCTCCCCACATTTCCATTTTCTCAATTTCTTTCTCAACATATTTTCTTTTTGAAAATGGTACATTATATGGCTTGAGAAAGAAAGGTTGATGATCTCTAAGGTAAAGAATGCACTGATAGCCTTTCACTTTCCCTGGTCTTTAACTAAACACATTTCCAAACACCAATGGCACATTCCTAAGTTGTTCCTTTTGTTGGTCATTAAGAGTTGTAGCTTCCCTCACTGTAGAATCTACTACACTTTCAAAATCCTGATCCTCAGGTTCATCAAAATTTATATTATCATCAGACACCTGATACTCAGCTTGGTCCACAGTTTAAAATACAGAAATTAGTTTTTACATAAGTATTACTTTTAGGTTCCAAAATAAACAATTCTTTATAATTCCATCCAAAACCAGCCACAACTTTTACTATCCAATTCATGCCGAGAATTATATTTCCTTCCAGACTAGGGATCACTAAGCATCCATGTACAAAGGTCTTGTCTTCTATACTAAAAGTTAAAAGTGCCTGAGATTTTACCAGTTTGTTTTGCTTACCTGTAGCTCCTCTTACCTTTACACCTACAATGACCATATCCACAAATTACTTGTTATACTTGATCTTGTCTCTAAATTGTTCAGATATACCACAAATCAGGCTACCTGTATCACTCAGACAGTTACATTGCCACTGATCTATCATATTGTAAAAATTGTTCAAGAGAATTGTCAGGTCCGTGTACTAAATCCCATTGCAATCTTTCTGGTAATCTCCTTTTAAGTGCCTTAGTCAACATCATTTTGTCAAATGGTTTGTCAAGGTGTGCTAATTTTTAAGTTGGTTCTTACAAAATACATTCAAAGTGCCATCACTATTCCTATAATATGGACTATTCAAAAATTCACTTTTGATTTTCCACTGTTTGGCTTCTGACCAAAGTTTATTTAAAAAACTTCTCTCAAAACTCTGATATGTTTCCCTTTGACTTAAATTACCCATGCCAGAGCTCTGCCTTCAAGGCATCTTTTAACAAATTTAATTTTTTTATAACAAATTTAATTTTTTGATTGTCTTTCATGCCTGACACAAAACTATCTCTACAGTGGTGCAGAAAATCCACTGGATGTAAATTATCTGATGGAAAACTTCAGATAGAAGTGTTGGACCATACAATACCATTGTTTGCTCACAGACTGTGGTTCAAACAAATTTCCTAAACTGTTGAAACTTTTTGATCTAAAACAGTTACCTTGGTCTGCATATTGTTTTCTACATTTAAAATTTTTGGCGACATTTTGTTGGGTTTTTTCTGCTACAGCCTTCTGTTCTACTTGTTGTCATCAACATTCTTTGATTGTTTCACTTATTCAGCTACAAACTCATTTTCCAAAACAATAAACTTATTTTCTAAAACATTAACATTTTCATTCACAATTTTAAAACCCTCTGACGACCTATTTTTTTAACTCTGTAACTTGATTAGCAAGTAGACCTATCTGATCTTGTACTCTGCCCATTTTGCTATTGCTTTCAGGTCTTATTTCAGTTAATTTATCATTAACTGCCCTAAATTTGCTATTGTTATCTGTCTTCATTTCCTCTAGTTTTGCCAAAATTAACTGCAAAATATCAGTTTTTGCTGTTTCTTTACTGATTATGATTTCTCTTGGCTCAGACATATCCTGACTGGATCCTACAGCTTTCATTTCTACCTCACTTTAGCTTTTGTCCCTATTCATTTTGTTAAAAAGCACATGAGCCCACAAAAAAATTAACTTCACAAATAGTCTGTACTTATTTTTCCTTTTAGATGTACCTGGTTGTAGTTGTAAAGTCCTTTTCACTTTCATTCACTCTGGTACATCATTGCTAGTAGTACATCATCACTGTTGGTATGATTTGCTTTGTTGGTCAGCCTTTGGTGTTTTGCTTCATGTGATCGAAAATTTATTCATACATAAATTGTAAACAAAATAAAGCACTTTCTTTTCTGCAACAGACAAAACTTCATTATTAATTAATCACAGACGATGCCCACACTAGTGATCCATCTCCCCCTTTCCTAGTTCCAGCTATTGTCCACTATGGTAAAGTCTTTTCTGAAGATTTGAGAGGAGTAAGATTTACAGTAAACTTTTTAGTTTACTTATCTTTTCTTGCACAGTTGGCTCCAGTTCTTCATGTCTAAGGGTCCGATTCTTGAATCTGAAATTCTCACATTTTAGGTTCTCATGGTTAATTGATCTCAATAATTCTGAAAAATGTCTTTGCAGAATTTTTGATTTTACACTAATTTATTTTGTTACATTTTAATATATCACACAGTCTTTTGAATTTTCACATTAACTAAGCTGAAATTACTTTGTTCACCCAAAACACAAAAATACGTCCCATCACATCAGAGGCATGCTTACTACTCCTTCACTCTGTGGTAATAACAATATTCCAAAGGGTGTACAATTTTTCTTGACAAATGCATTTCTATTAAGTTCAATTATTATTTTGTAAATGACTCCAGAAACAAACATAATAAACAGTACTAGATTACATAATTAATAATAGAAATTTTGAGTGTGCCAAAAATTTTGTAATTTCAAATGGTTCTAAAAAACAATTTGTAACAACAAAAATAAAGTAATTCCTTTTTGTAAATTTTAGCTCAAAATATAACATATTGTGTATAAAATTACATGAAATTTTTCAGAAAAACAGCTGAGATAATATTGACCTATCCAAAATTCAAAAAATATTACTGGTATCGATTACTACTGTTGAGGAAAAGTAATGCTTGAGGAGAATACCCCTTTACACACTCTTCTAATGTAGGTCCAAACATGATAACATTATTTAAATATGCAAATGTCTTGTGTCCTGCAGTCCAGTTAGTACTTTGTCCATCAGTCTCCGAAAAATGGCTCCACTACTATTATTCCCAACAGTAAGCATTTTTGTTCATAATGCCCTTCTGGAGTAGAGAAGGCTGTTTTCTCACTATCATCCTCTTCCAAAAGTATCTGGTAGTAATTCTGTGCACAGCCTAAAGTGGTGAAGGACTTGCCTTTTCCTAAACTACCTAACATCTCATCAGTAAGGGATAGTGGAAAACCATGCTAATAAAGTTGTCATTCAGTCTCTGATAGTCCAAAAATGTTCTCCACCTTCTCTTCCCTGAAGTGTTCATATTCTTCAGAATCATCAGTGATGGAAAATTTCACCTACTTGTGTTTAGCATAATGATAACTTCCCTTAATACTGAATCTATCTCATTTCAGATGACACTCTTTTGCGCCTCTGGTAGTCAATGCAGCAGAATATTCATCACTTTTCCTTGCATCCCTGGTTTCAACTTAATTTCATGCTTCAGCATCTCAGTACATGTTAATCTATCTCTAGGCAGGTGAAATATATCCTGATATGCAATACACAGTTTGAGAATCGAAGCCCTTTCTTTTTTGTTTAAGTGATCCATTCAAAGCATTTTCCTTTAGTCTGCTTATCCATAACCTGAAAGTGTACTATGCACATGGCATTTTTTGCCTTCTCCCAAGATAGATACTGTTTCTGTCTTCACCTCGGGATACTCAAGTATAACTTCTTCTTCTGAAGTATTCAAAATATTAGTGACACAAGTGCTTCTCTGCATGGTAGACAAGGCTGCAGGCAAATATATGACTGATTGCAGCTGCTGCTTCTCAGTTATTCCTTTAGTCAGATCTGTGTTTTACACTTTAATCCTTAAAATCTTTTCTTCTCATGGTCATTTTCTGTATAATGTCTCATAGGCTCTCTTTCCTTTCCATCTGTTCCTCATCTTTGCTCCTTGTTTCCCTTAGATGCAGAACCCTGTTGCTTCTTATTTCTTCTGGTTTCTCACTCCAGAGGTCTCTCTTCTCTGTTGGCTTTGTGTCTGATCCTACCTGGATTCCTGCTGAAACCTCTAGTGCCACATTTGCCTTAGTAACTCATTTCTCTTGTCTGCCTAACGTCCATTCCATTGGACACTACACCTATCTTTGTGGCTCTCTCCTAGCCTGCAAGATTTGAAGGCTCAGCTCCTGCTCAGTTGGTAACTGTACTGGTCTGCCCTTGACCCATAGCATCTTCTTGTGTAATCTATGATTGCTTCAAAACTATCAAAGAAGTCTATACATAAGATTCCTTCATATGATACAACTGACTCGTCCTCCACTATATGAAACTTGTGTTCCACACACACACACACACACACACACACACACACACACACACACACACACACACAAATCATTGGCTACCCTTAGTGTGCATGATTTAATGCTTGCTTTGCATTTTATTCTTTCATTGGTCTTACGCCCATTGTACTCTTCAGTGATGATTTCTTTATTTGCTAACCTGAGTAGCTCTATCTACTACAGAACTTGTGGTTCCCACACTTCTGTGTGAGCACCTTGTATTTATGAAATCATTATTGTCTGTTCAGTCTACTGAATACAGCTTTGCAGCAGGGGTCAACTGTATGCTCATACTATTCTTTCATTGCCCAGTTTCTGAGTATTCATATTTGCTAGTGCCATATTGGTATTACACTATCAGGCTGTGTGTCCTTGTTCTTTATAAACATTGTGGGTATCACCTTACCATGTGGCCCTGAACGCCCTTAAAGATTGCATCAATGGAACTCTTTTCAGTTGCATGCTTCCAGTTTCCCTGTGATGACCACTACATAGTGTTTCCTCTATCCTTCTAGGCAGTAGTTGAGGACAGGGTGCCTGTTTCTCTGCTCCACTAAAACTCAGCTGCATCATATCTATTTCCCTGATGTGTTTCTCCATAATGCAGTTCCTTGCACAATGGCCTCCTCTCTTACACCCAAAATATTAATATCTCAGGCAACTGGATTCACCTAACCTTTCTTCACAAGAGGCAATGGATGTTTCTTCTGGTGATTCTGCATCCACTACTGGGGCTAGTGTTAAATCCACTTCTGTTGCTCTCACAACTGTTTTAATCCTCCCATCTTCAATTCCCTGTATGAACACTGTTCATGACAGTTTCCTGATTAGAGCTTGTCTTCTTGGACTGTCTGATTCCCTCATCACTCACTGGATGGCTTCTCAAAATTGGAGCAGCAATGTTTTAATGAGACTCACCCATTTGGTCATACTTTTGCATCTATTCTGTCTACTAGAGAATAACAGACATGCATGGTAAACCAAAGTCCATTTTGACTCATAATCTCCAATAAAATTCCCTTCTCATCTGCCCAAGTTGCTGCCCAATAATATATGAGTAGTTTACTTTGAGCTGCATCCACATTCCTAGTTTTAAAAAATTTTAATAGCATGTAATGACTATGGTTTGACATTAGTTTGAATGCTATACACAATTGTCTACAAATTCTCCAAGTTCATCTTGATCTCCAGTTAACTTAAATGTGTCAGACAAGATTATATGTTGAGTGGGGGGCTCACTACCTTCCAGATTCATATTAGGAGATTTTTTATCCTTTTTCAAAGCCATAGACCTTCTCTCCATACTGTAATCTCCCCCTCCCACAATTTGTTGATGTCACTACTATTGTCAATGGTGAAGTGTCTTTTATCAGAAATACGAGAGGAGTAAGGTGTACAATAAACTTTTTACTTATTATCTTTTCTCATGCAGTTGGTTCCAGTTCTTCATGTCTAGGGGCTGATTCTTGAAGCTGAAATTTTTGACATACAAATGTTATCATGGTTCCAACTGACTTAAATAATTTTGAAGGAATCCTGTTCAGATATATTGTTTTCACTATGATTTATTCCCTCACATTTATCTGTATCACGCTGTCTTTTGAATTTTCACATTAACAAATCCAAAATTACATTTTTCTTCCAAAATGCAAAAACACTTGTGATTACATCAGAAGCATGCCTACTACTACTTCACTCTGTGGTAATAATAGTATCCCAAAGGGTTTACAAATTTTCTTGACAAATGAATTTCTATTAATTTATATTATTATTTTATAAATGAATCCAGAAATAAATGTAATAAATAGCACCAGATTGTGTAATTAATAATAGAAATTGTAATTGTGCCAAATATTTCATAATTTCAAATGTTTATAAAAAAAAATTTAACTGTACATACAGAGATAGTGCATATTGACAGTAACAAAGAAAATAAAGTACTTTCTTTTTATAGATTTTAGCTTGTAATATAACACATCGTGTACAAAATTGTATGAATTTTTTTAGAAAAATAGCTGAGACAATCTTTTCAAAATTAGAAAATTAGTTCTGGCATTGACTACTTCTGTTGAGGAAAACTAATGCTAAAGGAGGGTGTCCCTCTACAATATGACATTGTGATTCATTTGAAAGATGGTGGTGCCTTCTGGGCAGGCCACTGCTGTGGTAATAGCCATCAGGCACTTCCGCTTTCCCTTTCTTTCAGTGATTATCATACAATTTCATTTGCCTTTTGTGTATCTAAATTATCCCTGATTGATATTAATCTGATGGACTATTAGGGTTAGGGTAAACCACTGATTGATCTCACAGTCCTTGCATGACTTGACTAGCAGTAGTAGAATTAAACTCAGCTATAGAGACAGATTTTTGGATGCTGGAGATGACCATTGCATTAGGGGCAGCTTTAGAACTTTCCCCGAGCAGCATGCGAGTTCATGGATTCCTCTGAAGTCAACGAAACTGGCCGGGGGTCCTGCAGGGCAGTGGTTTATGGGCCGCCATTATGGTGGATGGCCTTGTTCCGCTAGTGGCCAAGCAACAGGGTGGGTATGCTGTGGCTGAATGCAAAATGACACTTCTTTAGAAACTGACAGTGCCATGCATCCTGGCACCCATGTAACTGATTTATTATAGAGTGGATGTGGTGTGGGTGTCTGGTCTCCTTATCCCATGTGTGGGTCCAGGTAAAACAATATTGGGCTGGTGCCCAGCTAATGTGTTTATTACAAGAACAGCATACCTTTTGACATGGGATGACAAATTTCTCTGGATGTCGTTTTTCTTAGATGCAACCATACCTCGCCAAAATGGTGCCCACAAAATTGTTTTATGGATGAGATGGAACTTGTTTTCACTAGGAAGCTTCCCTCAACTTGTGAAATGCACTGGTGGTTTGGCTGCAGGACCTCCAGGCACTGTGTGCTGTTTTTTCAGAGAACACAACGTGCACTGCACTGCAGTGATTGGTTGAGGAAGATCGGGCCTCCTTTCTGAAGAACATGATTGGCGCGGTAACCACTGCTGCACCATGATAGGTTTAGTTAAGAATATGGGGAGGGGGGGGAGGGGGGGGGGGGGGGGAATGGCTATTTTTCAGAAGGTTTTGAGCAACAGAAGAGGCAGTGGCTTTCTTCTCAAACATTGCGGAGTACAGTCACTAGAGCTCTTTTGTTTCTACGGAGAGAGCAGTAAGTTGTAAAGATATCCAGACACCCAGGCAAAACTTTATATTTTTGTGAATGTGATACAATCACAGGCAGATGTGGGGTCATCTCCCACAGTACGATGCTTCAGCAGTGCCCGCACGCAGACGACAGCATTTTGTCTTTCACCAGTTATATCAGTAACGTTGCACAGCTTCAGCAAATTCAGAAGCCTATCAATTGTTTTCACAACCAAGCATTTTGTATCTTATGTTGTGAGTTGTGGTAGGATAACTGTTTCAAATATTTTACTGAAGATAGGGATTGGTGATATAGGTCTATAATTTGAAACTTCTTCTTTACTTCCCTTTTTATGGATTGGCTGCATTACACTTATTTTTAAGGCATTTGGGTATATGTTTTCATTAATACTACAGTTGATAAGATAGGTAAGGGTTTTAGTTATTTCATTGGCACATTTCTTTAACACCACACTTGAGATACCATCCCATCCAGATGAATGCTTTTGTATTGTGCTAAATATTTCCTGTTGATTCACCTACATTTCCAGTGAAACGCAGTATATGACAATTGTTGTTGAAGAAGGGGGTACTAAAAAATAATTACACATATGGAAGATTGTCCATATCATAGCAAAAAAAAAAAAAAAAAAAAAAAAAAATATGAACAGATTTTGAATAAGACCACAGAAAAATGATAGTATAGCATTAAAAAAATGGATATTCAAGGGAGGACAAGCTGCACTTGTTGTGAAAACTGGTGTTTGTGCCTTTCAAGCATGCTCAATAGTGACCTACTACATTATGCACATCAGACTGGATGTAAAATACATTACAGTGATTTCAAGGGAAGCAGTGGGTGGTTGCATAACTTCAAACATGGCTACTCAATTGGAAGACATAAGATAATGAAATTTCAAACAAAGCATGAACTTGATGATGCACAGCAAACTGCAAAATTGACCAAAAAATTTTTAGATGACATAAACAAATTTATCCCATCATTCAGTAAGGAATTTGTTTTCAACTCTGATGAATCAAGAGTTGAAGAGGAAATGCATATGAAAGGAAACCTGGAAATTAGAGGTACCAAGAGATTTGATCAGCCAACATATATGCCTTAAAGGATTTAAATATAATTATGATGACTTTTTAATCTGGATGGTAAATTGGCTAGAAAGTTATTTGTTGCACTATGAGAATTTGGAGATGCTCTTCCCTCTACAATTCTTTCTCATGTGTGTCATATTGCAAGGGCAGTAGGGAATATTTGCATCATAGCAAGCAAGAGTGGCAAAATGGGTGTAAGAACACTACAACTATGGTATGAACACTGCTTTAGGCCAGTAGCTGGTCAAAATAACTTGATTTTGCTTGATTTTGAGCTGCCATATAAAAGTCATACTCCTTTAGAGCAAACTATCCCTCCTGAAAAGTGTGTGACAGTGCAGTTCATACCACCTCGGGACCAACAGAAAAATGCAGCCTCTGGATGTTTGCTTTTTCTGTGCCCATAAAACATATTATCATACTATCTGCAGTTATGCCTTAAAGGATAGCCAGTTTCATGATAAGCTCCTAACATGCCATCACATTCCATCAGCTCTCATTCCCCAGTACACCCATACAAATCTAATAGCAGATACCTAGCTGAACATCCTGCACCGTTGCAACTCCCAAGGAGATAACCTTTGATTTTGATTGCATGAATCTTTGTGATCACTGTGACTTGCCTTCTGTTTATTTGGTTCTTATGGTGCAAGTTAAAGGTTTGTTTTGAACATTTCTTGAATGGTGATGAGGTCCATTTTGCTAAGTGTAATACAAACATCTCATAGAAGTTTGATTGCTGAGCAGCTAATGCGAGGGCCGTTCAGAAAGTAACCTCTGGTTGATTTAAAAAAATACATCAAGTTAAATAAAAATATTTTAATATATACATCTTACAACTACATCTTTGCACTATTTTTCTACAATCTCCATAGCGATTGAGGCACTTATCGTATCTCTTCACAAGCTTTGAAATTCCTTCTGCATAAAAATCACCCGCTTGTGCCTGGAGCCAGCCTGTGACCACATCTTTGAGCTCTTCGTCGTCATCAAACCGCTGTGACCCGAGCCATTTCTTCAAATGCATGAAGAGGTGATAATCACTTGGCGCCAGGTCTGGGCTGTAAGGTGGATGGTTGATAACGTCCCACTTGAAGGACTCAAGAAGGGCCGTTGTTCTGCGAGCAGAGTGAGGACGGGCGTTATCGTGCAAAAAAACAATACCGGAAGTCAGCATACCACGGCGTTTGTTCTGTATAGCCCGTCGTAACTTTTTTATTGTTTCACAGTACACGTCTTGATTATGGTTGTATCACGTTCCATGAATTCAACCAACAACACCCCTTTGGCATCCCAAAACACCGTTGCCATCAGTTTTCTGGCAGAAAAATCTTGCGAGGCTTTTCTTGGTTTGGTAGCCGAATTTGAATGTGCCCACATCTTTGATTGTTCTTTTGTCTCAGGGTTCACGTACTTAATCCAGGTTTCGTCACCGGTCACGATTCTGTTTAACAATGGTTCTCCTTCATCCTCATAACATGACAGAAAGTCTAATGCAGAGGCCATTCTTTGAGTTTTGTGGTGGTCGGTAAGAATTTTGGGCACCCATCATGCACAGAACTTACGGTAACCCAATCTTGCTGTCACTATCTCGTACAAGAGAGTCTTAGAAATCTGTGGAAAACCAGTAGACAACTCCGACATTGAGAAACGTCGATTTTCATGAACTTTTGCATCAACTGTCTGAACGAGTTCGTCAGTCACCAATGATGGTCTACCACTCCTCTCTTCATCATGAACGTTTTCTCGTCCACTTTTAAATAAACGTACCCATTCACGGACAACTCCTTCACTCATAACTCTTGGTCCGTACACGGCACAAAGCTCACGATGAATAGCTGCTGCAGAATATCCTTTGGTTGTAAAAAACCTTATGACAGCACGCACTTCACATTTGGCGGGGTTTTCTATTGCAGCACACATTTCAAACTGCCACAAAAACTAAACTAGCGCAGGTACGACGTTCACTCGACCACGGCTTGATGCCGACTGACCTGTTGAGTGCGTGAACGCGCAGATGGCGTCGCTACTCCCCCCACAATCCGCACTGTGACCAATCGGAGGTTACTTTCTGAACCGCCCTCGTATTTTTCCTATCATAACTGTTAACACAGCACTTTCAAATAAGCCTTACTAAAAATTGAACTTGTGACCTCACACTCAAGGGATTCCTTTTAGCCGATTTTTCCTTTTTAAAGGGAAAACCTTCATGATTCACTCCTTACAACCTGGAGCCATATGACACTCTGTCCAGTGAGTGGGAGTTCCTTAGCGCCCTAGCCCCTAGCCCTCTGCACTACATGACACCAGAGCCAGACTGCATCCATAGTCAAGTACTCAAACATGTAGCAGTGGACTGCCAGTGTCATGTCCTAACCATTTTTGACTGTGTCTGGAGTGAGGGTGGGTTCCCTTCTCAAGAATGATGAGAAATTGTGATTGTCCTGATACTGATATTGGTTAAATACTGCCTGGATATGGACGGATATTACCCATTTAGTCTCACTAATGTCCTCTGCAAGTTAGTTGAATGTATGGTGAGCCGACAGCTGTGTTGGTGCCTTGCATCTTGGGGCCTTTTGGCTCAGTCCCACAGCGACCTTTGCCAATCCCATTCCATTGCTGACAGTTTTGTCTCCTTGGAGCCTGCTATCTGGATAGATTTTTTCCCAATGAGAACACATTGCCATAGTCTTCTTCTGCTTACAAAAGACTTATGACCCCGTGTGGCATCATTGTGTCCTCATTACCTTACAAGAGTGGGGTCTCTGGGACCTGCTTCCAGTTTTTGTCCAGAACTTCTTATCACACCACACTTTTTGGGTTCAAGTTGCTGCTTGCCACAGATCTCCCTGTATACAAGAGAATGGGGTCCCACAGGGCTCTGCATTGACTGTGCCCCCTTTTTTCTAGTGGCTATCAATTGTGTAGCTACAGAAATGAGGTGTACCATGTACCTTCATGTCTGCTGATGATTTTTGCTTTTACTATTGTTCCTGAAATGTGGATGTTGCTAAACAATGGCTGCAGGATGCCACACAACAGGCACAGTCCTGGGCTGTCACCCATTGCTACCCCCTTCTGGGGAACACTGCTTTATTGCAGACAGCTTTAGAGCCAGGCAAGAGGGTTTGCTTGCCTCAGTGATGCTGAGGGCTAAGGCAGCAGCAGCAGCATAGCTACTGACAGGGTGACCCAAGCCAGACAGGCCTCAGTGGAGGTGTCTGACAAAGAGTGGTCCCCCCCCCCCCCCTCCCCCCCAGTGAGCTCCTCTGTAATGGTTTGATGTAGGTACACCAACACTGGGTTTCCCAAACTGCGGCGGACTGGCCAGCACTGCCACATCTCTTCTGCTGTAAACTTTGGACATAATTCAGAGACTATCATTAAGCACAGTGGTGGAACATCTTGTATTTTGAAGTTTGGGGAACTTGGCACACCTTTTCTCTCTCTCTCTTTTTTAAATGGTGTGCTACCTACTGACAAGGAGAAAGGCTGTTGAGGTAATAAAACAGTCTCTAGCAGGAAACCTTTGGGGCACCTGCACCTTTCAGTTGTATAAAGCTTGCTCAAGCATTGGGGGCTCTGTCAACATTGACAGTTGTTTCCATACTGGCTCGTGGGATCCCTGTAGAGCAACCTAAGTTCACATCTACTACTGATGGGATGTGTGCACCATCAGATAGTGTCTACACACACCCAACAAAGACAGCTTAGTCGACCTGTCCACCTGAGAAGAAGCCTCAGAACTATAGTAACAGGGCACTAGTCTGCGATAACACTGTCATTGTAATCAAGAGAACAGAGGGAACCTTTGGGAAGATGTCCCATTTCTGTCTTCAAAGGGCATTGGAGTGTATTGTTGAAACCTTAAAAAGTGTTAAATGACTTCACAATGGAGTATTTGTAATGGAAACTGCCACATCAAGCCAAGCTTCCAAGGACGTAGGTGACTACCCTGTTGTGTGTGTGTGTGTGTGTGTGTGTGTGTGTGTGTGTGTGTGTGTGTGTGTGTGTGTGTGTGTGTGTGTCTACTACTGACAAAGGCCTTAATGGCTGAAAGCTATTATTGTGTGAACCTTTTTGTTGTGCCTATTGTGACTTAGCATCTTCAGTAGCAACTTTCCTTCTCTGGTATTGTTACATACCATCCTAGATTTTCCATTGTTTAACTTCTATAAAGTTATACCTGCTTCAATATGAAGAATAGAAAAACAGGAGTGTCATGGAAGTGCAGAATTATGTGAATAGAGTCAGTGGAACATAGGAAAAAACTGCAACATTCATTATAATGTTCAACACTCACAAATTACTTGAACATATTCTAGCAGGCTATTCCATTCTTAAGGTTCAACCATATGTTCTCAATCCAGTGTGATTCTTCAAAAATCAAAGGTTTGGTGATGCCACTATGGCATGTAACATGAAGGCTGCATGTGGAAATTGTGGAGGCTTAGCTCATGAATCAAGTAATTCTTACATACTTCCTCTAGAATGTATAAATTGCTCCAGGGATCAAGTAATGCAGGGTTTATAATGAGGAAAGAAAAATACAGGAGTTGAAAGTTTCAAGACACATAATGCTTCCAAAGCTATGCAAAACTCCAGCTCCAATGTTTGCTACTTCTTTTGTGAGTCACAGAAAGTGATGCCTCCACACAAACACAGATGACAGATTCAAGTATGAGTACGTGTACTTGTTTGTGTACCTATGGGCAAAAAGCTACACTTTAACCAGAAATCATTCAGAAGCTGTTGATGACAGATGTGGAAACTCAGCCTCATATGACTGTCTACAAGCCAGTTCTCATCATGCTATGTTCTACTCCACAATTCAGGAGTGTTACACTGTGGTGGAGCTGCTGCTCGATATTGATTTGGCAGCACTTTGTACTGTACTGGAACTTGGACTTCAACTATCACTAGGATTAGTATGTCAACAAACTTTTGATTTCACTGGAATTCTGCTTTTCACTTGCACTTCCTGGACATTGGTATAACTGCCATCAATTTATATAATTTTCCATAAAGTGTTCAGCTACAACTTGGCACTTGATAAAAGAATTATTTGATCAGGATTGTGCCAATAAACCATAGAACAGTGATATATTTGTTGTGTTATTCCTAGTTATAACATCTTTGACCATCGGGGTTGTGCCTAGGATAATGATGGACCATATCATCTGTGAGATCCAACAAGCTGCCACAGATTCCATTCCCCAGTCTAACAACCATCTCCGATGATGATCTGTCTCTTGGTGGAATGATGAATGTTGCTCAGCAGTCAGCAAGGCACACAGTGTTGAAGAAATTCAAACACCGCTCATCTACAGAAAATCTTTGGCCCTTCAGATCTGTGAGAGCACAAGGGAGGCAAGTAATAAAAGAACAGATGAGAAACTCCGGGAAAGAATTCACAACTTCCATTAATTGGTCCATTTCCACTCCACAATTGTGGTAGTTAATAAGGTGGCTTCTATGTCTACATCTATAAACAAACTCCACAAGCCATTGTACAGAGTGTAGTGGAGGGTACCCTGTACAACTAGTAATCACTTCACACACTGACAGACAGAGTGAGGGAAAAACAACTGTCTATATTTCTCCGTATGAGTCCTAAATTCTTGTATCTTATCTTCATGGTTGGTGGCAGGAGCATCATTCTGCAGTCAGCTTCAAATATCAGTCCTTTAAATTTTCTCAATAGTGTTTCTTGAAAAGAAGTTTGCCTTCCCTCCAAGGATTCTCATTTCACTTTGACAAGCATCTCCATAATACATGCATGTTGTTTGAACCTATCGGCAACAAATTTAGCAGCCCACATCTGAACTTCTTCAATGCTGTCCTTTAATCCATCTGGTATGGATCCCATACACTCAAACAGTACTCAATAATGGGTCCCACTAGCATCCTATATGTGGTCCCCTTTACAAATGAACATACTTTCCCAAACTTCTCCCAGTAAAGTGAAGCTGGCTTTCAGGAAAGAGGAGTACACCTCTCATTATGACCTTGTTGAGAAATGGGCTCATGTTGGACATGCCTAAAGCCATGGCTCAGCTATTAGCTGAACATTTTTTTCTGTCACTGCATTATACAGACAAACTCTTGCATTCCAGGCATAATAGGACTGTGGAGATGAGGAAGCTCTGCTTCTTCTCATATAATGAAGTGGACTACAATCTTCCATTCTCCATGTGGAAATTGGAATCATTTCTTTCCACAATCAGAGGCACTGCTCCAGCACCTGATCAGATTCATTATGCCGTGCTCCATCATCTATGTCTTGAAGCCAAAGGCAACCTCCTATCTTGTTTCAGTCAGGTCTGGTTTGATAGAACAGTACCCCATGACTTGGAAGCAGGCAATGTTAATTCCATTATAGAAAAAAGACAAGGATAGTACGAATCCTAATAGTTATTGGTTGTATACAGTTATTGGTTGTATACATGGAAGAATCCTGGAGCTACTAAAAGGTATCAGATAGATTATATAATGGTAAGACAGAGATTTAGGAACCAGGTTTTAAATTGTAAGACATTTCCAGGGGCAGATGTGGACTCTGACCACAATCTATTGGTTATGAACTGTAGATTAAAACTGAAGAAACTGCAAAAAGGTGGGAATTTAAGGAGATGGGACCAGAGGTTGTACAGAGTTTCAGGGAGAGCATAAGGGAACAATTGACAGGAATGGGGGAAAGAAATACAGCAGAATAAGAATGAGTAGCTCTAAGGGATGAAGTAGTGAAGGCAGCAGAGGATCAAGTAGGTAAAAAGACAAGGGCTAGTAGAAATCCCTGGGTAACAGAAGATATATTGAATTTAATTGATGAAAGGAGAAAATATAAAAATGCAGTAAATGAAGCAGGCAAAAAGGAATACAAACGTCTCAAAAATGAGATCGACAGGAAGTGCAAAATGGCTAAGCAGGGATGGCTAGAGGACAAATGTAAGGATATAGAGGCTTATCTCACTAGGGGTAAGATAGATACTGCCTACAGGAAAATTAAAGAGACCTTTGGAGAAAAGAGAACCACTTGTATGAATATCAAGAGCTCAGATTGAAACCCAGTTCTAAGCAAAGATGGGAAAGCAGGAAGGTGGAAGGAGTATATAGAGGGACTATAAAAGGGCGATGTACTTGAGGACAATATTATGGAAATGGAAGAGGATGTAGATGACGATGAAATAGGAGATACGATACTGCGTGAAGAGTTTGCAGAGCACTGAAAGACCTGAGTTGAAACAAGGCCCCAGGAGTAGACAACATTCCATTAGAACTACTGACGGCCTTGGGAGAGCCAGTCATGACAAAACTCTACCATCTGGTGAGCAAGATATATGAGACAGGTGAAATACCCTCAGACTTCAAGAAGAATATAATAATTCCAATCCCAAAGAAAGCAAGTGTTGACATATGTGAAAATTATCGAACTATGAGTTTAATAAGTCACAGCAGCAAAATACTAATGCAAATTCTTTACAGACGAATGGAAAAACTGGTAGAAGCCGACCTCGGCGAAGATCAGTTTGGATTCCACAGAAATGTTGGAACACGTGAGGCTATACTGACCCTAAGACTTATCTTAGAAAATAGATTAAGGAAAGGTAAACCTACATTTCTGGCATTTGTAGACTTAGAGAAAGCTTTTGACAATGTTGACTGGAATACTCTCTTTCAAATTCTAAAGGTGGCAGGGGTAAAATACAGGGAGCGAGAAGCTATTTACAATTTGTACAGAACCAGATGGCAGTTATAAGAGTCGAGGGGCATGAAAGGGAAGCAGTGGTTGGGAAGGGAGTGAGACAGGGTTGTAGCCTGTCCCCGATGTTATTCAATCTGTATATTGAGCAAGCAGTAAAGGAAACAAAAGAAAAATTTGGAGTAGGTATTAAAGTCCATGGAGAAGAAATAAAAACTTTGAGGTTCACCGATGACATTGTAATTCTGTCAGAGATAGCAAAGGACTTGGAAGAGCTGTTGAACGGAATGGACAGTGTCTTGAAAGGAGGATATAAGATGAATATCAACAAAAGCAAAACGAGGATAATGGAATGTAGTTGAATTAAGTCGGCTGATGCTGAGGAAATTAGACTAGGAAATGAGACACTTAAAGTAGTAAATGAGTTTTGCTATTTGGGGAGCAAAATAACTGATGATGGTTGAAGTAGAGAGGATATAAAATGTAGACTGGCAATGGGAAGGAAAGCATTTCTGAAGAAGAGAAATTTGTTAACATCAGGTATAGATTTAAGTGTGAGGAAGTCGTTTCTGAAAGTATTTGTATGGAGTGTAGCCATGTATGGAAGTGAAACATGGGCGATAAATAGTTTGGACAAGAAGAGAATAGAAGCTTTCAAAATGTGGTGCTACAGAAGAATGCTGAAAATTAGATGGGTAGATCACATAACTAATGAGGAGGTATTGAATAGAATTGGGGAGAAGAGGGGTTTGTGGCACAACTTGACAAGAAGAAGGGACCGGTTGGTAGGACATGTTCTGAGACATCAAGGGATCACAAATTTAGCATTGGAGGGCAGCGTGGAGGGTAAAAATCGTAGAGGGAGACCAAGAGATGAATACACTAAGCAGATTCAGAAGGATGTAGGTTGCAGTAAGTACTGGGAGATGAAGAAGCTTGCACAGGATAGAGTAGCATGGAGAGCTTCATCAAACCAGTCTCAGGACTGAAGACAATGACAACAACAGTTATTGGAATGTAGCCCTTACCTGTTGTATGGTAGGACTCTAACACACATGGTCAACTGCCGCCCCATCTGACTCCTTGAATCCCGAGGTCACCTGTGCCACTCCCAGTATGGTTTCAGGTGCTACTGCTCTACCCTTGACAAGTTAATTCTACTGGAGATGCGGATACAGGATTCCTTCTTATGCTGAAACTATTCTGTTGGCATGTTTTTTGACCCCAAAAAAGTGTTTGACGTAACTTGGAGGTACAATATCCCTTGAGAATTTCATGAATGGGGACTACATGGATGTCTGCTGCTTATCATACAGCCATTCCTCAAGGGTCAGTGCTTTTGATATCACATTGGTGATGCTTTGTCTGACTGCTATCATCAGGAGAATGGGGCAGAGCCCTGTTAAATGTTTTTTATTTGTGGATGACCTTGCAAACTTCCATTCCTCCTCTGATATTACAGTGACAACAAGGCAACTACAGCTGACTGGTAGGAGTCCAGAAGCTTGAGCCAGTAAAATTGGTTTTGGATTCTCACCAGAAAAGACTACATGTGTCAGTTTTTAATGTGCTCATCAAAGTTTTAACCAGCCAGAGCTCACAATGAGGGCAATATTTTACCTTTTAAGAACACTGTGTGATTTTTATGCCTACTACTTGTCTCAAAATTAACCTGACTCCTGGTCCTGAAAGACATGCAAACAAAGGACTTCAAATCATTGAATATTTTGAAATGCCCCAGTGGAAAGGCGTGGTAGCTGACAAGTCCCACCACCTGTAATTTTATAGGATGTTTGTCAGATCACAATTAGATGATGACAGTGTGATTTGTTGAACAGCCTGTATTTTCTACCTGGACTGCTTCCCAGACTGCACATAAAACATAGCCATTTAACACACAGTTTCCCCTCCAGCAGGAGGATCCACCATTATGTGAAGTTTATGGTGTGCCACTTTTGGTTTAGCATGTTTTGACTATGTGTGTCTTGTACATTGACATCTGGGCAGCCCTCACCACCCTCACCAATACTGACACCAGCATTCCACAGGTTCTGAAATTTAGTAAACTGTCATGTTTTTTTGCTAAAATACTGAGGAGGGGAGGTGGACTTTAGTACATTATAAACTACTCTGCATGATGGAATAGCCTTCACATGCTGACTTGCCATCAGCGTACTGATGATGAGCATGATGTTGAGTGCCCTTTAACCAAAATTATTATCATCATCATTCATGGCTTTTGGTTTTCAACTCCCAAGACATGTGTCATACACTTCTGTTGCCATCATGCTGTCCATCCATGACCAGAACTCTACCTCAGAGATCAGTTTCTCAAGGTAGCGTAGTCTCATCACTTTTTGGAACTAGTCTTCAGTGTCTGGTTGATGTGGCTTACTCTTCTTCAACAACTAAAACAAAAATTCTGGTCACACCTTAATAATCTTCACTGCCTCAGTCCCATCAGCTACAGTGCACATTGCTCTACACATCTGAGGCTGTTTGAAGCTCTGATCGTGTCCCATCTTGACTGTAGGAGTCTAACATGTGGCTCAAATATCCTTTGGCACTGATACACCACTGTGTGGCCTGACTTGTGACAAGTGCCTTTTGGACTAGCCCTGTGAACAGACTATCTGTGGATGCTGGGGTCTCTCCACTACAGAGGAGATGCCAACGACTGCTGCTCAGTTATGCTATACACACTTGCTGCTCCCCTGAGTATTTGAACTATTGTATTCTTTTTTCTGTTAGGCAGTTCCACTTCCCACAACAGAGACCCAGGACTGAACTCACAATCACAGTTTGCATACAATGGTTCCTTTCTGAACTCCACCTTCCCCCACTGTCACCTCTTGCCAGGGATTGATCACATATGCCCTGTGGTGTGCGCACCATCCTTCTTGACCTATCCTTAGGACCAAAAGATTCTGATGACCCCACATTTTTTTGATGCTTGATCCTGGCCATCCTTACTGCATTTCTGGTTTCAGAAGTGGTATAAACTGATGGCTTGATGTTTGACGGATGAACTGGTTTTGCCTGCAGACATGCAAGGTGCAGAGACCTACACTCTCTGCCAAACACATGCAGTATATTCACTACTGAATTGGTGGCAATCAGTCAAGCCCTCAGTCAAGTTTATTCTTGCACCAGCAAGACATTCTTAATCAGGAGTGGCTCCTTGCATAGTCTTCAAGCTACCCTCAACACCCATATGTTTTGTGACCAGCCAGGTTCTCCCTTCCAATCTCCATCAAGCTGGCTGGTCAGTCCTTGTCGCCTGGAACCCTAGTCATGTTTGGATTCCAGAGAACAAACATGCTGACTGGTTGGCCAGGATGCTGACTTTGCAGATGGGGGTACTAAAACTGGATCTTCAGTTGACTCTATGTCATCAGTTTTTGGAAGCCTCGAACACAGAATGGTGTGCTCTGGTTTCTCCAAATAAACTGTAGGCAGTTAAAGGGGACCATGGCCATGTCCCAGACTTCCATTCATGCTTCTTGCAGTGAATCCACTGTTGGCCACATTTGACTGACCCAAGGCCAGATCTGATGATATGAGGATCCCCCCACTGTTTGTGTGGTGTCCAACAGATGGAGGCATACATCCTTCTTGATTGACATCATTTGACAACCTTATGCTGAACTCTTAAATTTCCTCATACACTGTCTATTGTGCTAGTGGATAATGCTGAAGTGTGTGATCTGGTTTTATGTTTTACATGTGAATGCCTTTTCTACCCTTTTCTGTGAGTTATGGCACTTTGGCCCCACTGGTAGCTTGAGAGATTGGACAGGTGTCCCATTGCCTGCTCTGACCCAGGAGATCCATGGTCACCCTTGCTCAGAGGTCTGGGATGGCTCCTGCCCTTCCCATCAGTTTAATCTTCCTATTCTTTTATGTTTGTCTTTATTTTAATGTTCTGTTTCCCGAGACTTTGTCAACTTGCCTGCATAGCTAGTTTTGTTTCGGTAACAAAGAGTGAGAAATCTCCAGCCAGATGCAAAGGAGCAGCCCCCCACATATCATGACCCGGGGGCCTCCAGCTGCTTTCTAGGCAGATCAGTTCACCCATTTGCCTCCTCCTCATCCCTCTCTCACTTCTACTTGCTTCTATCTCTTGATTTTATGACTCTCAGTTACAATCTGGTTCATCAGGATTTGCCTTCTGTGTCTTTCCTCTCTGAAGACTATTCCCAGCTTGCTGCACAGAGGACAGAGTGGCTGGTGATCCTATAGTTTGATTCCTTTAACTCCATCAGTCCAATCCAGCCTACAGCTGCTAGAAGCGAAGCAAGATTTTGTTTCCAATTTTTTTGTTTTTTTACTGTATATAGAATTGTACTGGTGTTACATCAGCTTTACTGGCCTTTGCTCTTTTGAGCAATTTTAGTTGTCTTTCTTATTATGTGATTTTGATGTTCCTGTGATAATTTGAAGGAGAAAGTGCAGTGCAATCTCCCCAGTGAAACACTTTAGCAATAAGGCATTTATTATATCACCATTCTCCCTGTCATCCTCTGTTTCAATGCCATTATGATCACGGAGTGCCTGTATAGATGGCTTAGATCTGTTTAAGGTTTACATAAGACACAACTTCTCAGGGTTTTCTGCCAAGTCAGTAGAGAGAATTTTACTTTTGAATTATTGAAAATTTCACTTCATGCTTTCTTTATGCAAATTTTGGTTTCATTTAGTTTTTGTTTGTCTGTGAGTTTTAGCTATGTTTAAATTGGAAGTGAGTCTCTTTTTGCTTTTGTAGCAGCTTTCTAACATGGCTGTTGAGCCATATCAGGTCTTTCTCATCCCTCATAACTCTGGTCGACACATACCTGTCAAAGGCATATGGTACAATACCTATTTTAAAACATTGTCCATTGATGTTCAATATTTTTGTCCCTGTAAATGAAGTCTTCATCTCAACCACTCAAGTAATCTGAAATCTGTTTTTATCACTATTTCTATGTTTTTCTTACATTGTTATGTAGACCTCCAGCCATACTAAGTACTGGTCACTTATTCCTTGCTCTGCTTTAACTGAGTCAAAAAGTTCAGCTCTGTTGGTGACAAAGGGCTGCAATAATTTTCAGATAAGATATTTACAACTTTTTGATGTGATTCCCTGTCCCTAATACCAGCTTTAATCAAGTGAGTCTCCCAGTCTGTAGCTAGTTGGTTGAAGTCTACACCTAATATTATAACATCACAAGGAAATTTATACAAAATCTCCAAGTTTTCTCTATTATGTTCCACCACTACTGCTCCTGAGGTGGGGGTAGGGGTGGGGGGAAGCTATACAAGCAACCAATAACCACGTTTGATCAAATTCAACACTTATCATTGCCCAAATTATTTTTTATTCATAATCTACACTAACCTCACTAGATGCTACTGTAGTTTTTGCAGCTATTTGCCTCCACCAGCAGCATTATCTGCAGTATTGATTAGTGACCTTTGTTTCTGAGCTGAGTAAAAGGACTAAACCAGAGATTTTAAAGGATCTGTGAAAAGCTCGGCTATGACTTCCTAGATTTGCATCACATTGTTGGAATTGTGGAGTCTCCCTAAATGCATTAGGTGTCCACTATACATCAGAAGATGCTATGCAAATAGCTGACTCTGTATGGGTTATGGGTAGCACAGAAGATTTTTTTTTTTCCTAGATAATGACAGTTGTGAGAGACTAAAGTATTAGAGTAAGTTTCAAAGGAATGCCTTCCCATATATGAAATGATTAAAATCCTAGTGGACAACTACCAAAGCATTCCCAATAAAGTAGCAGAGTCTGCCACATAAAGCAGTGCAACTCACATAATACTAGCTGGCTAGAACCTGGAATTGACAGCACTGAGATTTCTAGGGCAACTCTAAGTGCTTATCAGAAAGATAGACTAATGAGAAATGGAGATGGAATATATGTCCTAGTAGAGATAGAAACTCAAGCTGCATGTGAGATTGTTTGGGTAAGACTCAGTATCAACACTGAGCATAAATTTGTAATGGATCACTCTATCGACCACCAGACTCACCTCCAGATGTAACTGAAAACTGGGGAGAAAACCTCAAGGAGCTTCAATGACAACAATCAATTGGGAAAATTAACAATTTAAAAGTCGGGATGGGGAAGGGGGTGGGGATGGGAGGGGGACTACAGGTGGGGACAAGTGACATAACATTCATAAAAAAATGTTACTTCATGCCTTCTCTGAAAAATAACAACAATATTAGGAAAAGGTAGATTGCTCCTCACTGTAAAGATGACCCATTGAATTCCAGACAGGCATAATGAAAAGACTGTTATGCATTATCGCTTTTGGCCACAGCCTCCTTCAGCAAAGTAAAGGCACACATTTTTGCACAAGCAAGCACACCTTATGCACACATGACTGCTCCCATTGGCAGCTCCAACCAGAATATGACTATCAATCTGGAATGGGGTGGGAAAGGGGGTGGGACAGTAGGGTATGGGGGAGGGGGACACGGGAGGGGAGAAGAGACCTGCCTGTCAGGGCACTCAGGGACTAGAGTCTGCCAAGCGCATTGTCAGATTATGGGGTATGGGCGGAAAAATGAGAAGCATAAAAGGAGTGGACCAGAAAAGAAGAAAAGGGGATAAGGAAAGGAGCAGGGAAGGGGGATGGATGGATGAGCATACTGGTAGAGGGCAGCACATGGATAGGTAGAGAGAATGTGAAAAGGGAGAAGATGGTCGGGAGTAGACAATTTGTTGTAAGGATAACCCCCATCTGCACAGTTCAGAAAAGCTGGTGGTGGAGGGAAGGATCCAGATGGCCCAGGCTGTGAAGCAGCCATTGAAATCTAGTATGTTACGTTCAGATGCATTTCATGCCACAGGGTGGTCTCTTTGCCTCTTGGCCACAGTGTGGTGGACAGCTGGTTGAAAGCATGATCTGTTCAGATGCATGTTTTACCTATTGTGGTATTGTTGTCGCAGTCTTTTTCATAAGATTTGAGAGGAGTAAGATTTTCAATAAACTTTTTATTCATCTTCTTTTTTCACACAGTTCTTCATGTCTAGGAGTCTGATTCTTGAAGCTGAAATTCTCACATTTTGGATTCTCATGATATTGATCTAAATAAATTTTGCAGAATTTTTGTTTTTTGGTGTTAATTTGCGTCACACTGTCTTTAGAATTTTCACATTAACGAAGCTGAAATTACATTGTTTGTTCAAAATACAAAAACACATCCAATCACATCAGAGGCATGCTTGCTACTATTTCACTTTGTGGTAATAACAATATTCCAAAGGATTTACAATTTTTCTTGACAAAATGAATTTCTATTCATTTATTATTATTATTATTTTATAAATGAATCCAGAAATAAACATAATAAACAGTGGTAGATTGCATAATCAATAACAGAAATTTTAAGAGTGCCAAATATTTTGTAATTTCAAATGTTTCAAAAAAAAGATTGTTAACTGTACATTCAGAGCTAGTACATATCGATTGTAATGACAAAAATAAAACAATTCCTTTTCGTAAATTTTAGCTTGAAACATAACATACTGTGTACAAAATCATATGAAATTTTTCAGAAAAACAGCTGAGATAATACTGTCCCGTCTTAAATTCGAAAAATACTTATGGTATCGACTACTTCTATTGAGGACAAGTAATGCTAGAGGAGGATGTTCCTTTACAACATCCCACCCACAAAATTTGGAGACAATGTGTTTACAATATTTTGTGGCCTACTATACGGTTTGGTAAACAGTGTGCAAAATGGAGCCAAAAGATAGAATACAGATGTATAGAAGTATCTGATACATAGCATATTACACCAAACATTAGAAAAATATGTACTATACAAGTCATAATTTATACATATATCAGGATATAGCATTCAGATTTTCAGATCTGTGGGACACACTGTCACAAGACAAATGATACAAAGCCAAAACTACAACATTACAACACTAAACTATACAAATAAGCACAGAGACAATGTAAATATCTAGAACTACAAATTGCAAGTTTACATCTATAAAATCACACCTTCAAAATTCAGAGACTAAGTGTACGATGAGTGAGCTGACTCAAAAAACTCTCAACGACGGATACAGACCAGAAGAATATACTCAGTTGTGGGTAGGAATGTAACACAAAATCAGTCATCCACATAAACCAGAGTATTTAAGAATATGTTGACTCATGAAAGGACACAATAATTAAAAAATATTAGGGCCTAAGCTTAAAAAGTGGGGACCGGCCCATAAATCCAAACCACATCGGGTGCACACCAGCAAAAATGTTTTGACACAACAAAAAGAATAAAGTTCATAATCATATCAATAAGTTTTCAATCATGTGTTAAGATTAATTATAGGAACCATCTAGCCTCAATCAATAGTTTCACACTCTACTTGAGTACACACACACAGTCGTGATGACCAGTGTTACCCAAAACAGAGTTAAGCATGAGCTAGCCCACAACTCAAGTTCGAATGAGGTACAATATTGCAGTACTCAGGATAAATACAGGTAATCACAGTCATAAACAGCATTGAATAATGACATAATCGAGTAGCTTGACAACCAAAATCAGTGTGTGAAATCAGAAATGTATACATCTTGTTATACTGTCTATACTCATAAATATCTTCCGCACTATTTGCTACTTGTTCATACAAACTAACCAACATACATAGAGGCCTACAAGATACATTTACAACTGATAAAAAAATTCATACTGATTTAAAGTTATGTAATGTATTGGCAAGTTAATCCCCCTACCTGAAAAAACATACATTTATGCAGAATAAAACTATCCAAGGGTTGGGTTGGGTTGATTTGGGAGAAGAGAACAAACAGCAAGGTCATCAGTCTCATCAGATTAGGGAAGGATGGGGAAGGAAGTCGGCTGTGCCCTGTTAAAGAAACCATCCCAGCGTTTGCCTGAAGCGATTTAGGAAAATCACAGAAAACCTAAATCAGGATGTCCGGACGCAGGATTGAACTGTAATCCTCCCAAATGCTGTCCAAGGCAGTGACAACTTTTCTAAACAATTAGTTCCATGAATTCTACATATAGTATAAATTCTTGGCTTACAATTTACAGATTTCAGTCACAATACTGATCTAATTGACAAATACTTGAGTACCTGTGATCTCTTGTAAGCCAACTGGGCCAGCAAGAGTGCAGCCATACAGAAATGTGGGACTGGATACAACCAAATCTTTCAGTTTCCTCCCTAGATTTCTCATCACATGCCCCAACGGATAGGTAATTTGCTGTCTAGCATTCACATCAAATCCTGCAACTTTGTTTTATGTACTAAGTATGCTGTTCAATACCTCCCTCACATTACATGACATATGCTTTGCCTATTTATACTGAAAAAACAAGTACACAAGGTTTACGTCAGCATGGATTAAAAAGTGTTCACATATGAAACTTAAATAAACAGAGATAAATGCAATGAAAAAGTGAACTAGTAAGGTGATACACGCAGATATACTAAGATAATATTCCTAATTTTTACAGTAAAATATATGAAAATGTATTACTAGATATTTAATTGCGTGGTCCCTAATCAAAACTGTAAAAGGATCTACTCGTTTAGTGCCATGGCATTTATGTATCAAATTCTAAATTACAAATCCATGCCAGCCAGAGTGGCCGAGCGGCTCTAGGCACTATAGTCTGGAACCGCGCGACCACTACGGTCACAGGTTCGAATCCTGCCTCGGGCATGGATGTGTGTGATGTCCTTAGGTTAGTAAAGTTTAAGTAGTTATAATTTCTAGGGGCTGATGACCTCAGAAGTTGAGTCCCATAGTGCTCAGAGCCATCTGAACCATTTTACAAATCCATGTTGTTGTTGTTGTTGTGGTCGTCAGTCCAGAGACTGGTTTGATGCAGCTCTCCATGCTACTCTATCCTGTGCAAGCTTCTTCATCTCCCAGTACTTACTGCAACCTACATCATTCTGAATCTGCTTACTGTATTCATCTCTTGGTCTCCCTCTACAATTTTTACCCTCCACGCTGCCCTCCAATACTAAATTGGTGATCCCTTGATGTCTCAGAACATGTCCTACCAACTGATCCCTTCTTCTAGTCAAGGTGTGCCACAAATTTCTCTTCTGCCTAATTCTATTCAATACCTCCTCATTAGTTATGTGATCTACCCATGTAATCTTCACCATTCTTCTGTAGCACCACATTTTGAAAGCTTCTATTCTCTTCGTGTCCAAACTATTTATCATCCACGTTTCACTTCCATACATGGCTACACTCCATACAAATACTTTCAGAAATGACTTCCTGACACTTAAATCTGTACTTGATGTTAACAAATTTCTCTTCTTCAGAAATGCTTTCCTTCCCATTGCCAGTCTACATTTTATACCCTCTCTACTTTGACCGTCATCAGTTATTTTGCTCCCCAAATACCAAAACTCATTTACTACTTCAAGTGTCTCATTTCCTAATCTAATAGCCTCAGCATCACCCGATTTTATTTAACTACATTCCATTATCCTCATTTTGCTTTTGTTGATGTTCATCTTATATCCTCCTTTCAAGACACTGTCCATTCCATTCAGCTGCTCTTCCAGGTCCTTTGCTATCTCTGACAGAATTACAATTTCATCGGTGAACCTCAAAGTTTTTATTTCTTCTCCATGGATTTTAATTCCTACTCCAAGTTTTTCCTTTGTTTCCTTTACTGCTTGCTCAATATACAGATTTAATAACTTCAGGGATAGGCTACAACCCTGTCTCACTCCCTTCCCAACCACTGCTTCCCTTTCATGCCCCTCGACTCTTAAACTGCCATCTGGTTTCTGTACAAATTGTAAATAGTCTTTCACTCCCTGTATTTTACCCCTGAAACCGTCAGAATTTGAAAGAGAGTATTCCAGTCAACATCGTCAAAAGCTTTCTCTAAGTCTACAAATGCCAGAAATGTAGGTTTGCCTTTCCTTAATCTATTTTCTAAGATAAGTCATAGGGTTAGTATTGCCTCATGTGTTCCAATATTTCTACGGAATCCAAACTGATCTTCCCCGAGGTCGGCTTCTACCAGTTTTTCCATTCGTCTGTAAAGAATTCATGTTAGTATTTTGCAGCCATGGCTTATTAAACTGATAGTTTGGTAATTTTCACATCTGTCAACACCTGCTTTCTTTGGGATTGGAATTATTATATTCTTCTTGAAATCTGAGGGTATTTCGCTTGTTTCATACATCTTGCTCACCAGATGGTAGAGTTTTGTCAGGGCTGGCTCTCCCAAGGCTATCAGTAGTTTAATGGAATGTTGTCTACTCCCAGGGCCTTGTTTCAGCTTAGGTCTTTCAGTGCTCTGTCAAGCTCTTCACGCAGTATCATATCTCCCATTTCATCTTCATCTACATCCTCTTCCATTTCCATAATATTGTCCTCAAGTACATCGCCCTTTTATAGTCCCTCTATATACTCCTTCCACCTTCCTGCTTTCCCTTCTTTGCTTAGAATTGGGTTTCCATCTGAGCTCTTGATATTCATACAAGTGGTTCTCTTTTCTCCAAAAGTGTCTTTAATTTTCCTGTAGGCAGTATCTATCTTACCCCTAGTGATATACGCCTCTAGATCCTTACATTGGTCCTCTAGCCATCCCTGCTTATCCATTTTGCACTTCCTGTCGATCTCATTTTTGTTCATTTTTGTTTGTATTCCTTTTTGCCTGCTTCATTTACTGCATTATCATATTTTCTCCTTTCATCAATTAAATTCAGTATATCTTCTGCTACCCAAGGAGTTCTACTAGCCCTTGTCTTTTTACCTACTTGATCCTCTGCTCCATTACAAAACATAATTATATAGTTGTATGAACCTGTAAATATAGTGTGGTATAGATTTAAACCCAGTCAATAGATAAGACAGAACTCTAGAAATCACATCATCTTACATACTACATTCTTGACAAAATAAAACAGAATTATATAGTTGTATGAACCTGCAAATATTGTGTATATTTTCTTCCAGACTAGAGGTCACTATGCATCCATGTTCAAAGGTATTGTCATCCATACTAAAAGTTAAAAGTACATGAGATTTTACAAATTTGCTTTGCTTACCAGTAGCTCCTCTTACCTTTGCACATACAATGAACATTTCCACAAAATCCTTACTATACTTGATCTGGGCTCTAAATTGTTCAGATATGCCACCAATCAGTCTACCTGTACCACTCAAACAGTTATTTTCCCATCCATCGATCTTAATTTTAATGTAAGGACACCCAAAATCTGAATCATCCTCTCCGTTGTCTTTGCTGGGTTTTATCAACCTTACAGGTATCATAGCACTAAGATTGAACACAATGAATGGATTCCATGGCACAACTAACATTACTTGTTACTGAAGGAACATAAAACACATTACTGTCAAAATTACACTTCCTGCTTAGATCTTCTTTCACTTCATTCCATCAATTGGGATACACATTTTGACTAACCACAGCTAAGTTATTCCAGAATGCACATTTATCTACATTATCATCAATCTGGTCCCAAACAAACTTAAAAAAATTTTCACCTTTATTCTCTAGGCTCACAGGTAACTCACTATTACTGCTTGGGCAATTACTCAGCATGACATTAATAAAAAACTGTTTTGACTGGACTGGTATTCCATGACACCCTCTAACAACATCACTTACCTTACCTGTATTGTCAGCATCATTCACAAATAACTCTGAAACTTCATTATTCTTTAACTCCACAAATACCTGATACTCATCATCATCATATTCCTCCAAAATTACTTCATTAACAACATCACTAACAATACAAGTCCCATCTCCATCAAAGTCACTTACCTCACCTACATTAATTTGCAAGAAGCCACCAGCCTCATACTTATCAGCGTGTTACTTCACAGCTCTCATTCACATCTACATCAAGAATACCACCTAGTTCTGATCCAATACAGTCATCACCTGACTTCCATACATCAATAACACTGTTTTCTGCTCAAGAGAAGAAATCATTAGTGCATACTACAGCAAAATTCTCACTACTCTCATGCTTTGGTTTGTGATTAGCACCTACATCACCATAAACTTTGGATGAAAACATAAATCAGGAATCTGATGTTCCTTCTGTTCAATGTCAGATACATGTGCCATATTATTATTATCTACCTGCAAGTGTAACTTGGGGTCCTGTGCTTGTTGTGTTTCCTCACCCCAAAACTGTGGACCTTCATTGAGGCAAAATACCATTTCCTGAGTAGTTACTTCTATGATTGTTTCTTCTATTAAAATGCACCTGTTTAACCCCATTATTCCTAACTTGCTGCTGTTCAAAATTTCTGTCTCTTTTGACACTTTGGTCTTGATAGGAGCTACCGCTATATCTGTTTCTGTAATTACTCCCATTGTGATTTCTATCATTCTGATTATTATGGTACATACTTCTTTCTACTGCCCTATCCAGCCTGTCAACACATCGTAAAAGTTGTTCAAGACAATCGTCAGGTCTCTGTACTAAATCCGATTGCAAGCTTTCTGGTAATCTCCTTTAAGTGCATCAATCAAGGTCATTTCATTAAATGGTTAGTCAAGGTGTGCTAATTTTTTTTAACTTTGTTCTTACAAAACTGTTTCAAAGTTGAGAAGTCCTTTTTCATTCGATCCAGTCCATCATTATTGGTAGTACATCGCCACCGTCGGTATGATTTGCTTTGTTGGGCAGCCCTCAGTCTTCTTGCTTTGTGTGATTGGAAATTTATTCATACATAAATTGTAAATGACATAAACTTTATTTTCTGCCACAGACAAAACTTCATTATTAGTCAATGAATCCCGGACAGTGCCCACACTTGTAATCTGCCCCTCCCTCCTTTGTTGTCTCAACTGTCTTTATGGTTGACTTTTTCATTTACAAAAAACATTTTACTTATCTTCTTTTCTCATGCAGTTGGCTCCAGTTCTTCATGTCCAGGGGTTTGATTCTTGAAGCTGGAATTCTCACATTTTAGGTTCTCATGGTCCAGTGGATCTAAATAAATGTGAAGAATGCTTGTGCAGAATTTTTGTTTTTTCGATGTTTATTTGCATCACATTTTACTATATCACACTGTCTTTAGAATTTTCACATCAACAATTCCAAAATTACATGGTACGTCCAAAATACGAAAACCCGTCCAATCATATCTGAGGCATGCTTAATACTCCTTCATTCTGTGGTAATAACAATACTCCAGAGGGTTTACAATTTTTCTTGACAAATAAATTTCTGTTACAATCAATTATTATTTTATAAATGAATCAAGAAATAAATGTAATAAACAGTACTAGATTGCATAATCAATAACAGAAATTTTAAGTGTGCCAAATAGTTCATGATTTCAAATGTTTCTTTAAAAAAATAATTTTAACTGTACATTCAAAGCTAGTACATATCGATTGTAACAATGAAAATAAAGTAAATCCTTTTCATAAATTATAGCTTGAAATCTAACATATTATGTACAAAATCATGATTTTTTTCAGAAAAACAGTTGATGTAATATTGAATATCTAAAATTCGAAAAATATTTCTGGTATCAACTACTTCTGTTGAGGAAAAGTAATGCTAGAGGAGGATGTCCCTTGCCACACTTCCACAGGTGTACAATCCCTGTGGCAAGGGAATGGGACTGTGAGTGGCATAGTGATGGACTAGGATGTTGTGGAAGTTGGGTGGTTGATGGAACACCACACCAGGAGGGCTGGGAATGAACTTGAATAGGATATCCATCATTGCAGGGAATAATGATAGATAAGCCCTAACAAAGGAAACAGTTCAGCTGTTCCAGTCTGTGGTGGTAATGGATTACAAAGAGGGCACACTTCGTGTGTTGCCTTATGCTAATGTACCCACCCATCCTTTCCCCTTGCCTACTCCTCTCCTTTTCTGCTCCCCATTTTCCCCCCACACCCCAGCTCCTGAAGCTGTGCCTGGTAGTCTCTAGGCCCTGAACACCCCACCGGACAGCTCTCTTCTCTCCCTGTGCTATTCCACACCTTTCCCTGCCCCACTCCAGATTGCTATTCCCTTGACAGTCACATTCTGGTTAGTGCTGGTGGTGGTAGTGGTCATGTTTGTGAAGTGTGCTTTTGGTGCGAATGTGTGTGAGTGTTTTCTTTGTTGAAGAAGGCTTTGGCCAAAAACTGTAATATGTAAAAGTCTTTTCTTTGTGCCTGTCTGCAACTCTGCAGAAAACTAAAGTACTGTGCTGCACATGCTAGCCTTTTACTTAGCAATAATAGTAATTTTTCCTTTAGGAATGGTTATTTTCCTGAACAGTTAAAGTAGTCATTAGTAAAGCTGCTTTATAAAAATGTAGATAATTTTAGACCTATTTCTATGCCATCAGTGTTTGTTAAAGTTATTGAAAAGACTAAGTATGTAAGGATAATTGATCAGAGCATTTCACATAGCATTTCAGTTTTAAGGGTCTGTTTTTCCAATGTCTACTGGTCATCAATGAAAATACTCATTTGGCACCGGTACGTACATTCACCTGTGGCAAACAGAAAAGGTACTGAATAACAGCCTGGCAGTTTTTGTACAGTATTTGCCATACATTAAGTTTTTTGAATGCCTCAATCCAATGTTGTAGTCGTCATCAGCAACTGCACCATTAACTGTTGGTAAGTCTGCACCACATTGATGCATTTCAGATTTTACCTTAACTAAATTCAATTATATGTTCATAATTTGTTGAACTGGTGAACACACTGTTATAGGTATTGGATGCAGTTATGGCAGAAATTATGCACATGCCCTATAAAATATGTACGTTGATTTACATCTACTTTGATACTCAGTGAAGCACTGTAAATTGTGTGGCCAGTGGTACTTCCTATTGTAACTACATATATAGACTGAAGCAGCAAGTTAAAATTTGCACCAAGGCCTGGAATTGAACTCGGGTCTCCTGCTTATTAGACAGGTGCATCAGCTCCTAAGCCACCTTGGGCAGAGAACATCTTTCAAGACTGATCTTATGCCCATGGCAGCTGAACTCATCTACGCTCAGACATTACGACTGCCAGCAGAATTCATCCATGATGGGACAGATGGCAACATATTGTCATCAGACTTTGCTGTTAAATTGGAAGCACATATATGCCAGCTTTGGCCTGTCATCCCCAGAGAGCAAACTGGATGATGTCCACTCATTTTTGCTGACTTAGACAGCTGCATACACATATTTTTGTGCAATTAATCTGTTTGCAAACTGCTTCAACCGCCATATCATTGACCACATGCAGCATGAAACAGAGGCAGAAACACATTGAGAGTTGACATTTAAGCTGTGCTGACTACAGCTGGCCATGACCCGACTGAGCTTGCCCTTTTTTGATGCGCAAGATGCCACTATAAAGCTAGCACCACCAGCTATGAAAAGTGAAGGTGCCTCGTAGCTGACATGGTCCCTGCAGTCAAGAGTTCTGGGCATCATATCAACATGAAATATCATTGACACTATGGGCAGGAGGCGGCGGTGATCATTTAGTGATTCATGCGGCTTATGTCAACACGCAGACACAGTGAAAGTATATAAATATTCTGTGTGACTTTTCTGTTAGGTATTATTTGACATTACTTTTGTCTCTGATTACTCCTAGCTTCTTAATAACTAATGTAACTAGCACTACAAAAAGAGCTCTATCTCGCTGCACAAAGATTGCCTGTGGTTCCACAGTTTCGTTTCCTAGGTCTTCTTTTCGACAACAAGCTCACTTGGCTGCCCCATATCAGACTCCTGAAGGTAGGATGTTTCCGTAAACTCAATGTCCTTCGCTTCCTTGCCCACTCCTCCTGGGGTGCGGACCGTTCCCTCCTCCTCCGTCTTTATCGTGCTCTAGTTCTGTCACGTTTGGACTATGGTTGTCAAGTTTATGGTTCAGCTGCTCCTTCCACGCTGCACGTGCTGGATCCAGTCCACCATCATGGTATCCGTTTGGCCACCGGTGCCTTCCCTACTAGCCCTGTTGATAGTCTCCTGGTTGAAGCTGGGATCCCCCCCCTTTCTGTTCGGCGGTCCCAGCTTCTGGTGTCTTATGCCCTTACTATCCGTTCTTCTCCCGCTCATCCTTCCTATTCTATCCTATTCCCAGACCATGGACGTCGCCCGCCTGACTCCCGCCCTCGGGCGGGTTTACCGGTTGGGCTGCGCCTTGCGTCTCTTACCCGTGATTTTCGGCTTCCTTCTTTGTCCTGTCTTCCTCGCTCCCTCCCCTCCACCCCTCCTTGGTTAGTTCCTCGGCCTCGAATTCGGATGGATCTCCGCCGCGGTCCGAAAGATTCCATCCCCCCGGTGGTGTTCCGTTCCTTTTTCCGCCAAATTTTATGGGAGTTTCGGGATGCTGTTGTTTTTTACACTGATGGTTCTAAATCTGCTGATCATGTTGGGTATGCCTTCACGTCCTTTGTTGGAACGGAAAATCATCTACTGCCACCCTCATGTGGGGTGTTTACTGCGGAATTGATGGCAATTTCCCGGGCCCTTACCTTTATTAAACAATCCCAACACAACCGCGTTTTGTTATGTACGGACTCAATGAGTGGCCTTCTTGCTATTGACCGGTGTTTTTCGCGCCATCCCTTGGTCTCTGCCATCCATGACCATCTCGCTGATCTTTACCGTGCTGCTTGTTCCATTGACTTCCTATGGGTCCCGGGCCATGTGGGTATCCCGGGTAATGAGCTCGCTGATCGTTTGGCTGGGGGAGCAGTTACTTACCCCCCGTTTTCTGTAACCCCTCCTGCAGCGGATTTACGGCTTCACATCAAATCCCACTTTGCACAGTCATGGGCCAATTCTTGGGAGGCTACTCCACTGTCTAATAAACTTCGTGCCATTAAGGTGAATACAGGCCCATGGCGTTCTTCCTTTAGCCTCTCCCGCAAGGACTCGACCACACTGTGTCGTCTCCGCATTGGCCATACCAGGCTGACCCATGGTTTCCTTTTGCGTGATGAGCCACCCCCGCTATGTGGTTGTGGAGCCTTCCAGTCAGTGGCCCACATTTTGGTTGAATGCCCCCTTCTTTTGGCTCTGCGTGTTAAGTACAGACTCCCCCACACTTTACCTTTGATGTTGGCTGACGATTCCCGGATGGTCTCTCTGGTTCTAGGTTTCCTCCGGGAGAGTGGTTTTTATTCTCAGTTTTAAAGTTTTTAATCTCCCTCTGGTGTTGGGGCAGGGCGGTGAGTGTTTGGGTGTCTCCCACTGTAGGCAGTGTTCAGAGATTCCCGATTCACCTCCCTGACCGGAATCCTCTTTTCTTTCCCTTTTACTCTGTTTTTACCCCTTCTTTTTAAGGCTTGGTTAGTTTTTCTATTCCCATACGTACTTTCTGCATTATAGCAGTTGTACCTTTTAAGTCACAGGTGGTCTTGCCTATGCTGTTTCAGCATAGTGTTGGGTTCGTTCTCTTGCCTACTTCCCTCATTTGTTTTTACTAATGACAACGTGACTGCCCTTTTACGTTTCCCCTTTATCCGTTTTATTTTTCTGACTATACTGAGATGTCCCGTTAGCAGAATGGAGTCTATTTGAAACAAGGGACTGATGACCTTGCTGTTTGGTCCCTTTAACCTCAAACAACCAACCAACCAACCAGCACTACAAAAGAGCACACACTGTAATTAATATATGTGGGATAAATTTCTATTTGAGAGATCAGAGCATGATTGGAAAGGTCCATTGGTAAAAATTTCTGAGAAACTGGTGAAGCTCTCTAATTGTAACTGGATGAGGGTAAGTGATTAAGTCTTGTATTTTATCTTGAGGAGGGCATACACCTTACACACTGAAGGGTTTATTGTTAGATTGTGCATGCCTAAACTGCCAAACAACACAGTTACATGCTGTAAATGTTCTTCCTCGGATGTCAACATTATGAGAACATCATCTATGTAGGCATAGCATAAATCAAAGTCTCACATGACCTCATCAATAAAACGAGAAAGGCATTCTCACAAACAGTTCAAAAGGTGTAGTGATGGTTGTTTTAGGGCCATCCTCTGTGGTAACAGGTACCTGGTAATATGCACATATGAAGTCTATCATGGAAAAGATTGACTCATTGTGAACTTCAGTGGAGAAATCCGCTATATGCCGCACAGGACACTGGTCTGGAATGATCCCTGCATTTAACTCAGGGTAGCTGCCACATCGATACCAGCCCCTGTTCTTGGTTCAAATAGCTCTGAGCACTATGGGACTTAACATCTATAGTCATCAGTCCCCTAGAACTTAGAAATACTTAAACCTAACTAACCTAAGGACAGCACACAACACCCAGTCATTACAAGGTAGAGAAAATCCCTGACCCCGCCGGGAATCGAACCCGGGAACCTCACTGTCTTTGGAACAATATGCAATGAGGCTCATCAGCTGCTACTTGAAGTTTGACATGTGCCTTGCACTAACATAAAGCGAAATTCATGCTTGACTATTTTTTAGCTTTTCAAGCGCTAAGAGCTTAGGACAGGCATAGATGGCTGGCCAGGTGTGGTGAGAATGTGGTGCATTGTCATATAATTAACTGGTGGTAATGCAGATGACTGCCTTGTAACTTTGGGGAAATGCTTTAGCAGTCGAATATATTGCATATATCTGCAATTACACATACTGTCATGGGGGCAGTGTAGTTGACCTTTCCTAGAGCATTTAGATTTGTCGTCACATCCTTCAAATGCTGCTGTCACAGCTCAGGAACCAAATCTACCCTCATGATCAGCTGCAAGACGCTGGCACTATGAACTACCATTTGAACGTTCAGCGGAGACCAAGACTTAGTATTAATGTAACTCGTCCGTAGGTCTTAATCTTCGAGTCATTGGCAGCAGATTTGTAATAATCATTACATCTGTGAAACGCTCCTGTGTCCACTACATATTGCACCTTTGTACTGTAATCTGTGATGAATAATCGGCACATATTACTTGTGGAGACAGCGGTAGCTGCCACCGATTCCATGCCGTGCTTCCATTGGTGGTGTGCGTTTTCGTGCATCGTTACTAAATTTGATGATGCCAGCATGTATTTGATGCCACAGGCGAGTGGTTACGAGTTCTCGATGTATGTCCATGCAGCCATTGTTTGGTATTTGCTTTTCGCAACGTAACAGCCTGTGTTGTTAGTTTTGCTAACTGAGACTGCAACGTTGCTAAAGTCACTCCAGCTGTGCTATCCTGCTGCATAATCGGTATCTGTGTTGCAGTGCTCGTTGAGGGATACATCTCAGTGATCTTATTCACTGTCTGTGCTAATGCATTCATCTGTCCTGGACTTCGTTTCATCCGACGAAATTTGCAATAAAACAGGCCTGGATCTACAAAGGGGCGGGGGGGGGGGGGGCGGAGGCAAATCGTGGTATCTGCCCCGGGGGGAGGGGGGAGGCAATTTCAGGAGGCGCCAAATTTAAATTCTTGAGGAAAAAAACTTTTTTGAAAAAGCACGTAGCAGCCAGCACACGTTGGCCTATCGATTATTCATAGGATTTGTAAGGCATCCCTGTTGGTTTTTGAACGTTTTTAACACATTCTGTTGATTTCTCAACGAATTATATGTTGATATTTGAATGTATGCATAGTGTACGTGACGTCTCTGCCAGGGGAACTCCTGTTGCATCTAAAAATAAAAAACTTTCCCGCAGACAAAAGTGGACGGGGCTATACGAGCTGATCCGAATAAACCCACACGGGTGAATGCCAATCGCTGTTTGTTTATGTGTTTGATTGGGTGCGCCAATGACAAGCGTTATTATAATTGTTAGCGAAATCCCTAGATTCAGACTACGAGAATGAAAATAAACGACTAACAGGAATAACAGATAAGGAAGATTACGTATTATCTTCTCAGCGCATCTAAGAAAATGAAATTTCGGCAACAAATTTTTGTCAGGTCGCTATGGGCCAGTTGTATAGTCCCCAGTTAGCAGCTACTTAAGTTCTATCCTCGGATTAGCGCGAAAAACGCGTTGTACGGACGCATAGTAACGCCTACGGACAATACACACTTGATAACTGAACCGGTGCTTCTGGCAGCGTTAGTGAAGTTAACCGGAGAACAAGTTTTGACAATGGTAGTAATAGTTACAGATTTAGTGATGATGCGGCCGCGGTGGGCAAGCGGTTCGAATCCTGCCTCGGGCATGGACGTGTGTGATGCCCTTAGGTTAGTTAGGTTTAAGTAGTTCTAAGTGCTCAGAGCCATTTGAACCTTTTTTTTTTTTTTTTTTTTTTTAGTGATGACAAGATTGTTTGTTAGATCGAGGTAGGAAAAGAAATGAGGACATCACACAAATTTCATGGAACAATATGACGATTCCAAATTTATATAAAAATTTCATACTAGTACTACTTTTTGGTCTCGTGCTTGAGAAATTGGAGAATTTTGTTGTTGCTTGTCATAGGCCTAATAGGCATTTGATATTGTTACTTTGTGAATTATATTCTCTCATGTAATTTATGTAAATGAGGTAGACAAAAATGACCATTTGTGCCAAAACAGTCTCGCTTATTTGGCATATGTTACAACTGCTGCAATGTTAAAAAGGCCAATTTCATTTTATCTAGCAGACAGTGACAATTTAGTCATAATCAAATCGAGAAGCCACACCAGTCTTGGGTACCATTCATATTAACAGTTCTTTAGCATTAGACAGTGACATTTCGATTTTCCATAAAGCAAAACGTTTGACGAACTTTGATGAAGTAATAGAATCTTTCAAAGTACGGAAAGCACGCCGTGTAAAACTGTAGCAAAATAAGAGAGGAAAATAATGCTGCTGTCTACGGATTAAAGAAATGTGTACTGTCTTTCTTGTCTTTACTGCTTTTATGTTTCTCATATTTAATTTTATGTCACACTTAAAGAGAAAGTTATTAGCTAATAGGCAATAAAGAATTCAAATTTTCTGAACAGTTTTTATTTCCCTGGTCACCAATAATCCTACCCAGTATTAATTGTTACTTTTTTTTAAGGGGATAGGATGACAAATCGGCCGACGGGGAGCAGGAGAGGCACCACAGAACATTTAAATTTACACTGTCCTGAATACAGGTTTGATGGCTTTCATTGCAAAATTACACGTTTGAGTTCCACAGAGAGAAACACAGTGACGTATGATAGAAGAAAGCTATGTGGCATTGCGCTTTGGCACACTTAAGATCAAATTACATTTCCTTTAACATATATGTTTTATATGTATGTGGTTTGGGGATGGGGAGAGAAACTTCTGACACTAATATTAAATGTGTAAAATGGCAGGGAAGGAGGAAGAAGGTTGTTAAATATGGCTGGTGGCGGCAGTGTGCAGGAGGTCGAGCGGTCAGGATTTGATAGTGGGCATCCAGGGCTACCGTTAAATGACAAAACAGAGAATTAAGTAGAATAAAGATGATGTACTTCGATATATGGAGTACAAAGGACGCGCGCCCAGGGTCGGAAGTTAGCAGATTAAGGCCACTCTAGGAGGTCGAACAATTAAATGAAGAGTGTAACGGATGGGGAAGTGGTTCATATTAACTTACATTGGTGGCTGGTCTTGAAAGGCAGAGCTAGAGGCTCTGCCTTCCGACCAGACGTCTGTTCTGCTCGAGATCTGGATTACAAGAGAGGGAAACAACTGTGTTCTGCCCCACAGGACGCCCCGGCGTCCACACACGTGATCGGTATCCCGTGCACGCTATTGGCTAAAACCAATGACGTGAATTCGCTAGCAGTTTCCGCAGAGTCTCAGGGCGTCTCCTGTCAGCAGCTTTAACTGGACAGAACTGCCTCGGTTTTGAAAGGCAAGCGACTTGTGTCAAGTAGACACGGCGTGAATCATTCCTGGAAAAAATTTGTAAAGATTCGACTGGGCCTTTGAAATAAATTTTTAAACTAATTCCCTAAAATATTCCTTGACTGGCTGCCATCCTGTACACATGTTTCCTGTTCTTGAGTTGACCTATATAGGTATACAAATTTTGCAGGTGTTGTTTCTTTCGCTCTGCTACTACTGGCTTTCTGTTCTTATGTAGACAGTATTACTAGTGATGGCGAAAAGACTTATATACAAAATATTTGCATCCCATACTTCAGTTGACCTACATAGGTCAACTGAAAAATAGGATACTATTGCTAACGAAAACGAAGGAATCGATGTACATTGGCATACTGTACCTCACTTCAACTACGCAAAGGCAGAAAGAAACGACACACATAAAATTTGCATCCCTTACTTCGGTTGGCCTATGTAGGTCTTGCTAGCGACGACAAAAAAACCGACAACAGCAAAATTTGTATCCTATTCTACGGTTGAGCTATTTAAGTCAACTGAAGAATAGGATGCTAGTCCTAGCGTATGGGAAGTAACGACATTTATAACATCTGTAACCTGTACTTCAGTTGACCTATATACATCAAATGAAGAATAGGATACTAGCATTAGCGAAGGTGAAAAATAGCGAAATACATTACATTTGTATCCTGTTTCTCAGTTGACTTCTGTAGGTAAATGACATCAATGTTACATATGTCACACTTCCACACTGTCCTCTGGTAAACAAAGTAAGAGCCTACGGAATATCAGACCAGCTGTGTGGCTGGATTGAAGAGTTTTTAACAAACAGAACACAGCATGTTGTTCTCAATGGAGAGACATCTACACACATTAAAGTAACCTCTGGCGTGCCACAGGGGAGTGTTATGGGACCAATGCTTTTCACAATATATGTAAATGACCTAGTAGATAGTGTCAGAAGTTCCATGCGGCTTTTCGCTGATGATGCTGTAGTAAACAGAGAAGTTGCAGCATTAGAAAATTGCAGCAAAATGCAGGAAGATCTGCAGCGGATAGGCACTTGGGGCAGGGAGTGGCAACTGACCCTTAACATAGACAAACGTAATGTATTGCGAATATATAGATAGAAGGATCCTTTATTGTATGATTATATGATAGCGGAACAAACACTGGTAGCAGTTACTTCTGTAAAATATCTGGGAGTATGCATACAGAACAATTTGAAGTGGAATGATCATATAAAATTAATTGTTGGTAAGGTGGGTGCTAGGGTGAGATGAACTGGGGAGTCCTTAGAAAATTTAGTCCATCAACAAAGGAGGTGGCTTACAAAACACTCGTTCGACCTATACTTGAGTATTGCTCATCAGTGTTGGATCCGTACCAGGTCAGGTTGACAGAGGAGATAGAGAAGATCCAAAGAAGAGTTTCATCGCAGGGTTATTTGGTAAGCATGATAGCGGTATGGAGATGTTTAGCAAACTTAAGTGGCAGACTCTGCAAGAGAGGCGTTCTGCATCGCAGTGTAGCTTGCTGTCCAGGTGTTGAGAGGGTGCGTTTCTGGATGAGGTATCGAATATATTGCTTCCCCCTACTTTGTGTCCCGAGGAGATGACGAATGTAAAATTAAAGATATTCGAGTGTGCACAGAGGCTTTCCGGCAGTCGTTCTTCCCATGAATCATACGCGACTGGAACAGGAAAGGTAGGTAATGACAGTGGCACGTAAAGTGCCCTCTGCCACACACCGTTGGGTGGCTTGCGGAGTATAAATGTGGATGTAGATGTCGCTTTTTTCGTCTGTCTAGCACCAGTATCCCGTACATTAGTTGACCTATATACGTCAACTGAAGTATGGGCTACTAATTTTATGTATGTTGGTCTTTTCGCCTTCAGTAGTCTTTGTATAGAACCGAAAATATCGTAGTGATACTAGTACTAAGTAAGGGAAAAAGAGCAACAATATTTCTATTCTGTACTGCACCCATACTTAACACAGAACAATGTAATATGACAAAGAAATACATCAAAATAGACAAATTCAGTCCAACATAAAAATAAAAAACTAAACTTATTATACGCACACTGTTCCGCAAAAAACCAAAGTT
Organism: Schistocerca americana; assembly: GCF_021461395.2. Classification (NCBI taxonomy): domain Eukaryota; kingdom Metazoa; phylum Arthropoda; class Insecta; order Orthoptera; family Acrididae; genus Schistocerca; species Schistocerca americana. Next base: position 866,888,355 of record NC_060120.1, on the reverse strand, counting down.
CACCTTGAAAGACGCCAAGAAAAATCACATACATACCTACACACATACACACAAATAAATAGACTCAAAAGTTTGCATCAACAAAATGAAGTAAAATAATAATAAATATATCCACAGAAGAATATTACCTAACATAAGAAAATGAGGAATGATGGATCAATCCCAAAAAATTCAAATCAGTATTTTAACCATCCCCACCAAACCTGACCCTTTTCCTTAATTATCAGTTACACTCCCAACCTGCCATCTGAGCCTGAAATTTGCTGAGAACTTTTGGACAATACATTTGCCTAACACGTTTAAGGAAACACTTAAATGGGCAATATGTATCAGGTACACTACACCTCCATGAATATTCATCTAAATGGCTCTGTAGTGTCGAAATGCGTCGTATCCCCCTCTCTACAATAGATTTTATAACTGACCAGTAACTTTCTATATTGCTCGTACAACTTCCAATTGATGAAGATCTGAATTCAGTCTTATGATTCATGACAAGATGCTGAAAACCCCTGTTCCCCAAATCACTACATGAAGAAAAACCATCAGAAATAACTACAGAACCCTCTGCAACAAGATCTTCAATCAATTTCACCAACACTTTCTTTGTTCGGTTAGGAACTACTTTAAAAACTACATCATCACACTGTGGACCTGAAATAACAGCCCCCCAAACCCATAACCCCACCACAGGTTACCCCCTGTTGTGCTTGGGTTTGCCAAAATGAGACCCATCGATTTCGACTACCTCGCCCCCACCCCTAAAGGCTCTCCTACACTTTATGTATTCCCACAAACGTCCCTACAAAACGAACACCTGTCTAAACGGTACGCTCACTCACATGACATTCGGGCACACACAATCACACAGGCTACCTCAAACACAAACAAGTGTGCAGTTTTTATTATATCTGTCAAGGCCAGCTTCATATCCTCAAACCATGCTCCTTGTCTAATTGAGCGCCATAGTCGATCCTTGCTAAACCTCCATGTGAATAAATCGTGAGTTCGACAAGCAGACACATTTATCAGGCGCATATGTTCACCGTACTCAAGACATCGAATGTAATCAGCAAGAAGACCAGACATTTGCAAAAATCGAATGGCTGCCATCATATCTACGCTCAAAGCCTGCTTTAAGTCTTCCATATTCATGAGAATAAATCCATAGCTACACACTAAAATGAGAAACTAAACATTCTTCTAAATGAAAAGCTATTCTTCCAAATTGTCTGATACTCACTAAGAATGAAATTAAGTACTGAAACAACTGGAAAGAACCAATTATTTAAATCAATGCAGACGAAAAAAATCTTACGCAATCTCTAGCGATGTCTTTTAAATACATTCATTTATTTCAATTTACAATGATGGCGCATATCCACAGCAGACAACCGAATTATTATCTATGGCTCGAAAATAAAGACATTAATATCTATGAGCAACCTATGATGTCATTGGTCAAAGCCGACAGGCTGTATCCCGTTCTTCAGTTGACCCCTAATTCCTGTGCCATAGATCTACTTCAGTGTATGTTATTCATAAAAAATTTTGATTTATGCTGTCCTACTTAACGTTGTATAAAACAAATTCAGCTGTGTCAGAATTGTCAACAAAGATAACATTTATTGTTATATTCAAGAATCGATAGATAATGTAGTTGATGTGTTTTTCTTTCCTCAGTAGCCTGCTTTGGGATTAATTGTGTACTATAAAATGGGCTTATAATCCGAAACCTAGATTGTACAATAATAATAAAGCTTATGAAACAAGGCTAAATAAGCATTTAGTTTCATTAATGATACTTTTTGTTTCGTAATTTCTAGAAAACTGCGTTTACTGTGTAGACTGCACTCATATCCTGTTGGTTTTTTGCTTTAATATTCAGTAAAGCGATTAAGTAATGGGATCACTGCCTAAATTAAAACATAAGAATCATGCTATTGTGCTAATACACACACATAATATTTATAACACATACTCTGAACAAGAACAAAGACTTGCATGGAAATTAACGGAATAGAACGTGTGTATCAACATAGGTATAGGGTCTAACAATACCCCTGCTATGCATTACATCTCGATATGTGTATGAGTTGACCGAATCAGATTGTGATTTGCTGATGCCACAGTCTATCAAAACAGTCGTCACACTCCACCTCGTTTTTGTTACCCAAAACTGTAGGAGCATCCCAAGTGGCCAGCAAGCAATACTTCTGAATACGATATCGGATGAGTTCGAATACCAACATTTATATTGATTTGTAACATAGTTTCACAAGTGGGAGTGCATATAGTGCCACAAAAATCGGCAATAATTAAAACATTACATCACGTTTGCCATTCTATATTTCCTAAGGACCCTAGGAGCTATGAAACGGTACATGACAGGAAAGTTTATTTACGATTCTCTTGTAACTTACAGACATTCACTGAATAACATCGTTTTCCTTTAATAAATAAAAATTGCTAGTAAACACCAGAAGACCTGACCTTTTGTGGAAATATGTTTTATATCTACCCATCAAACTGGAGATATTTTCCCTACACTTTCTGCCAAATCAGTGAATGCAGAATGCAGGAATTCAGGAAACCTATGTAGAATATTACCAACATTATTCATTGTGTCAAATAAGCCTAGGCACGTGCAGCTCAAGGAAAAACCAAACAGACGTGATAATTAGTCGTCAAAAACAATAAAACTGGTTCCCAACATAGAAAAAAATCAGATCTACAATTCTTGCTAAATCTGAGCCACAAATAGCAAGAATCTTCAACATATTCGCTTTTGAAAAAAAGGTAATTACATTAACAAAAATATTCGTGTATTAGAAAGATGAGTGAAGTGTAAGAATGGGCGAATCATTAGTCCTCATACAAATTTTTTAAGTGGTAAGAAAAGTTCCTATGATAATACAGCAGAAAACAACAGAAATATGTTCTTATTATGCATGAAATACATATTTTTATTCTCTTGCTCACACTGGAGAAACCTGCAAATATACACATATTCGAAAGTGTTAGGTCATCAATAACTTGTAGCTTTTGTCATTGAATCAGTATGATTCAGCTGTTTTTAAAAGTGTTTAGGATAATTCATGTCCCTTGCTAACTTACTAACGCATAGAATGCAGAAATATAACAACTGTTTCGTTAATTAAGTAGAAAATAACTATCATTATCCTTGTGATGCATGTGACTGACAGCTTCTCACTACTAGGAGCACTAGTGTCGCTCTAGCTGTCAAACAGTAAGAACTACCACATCAACAGTGTCACGACTGTACATATCAGGTTGTGCTGATACTGTACTCATAGGATATGGATAATGTTGTGGATCACAGTGTTGAAGGAAGTAGGGATGTGTCCCACTGTATATGTGTCTTCATATTAGAGTTGTGAACACATTCTGGGACCTTCTCCTGAATATGACAGAAGCATGTTCTGCAATATTTGATGTTAATTCCTTTTCTTTCTGATAAGAAAACGAAATATGAAATAAATATTTGGTTGTTTATTTCCAAATACATGGTGATTCCCTAGTATGTGCTTAGACAGGAATCTAAGAGGATAGTTTAAAGATTGAAGTGCACTAGCATTGTCGACTGTTTTCATGTCACTTGCACATGTTGGTAACATGGAGAATGAAGATGGCCAATCATATGTCAGATTTTGATTGCCAGTGAGAATGTCGTACATAATTTCTTTAGGTTTGCAATGAAAGATAGCTTATATCACTTATATTCTGTTTTATTGTGATGATACAGATGTCGATATTCAAGGAGAATGTCATTTCTAATTTCTTTTGTTTCATTAACAAAGGTAGAAGACATTTTCTTTGTGTTTTGTAGGAATTTAAAATATATATTGTGAGTAATAGCGCTGTTCCGTTAGGTTTCATAGTAGTGAAAGCTTTTTAGATACTAATATAGTCTGTGGTTTATTCGGATATTGTGATGATGTAGGGTAGCTAATGATATAATTTTAAATATGATATAATAAATATAATTTCGTTTTTGGGAGCCGGAAATACGCCATTTCAATCACAGCACTCGCATGTGCAGTCTTTCTCGTCAAAAACAATTTTCTCTGTTACGATTTCTGAGGATGTGGTTATGGAAGAACCTAATTGCAGAGCTTACATACATGTGAAATGGGTGAATCAGATTTACAATCTTGCTTGTCAAAAATACGTTCCTGTTTTCCTCGAATATGTCACGATTTCTCAGGATGTGGTTATGTAGGAACCTAATAGCTCAGCTAAAATTGATGGGAGTGAAATGAGCTGCAATCATCTTTACAGTTTTGCTTGCCCAAAATACTTCATTGCTTTCTTCAAATACGTCACAACGTTCAAGGATGTGGTTTACACATGAACCTAGTAACACAGCCTAAATTGCTGAGATTTGTTTATGAAATGAACAAATGAAAGAAGCATAATATCATTGACTATCTGCATCTATCTCATGATTGGCCGCCTTCACTTCACATGGTTCATCTTACTCTTAGCAACGCCTACACATCAACATTACATAAAACCGAGACGCTGCAAGCGCACATTTGTTCAGCTTGAACTGCTACAAGTGAAACGAGCAGCAATAAAATCCAAATTCTTCCTTGTCACTAATATTTGGCTGTTTCTTTCCTAGTTTAAGCAAAGATCACGGAGAGACAGGTAGTGTACAGTTACAAGTTATTGAAGTTCTGTTTGGTACATGTCTGTCACTAACGGCATGTCTGATGGTGATGCCCGCTTCTCATTACCTCCCTTTACTCCAAAGCAAACACACGCTTGGCACATGGTGTTTGGTCGTGTGCCAGTCGCATTCACAAGTGTTAGCTTATGATTTGCTCAGTCTCAGTTTTAGAGCAAGTGATGAAAGTAACTTCACATCCTCTCTGCTTTGGCGCTAGCAAAATGGTTCAAATCGCTCTAAGTAGTATGAGACTTAACATCAGAGGTCATCAGTCCCCTAGACTTAGAACTACTTAAACGTAAGTAACCTCCATGCCCGAGGTCGGCTTCGAACCTGCGACTGTAGCAGCAGTATGGTTCTGGACTGAAGTGCCTAGAACTGCTCGACTGCATCTATGATGGTCACAGTGCACTCACTCAGTGGTTTTATTTTATTTTGTTGGTTTCCAGCAAACTAACTTTTTAGCCATCACTGTTTACATATATTGACACACATACACATATCAAGGTAGCATTTGGCTCCTTCATTCATACAAGTCTTCATATTGAGATTGTTGTACTTATACTGCAAAGACAAAATTGATAACTAATCACTTAGTTGTTAATTCATCTCTTTAGTTAAGTTCAATGATCACAATTCCGTATAATTTTTTTTTGTCTCTTCTTTAGCTGTAAATCTATACATGGCATCATAGGATACTCGCTTTGCCACAATGTGCTGTTTTTCATGTGTGAGCTATTGTTAATGTTGTTTATTGTTTTTGTGATAGAGTGGTTGGATAAAAGTGTACTTATGTTGATAGAAGAGCACAAATGCCATCGGTATTTGCACGATCGTAAAGTTCCACATCATAAAATGCTCAAGAAATAAAATGTGCTTCCTAAGAAATTGCAGAAGTGCTAGTAGTGCCAACAGAGCAATTTAAGTTGTTCATATAGTTTCTGTAAGCGAAATAAATGTCATTAAAATAAAGAGAAAATTTGCGTTAATGTAAAATCAAAATACTCATAAGACCTGACTATTGTTGGGGCTTACATTCGAGGTATTAGTCTTAATGTCACAGTTTAGCTACAGTTTTGCGAACTGTAAAAACAGGAACAGAATGACAAAAACTGTTTTCCCTCCTAAAAGGATGTGGCTATTCTTTCGTATATTTTTAGATTACATTAATCATTCTTAATTACTGTATCTTCCTTGGATTTAAGTTTATAAAATCGGTGAGTGTTCTGCATATAGCACTACATGTATAAGAAATTACTTGGAAAATAGAGGCAGTCGATATACAACATAGATATTTGTGTCTAACTGTCAGCTACTGCTAAAAATCGCAGCGTTAGTGTTAGACTCTCTCTTGCTCATATGAACTGCCGACAACTGGTGTCTTGCTTTGAAATTTTCAGGTCAGATGCAGCTAGAAGAAGGAAGGCGAAAATCGTCCATCGACATGCAGATGAAGTTTTGGAATAAAGCAGTCGATGACTGCAGCCATAAATCTCCTAATCAGAGCCAGGTCACCATTGCTCTCATGCCTGTGCAGTTACTCAGAGATCCACACTTTTCTGTGTCTAAGCAGTATTCCATTCATGATCAACAGTAGTGATCGCTATACAAAATAAATCGATCTGTTTCTTTTCTCCACGACACTGTACTGAATGTAGGTTAAGCCACTTTACTGCAACAACGTTTAAGCGCCAAAAAAACGAAACACATCGTATGCTCTCTGTTCCACTCACTCTAGTGTAATTGCTAATTCACAGACACAAGTCAATGACAGTGTATGTAAATGAATCCCTTGCGAATTGCATCTGAATGTGTATTTGCTTATGTTCACTTCAGTGCAATGGTGACTTTGTATATGTGTACCGTGAAACGGTAATTTGAAAGTGATCCAAACTTCAGACAAGAACAGTACATTTCTGAACATGGATTACTTATCAAAACTTTACCTACTATGCCCCTCTGCAACCTCTACAAGCTTATAACAGAAAATGTAGAATATGCTGTATACTAATGCAGTTTTCACAGGTAAATTCAAGAGATATAACATTGTGATGTTAATTGAGAACGTAGGATGCAAATATTTTGATGAATTTTTGGTTTGAAATTATCTGAAAAAATTTAAGATAAATAGCACATCATTAAGTTCTGCCTTAAGATTACCTGAGGAGCACAACAGAATAATATTCAGATTTCGTTTTTCTCAGTAAATGTTCTTTTCCAAAACTTTTTGAATTAATTTTAGTTGCATTCCATTGATCGAAAAATTTGATTGTGATTTACTGTATCGAAATCCCATAATCCTTCAGCTGTTGGAAGCTCAACTTTTTTCTTTATACAAATAAGTTGGCAGTGACGACATGCAGCACTTGGGACAGCCAGCACTTTTTTATTCTTGTCAGATGTTAAAAGCCTTTTTCTGTAATGTATGCCATCATGAACAATGAAAACGTCTCATTAAATATATTGCATGCTACTTCAAAATGTGTTATAAGCTTTCCCAAAAAAAAGGAACTCTGCAAGTCCTCTGTGAATTTACGACTTCGCCATTTCGCTACAGACAGCACTGTCAGGTAAAAAAAAAAAGGAATGCTCTAGGGAAGCAGACAAATACAAGTTAATAATGTCTCATCACTATGCACACTAATCACATCAAAAAAACAATTCCGATTGTAGCGCTTTTTGAACTTGTGCAATAATGCATGCTATGTTTCTTTTTCCTTCACTGCACTGATTCTACTACGCAGTTAAGTTGACTTGTACCTCATACAATTGACGCAAATAGATAGAATTGGTGCGTGCGGCCTAGGAATTTATGGCATTGCAGGACCCATTAGGCATTTTGGGGAACTGTTTTAGTAATTATTGCACTGCAGTATTATTCCTAGATGGTTCTGAGGAATCTGTGGTTTAGTCGTCTTGCTCTTGTTAAAAAACGATCAGATGAAAAATTACCCACATTGTCATGGGACATTTGCATTTTATCACGGAAAATATGCTAAAGAATAAAGTAAATCCTGCACCAAGAAAACACAAAAGTACGAAGTACCCTTTTATAATATGGGTATATGCGTTAAAAGGATGTTAACTTCCGATGTTATCGGACGACGACACCGGTCTGCCTTCATCATTGTCAAACCTCTCTTGATATTGACGTTGTGGCGACGTCATTTATCTACTGCGCCAAAAACAGCGGGTGAAAGCTGCAGCTGATAGATATTTATGTTTGCCGTAGTCGGCTTGGTTATGAGTTGTTTATTCTTGTTAGTTTTGGATCTGTGCTTGGAAAATAAAATGTTTTCTCATCTCATGAAAAAGCTGTTACTTCATAAAATATAAAGGCTCCCATAACGTCATGTTCCGTTCTGTTGACAGTCTGTGCAAGATTCCGCCATTTTAAATGCACTGTGAAATTTTCTATCGTTCCATCCTATCATCTTTCGTTCCATCAACTGAGAATCTACTTTTAATCGACTTTCATTGTTCATTATTTGATCGAGAAATGTCCACACTGACCCATTAGCCATACAGCAGTGAGATTCTATGTTTTTCTGTGGGCCTTGGAATACTACCCATCCACTTTTTTTTAACATAGCTGTGATATTTGGAACGATGTGAAAAGTTAGTTAGGTAGTTAGTTAGTCACATGTTCCATGGATCATTTTGTACGATAGATCATAGGAACGTGGAATGAGCCATTTTACATTCACATCGCAAATTAATTTGTAAGTAAGGTTGTATTCTGAACAGTTCTGTCTTTTTTTTTTTTTTTTTAATGAAAGATGTACAGATGTGAGATGTGATGCCCATCACCTTTTACACATTACAGTAGTAGAAATTCTTCTAAGAAATGGAAGGTGTTGTCAAGAAGGAACTTTCTCAGTTTGTTATCAAATTTTCCTTCGTTGTCTGTCACATGTATTATATCACTGAGTAAGTCACCAAAAATTTTTGTTGCAGCATTGTGCACCCCTTTATGTGCTAAAGACAACCTTAACGTGGAGTAATGAATGTCATTTTTGCTTCTGGTATTGTAATGATGTACCTCATTGTTCCTTCTGAACTACACTGGATTATTTACAACAACATCAGTATGCTTCACTCCTTAAACATATGTCTACAAAATGATTGTGGTTGAGCACCACATGTTATTCCTACCAACTTTCTTTCTTTAAGATGTGTTACCCCAGAACATCAATATGGACCCCTCAGAATTTTGAAGTTGCCACCTTAACAGTAAAGACGAAGTTATCTCGATGACATTCGACGAGTTTCAACTTCTCAAATATCAATATGATGAATTACTGGAACAATACCTACAGAGTGAACCTGGAATACGTAACACTCGCACTCTTCTTTCTAATTCAAAACAAAATACAGTTACTAATAGTCCTACAGCGCACAATTTGAAACCAGTAACCGTTAGCGTCAGTATTCCGCCAAAAAACAATACTGATGCAAAAAAAGGCACAACAGAACGGAGTGGTACGTCCTTCAACTGCACGAAAACAGTTACTGGTAGTCAAATGATTCAGATCAAGCATAAAAACAATATACAGCTGTTATCAGATAGTCATGGGCGTGGGTGTGCATCACACTTAAATGCATCTTTCAATTACAGCACGTCAGCAGTAGTAAAACCAAATGCATGGTTTGAAAATGTTGTCAGGGAAGCAGTCGAACTCTCTAGGGGCTTCACTTTGGACGACTTAGTGGTAGTTATTGCAGGTTTTAATGACAGTAACAGAAGCACAGCAGTTTTTAAAACGAGTGTACAAAGATTAATTTCAAGAATGCGTCATACTAGGCTGCTACTGTGTACAATCCCATACAGATATGATGAGCCAGAAAGCAACTATATGGTGTACAATCTTAACTGTATTATAATGGACCTGGCATCTCCACATACAAACGTCACTGTAATCGACTTGAACCAACTTCTACATAGAGAAGACTACACAAAACATGGGATGCATCTCAATGCAAAAGGAAAACAGAAAGTATGCAAAACTATCGCTACTTCTGCTAGGTGCACATGGAGGGCAACATTGACAAAGGTAGCTACCTCCTCAGTAAACTACAGTCATATGATGACACCTGTTTTGGGGCAGGGTGTTCATATGATAAACAAAAGTGACACTGTTATCCAGTCCACTTCTGAGTAGAGAAGAAAGTCACAAGAAACTGTCAGCACACCAACTACACATATAAACAGAAGTGAAACCATTATCCGGTCCACTTCCCAGAAAAGAAGAAAGTCTCCAGGAACTGTCAGCACATCATCTACACATATAAATGTCATGTTGTCATCTCCAGCTCAAGTGGGTTAGTTAAAAGGAAGTTTCCAGTCAGTGAATAAGAACATTCAAAGAGCAGATGATTTAAATGTAAGTGTTCAGCCAGTGAGTGTAAGCAATCAAGCTGTAAAAGTGAGAAAAGCAAGTACTCAAGACATGAGTGAAAACAAACGAGCTACTGTACGTGCATCTTCTAGAGTGAGAAAAGTTCCACAGAGGAGCAGTGATTTTTTATGGTTGGCACCAGGGAAATCATCTTGTCATCATCTGGATCCAACACGATCAAGAAACTAGCCAGACAGAAGAACATACAAGCAAAGTGAACAAACTGATATACTGCTACAGAGGAATCCAGACCTACCCCTTTATGAGGATGACTCATTATTATTTGAACATATAAATATCAGGTCATTATGAAACAAAACTGATGACCTCAGTTTTTTTGTTAGGAGTGAACAAGAATATTATATTATGTATCAATGAACAGTGGTTAAGTGAATACCAACTGCAGTTATATGTATCCCCAGGCTTTGATTTAGTAACAGGTTATTGTAGACCAACACACAACTATGGGGAGCCTCTATATATGTTAGTAGTGGTAGGGACTTGGAATACAGCGCCCTTAGTGTTAATGATTACTGTATAGGAAATGTACTGGAAACAGCAGCAATGTTACTGCCCATGTTAAAACTCATAATTGTGTCTTATACCACACACCTGATAATGATGTTGAAGTATTTGAACAGGCCTTACAGAAACTGATACTACACCTCGATAAGTGGCCTAAATATAGGATTTTAATTTTTGGTGACATAAATATTGATATAAGGCAGAACACACCGAAACAACTTAATCTTCTGAATCTGCTAAGATCACATGACTTGCACTGCATTAATGAAAACCCAACAAGACACTTTGCCTGCCTTGATAATGTAATCACAAATGTTGAGACAAATCGGTATGAACTATGGCTATTCAATATACATTTTTTATCAGACCATAAAGGTATTTGGTTAAAATTGATAACAAAAGAGCGAGCATCTGTCTCCAATAAAATTAAGTACATTAGGCTTTTGAATGAAGAGAACATTGATAACTACAGAACAGAAATAAAAATGACAAATTGGAATTACATTCTGCTGGAAAGTAATCATACTGAAAAAGCGTTTACATTATTCATTAGTGCATAGTCAGATACATTTAAAACTTGCTGCCCTAAAGTAATGCGAAAAAATAAGGGAACTATGATGAAACATGGTCTCACATCAGTGCATAACTGGTTCACACCTGACCTACAAAGGCTCAGAACTCTGTTAATGATTTCCTATGACAAACCAAAAAATAGTGAAGCTGAAAAAGCAAACTACATAAGTTTGAGGAACAAATACAAGGCATCAATTAGGTTAAGCAAGTGCAAGGCAAACGATGATTATATTAATAAGTCCCAAAATAAAGGCAAAGCAGCCTGGACTGTTATCAAGACTCATCTGGGTAGAAATAAAGATGTTAAGAAAAATAATTCATGTGATGCTTGTATCACAGCGGATGATTTCAACACCTTCTTCATTAATGCTGCCAGTATGAATAGCAGTGCTACAAATGTACATATCCATAAATGTGACAACAACCATATCTCAAATAATAGAAATTCATTTCTACAAAATTTTGTGGATATGGTTCCTGTGTTTAAATGAAAAGAAGTAAAAGTAACAGATATTGCAACTACAATAGCAAAATTAAGTTACTCAAAATCAGAAGACATTTATGGTCTCTGCAATTTTGTAATAAAAAAAAATAGCAGATGTAATAGCACATCCACTCTGTTCTCTTATGAACCGGATGTTTGTCAGTGGCTGTTTCCCTTCATCCTTAAAAATGGCAATTGTTACTCCACTGCACAAGAAAGATGACAAGTCTTGTCCCAATAATTACCGTCCAATCTCCCTTGTACCCATCATATCAAAAGTAGTGAAATATTGCATACAGCTCCAAATCAGTTAACATCTGTCTGTGAATAATATTCTTAGTGACTCTCAGTATGGCTTCAGGTCCAGCCTGACAATGGCAAAAGCAGTTGAAGATGTTGTTTCATATATATTGTCATCATTCGAATCAGGATTATCAGTTAATGCCACTCTTGTGGACCTCAGCAAGGCATTTGACTCTGTTAGTCACAGGATACTACTAGAAAAACTGCACTGCTATGGTATTAGAGGCTCAGAACAATCTCTGATCAGATCCTATCTGAGCGACAGAAAACAAATTGTGCATTTTAACAATATGAGGTCAAATGTCTTGTAGACACTGGACTCGCATTCAGAAGGACGACGGTTCAATCCCGCGTCCGGCCATCCTGATTTAGGTTTTCCATGATTTCAATAAATCACTCCAGGCAAATGCCGGGATGGTTTCTCTGAAAGGGCACGGCCAACTTCCTTCCCCATCCTTCCCTAATCCGATGAGACCAATGACCACGTTGTCTGGTCTCCTTCCCCAAACCAACCAACCAACCAAATGTCTTGGATATCATGCAGTGTGTACCACAAGGCTCTGTGTTTGGACCTTTACTTTTTATAATATATGTAAATGACTTGCCCAGCACCATGTTATGTAAATCCACACTCTATGCAGATGATACAACTTTTGTTACAGCAGGGAAAGATTTAGGAAAATTAAACGAGGAAAGTGAGCCTCATCTCAGAGCAGCCATCAAGTGGTTCCAACTCAATGACCTGCATATAAATCATGATAAAACTGTAAATATTCTCTTTAGCTTGTGTGTTAAGAGTGATAAGATTGATTGTGTCTCAGCTAAACTACTTGGGATCCATCTTGACTCAAAATTAACGTGGAAGAGTCATACCGATTATATTTGTACTAAGTTAGCATGTGTGACATATTTGTTAGGTAAACTAAGGTCATGTGTTAGTGGTAAGTTTTAACTCAATGCATACTATGCCATTTTCCACACCCATTTAACATATGCCACTTTATTGTGGGGAAACTCACCCGGAGCAAAACAAGTTTTCATTTGGCAAAAGAAGGCAGTCAGATGCATCCATGGAGTCAGAAATAACGAGTTTTGTAGACCATATTTCAAAAATCTAAAAATACTAACAGGTGCTGCCCCCTTTATACTAAGTTGTCTGATACACACAAAAGAAAACCAACACAGTCACAAACTACGACAATCTATCCATCACCATGACACACGTTTAAAACAGCATATTGACGTCCCAGTTGCTAGACTAAAGAAAACTCAATATAGTTACAGGTACATGGGAGTAAAACTATTTAACATGTTGCCAATAGAGACACATAATGTGTCACTGAATGAGTTTAAAAGTGTCACCTAGAAATGGCTTAGAGAAAAAGCTTTTTATACAATTGAAGAGTTTATAATGTGCACTAAAGATGATCTTAAGTACCGCTACTAATATAGTTTCACTTAGATTAAACTTATACATGTAAATATAATGCAAATACCATGTGCTTCATAATAAATAGCCCCACTCTGTATGAAACGAATTGCCTACATCATGAACATAACACCAGAAGAAAAGAGGATTTCCACTGTGAGTTAAAGAACTTGATACTTATTCAGAAAGGGGTAAAGTACGCTGGAACGAAAATTTTCAATTCCCTACCCAACAGCATCAAAAGTATAAGGAGTAGTACATCAGTATTTAAACGTATCTTGAAAAATTATTTACTTGAGTCCTCACTTTATTCACTAGAGGAATTCTTTCAGAGAAATAAGTAAAACCCAGATTGGAAAGATGTTTTTAAATTTTTTGACACTGTTTACTGTTATACTAATGTAATAATTTCCCTAACGTAAAAATTCCTGTTTTTCTCATTTCCATTTTTGGGTCACTTTTAAACTCAAAGTGGGAAGTTTTGATTACTGTTCAAGGTTAATATAAATGCAATAATGCCCTAAATATGAAACTGATATCTACACATTTATGTTGACTAGTTTTTAAGCTAATAAGTATGACTTTTGTGCACTGTTATTAATACTATAACAATGTCTTTATTCTATGTATTTTATTATGTATATTGACACGTTCCACATCTGAGTGACTTGCTCACATGTACAGATCTATGGAACAAGTATATAAATAAATAAATAAATAAATAAGGACAAATTTTTGTATCTTATTAGACAATAATGATCTACAATATATTACACCATTTCTGTAAGTTATGTAAACTCTATATGTACACAAATGACGGCATCAATTGCATTTTTAATGCCTAAATATGGATAATAAAATAAATAAGTAAAAATACTACTACTACATGTTTTACGCCTATCACGGTTTTGTACCTCTAGATGGGCAACACTGAATATCTTGCATCTTTTTAAAAGTGTTTGCACAAGCAAGCAGTTGGCGTTTGCAGGGATGCCAATCTCTGTAACCAAGGAGGTTAACCTCACGCACACCCTGTGCTCCATCTCTGAACTACGTTGTCAATAAACTTTGGTTGCAGTCTGTCAAAACGATGAAAGTAGGATTGTGTATATAATTTTTGTAAGTTTGTTGTGATGTAAAGTTTCAGCCCTGAAAACGGAAACATAATTTTGTCTACATGTTTTAAATGAGGTAACAAAATGCCGTTGGTAGTATAGTTGATATGAAAATTTTTCTACGTTTAAATAGTCTGCAATGTTTGTTATTGGAGATATTTATATGTTTATGAAAAGGTAAACGAACGTGTTTGTGGAATGATCCCTTTCGTATGACATTCTGGGTGTCCGTAGATAACAGGTGGTTATTAATTTGGTTAACGAAAAGTATTTTAACTTGGTGATCGTATGCCATAGTGGCGCTACCGGGTTGATAAACCAGGGCCTCTTTTTTTAAAATTATATGTACACGTTTTCATGAACCTCAAATTACGTACAATTTTGATTTATTGCAACAATAATAACAAATGCAACAGCCATTGAAAATTTAACCCAGCGGCAAATAAAATTATAACCGAGCCTAGAGTCATATTGTTTACAAGGCAAAAAAGTTAAGTTGTTCTTGTGGGTGTTTATTTATAGTGACAAAAATTTCCGTACTATCCATATGTGTTACACACACACCTTTTTTTCTTTTGCGATATATCATTTTATTGGGGTGGCTTCGTAATTGTGCCTCCTTGAGATTGAATAAACCTCATCCAGCAGTTTTTGTCTATTGGTGTCTCTGCCATTACATTGTCATATAACACAGCCCAGTATGTTGACTGGCCAGTAAATCAGTTACAATTTTGAATCGCTAGTATTTACCACGTTACAATCTCTTTTTCTCTTTCACTAGAGAATCTATTCTGAAAAGCCAGAATGAGTAAATGCATGGGTGGACGTTATTTGGTAAGCTTTCTTTAGCAAAATATGATATTTTGTGGCATAATATATAAGTTATGTTTGTTGTCTTTACTTCCCTATATTTTACAGTATTTATGAAGCAGTTTT
The DNA here is from genome assembly GCF_021461395.2 of Schistocerca americana. Lineage (NCBI taxonomy): Eukaryota > Metazoa > Arthropoda > Insecta > Orthoptera > Acrididae > Schistocerca > Schistocerca americana. Next base: position 866,872,895 of record NC_060120.1, on the reverse strand, counting down.
TGAGGGGTGGGAATCCCGTGGTTAATTGATTTAGAAGCATCTGATGTGTGGGAAATCAGGTGTCTAAGCATACATTTTATTGGTTTTATGACATACAGATTTTAATTTGGCCTGCAGTTACATGTTAAGCAAATAGGGCTAGCTAATCATTTTTTAATCCAGTAACCCAGTCATAAATAAGTACACATTTTGAATCTAACTTCACACTATTCTGTTTTCAATGAAGAAGAAAAAGATAGTGCTTCATGTATGAGAGTCATTCTTTTAGGTCACTCAGTGTTTCTTATTTGGGTTGTTCCATAAATTGTGATTAAACATAGTTTAGTGCTGAACCAATGTTTTGACGACCACATAGCTGGTTTTGTCTTGGTTAATTGTCATCTTAGCCTGATCCCATTGCCCTTATTCTGAGTGTTGAGATGATGAATTTGGAGTTTCTTGTTACTGTTGCGAGTGTTCAGCTTATTGACATAAAGCAGTTGAATGTGTTTTGGCAGAAGACAGTCAAAACTCTTGGTTTAGAGATGAGGTATGTATAATAATTCATTTTTTTACTTGAAGTATTGATCCTCTTCCCCTGCACCAACTACACATTCCTGAATACATGCTGTGTAGCAGCAGTTCGTGGTTGTCACGGGTACTGTATGGCTGCGAAACACTGTGTAATATAGTCTTAGCAGGTACCTTTATATTATTACGCTATGTAGTCCCCTCATGATGTAGAGGGCTTGCAAAAAAATTGGCACAGACTTAAATAGTGAGCTGTTTTTGAGTTAGTCTACTGTGAACGATAAAGGCTCCTAAATCAGCCAGGCTCTAATTGACATTACATATTGTCCTCTATGTTTTGTTTTCATTTCTTTTCAGCATATTTATTTTAAAGTACTACTTGACCTCATTGAACAGGATATGTGGAAGTCATATTGCCTAAACATCATACTTCTCAGTTGAGAACAAGGTTATTTTATCTGCAAACAGTAAGGTTTGTTCATTTGAGCTTAGATCATCAACAAAAATCATGATAGATAATATTATGAGAACAGACTGCTACTCTTCATATAATGGGGAGGGGGGGTTTCAGTATTGTATATCTTTGGCTTTGAGTGCTGTTGTTTAAGGTGAGGTTTGTAAGGTTATGATTTCAGGTTAGCAGAAAATCAAAAGTTATTTGGGGAGGATTTATAGGCCAAGGATAGTGCATTGAATGGTGGGAGTTAGGTTTGTGTTACTGAATTTTGTTTACCGACGGTTTTTCCATAATTTTTTCTGTTGTTTTGTTGGATTTTGGAGTTGTGGATTATATATTTGGGGGTGGAAAGTGTTAGGGGGAGGGATTGAATCGTTGAACTGGGTTGGCAATAGGAGGTATGAGTAAGGTTGGGTTTGTTTCAAGCAAGGTGTGGGGCTACTTTAGATGAGATTGGTTTTTGTTATATGGGTAGTAGGCCTAACTCTTTTGTTTCAAGTTTTTTATTATGTTGTTTTTTTGGTTGGGATAGCTTTTGTTTAAATCTCAGTTTCTCTTGTAGGAGCTGCATGATTTGTCATAAGTTCCTTTTCTGTCAACTTTAGGAATTTGGTTTCACTTATTCTTGGCCAGTAATGTTATTTTTATTACTCACAGGAAAATGTCAGTTTCTATATTAATTTATTTTAAGTTGTACAGTAATTATGTCTTTGCAACATTGTTCTGTTGTTTATCACATGATTTGTTGAAATTATCCAATCATATCGAGTGATCTCTGTGTTTTTTGGAGATGATTTCGCTAATTTTGTTGAGGCTTATAGTATTTTCTTGTGATAGTTTTCAGTTTTTTCTCTTCTGCCGTCACGTTTGTTCTTGTTTGTGCTGGACAGATGCCAACAATCCATTACAATACCAAAGTTTAATAATAAAAGTGTGAACTATTCGGACCTTTATTGTTCACGTTGTACGTTAATGACCTAGCAAACAATATTAATAGTAACCTCAGACTTTTTGCAGATGTTGCAATTATTTGTAATATAATACTGTATGAAAAACGCTTCTTCATCAGATCTTGATATGATTCCAAATTCTTTGACTACAATATCAGTGAGCCACAATTGCAATCACTTGAGTTGTACAACTAAGTGACTGTGGGTGTAACAGTTTGTACAGCTATGGAACAGAATGATTACATAGGTCTGGTCATTGGTAAAGCAGATGGCAGACGTTGGTTTATTAGTAGGATGATGGGAAAATTTAATAGTTCTACAAAGAAGACTGCTTGCAAATCACTAGAGCTACCCATTCTAGAATATTGCTCTAGCATGTGGGGTCCATAGCAAATAGGACTAATAGGGAGTACTTAACATCTACAAAGAAGAGCTTCACGAATGGTCAGATTTTTTGACTGATGAGAGAGCATCATGGGGATGCTGAAAAACCTGAACTGGCAGCTATTTGAAGATAGCTGCTAACTACCCTGTGAAAGGCTTCTTAAAAAGTTTCAAGCACCAGTATAAAGTGAGAGATCTAGGAATATCCTACAAATCTCTACATAACCCTCCTTAGGGACCACAAAGATAAGATTAGACTAATTATGATGAGCACAAAGATGTTTAAGCAATCATTCTTCTATTGTTCAATATACAAATGGAACAAGAAAAAACACTAATAAATGATACAATAGAAAATACACACTATTTCACAATGGTTTTTAGAGTGTAGATGTCAATGAATCATTTTGAATATCTATTCTCTAACTATCAGAGCAGTAAAATCTCCCACTGAAATTTTTAAATTTTGTCTGCAGCATCATCTAACTCTTCCAATTGTTCCAAAAACAATTTTACTTTCTCTGTTCTGTTGTTCTGTTTTATTGGTGGATGTGTATTAATTGATGGGTACCTCTTATTTCTGCATTGCATTGTGTGGAGAGAGAGACTTTCCAAAAATTTAGTACTGAGTCTAATATTGATTCATTAATTGTGAATACAATTACTAGGTGTGGCATGGTTTTCATGCATTTATTTTCTTATGTCTTTCTGAGTTTTCTATATTTACTGAATCTTGTATTTCTTCATCAGTGGCACAATTTTCTTGTAATGCCACTATTTAAATTTGTATTGAATTGAGCATGACTGCTAGTTGTTTGAATTTTCCAGCCATTATGAGTGTTTGTATATATATCGTTCTGAACCAGTATTTCTTTTTTGGTTTGCATGTTACTCCAGTTCACATTGCATGTTGGTTTGGGTTGCACAGAATCGATCCAGGTGCATCACTTATTGTGGTGATGGGTGTGGTACAGATTTACTTTGTGGCTCCCAGTTTTGGTCCATCCTAAGTATTTTATTTCCACTAACTCACAATATATTGCGGGCATTCCGCTATCCCCCCACACCTACGGAAATCGGCAACTGTACCTTTCTTGTGAATTACTTACAATTTTCCAATTTTAGGAAGAATCATTTCCTCCAGAATTGTAATATTGTTCATATTTTCTAATTTTGTGTATAGATGATTTATTGAACTAATTAAGTGAAGGAAAGTTGAGTAGAACAATTACATAGTGAATTAAACTTCCTTTTCTTCTTTAAAAAGTAAAATCTTTTCATAAATCAAGTGGCTCTCTTTGCCCTCGTCTCATCCACGATAAATATTTGAGACCATATAATAAAGCACTCTAGCTTATCCTATGTTTGTATACTAAAAGGATTTTTGCCTTTTTTTCAGTCCGGAAAAGAATTATTTTAGAGATGGCTGGACAGCAGATCTGCTTAAAATGGAATAGTTTCCAGTCAAATATAGTTACAAGCTTCGAAAGTTTGTGGGAAGAACAAGGCCTTGTTGATGTAACCTTAGCAAGTGATGGGCAATGTCTTCGTGCCCACAAAGTGATTTTGTCAGCATGTAGTCCTTTCTTCAGGAAAGTATTTCAGGTATGTTATCTTAAATTTATTCATTAACAATGAGAATGAGTTAGAAAATGGTACATTCTGTAGCTACTAGCAATGAGTATCATTATTAGAGTTTAGTTTTTGTGATGGGAATAAAAGGTACATTTATAAGTAACCATTCAGTTTGACCAGTAAGTGGAAGAAATCTGAGAAGGCAATGTCATTGTTGATGAATATCATTATATTGTATAATAAAATACGAGGTTTCCATAAACTTCTTCATTGTTTTTGAAGAAGAATTGTCTTTGCAGGCCCATAGCTGACAAAGTATTAGTTGTAAAAGTGGAAGTTCTGCAGCTAGCTTTATCGTTTCGATTTTATTTGTTTATATTTCATTTCTTTGTGATTGGTTTTGGGGTTGCAGCCTCATTCTCAAGCCCCTTTTTTTTGTAATCATCTAAGCTGTCAGTTTGAAACCTGGCATCATCATTGGTCACAGGTAGATGCCAGGATTCAGCTTGACACCTTGTCTGAATATAAGAATTTGCACTTGAAAATGGAACAGTGGCCACAAAACTAGTGGAAAAGAAATTGAGTATGAATAAATAACATAAAAATGATAAACTGTAGTTGTAAAACTTATTTTTCCAAAAGAAATGCTGTATTGTTTGTATACAGGGATTAGTAAGCTGCACTGCAGAAACAATACTACATAGAGGCATTCAACCTGAGTTATTGTTAAGACCAATGTTGTTAATAATCAGTCTAAAGCTCAATTGTTTTAATTTTTGGTATTATATGGGTAACAGAAATCAGATTTTATTCTAAAATGTACGTGAGTACTTGTGGATGAAAACAGTACTGCTCTCCTGGACATGCAAAAGCCAGTCCACTTAGCAGAAAAATTTGTGCTTGTCACTAATTGGTATTGTTTTGTGGCCATACTGCTGTGAATGAGCATTTCTTCAGATTTGCATATTTTCTTCTTTCTGGTGTCCTCTACTTTGTTCTTTCAGCAATAACAAGTTTTTTGTTGGTGTCCTCTACTTTGTTCTTTCAGCAATAACAAGTTTTTGTATTGCAACTAGCATTTGCAGCAGCTTTTTGTTTTGTTTCTTATTTGACATAACCATTATATCACAGAGACAAAATTGTCAAATTTCAGTTTACTTTCAGTCTACGTTCCTGAAGTAATCACTTATTTCTGATATAAAAACAAACATTTTGCATGTGAGAATGATTTTAGATAACTTCCATTCTTTTTATTGTGTATGAAATAAAATCAGTTAGTCTGCAAAGCTTTACTTTCAAAAATTAGGGCACAGAATCCTCTTGAAGTAACAGAGTAACATGTGCATTCCAGATAAAGTAAAATATTCTTTCTATGAAAGTATGTTTCCTTCAGTATATTGTGATCCATCGTTTTTTAAACAGCTGCGTAGCCTATCCTATTGGATTATTGCAATGGCTCCATCCAGGAATTTCCATTACTGTTATCTAAAACAAGATTAAATATTTTGGAAAATTGTAGTGAGTATATCCAAGACTTACTTCATCTGAACAGGCCTCGAAAAATGGGCCCCATATTGCCCTACATGTTTTGATATGCAATTTGGAAGAGTTTACTTAGTTTCATATACAATTTCAATGAGTTTTACAATACAGCAATTTAAATCATGTTTTATTTAATTATAAACAAATTTCTTCGAATAAGATATTGCTGTTGGTTTTTGGATAGCTCTCAAGTAGAGCTATCATTTAAATAAAAATATTAGCTTTTCAGAAATTGGGAGAAGTAAATTTTCAAGACTGTGGTGCATCATAGCTGCATAGTTCATATCACAAAATTTCAAAGTTGGGTAATTAAAAAACAGCCTACTCCCCTTAGTTGCTAATATAAATCGGGTAACATATTAACATGAAATTTAATCTGAAATAGTAAACTCATTTGAAGCAGTTTTTTCAAGGGCAGTTTACAACTGGAAATGGGTATAAACATAACAGTATAAAGTCCAGAAAGTTAAAAATTCACTACAGGATGGTCTATCTGAAGTTTCGGATGAGATTATCGTGAAAACTATACATTGGGTAAAAGTAGTGGTTAAGACAAGTTCATAAGCTCAAAGGGGAACATCAAATGATACTACACATGACCCCATTTAAATCTTAAATGGAAACACCCATTTTTTTTATTGCAGATTTGGATTCTCCATAAAAAAAGTAATCAAGTTTTGCCTGAAAAAAAATTTAAACCATTGACAGACGGCACTGAATTCGAGAAAAAAGTAAAATTGGGGAAGAACTCTGATTTATTGAGAATTATCCGAGAAAGACACGTCAAATCGATAAAAAATGTGCACCCATTTTTTCGTTATGCCAAATTAAGCTATTTGTGTACAAAATGTACTGTATCCTGCTTTTAGCGTTACCCAGGAACGACGACATGGACATAGTAGAATGATATTCCCATGGGGTGCTTCATAAGTGTGAGTCCCCTTGCCTCTCACAATTTGGGGTGCTTAATTAATGTAATTAGCCATGAAGAAATTGTTCAAAATCATCCCCATTTGCTTCAATGCATAAAGTCAATCGTCTGCGAAAGTTGTCCACAGTTTTGAGCAGCACATCCCATGGTATGGCTGCACACGCTCTTCGAATGCGTTGCTCCATATCGTTTCGGGTTGTGGGCTATCTTTCATAAACAACATTTTTTTAAATAACCCCACAAGAAAAAAATCAGGAGATGTAAGGTCTGGTGAACATCGAGGCCACTGAATTGGTCCGGCGCGTCCTATCCACCAACCAGGGTACTCTAAATTTAAAACATTCTGCACATTTTTAGCGTAATGGGGAGCTGCTCCGACCTGTTGAAACTACATTCGTTGCCTAGTTTCCAAATCAACATCTTCCATTAGCTCCAACAAATCATCGCGGAGGAGTTGTAAATAAGGTTCCCCAGTAACATTTCAGTCAAAAAAATACGGTCCAATCAAATAACGATTTTAAAATTCCACACCAGACCATTAACGACCGTTTGTGTTGATTGTCAACAAGTCTGTCCCAGTGTGAATTGAGAGGGGACCAATAATGACAATCATGACAATTTAACTTGCCATTGTTTTTGAATGTAGCTTCATTAGTGAACATAACGTATCTAAAAACTCATTGTCACCTCTTATCATTTCCAAGGCCCATTGGCAGAAATGCACGCATATTTGCATATCTTTTGGCATTAATGCCTGTGTCAATGTGACATGATATTTGTGCATCTTCAAAATCCTCAAAAAAGTTGATTTTGGTATTCCAATTTGTCTCTGTATCATATGACTACTAATTTTGGGATCCAGTTGAACACAGGCGAGAACAGTAAGGGTATGAGCATCATTTTCCTTGTATTCGTTATGACGAGGTGGATGGTGCATGTATCCATTTTGAGTTCATTGAGTGCAATTTCGAATAATGTTTTCGCTTGGATGTCATCTGTTTGGGAAATGATCCGCATACAATTGCGCAGCTGCAGCGTAATTGTTATGGCATTAACCTCAAAGTTACATCATATCAACAATCTTTGTTGGAGGATATTGAGCCATGTTTCGCTAAAGAATAATTTACTTTTGTCAATTGATGTTTATGGTTCACAATCTGAAAGTGAAATGACATCTGATCGCATTGCACCGACCTTTATACTGAGCCATAGTTCGCAGTTTGGCCACTGTAGTGCCACAGTTGGGTGAGTAATGCAATTGTGAAGAGTTCCCTAACGAGATTTTAATACCATTCCGCCTGCCACCATCGAGAACTGTTGCAGGTAGGATACATTTTGTAACAAAATATCTTAATTTGGCGTAATGAAAGAATTGGTGCATGTTTTGTATTGATTTGATGCTTCCTTCTCGGATCATTCGAAATAAATCAGACTTCTTCCCCAATTTTAATGTTTCTCGGTTTCAGTGTCATCTGTCAATGGTTTAAAAATCACACAGAACTTGATTACTTTTTTTAGGGATAATCCAAATCTGCTATAAAAATGGGTGTTTCCATTTAAGATTTAAAAGTTGCCCCCTGCCCCACCCAAGGGGGGCGGGGGCTGGGGGTCACGTATAGTTGAGCTTACGAACTTGTCGTACCCACTATTTTTACCCGATGTATAGTTTTCGAGATAATCTCATCCGAAACTTCAGATGGACCACCCTGTATATTGACCAGAGAATGTTGACGTGAGAAAGGAATTCCAGATAGGAATGGGAAGGTAGTCCCATCTGAGAATATGTATTGATTTTTGGTCCTTTTGTGTATTATTCTATTGCTCTGCATGGGACAGCATTGATCAGTAAAATTTTACTTGGTGTTGCTTAACCAGTCAGATACTAAAAAACGTGTTAAATCTCTAACATTATATTATATTAAAATAACTTGCACCTCCACAAAAATGTTTATTAACCAGGTTGAATATATTATTTTTATTGTTCCATGAATTTTTGGGTGAACTGCCAGATGTCTGCAACTTGCAGCCATAATTTTTTTGGCACAGCATCTTCTGTCCATTTCAGGTGAATACTTATGAAAATTCACTTAGCTCCCATATTTAAGACCCTGGTGGCACATGCCTGATGTTCCAGTTACTGTTGTGCATGTGCTGTGTGAGCATATGCACTTTGCTGCAAGTCTGTGCACTGTGCTGTGTGTTCTCCATGGTGCAAGCTTGCCTCCATAGCATTAAATCAATTGTCTTTGCACAGTAAAATCACAGAATGGCACTGACTATGCACCATACTCAATGAATCAATGGTAATCACTATCTCTGTGCCTTTTCAGTTGAGACAGTGGCTTACAGTCAAATTCTGCATAGAATAATGTTGTAGAAAAACTTCATGCTTTACACAGCTGGTGTTGTTCTCCAATTTTACTGTGTGAAGACACTTGATTTGAGACATGAGGCAAGCTTTCATCACGTAGGGCACACAGTGTAGCACACAGACTTATAGCAGAAATCCAGAGTGAAAGGAAGGTAGGAGACAAGGTGTTGGCGAGATTAAAGCTGTAAGGACAGTTCTTGAGTCATTCTTGGGTAGCTCAGTTGGTAGAACACTTGCCTGCAGAAGGCAAAAGTCCCAAGTTCGAGTCTCGGTCCGGCACACAGTTTTAATCTGCCAGGAAGTTTCATTACAGCAGAAGTTCTTGCACTCAAGTGAGTTGGGTGTTAAATATGGGATCTCAGTGAACTTTTCTCAGTATACACATGGAGATGGTCAGAAGACTCTGCACTGAAATATTGTGGCAGCAAGTTGCAGACATCTCACAGCTAGCCAAAATTTCAGGGAACAGTCAGTATGCCAGAAAGTTTTAAATTTCATTATATTTTTCTTGTTTTGAGCTGAGGTTTAAAATACAACTTCTGCTCAGCCCTACAGGCCTGGACCACAGTGAAAAATTTTAATGTGGCAATGTGATATCAATACCTGAGTTTTACGTGGATATCTCAAGATGGCAGCACTGTATCCAAAATTTCAAACCCAACTCATAGAAATTGCAGTGTAAGTTGAACTGTTAGCAGCAGTCTGTGCAAGTCATTTGGAGTACATAATATTTTTGCATCAGCGTGTTGGAACATGAGGGAATATTTACAGAGGACATTAGAAAATTTTTGGAGTTAGTGCTATGCCTTACTAGTCCAGGACTCAATGGGTCATAGGATTCAAACCTGGGTGAACAGTGAGTGTCAGTGTGCCACAACCAAAACATTATATGTTCATATACACAGACATCATCCTGGACTGGATTAGCCACCTGCTCAGAGGATGACATACAGTGGTCAAGATCTAGTTACAGGCCCAAACAGTTGGAACAGTTGCCAACCATCCCAAAAGTTGCATGTGAACTTTTGAGATCTGCACAAAATTGCTGCAGAATGGTACCATATGCATTATTAGAGCTGCAAAAGTATGGAATCTATTAGTAAACTTCGCATAACACAAAGAGTTGTGGAAAAATATGCTGAACAGAGCTATCAATACTAATGATATCTGGTTTCAGTTCCAAGAGCTGAATCTGAATCAGCAGCCAGTGAAATGGCACTTTATGGGATTGCTGTGCCACTATGAGGTTCATCTGTCAGCAGAACTCAATGTGTGTAGGAGGCAAAAGACAGTACGTATGTGAAAAGCTCTGCCTGGATTGATAGAACATATTCAGAAGTAAAGACAAATCGAGCGGAATTAAAATGGGAATTGCACGGGATAGTACAATTAGGAGCTGAGATGAAATGAGAAGAGGAGGAAAAACTAAAAAGAAGAGGGCGTGGGAGAACTTAATCCCCATAGGTTTAGACCTAAAGGCCAACAACAAACAATGCTGTTAGTATGAAGGAGGGAGATGGAAAAGGAAGGTGTGAGTTTCAAGCAGGCACTAATAGGAATGTGATAGAATATGTAGAATGAAATAAAACTGTTTAGAAATTTCTTTGAGGCAATGTAAAAAGTGACAGTCAGAATTACTCAAGAACAAGAATTGATAACAATAAAGAACATTGTGGAGGGGAGGAGACTAGAAACTGATGTCGGGAAGACATCACATTTCATTATGGCAGATGGCACAGTAATTGATGAGAGAGAGAGAATATACAACTCTTTCAAGATTTCTTTAAATATTTGTGTGTTTCAAATGATGTATCAGAATCTGAACAGTTAATACTGAATGAAACAATGTTTTGGAAGTGCTGGCAGACAGTCAATACAAAGCAGTTCAAGGTATGAAAAAAGAAAAGCATCTGGAAGTGATAGTCTCTTGGTAGGAACAGTTAAAAGTGGAAGCAAAGTAATACAAAAATATTGGCAAAACTATTTGCAGAATGTCTGTGGAGAAAGACATTTCCCCACACTGCAATAATAATTACAGTATTCTCCTACGTGAGAAAGGAGACAAAAGAAATTTAGGCCCATTGGTCTCTCTCTGTGGCATAAAAATTTTTCACTTAAATTCATACTACAAGTAGGGGAAAGGAAAAAAAAAAAAAAAAAAAAATGAGTAAACCCACTGTAGAAGTGGATATAGCACAATTATCAATTTGCAACCCACATTGCTAATTGTAGAATGGAATGGTGAGTATGAATTATTGCTTTATCTGAAAATCAGAAAGTGCTGATTTGGGGGTGGGGTCCCTTCCTGGGATCTGCTGGGGTTTCCACTTTTTATTAAATTTTAAATTCTGGTGCGTTTTTAGGACTGATTGAGATTCTACAAAACTACAGATTTACCAAAACTGCGTGTAACAAGAAATATTGCAACTTTGGAAATGCTACATAATTTTGGTTTGGATGCTTATAGTGCTGCTCACAAGAAATTTAATGCTGTTTCCTTAGAGTGGCAGCTTTTTGTGTGCTGTCCTACATTTCAGTGCAGATACTTAGCTTTTTGTGTACAGTTCAGTGCAGACTTTTACAGAAGACATTCAAAGTAGATACTCGAACTTCGTTTTGTCACTTGCTCTACAGAACTTACTGAGTTGGCATTAGACACCCAATGCAGAGTCCAACACCAATTACCACTACAACCTCTCTTCTCTCAGAAGCATTTTGTAAATGTGATTGTTGTATTATACCTGCCTTACATCCAGCCATCCCTGATTCTTACAAGCACAACTTAATCACATAGATCACGTTTTGTCATGGCTGAACAAAACCAGTGATGGATTGCTGACTCTGCATCTAGTTTTACATGGCAAAATGATGCCAGCTGACCCTGAAGGAAGTGGCCATCTGATACCCTAGGTGTTCTCATTTACGCTCCATTTTTGAACACAAATCCAAGTGTCAAAATCAGAATAATGCCTTCTCAGGGCTAAAAAAGCAAAAAAGTGTGAAATATCAAGGTCAAAAAATTATCCTCTTCAGAGGTTGACACCTTCTCAAACTATGTCGGAAGCAGAATAGCAGAACAATCACTCATGGAGTTAAGAATTCTGTAAGCCAGTTGGCATGGTTGCATAATGTTTTCAGACTGAGAAGATGAAGACGGTCTTGATTTATTCCTGGGCTGTGAAGAGGAAGTTTACATACTGTTTGAGGATGATTTGTGGAAGTTCACCACATTTGTAAAGTTGGATGTTGGGTTTTGAATGCACTTTTCGTGAACAATCCAAAAAATATTGTGCCCGAAACACATTTGGTGAAACTTTGCTCATGCTAGTTGACATTAAAAAACAGAAGCCATAAGAATAATCCAATAAATTTAATAACCTAATCAAATGTGGGGCTTTGTAAACCAAGTGGCTAAGGACAGAAAAGCGTGGTGGTGTTTTTCTTTTTTTTTACAAGTACTCTTTCAGGTGTATTAATTAGTGCATTTTTTGTAGTTGTTTTCATGCATGCCCAATAGGATCAGTCATTCTTCAGTGCAAACTTATCATTAATGGTAAATGAATAAACTTCTGTGAATAATTTCTAGCTTTATATAATAGCTAAGTGAATACGCTGCAAAATCTAGTTCTTGGGTCATGACATGTATTCAATCACGTGGAGTCAGTATTACAAAATGAATAAAAAAATAAAACAAAAAATTATAAATTTTAGAATTTGCTATCCCTTCCCCTTGGACAAGTTTCTGTGGATACCCATGCTGAAATTCCTAGATTTTGAAAGGCTGGTGACTCAGTTTCCACAAAGTTTTCTACTAACAACCCTTGAGAAAAAGAGCCAGCCAGCCTTACTGGTACTACAAAATCTTGCTTTTTGCCAAATTTCATTATTCTAGATCAACCAGGAAGTACCCAATAGGCTTTGAAGAGCGTGTTGGAACATGAGGGAATATTTACAGAGGACATTAGAAAATTTTTGGAGTTAGTGCTATGCCTTACTAGTCCAGGACTCAATGGGTCATAGGATTCAAACCTGGGTGAACAGTGAGTGTCAGTGTGCCACAACCAAAACATTATATGTTCATATACACAGACATCATCCTGGACTGGATTAGCCACCTGCTCAGAGGATGACATACAGTGGTCAAGATCTAGTTACAGGCCCAAACAGTTGGAACAGTTGCCAACCATCCCAAAAGTTGCATGTGAACTTTTGAGATCTGCACAAAATTGCTGCAGAATGGTACCATATGCATTATTAGAGCTGCAAAAGTATGGAATCTATTAGTAAACTTCGCATAACACAAAGAGTTGTGGAAAAATATGCTGAACAGAGCTATCAATACTAATGATATCTGGTTTCAGTTCCAAGAGCTGAATCTGAATCAGCAGCCAGTGAAATGGCACTTTATGGGATTGCTGTGCCACTATGAGGTTCATCTGTCAGCAGAACTCAGTGTGTGTAGGAGGCAAAAGACAGTACGTATGTGAAAAGCTCTGCCTGGATTGATAGAACATATTCAGAAGTAAAGACAAATCGAGCGGAATTAAAATGGGAATTGCACGGGATAGTACAATTAGGAGCTGAGATGAAATGAGAAGAGGAGGAAAAACTAAAAAGAAGAGGGCGTGGGAGAACTTAATCCCCATAGGTTTAGACCTAAAGGCCAACAACAAACAATGCTGTTAGTATGAAGGAGGGAGATGGAAAAGGAAGGTGTGAGTTTCAAGCAGGCACTAATAGGAATGTGATAGAATATGTAGAATGAAATAAAACTGTTTAGAAATTTCTTTGAGGCAATGTAAAAAGTGACAGTCAGAATTACTCAAGAACAAGAATTGATAACAATAAAGAACATTGTGGAGGGGAGGAGACTAGAAACTGATGTCGGGAAGACATCACATTTCATTATGGCAGATGGCACAGTAATTGATGAGAGAGAGAGAATATACAACTCTTTCAAGATTTCTTTAAATATTTGTGTGTTTCAAATGATGTATCAGAATCTGAACAGTTAATACTGAATGAAACAATGTTTTGGAAGTGCTGGCAGACAGTCAATACAAAGCAGTTCAAGGTATGAAAAAAGAAAAGCATCTGGAAGTGATAGTCTCTTGGTAGGAACAGTTAAAAGTGGAAGCAAAGTAATACAAAAATATTGGCAAAACTATTTGCAGAATGTCTGTGGAGAAAGACATTTCCCCACACTGCAATAATAATTACAGTATTCTCCTACGTGAGAAAGGAGACAAAAGAAATTTAGGCCCATTGGTCTCTCTCTGTGGCATAAAAATTTTTCACTTAAATTCATACTACAAGTAGGGGAAAGGAAAAAAAAAAAAAAAAAAAATGAGTAAACCCACTGTAGAAGTGGATATAGCACAATTATCAATTTGCAACCCACATTGCTAATTGTAGAATGGAATGGTGAGTATGAATTATTGCTTTATCTGAAAATCAGAAAGTGCTGATTTGGGGGTGGGGTCCCTTCCTGGGATCTGCTGGGGTTTCCACTTTTTATTAAATTTTAAATTCTGGTGCGTTTTTAGGACTGATTGAGATTCTACAAAACTACAGATTTACCAAAACTGCGTGTAACAAGAAATATTGCAACTTTGGAAATGCTACATAATTTTGGTTTGGATGCTTATAGTGCTGCTCACAAGAAATTTAATGCTGTTTCCTTAGAGTGGCAGCTTTTTGTGTGCTGTCCTACATTTCAGTGCAGATACTTAGCTTTTTGTGTACAGTTCAGTGCAGACTTTTACAGAAGACATTCAAAGTAGATACTCGAACTTCGTTTTGTCACTTGCTCTACAGAACTTACTGAGTTGGCATTAGACACCCAATGCAGAGTCCAACACCAATTACCACTACAACCTCTCTTCTCTCAGAAGCATTTTGTAAATGTGATTGTTGTATTATACCTGCCTTACATCCAGCCATCCCTGATTCTTACAAGCACAACTTAATCACATAGATCACGTTTTGTCATGGCTGAACAAAACCAGTGATGGATTGCTGACTCTGCATCTAGTTTTACATGGCAAAATGATGCCAGCTGACCCTGAAGGAAGTGGCCATCTGATACCCTAGGTGTTCTCATTTACGCTCCATTTTTGAACACAAATCCAAGTGTCAAAATCAGAATAATGCCTTCTCAGGGCTAAAAAAGCAAAAAAGTGTGAAATATCAAGGTCAAAAAATTATCCTCTTCAGAGGTTGACACCTTCTCAAACTATGTCGGAAGCAGAATAGCAGAACAATCACTCATGGAGTTAAGAATTCTGTAAGCCAGTTGGCATGGTTGCATAATGTTTTCAGACTGAGAAGATGAAGACGGTCTTGATTTATTCCTGGGCTGTGAAGAGGAAGTTTACATACCGTTTGAGGATGATTTGTGGAAGTTCACCACATTTGTAAAGTTGGATGTTGGGTTTTGAATGCACTTTTCGTGAACAATCCAAAAAATATTGTGCCCGAAACACATTTGGTGAAACTTTGCTCATGCTAGTTGACATTAAAAAACAGAAGCCATAAGAATAATCCAATAAATTTAATAACCTAATCAAATGTGGGGCTTTGTAAACCAAGTGGCTAAGGACAGAAAAGCGTGGTGGTGTTTTTCTTTTTTTTTACAAGTACTCTTTCAGGTGTATTAATTAGTGCATTTTTTGTAGTTGTTTTCATGCATGCCCAATAGGATCAGTCATTCTTCAGTGCAAACTTATCATTAATGGTAAATGAATAAACTTCTGTGAATAATTTCTAGCTTTATATAATAGCTAAGTGAATACGCTGCAAAATCTAGTTCTTGGGTCATGACATGTATTCAATCACGTGGAGTCAGTATTACAAAATGAATAAAAAAATAAAACAAAAAATTATAAATTTTAGAATTTGCTATCCCTTCCCCTTGGACAAGTTTCTGTGGATACCCATGCTGAAATTCCTAGATTTTGAAAGGCTGGTGACTCAGTTTCCACAAAGTTTTCTACTAACAACCCTTGAGAAAAAGAGCCAGCCAGCCTTACTGGTACTACAAAATCTTGCTTTTTGCCAAATTTCATTATTCTAGATCAACCAGGAAGTACCCAATAGGCTTTGAAGAGCGTGTTGGAACATGAGGGAATATTTACAGAGGACATTAGAAAATTTTTGGAGTTAGTGCTATGCCTTACTAGTCCAGGACTCAATGGGTCATAGGATTCAAACCTGGGTGAACAGTGAGTGTCAGTGTGCCACAACCAAAACATTATATGTTCATATACACAGACATCATCCTGGACTGGATTAGCCACCTGCTCAGAGGATGACATACAGTGGTCAAGATCTAGTTACAGGCCCAAACAGTTGGAACAGTTGCCAACCATCCCAAAAGTTGCATGTGAACTTTTGAGATCTGCACAAAATTGCTGCAGAATGGTACCATATGCATTATTAGAGCTGCAAAAGTATGGAATCTATTAGTAAACTTCGCATAACACAAAGAGTTGTGGAAAAATATGCTGAACAGAGCTATCAATACTAATGATATCTGGTTTCAGTTCCAAGAGCTGAATCTGAATCAGCAGCCAGTGAAATGGCACTTTATGGGATTGCTGTGCCACTATGAGGTTCATCTGTCAGCAGAACTCAGTGTGTGTAGGAGGCAAAAGACAGTACGTATGTGAAAAGCTCTGCCTGGATTGATAGAACATATTCAGAAGTAAAGACAAATCGAGCGGAATTAAAATGGGAATTGCACGGGATAGTACAATTAGGAGCTGAGATGAAATGAGAAGAGGAGGAAAAACTAAAAAGAAGAGGGCGTGGGAGAACTTAATCCCCATAGGTTTAGACCTAAAGGCCAACAACAAACAATGCTGTTAGTATGAAGGAGGGAGATGGAAAAGGAAGGTGTGAGTTTCAAGCAGGCACTAATAGGAATGTGATAGAATATGTAGAATGAAATAAAACTGTTTAGAAATTTCTTTGAGGCAATGTAAAAAGTGACAGTCAGAATTACTCAAGAACAAGAATTGATAACAATAAAGAACATTGTGGAGGGGAGGAGACTAGAAACTGATGTCGGGAAGACATCACATTTCATTATGGCAGATGGCACAGTAATTGATGAGAGAGAGAGAATATACAACTCTTTCAAGATTTCTTTAAATATTTGTGTGTTTCAAATGATGTATCAGAATCTGAACAGTTAATACTGAATGAAACAATGTTTTGGAAGTGCTGGCAGACAGTCAATACAAAGCAGTTCAAGGTATGAAAAAAGAAAAGCATCTGGAAGTGATAGTCTCTTGGTAGGAACAGTTAAAAGTGGAAGCAAAGTAATACAAAAATATTGGCAAAACTATTTGCAGAATGTCTGTGGAGAAAGACATTTCCCCACACTGCAATAATAATTACAGTATTCTCCTACGTGAGAAAGGAGACAAAAGAAATTTAGGCCCATTGGTCTCTCTCTGTGGCATAAAAATTTTTCACTTAAATTCATACTACAAGTAGGGGAAAGGAAAAAAAAAAAAAAAAAAAAATGAGTAAACCCACTGTAGAAGTGGATATAGCACAATTATCAATTTGCAACCCACATTGCTAATTGTAGAATGGAATGGTGAGTATGAATTATTGCTTTATCTGAAAATCAGAAAGTGCTGATTTGGGGGTGGGGTCCCTTCCTGGGATCTGCTGGGGTTTCCACTTTTTATTAAATTTTAAATTCTGGTGCGTTTTTAGGACTGATTGAGATTCTACAAAACTACAGATTTACCAAAACTGCGTGTAACAAGAAATATTGCAACTTTGGAAATGCTACATAATTTTGGTTTGGATGCTTATAGTGCTGCTCACAAGAAATTTAATGCTGTTTCCTTAGAGTGGCAGCTTTTTGTGTGCTGTCCTACATTTCAGTGCAGATACTTAGCTTTTTGTGTACAGTTCAGTGCAGACTTTTACAGAAGACATTCAAAGTAGATACTCGAACTTCGTTTTGTCACTTGCTCTACAGAACTTACTGAGTTGGCATTAGACACCCAATGCAGAGTCCAACACCAATTACCACTACAACCTCTCTTCTCTCAGAAGCATTTTGTAAATGTGATTGTTGTATTATACCTGCCTTACATCCAGCCATCCCTGATTCTTACAAGCACAACTTAATCACATAGATCACGTTTTGTCA
Source organism: Schistocerca americana (assembly GCF_021461395.2). Classification (NCBI taxonomy): domain Eukaryota; kingdom Metazoa; phylum Arthropoda; class Insecta; order Orthoptera; family Acrididae; genus Schistocerca; species Schistocerca americana. The sequence goes on along the minus strand of NC_060120.1, from coordinate 866,855,000 downwards.
TGGCTGAACAAAACCAGTGATGGATTGCTGACTCTGCATCTAGTTTTACATGGCAAAATGATGCCAGCTGACCCTGAAGGAAGTGGCCATCTGATACCCTAGGTGTTCTCATTTACGCTCCATTTTTGAACACAAATCCAAGTGTCAAAATCAGAATAATGCCTTCTCAGGGCTAAAAAAGCAAAAAAGTGTGAAATATCAAGGTCAAAAAATTATCCTCTTCAGAGGTTGACACCTTCTCAAACTATGTCGGAAGCAGAATAGCAGAACAATCACTCATGGAGTTAAGAATTCTGTAAGCCAGTTGGCATGGTTGCATAATGTTTTCAGACTGAGAAGATGAAGACGGTCTTGATTTATTCCTGGGCTGTGAAGAGGAAGTTTACATACCGTTTGAGGATGATTTGTGGAAGTTCACCACATTTGTAAAGTTGGATGTTGGGTTTTGAATGCACTTTTCGTGAACAATCCAAAAAATATTGTGCCCGAAACACATTTGGTGAAACTTTGCTCATGCTAGTTGACATTAAAAAACAGAAGCCATAAGAATAATCCAATAAATTTAATAACCTAATCAAATGTGGGGCTTTGTAAACCAAGTGGCTAAGGACAGAAAAGCGTGGTGGTGTTTTTCTTTTTTTTTACAAGTACTCTTTCAGGTGTATTAATTAGTGCATTTTTTGTAGTTGTTTTCATGCATGCCCAATAGGATCAGTCATTCTTCAGTGCAAACTTATCATTAATGGTAAATGAATAAACTTCTGTGAATAATTTCTAGCTTTATATAATAGCTAAGTGAATACGCTGCAAAATCTAGTTCTTGGGTCATGACATGTATTCAATCACGTGGAGTCAGTATTACAAAATGAATAAAAAAATAAAACAAAAAATTATAAATTTTAGAATTTGCTATCCCTTCCCCTTGGACAAGTTTCTGTGGATACCCATGCTGAAATTCCTAGATTTTGAAAGGCTGGTGACTCAGTTTCCACAAAGTTTTCTACTAACAACCCTTGAGAAAAAGAGCCAGCCAGCCTTACTGGTACTACAAAATCTTGCTTTTTGCCAAATTTCATTATTCTAGATCAACCAGGAAGTACCCAATAGGCTTTGAAGAGCGAGTTTGTATCAAAATATGTGACATAATTGGCTGCACCTTTTGATTACATTTAACTTAGGAGCTTAAATTTTTTACGCTGCCAAGGGACCAGAGACCTTAGAGCCTGGCATAAATTTCAATTTGATATCTTTACCTGTTCATGAGGAAAACAGATATTAACTGTTGGGAGACAGACAAACAACAAATTGATCCTGTAAATGGCCTGTTTTTGCCATTTGAGAAACAAAAACCCTAAAAAGACACTGCTTGACATATCATCGGTGAAGGAACAAAACTACATAAGTAGCAAAAACACAAATTTCACAGGAGAGACAAAAAACTCGAAAATATCTGATAAGTTTCAAAAGGACACAAAATTTGCGTTGCTGCACTACAGTGATTAGAAGATTGTAACAAAAAGTGAAACAAAGATAGTACTCTTTAGAAAGCTTAATTCTGCCAGATACACAGAATTGTGTAGATTTTTGTGGAAGAGGAATGTTATTTACACAGTATTTGTTTATCAGTCTCTTGTAAGACTTACCGCTGTTACGTTGTTTTTGGTGCTGAAAAATCAGTAACAGCATCATTTTAAAAAGACTTTTCACAGAAACAACCTCAAATATGCACATGGTTCACATAGATCTGATAATGTCTGTAGACTTATTCAAGATAAAATGGCCGAACAAAGAACTACACCTCACCGTCACTCCTGAAACAGTAATGTCCAAGAAGATCATCATTCTAAAATAATGTTGTCATAATAACAATCCTTAAGGAACAACAGCTTTAAGTTGTCATAAATGATTCCATTTGGCTTTCTTGATTTTCAGGCTTTCTTTGTATAGTTTCAGGAAGCAAAGTTTTCCAGAATTTTTCTCGGACGTCTTAGTATTTCTTGCCACATTTCATTGAAAGTACGCTTGTAGTAAAAAATACATTTTGAATGGTACGCATCGCCCTCAGGTCCGTAACTGTTGTCTCATTCTTTGTAGCTGTACCAGGCCTGATTGAGTTGTGCAGCCACATACTTTTCTCTGTCTTCTTCTTCTTTCGATTTCGGCCATCTTTGGACCACGTTCAACAATTCACTTGCCCGGCTTTTTGATCTTTTTTTCTCTCTTCCCAATATTTCCTCATCATTTTCGAGTGGTTCCTCCTCCGCTCTTCCGACCATTTCCTGTTATTATTCTTTAGTTTCGTTTCTTCTGGAAAACACTTAATTTCGTTCACTATTTGTCTAAACTTTTCCCTGTCCCTGATTGACTCACGGGTGACATTAAAATAGGCCAAATCCTTTTTCACCATCTGTATCCATTTATTGTTGGTTTTTTCGTTCCTGTTACTATGTTCAAACACTTTTCTTGTTAGTCTGTTTCCATCCATCCTCGACAGGTGACCATAAAACGTTAGTCTGCGTTTACGCATTGCCTCACTCACTTTCTCAATAGTTTTGTATATTTCCTTATTACTCTTTAGCTTGTACTCTTCTCCAATCTTTCTCGGTCCTAATATTTTTCTCAAAATTTTCCTTTCTTTCTTTTCCATGTTTTCTATTTCCCCCTTTTTGTTAAGAGTTAGGCACTCCGATGCATACAGGCATTCTGGTCTAATGACAGTTTTATAATGTCTTAATTTAGCTTGAATCGAAATGTTTTTTTTGTTATATATGTCTTTGGTTTTTTGAAAAGCAAATTCCATTTTCCTTGCTCTCGCCTGGTTTGCACTCTTGTCTAAACCATTCACTTGAATTATTTCACCTAAATACTTAAATTTTTCTACTCTCTTAATATTGCCGTATTTAGTAATAAGATTTTTCTTGTTATTTCTATGATTAGACATATACACGGTTTTTTCAAATGAAATCTGCAGTCCAGCTCTGGCCGAAACTTCTTGTAGTTTCTCCAGGTAGTTCTGAGCTATTTCTTCGTTTTCTGTAACTATTGCCAGATCGTCTGCAAAAGCTAAACAGTCCACTTCTATTTTTTCTTTTTTTGTTCCAATTCTGATGTCATTCTTGGTGCCTTTGAGTTCTTCTTTCCATATTCTCAATATCTTTTCCAGTACACAGTTGAAGAGGATTGGGGATAAACCATCACCTTGTCTAACACCTGTTTTAATTTCGAACTTCCTTTAAATTTCACCCATAAATTTAACTTTGGCCTTACTGTTTGTTAGCGTCTGTTTGATAATTTGAATTGTTTTCTTATCGACCCCAAATTCTTCCAATACTTTCAGTAATGTTTCTCTATCTACCGAGTCGTATGCTTTTTTGAAATCTACAAATACTATTGCAAATCTCTGGCCTCTTGAGATTCTGTAACGAATTAGTGTTTTCAGGTTAAATATTTGTTCAACACAGGATCTACCTTGTCTAAAACCTGCTTGATATTCACCTATTTTTTTATCCAGAACTGGCTCCACGATTTGAAGTAATTTCCTTGACAAAATTTTGTATCCTACTGGTAGTAGCGAGATCCCTCTATAATTATTAACATTCATCTTATCCCCCTTTTTGTGTAGTGGGTGTATCAGGGCACACTGCCAGTCTTCAGGAATTCTTTCTTCGTCCCAGATCTTCTTAAACATATGTTCCAAAACTTGTGGGAGGTTGGTATCCATTATTTTTAGGATTTCTGGTACTATGGAGTCTTCACCTGGGGCTTTATTGTTTTTTAGACTGTGTATTATGTGTTTTATTTCTTCAGCGTCTGGAGGTTTTGACTCGGTATTAGTATTTCGGTGGTTTTCAAAACTCATTTTATCTTTGGGTGGTTCACAATTTAGTAGATTCTCGAAATATTTTGCTAATATTTCACAATTAGTCTTGTTTGTCAAACCTAGCTTGTTCTCTTCATCTTTAAAACATAAATTTGGGGATTGGTATTTGGTTAGCTGTTTTCTAAAAGTTTTGTAGAAATCTCTAGAATTATTTCTTTTAAAGTCTTCCTCAATCTGTTCTAGGTTATCCTGAAATTGTCTTCTTTTTTTATTACGGAAAAGCTTGGCTGTTTCTTTTCTCTGGATTTTAAAATTGTCAAGATCTTGAGGATCTTTTGTGGAGTTCCATTTCTGCCACAATTTCTGTCTCTTCTCCAGGTTCTCATCACATTCATTGTCCCACCATGGATGTCTTCTTACTCTTTTCACGAGACAATTTTCTTTTGCTATTTCAACTATTTCATTTTTGATCTCCTCCCATCCCGCTTCCTTATTTATTGTGGATATGCCATCGCTATCTTTGTGCAATGCTCTTTGAAACCGTTGTTTAATTTCTTCATTTTTTAAAGTTTCTGTGTTATATTTTGGAATTTTGTAAAAGGTTTTCTTCTCTTTTCGAAATGGGAGTGGTCTGAATTTAATCGTAGTCAAATAGTGGTCTGAATCAACATCAAGGCTTTTCAGCACTTTAGTGTTTTGAATTTCTTCTTGACAATGAAGTGAGATAGCCACATGGTCAATTTGGAATTCTCCGAGAAGTGGATTTGGTGATCTCCATGTTTTAGTTTTTCGGCTCAGCTTTTTGAAATGTGTTGTCATTATTTTCAAGTTGAAATGCCTACATACCTCTATAAGCCTTTCTCCATTTTTTGAAGTTCTTTTGTGACCTGGGAAGAGGCCTACTGTTCCATGGTATTTTTTCTCCCTTCCTATTTGTGCGTTAAAATCGCCTACTAACATTTTTATGTTCTTCTTTGAGCATCTATCCAGTTCCATTTCAAGTATCTCCCAAAATTCTTCAACTTTCTCCGGGTTATTTTTGTTGTCCTGGTTTATGGGTGCATGACAGTTGATTATAGAGTATCCTTTGTTTTTACATTTAATCTCAAGAATGGATAGTCTCTCAGAACTCGAGTAGAAGTTAGTAACTGAATCTAAAATTGAGTGATGTACCAGAAATGCTGTTCGCAGGTATGGCATTTGTTTCATTAAGATTTTACCTGGTTTTCCTTTAAATAAACGATAGTTTTCAAAATCTAAAGCAGTTTCATCTAAAAACCTTGTTTCTTGTAATGCACATATTAAAATTTCTTTCTGGTTCAGCTTTTCAATCAATAATTTTCTCTGTGCAGTTAGAGAAAAAGAAATTATCTAGCTAATCAATTTCGTAAGGTTGTGGCTTTCTTCTCACCTCTTTAGATATTGAAGCATATTGACTAGGAACTGTAACTTCACTTCCTTTGAGCTTGTACTCGATGGAACTGCAAAGTGATTCACTTTCCATCTGAGTACGACTTTTCTCCGAAAACTATTACATAATAAATGCTCCTGAATCAATTAAATTGCTAATCTTAAAAGACCGTTTGATAGTATCATGTTTCTACTCTGATACACGCAGCCATCAGAATGCAAAATGACTGGGACAGGATTTTCCTTAATCATTTTAGACAGTTGTCTGTGATACACAAAGCAACCAATTCACCTTGCTTTCCATCAAACCAGTAACACAGTGCACAATGACTTTCTAAATTATACATTGTAAAGTTATGGACAGCCAATTTTGTTTTATAATAAACTGCATTTGCCTGTAAAAGTGGCACTACTTTCAAGGCCTGAAAGTTCATGGTGTAGACTGTGCAGAGCATATGCTGGATGCCTTTCTGCAACCTTGAATGCTCTTTCTGTTGTATGTGTGGCTTCCACATGTCTTAACTTGAGTTTCTGAGCCTGTAACTGCAATAACAACATAAGACACACTAGTCTTTTTTGGGAGAAAATAAGCTAAGGTTACCCTTTTCGAAAGTCAAGTTAAAGTGGCAAGATTTATTGGTGAAACCCGTTCCTTACTACATTTTTTGGTGTAGAATCCATACAGCTGTTGTTTACTTTGTAGAATAGGCTCAAGATATAGCTTGGAGGAGGGCTTCCTCCAGTAATGTGTTGGCAGTTTTGGAAGGCAGTCGAGGAATTGTTTTACAAAACTTTTCTCATCTTTATTCTTTGTTTGTTTTATTCAGGAACGTGACGATTCTAAATCAGGGCTCGTCCCAGGCTCCAGTCAGTATCACACTGTCTGTTCTTTAATGCCAAGACTATTGAGAAATATTGTTTGGCATACTTGATGTTTTCTCAGATAATTCACCAGTGATCTTCCCTGGATGTTTGGTTGGAATTATGTTCACAAGACTGATTACGTAAATCTTCCTCTGATCCCATGACACTGTTTCCCAGAAAATGTTAAAAATTGCCTGTCTGTCACCAGCAGAAATTTGATGACGATTCCTGTGATTATATCCAATCTTTGCTTCCATCAACTTATGATAAGTTACCTGAATTGTCTGGTTAAAAATCAGCACCATCATGTAGCAATAAATGCAATGAAGTAGTGTCATCTCCAGCGGCAGCTGTGACTGATGTATCATTTTGAGCATTCTTAGATGCAGTCAGCTAAGTTTCTAGACAAGAAACGTTTGTAAATAAACTTAAGAAGACCGAAGCTGAATTTTAAATTCATGGCTATATGATAACAATGATTACAGTGTCATTAATAACACTAAAAGTATTCAGCAAACTAGGTCAGTTTCGGTCTGATTAACTTAAAGTTTCCTGAGACATGGGCTGGGCAGTGCTAACAATCCTCTATAAACGTTATCTCAGGACTTTCTCCAGGGACCACCATGTGCCATGATGGTGGAACATTGAATGTCGTAGGTTAACTGTATTTATTGGGAGGCAGGTAAAAACCTTGTCGCAGTCTGTTGCCGAACTTACAAACTTAATACACATGCTAAATAGAGTTCTAATACAGTGAAAACAAATACGAAATGTAATTCAGTACCTTGAGACTTATCTGGAACAATCACACACTTCATGTGTAGATCATTTAACTCAGTTCTTAGAGAAGTTGTGTAACTAATTAAAATAAATTGAGTACCATCAAGTTTTGTTCAGTAACCAAGTGAGAATTGATACACAGAAATGAATAGTCACAGAACTTCACACTGTGACAAGGGGAAACTCCTGGTGGTTGCTGTATGAACCCTGTTAACAGCTCATCAAGGGAATCAGCTGTCTATCTGATGTCGCATTGGTCTGCTGCATGTTGTTAAAATGTCATCAAAGAAAACCTCAGTCTGAAGGTGTTCTATATGCTGATGGGACAGATGGCCGCTGAGGCATAACTTTCAGTATCAGACAACTTCTCGGGTACCTGGTGTACCTCAGTTGTGTTAAGCTTGTCCGAATAGTGCTCACCTCTCTGTAGAGTGATTTTGTATTCCCATAGCTCTTAAGGTGAACGATACTTAATTCATCATCATCATCTTCATCTTCTTCTTCTTCTTCTTCTTCTTCTTCTTCTTCTAAGTATTGGGCCTCTTGACCAGTTACACTTTCATCGAGAAGTTATCATGCCATCTTTACACTGATCAATCTAGCAATCTTACACCATTGGGGTGGTAATATAGAATGAATTTCGGAATTCTTCTTGAGCTCTTTCATAGTAGATGTTTTCTGCAGTTGTTTTGGTAATTTCGAATATAATGTATGGTAGGTTCCATTTTAAGTTCCTTCAACACATCTTTATTTGTTTGTAACCAACTGTTCATCTCTAAAATTTGATTTCACAGGATGTTAGTCTTTTCACATAATTTGCCTTTATTGTCCAGGGTTCACTGCCATAGTACAGCACAGGTTTTGCTAAGATCTTATAGAGGCATACTCCGGTGTGTTTTTGGAATATGGAAAGGTTTGTTATATTCTTACGATTCCCATTGTTTTTCTAATGGGTGGCTTTTTAAGCAAGGACTATTTCTGTCAGAAATGAGGAGGCATCGTTTGAGAAGTTGTCACTGTTTTAAGAACATAAACTTGTACAACCAATTTCAGTGTCAATAAAATATTTTTGTTGTTAGACCATATCATTATCAAACACCAAAATAACTATAAAACCAATGTTTCAACCATCTTTGTGGTGGTTATCTTCAGAGTGATTAAACCCGAAAGGATTTTATTCATATTGTCACTGTTCTAAATAAAGGCCACATTGTATTGCTGGAGCACTAAAAATCAGGCAAACATTTAAAAAATTGGATGTTTTTGGTGGCAGTGTCTTCTTTCTGCCAAGCCAAGCAGATCTGCATGTTACTCTGCTTAGAAACTACCACATAATTTAAAAAATTGTGCAATAGAGGCAGGCATGTTGTCGATCTGTGTCAACTTCACTTAGCTGCAGAGTGCAAGGCAGTGATCAAGAAAATTCCACACAGCTTGGTGGAAGTGGCTGAAGATGACCAATACTACCTCTCTTAATGACACAGATGTGTGCTTGGCTCATATTGAAACACTGCAGATGCACTCTCTTCACTCACCACTACACCACATGCTGTGTTGCCATGTACATAGCTGCCATGTTTGCTTAGCCACATTGCAGGGTCATGTGCCTGTGAGATCTCACTTGATGACTGCTCCCCTGCGATAGCAAGTGAGGGAACTGCCAGCTGAATTAAATGCAAGTGATGTGGGACAAATGTCACATGCGTGATTTCATCACATGTATTCAATGCAGTACTGCACAGCACCCGTAAATCATGGAAGGATGTTTGGTTGTACTGAGTATTGAATTGATTTAAAAGTTTCATAAAGCTATTAATCATGAGATTGAGAATACCGACACTTTCATATTGACCTTCAGTTTTCTGTAATAGTTCAGATCTGTAATGGCATGGTAACTCATATTCATATAGGTTGTAGATCCTGTTTTAATTATCAGCACTGTGGACAAACCTGTATAGTTTTCAACATATGAAAAAAATGAGTCATTCAGTTCATGAAGAGAAAAATGTGTAGTGTGTCATTATTCTATGTGAACTGCTTTGGAAATTGTACCATTTAGACTTGAGACTGCACAACATTTATAGAGGAATAGAAAATGCAACAGATCGATGTTACAAGCCAATATTGTACACCGAAGTAAAGAAGTAGTGTCTGGATCCAATGTCACCCATATTCATATCATTGTTTCCATAGTGGCCAGTTTGACATATCAGGAATTCCTCTTCACTGACTTCAGCAGCTGAAGTCAGCACAAATATTGGTATCTGCCAGTGCACATGCATTGAGGAACTTATTGCTAAATAAATTGTTTCTTACACATTGCCACAAGTCACAAGTTAATCCATTAAAGAAGATGAAAGAACATACAAACAGTGTGTTCCCAATATGAAGTAATCATAGTCTCCATTTGAGGAAAAACAGGCAATAAAAAGCATAAATACTCAAGAAAGGGCTCAAAGCCTTGAGACCACACTGAACTTGTCCTACACAGTGAATCAGCAGGTGATTCAACCAAAGATGCTATTAGTCTTCTCAGTAGAACAAGTAAGTCACTCCATCTCTTCACCAACCACCTCCTACCCCCATCCTCTCCTGTGCCTTCAATCACTCCACCTCTATAAGAAGGTAAAAAAGAAGAATAAAATACTACCAGTAAAATGACTCATTTTACAGTGGAAGGTAAATGCATCCAAGGTACCTCTAAATGCACATTCTTGTGCCTATGAGTTGTATCTTTTATAGACAGAATGAGCTTAAAGGGGGAAGGCTAAACCAGAGTTAGCTGTTATTGTTGAGGATGCTTGTCACTCCTCAAGTCTCACTATCAACCGTCTACAACCAATTGTAACAGTGCAGGTGCAGTAGAAGGTAACTACATGTTCTGTCACGAACAGGGTTACTAAGATGCTCACATTACTATCATCACAAACCTCTCACACTCTGGTCTGTGGGTGTAGGTCCATATTACAGGCATAAGTCTGTTTCACAATTAATAAATAAGTTTTATATTCACCTATTTTGATCTTTTTGGAGAATGAAAATCTCCTATAAACGAATCAACATGGATTCTTCAAGCAGCAATTTTGGCTAGCTCTATTCTTCCCTGAAGTCCAGAGAGCAATAGATAAGACCACCCAAGCTGATGCTAAGTTTTGTAAGTATTTGAAGGCATTTGATGCAATTTTGTATTTTTGCCTAGTGAACAAAATTTGAGCTTACAGAATATTGGACCAGTTTTGTGACTTGATTCAAAACTTCTGGTAGACAGAACTTCACAGTTTTATTAGTGAGTCATAAGATGAGAAACAGTATTGTGAGGAAATGTTATAGGGTAGACTTTCTGATGGATAACATCAGTGACTGTTCTCAGATAATGCTTTTGGTTATTAGATGGTTTCAATGCTTTAAAAATGTAGTGAAATGCAAGAAGACCTGCAAACTTAGTGAAGGGATTGGAAATTGAACCTCAACGTAAATATGCATGCGGAAAAGTATTGCTTCCAAATTTTTAATGTGAAAACACTTAAGGAATTTTAAATTAAATAAATGTTAGTAACATTCTACATCTTCGTTCTTCATGTCTATATATTTGCAGCCCTCTACCATTATGGGTTTTCGAATTATAGCATGTAACATGGAAGTGTGAAACATAGCTACATCGATGCATAAGAATCAGTTTGTTGTAATCGAGTTTCGAATTCGGTGTTTGCCCACACATGGAGAACTCTCCCCTTCAGCATGACAATGTCAGACCACACACAAGCATTGCAATGTCTGCAGAATCCAACTTTTGGATTCACTGTTATTGGTTATCCTCCATACAGTTCCAACTTGGCCCCACCCGATTTTCATGTTCCCAGAACTTAAAGAACACCTGTGAGGACTTCAGTTTGATAGTGGTGAAGTAATGCAAGCAGAGGTAAGGTTGTGGCTCTGCCAACACAGTCAAACAGTCTACAATGACAGCATTAACGAACTGGACTCTCGTTGAAAGAAATGTGTTCATCACCAAAGTGACTACATTGAGAAAAATATGTAGATATGAAGAGTAAAGATGTGGAAATTTAACATCATTTGTTCTATGTAAAAAAAAACTGAGTTTTAACATAAAAAAATTGAAGTCATTACATTTTTGCACGCACCATAAATGTAACATGTGCAAAATAGATTCAAGTATCTATTGTTTGTGCTATTGGGTCAAAGAGTAACAACTTAAAATCCGGAGTTATCGAAATAGTTGTAAGAAAAGTGTATTGCAGGCTGAAATTCATTGAGTGGATCATAAAGAAATTTTATTCATGTACAAAAAAGATGGCATAAGAAAACCTTCATTTCACTGATCCTCGATTATTCCTGATTAGAGTGGGCCAATTTGTAGTTCAGATAAATAGAGATAGAGAAAGTTCAAAGAAGAAGGTGCATTTCGTCATGAATCCATTTAGCAATCACAAGTGCATCACAGGAATGCTCATCAAACTCTAGTGGACAAGGGTGGCATAGTTTTCTGTGCAATAGCCATACAACAGCTGCTTTTACTATTCACTGAACATCTCTCTATCCCCTACAGCTTTTCTCCTCCTCCCCTCTCCTGCACCCAATTTTTTTATTCGTGGGAAAAATGGTGGAGGGTGGAAAGAGTTATTATCGGGGCATGTGTGTGGCAGAGGAGGTTACAGTATACACTCCTTGTGATGCAAGAAGTACTTTTGCCATGATTGCATCTGCAAATAGTAAGAACATGAATGAGTTATAGTGAATTAATACATCTGCCTCCCCCTCAGTTTTTTATGCAGTTACATTAGATGCAAAAATGTTCAAGCTAATCACTCAGGAAGCCACCTAACTGTTATTTCTCTCACTGTTTGCTACTCACTCGAGCTTCTTGAAGAATAGTACACCTAAGTTATTGGTTTCTGTGTTACTGCATTGTTTTTGCAGTTTCTTGCTGCTTAAGCCATTTCTTCTTCATCATCATATTCGTTTTCTTCTTTAGGCTTTGCCTCAAAAGTAGCTTAGACCTTACGGCACTAGGGTGTGTACTGCATAAAAACAGCTAAAAAAGTTTAGCACCACTTTCATAACTCGCATAGACAGTTATTTTCCTTTATCAGAAATTCTTTCCCTATATCCATTAGACCACAGGAAGTTTGCATGTAATGGCGGTAAAAGTAAATCTGCACTCTCCTAAGGCCTCATAAGGCACATTCAGTCATTTCTTGCCCACTCCTGAATAACTTTTTTGACCAGTTTGTTACAAGATTTTACTTCATTGGTAGGCTAGTGTAACTAGTGTTGTGTAAATCATGAGGTGAAATGTGGATTGTGGTAAATGTTGGCATTACTTTGTTGCAAAATAATTAGCGTCTTAGAGGACTTCACCGTGTGACAGTTATGTCCAGCTTAAAGCTGTATTACATAGCTTTACAATTTCATTTCCTTTTGGTGTTGGAACAACTGTGTGTTAAGGGTATTAATAATTAAGATATTTGTAATAACTTTCAAAGAAATTGTTAATATTGTAGCACCACTTGACAGCAAGTAAATCTTTCCATGTATATGTTGATTTGTTGAATTTTTTGCTACACTGTTTGTTGATTTTATTTAATGTTGCCTGTAAGCTTTAACTTAATATTGATGAAATAAAAGTAGTTTAGTATTCCTAGCAAGACACTCATATTTCTTCATTACATTACAGACTAATCCGTGCCAGCATCCTGTAATTATTTTACAAGATGTTCATTTTTCTGAGTTGGAATCACTCCTGTCTTTCATGTATAAAGGCGAGGTCAACATAGAACAAGAAAATTTGCCAGCTTTGCTTAGAGCTGCAGAAACTCTTCAAATTCGTGGCCTATCTGGAGCTTCTGAACAAGTGAAGGAAAAGGTAAAAAAAGCAATAGAATGTTTTCGTGTTTGTCAGTTTCGTTGAACTTCACCCTGTGACTGTTACGTCTAACTTAAAGCTGTATTACATAGTTTTACAATTTTTTCTGATGTCTGAGCAGCTGTTTTTCTCTCTTGTCACTGAGATGCATGAACTAATTTGGAAAACACCACATTAGCAATTACTTGTGAGAGGAAAATTTCATTTAAATGATTACGTAACGAACAATGCAAAACTAAAAGGTTTTTAACAAAATAATGCAAAATCTGTGATCTGTAGTGAGATAATGGAAAATCAGCAGTCTTTAACAATATGTCACAGGAATCAGCATTTTCCCTGTTCCTGGATGGAAAAAAGAAAAAAGAAAGGAAAAAAAAGAAAAAAAAAAACCCATAAATCTGAAGGTGTCAGTGACAATTGATAGCTGTTTAATGTAGAAATTGGGTATTGGCTTTTTTATCAGGACTGACTGTATTGCTTAACATAGGTTAAAGTAACAGCTCATTTCTGTCCCCTTCCTGCCTACCTTAGTGATTAAATAATATTGCATGCAGTAGCATTGTAGCATAGTCCATGTCGCATAAGAAGACAGAGGCCCTGTTTTCAGCAGTTGTGCACATCCTCATCCATTAACTGCTAGCAGCCAGTAAGATTCTGTTACAGCTGTACAGAGCAGCAGAGTTACAGGATGGCCACTTCTGGTTACAAAGTGGCGCATGCAAGGAGTTGTAGGACGGAATCTCTGGTGCTGTGGCAAGTGTGGAGTCAAGAATGCGTACCTAAATGAAAACATTCTTTGTTATTTAATGTTTCTTATACAGGTCAACGATTGTGACACAGGTGCTGACAGTAGCTGGTGGGCAGTGAGTGACGTACACAGTGTAACCGTGGCTACTGTCAATGGCGTCCTTGCTGACACAGGCCATTTGTCAGCTCTGCACCTCAGCAAGGCTTTGTAGTTGGGCTAGTGTGCACTGCACACTGCCCAAGGCAACTAACAAGAACCTTCAGGCATCTTGAGTTGAACGAAGGACTAGTGGAGAGTGGCTGGAGTGTCAGACAATGACGTCCATTGGCTGGACTCATTCGGCAGATTCTGTTTGAAGCCCAGAGCCACCAGGGTTAGCTGATAGTTATAGATCAGTGGGTTTGCCTAGCTAGTGACACTGCGTGATGAAGCTGTTGTAGCTTAACTGCACAATTGACTAATAACTGGTGTGGAGACTGTGCCAGTCGAATGTGTTGTGCAGCAGGAATGCAACTACTGCCTGAACTGGGAGCATATATACTTGCTCTGGTCAGGTGTATTATGACAGGAAGCAGGCTCTCATCATATAGCCAGCTGTAGAAAAGCTACATTGTGTCCCAGATCACTTAAGAAACAGATTGACCGTCCTTACGGCGGAACAGACAACCATAAAAATAGTTTTCCCATCAATTAACAGATGTCGCAGGCGATGCTACAATGCTGACTGACTGTCCATGTCACGGAATTGGCAACGCTGTATCTTTGGTGACGTGAATGACGCTGATTTGTGTTCGGCTAGAGCGCTGCACACGAAATGCATTCGTCCACACAGCTGACTGTAGCTCATGATCGGCTGTGGTTTTTCCCGAGTTTTCAATCGAAGAATGTAGATTAGCTCCTGTAATTATACATACCAAGTTTATTTCTACTGTAGGGATATTTCTCACAATCATATGCGAAATGTAATAAATGAAAAGTAACACACAAACATTTCTCGCAAATTACCGTTTAAATGCAGACTGGATTGCAGTCGCATAGGTTTTACACTCTCCTTCCATGCCGTCTATTTCCTCTTTGTTATACAGCTCTTCTGATACGGATTATTGTGTTAAAAAAGATCTCCACGTGCAGGTTAACACTAGAAAGTTTTCAAAATCTTATCAACGTCTTTGAAATATAATCAGTTAATTTACTGACAAATATTGCACTGAGCAGTGGGTTTCGCATGCTGACATTACCGACATAATTATTTATTTTGCATAGAGTACCTATAGGGATTAGGTGAGTTATAACGACAATATATTTTTCACATTGAGACTGTAAATAAGTTTAAGAAACAGATTTTGCATCGTTTCTAAGTATTTTTGTAAGAGTTCTTAAGTATAATCACATTTTGCATATGATTACTGTTAGTTGTAAAGGAATATAATTTCATGTACGTACTTAACAACAATATCTTGGAAAAAAATTATTATTATGAAACTTTAAATATCGTGAGTAAAAAAATTCTGTGATGGTAAACATCTTAACTTTGCGGTCAGCACATCTACTATTGTCACAAGCAGTACTGTTTTGCTCAGATTTAACACATTACTTCTTTCTAGTTAAATGCGGTAGAGTGATCAAGGAAAGGCAACGAAACTTATTTGTGCAGCCTAACAGAGAGTCTTTATTTGGTACTTAAATACAATATGAATAAACTACATATTTTTTATAATTTTCAGTTTTGAGACAGTTCTACTACATTTTTAGTTCAGGATTTGTCGGTCTACTCCTTCCACAGTTGATATACTTGCAGGCTCTCGGCATTACCACTCGATCCACTACCACTGTTATGTCAGAAACAGCTGTACTTTACAGACGTCAAATGGTGGAGAGCTGCATGCATTCGGACGATGTTGCCACATATTCCACAGAACGGAGTGCCATCTAGTGGTTGGTGCCACAAGTAAGGGTGTGACGCTGTTGCCGCCTGGTGGCCGTTCCCTGACAAGGGTTGCCTGCTAGACCAAGCGATCGGGCGATCTGTTTCTTACGTGATCTGGGATTGTGTGACAGCATGTAGCATTCTAGTCCACCACTAATGGTAGAATGCCATGTTGCAGGGTGCTGCATAGCACTGTTGCAGTGCCCAACTGCAAAATTACTTTGTCGCGTGGCTTGCATACCCCTTGGCTTGCCTAAATCTGATGCCACAACAGTTTTGTTTCCAAGCATTTAGCTGCAGGTTACTGCTAGATGGAGACGATCTCTCTTCTGCAGGCTGGCCTATTGCCAATTTTCATAACTGTATAATTTCATCACAGAGCATCTAAATTATTCATTCAGCTGTCAATAATATTTTGTCCCAGAAGTGTAGCTGTGAATGTATCTGTGTAAACTGTGTAGTGTAATTTCTAAATATGAGGTTGGGGGGGGGGGGGGGGAACTGGACTGAGAAGGCGCTGCCATTTGTAGATGAGGTACAGAGTTCTCCCCGCTAGATGGGTAAGTAGATATCTTCACGAAAGAACTGTGCAGATGGTGTCAGTGTGTAGGTGAATGGGTGTCTCTGACAGTTGACATGTTCTGCTTACGGAGTTGTTATGGCAGCTTTAAAAAAACAAAGAGAGTGTGTGAAACTTTGTTTCCTGCCTAAAAAATCGGCGGCAGAGGCTTGCCAAATGCTTCAAGAGGCTATCCAGGAAGATGCTATAAGTTGCACACTAGTTTCTGACTGGTTTGGATGCTTTCAACGTGGTGAGATGTGTGTTGAAGACCAACCTCAGTCTGGATGCCCTGTGACATCATTAAATGAGGAAAACATTGAAAAAATCAACGAGGATCATCGTTTCATGATTAATCAAATTTCAACAGAGATGGGTGTGAGTTGATGCTCATGCCAGTGGATTTTTAATGATGGTTTGCACATCAGAGATGTTTCCACTGAATTTTCTTCCGCATCTTCTCAAACAGGAGCAAAAAACCTTGTGCATGAATTTGTGGCAGGGCTTGAAAACAGATTGAAAGTCATCCAAACTTTTTGAACGAATTCATTGCAGATGATAAGAGTTGGCCTTACATGTATAATTCAGAAACGAAGTGACCGTGAAGCCAGTGGGGGATTCCCAACTCTCCCAGACCGAAAACAGCAATGCAAGTGAGGTTGAATGAGAAGACATTGTCTTTTTTTTATGTTCGTAGAACCGTGCACTGGAAATTTGTGCCTCCTGGCCAGAGTATTAACCAGTAATTTTATTTGGACGTTCTAATTGTCTACGAGAGGGTGTGGAGAGGAAATGCCCGGAACTTTGGCGATCAGGTGACTGGTTCATTCATTGCAACAGTGTCCCTGCACACACAACCGTATGAGTGACCCACTATTTTGCACCTCGGGGAGGGGGGCTCATAAATATGTTCGAGTGGCACTAATAAATGTGCTACGCTTTTCCCAGTGTGTGCTATGCTTTGATAACTCATGAGAATGCAGCCAGAAAGTCCATCCAGAACTCTGATACTCTTGACGGGTAGTCCTCGTCATTTTCAAGGCATGAGTTGTAAGATGCCTTAAAATGATAATTTGGGTTATGTTGTGTCGGCTACTGTGGGAATCAGCACTGACACAAATAAGGAAGGAGAGAAGCTGCAATGACCGGTGGCAGGAATCCAAAATGACCTGTAAATGACACTTCTGGATTAATAGGACTCTTTATTTCTAAAAATAAAAGAAACATAACTGAACTTTTTTCCTGTGCCTTCTACATGGAAATACTGTTACGCACTATTCCTACTCGCAGAATGCAGTCTAAATATTGTGTACCTATTACTATTGATGCTCTCAGAGTCTGCAACCAAACTGGACTCGGCCAGTGATGGATGGCTGGTTAAGTCAGCTTGACAGGGGACACTGAACTCTGTCTCTTCCTGGAGGTGTGGCACAGCCCGGTCTTTCCATTGATGCACATGTCAGCGCCTTCTTGCTACCGTTTGACAGCATTGCACTGGTTGGTGTGCAGTCAGTGCTTTAGGACTGCACCCATTACCTGTCAGAAATATTGTTGGTTTTCGGCAGACTTACCAGGCAGTATTCCCTCAAGTTATTTGAAGAAGGTGGTTAGTTGTTAGTTTGCTCCGTTGATCATAAATGTGGCCTCTCACTGTGAGGTGGCACAAACTAGTTTAACTCATAATGCCCTTTAACTCATAATGCCCTTTGTCAGTGGAAAGTCTGACAGCATACAGACCATTAACATTTTGCATTAAATTTTACTACCTGTGTTTTATGCACATTGATTTGAGCTTAACTACATTCAAATTCACCCACTCACATGCATTAAAAAATTATGCGTTTTTACAGTATTCAATGGAATGGATGGGTTTATAAGCAAATACTTGTATAATGATTCCAGTTTATGTTCGTAGTTAATTCTCAAAGATTTTTGTGGTCTTTAGTCCAAAGACTGGTTTGGTGCAGCTCTTCACACAAATCTATCATGTGTGAGCCTCTTCATCTCTGAATAATTACTGCATCTTACATCTGTTTGAACCTGCTGATTGTATTCTCTTGTTCCCATGTCTCTCTCTCTCTCTCTCTCTCTCTCTCTCTCTCTCTCTCTCTCTCTCTCTCTCTCTCTCTCACACACACACACACACACACACACACATACACACACCCCAAAACCATACTGAAAATTCCTTGATGCCTCAAAATGTGGCCTATCGTCCAATCCCTTCTTTTAGTTATATTGTGCCATCTCCCCAATTTGATTCAGTATCATTTCATTAGTTACATGATGTACCTATCTAATCTACAGCATTCTTCACTAGCACCACATTTCTAAAGCGTCTATTCTTATCTGAAATGCTTATCATCCTTGCTTTGCTTCCATACAGGGCTACGCTCCGGATAAACACCTTGAGAAAAGACTCCCAAAACTTAACGTTATATTAAATAATAACAAATTCATATTTTTCAGAAATGCTTTCCTTGCTGTAGCCAGATTGCATTTTGTATCCTCACTACTTTGGCCACCATCAGTTTGTTTGCTTTCCAAATAGCAAAACTCGTCTACTATCAGTCTCTCATTTCGTAATATAACCCCCACAGCATCACTCGATTTAATTTGATGACATTCCATTCCACTTCTTTTACTTTTGTTAGTGCGTATCTTGTAACTTCTTTTCAAGACATATCCTTTCCATTCATCTGTTCTTCCAAGTCCCTTGTTGTTTCTGACAGGATTTTAGTATCATCAGTGAACTTCAAAGTTTTTATTTCTTGTCTGTGAACTTTAATTTCTTTTCAACATTTCTTGTTGATTTCATTTACTGTGTGCTCAGTGTACCGATTGGATAACACTAGGAAAAGACTGTCTTCTTTCTCAACTACTGTTTCCCTTCCGTGTCCTTTGACTCATAACTGCAGTCTGGTTTCTGTAAAAGCTGTACATCTACATGTACACTACATACAATGGCTGATCAACAAAGACTGAGACTGATTTTGTCATAGGCATTTATTATTACACTTTAATGTTTACATGATATTTTTTAAAGTACTTCCCTCCTACTTGTATGCACTTTTTATAATTTCTCTGCCAGTCCTGAAACACGTGTTGCAACCATTCTGTGTCAGGTCCTTGAGCATTGCCTCACTTTCCATGAGCAATGCTTCAGAGTTTTCAAATTTAATGCCCTGAAGCTTTGCCTTTAGTGATGGGAGTTAAAAAGATCACAGGTTGCAAGGTTGGGACTGTAAAGCAGATGTAGTACACAGGTAATGTTGAATTAGCCAGAAACTGCATTACTTGATTTGTGATGTTAGGCCATGCTTTATTATAATGCAGCCACCACCCGGTCTGAGAGAGTTCTGCTTGTTTCCTTGCAAGATGATTCTTCGGCTCAGCCAGTACTGAAGTGCAGTATGCTGTTGTAATAGTAGTGCCAGGCAGTGCTGCATGCTGGTAAATCATTTTGTGACATACACTTGCTGCAGCTTTTTGTAAGTTCGGTGGCTGTATGGTTTAAATGAACACAGAATTTTATTACACCATACTGCTCGTCTCACGTCACCTAGATTGTTTG
This sequence comes from Schistocerca americana, assembly GCF_021461395.2. Lineage (NCBI taxonomy): Eukaryota > Metazoa > Arthropoda > Insecta > Orthoptera > Acrididae > Schistocerca > Schistocerca americana. The sequence continues at coordinate 866,835,434 of NC_060120.1, read as the reverse complement.
ATATGCAAAATCCAAAGAACATCTACAAAAATAAAGTATTACTACAAACCTACCAAAGTGAGAATGCTGCCACCTGTGGACATTACACACAAAACCCGCTCTGTTCAAATATTCATGGTACAGAAAGGAAACTATCACAGAAGCTACAGGAAAAAGTCAACCTCAGTCTTTGTTGATCAGCCCTCATACATACTCTCCAAGCCACCATAGAGTGCATGGCAGAGGACACCATGTACCGCTACTAGTCGTTTACTTTCCTGTTACAGTTGTAAGTAGAGTGCAGGAAAATGACTGTCTATAACCCTCTGTATGAGCCCATATTTCACTTATCAGAAACGATAGAATCATTCAAACAGCCTCAAGTGCCAGTTCTCTAAATTTTCTCAATAACGCCTTGTGAAAAGAGTGTCATTTTCCACGAGAGATTCCCATTTGGGTTCACAAAGCATGTTCATAATTCTGTGTTCTGATCAAACCTTCCAGTAACAAATCCAACAGCGTCCCTCTGAACTGCTTTATGTCTCCCTTTAATCCAATGTGGTGGGGACCCCAACCACTTGAGCAGTACTCAAGAATGAGCCACATTTGTTCTGTACTCCATCTCCTATATCGATGAACTACACATTCCCAAAATTTTCCCAATAAAACAATGTAAACCATTCGCCTTTGCCTGCTACCAACCATAAATGCTCATTCCATTTCATATTGCTTGCAACATTACGCCTAACTATTTAATCAGTGTGACTCTGTCCGGCTGTATTCGAATGTCACAGGATTGTTGTCCTACTAATCTGCCTTAACTTACATATTTCTACATTTAGAGCAAACTACCGTTCATCACAACAACTAGAAATTCTAAGTAATCTTGTATCCTCCTACAGTCAATCAACAATGACACCTTCCCATACACCATAACGTTATCAGCAAAGAATCATAAATCGCTGCTCACACTGTCAGATCATTTATGTAGATTGAGAATAAGAGCCATCCTATCGCATTCCCCTGGAGCTCTTCTGATGATACTACTCATTCAGATGAAGACACACTGTCAGTGACAGTTCTGTTATGTAAGTAGTACTCGAGCTGGTCACACACACTATGTGATCAAAAGTATCCAGACACCCCCAAAGACATACTTTTTTCATATTAAGTGCATTGTGCTGCCACATACTGCCAGGTACTTCATATTAGCGATCTCAGTAGTTATTAGATATCACGAGAGAGCAGAATGGGGTGCTCCACGGAACTCACAGACTTTTATCCTGGTCAGGTAATTGGGTGTCATTTGTGTCATACATCTGTACACGGGATTTCCACACTCCTAAACATCTCCGAGTCCACTGTTACCAATGTGATAGTGGAGTGGGAATGTGAAGGGACACGTACAGCACAAAAGTGTATGGGCCGACCTCGTTTGTTGACTGACAGAGACTGCCGACAGTTGAAGATGGTTGTAATGTGTAGTAGGCAGACATCTATCCAGACCATCACACAGGAATTCCAGACTACATCAGGATCTACTGCAAGTACTGTGTAAGTTAGGCCAGAGGTGAGAAAACTTGGATTTCATACTCGAGCGGCTGCTCATAAGCCACACATCACGCTGGTAAATGCCAAATGATGCCTCGCTTGTTGTAAGGAGCATAAACATTGGGTGATTGAACAGTGGAAAAACGTGTGGAGTGATGAGTCACGGTACACTGTGTGGCGATCCGATGGCGGGGTGTGGGTGTGACGAATGCCCGGTGAATTTCATCTGTCATTGTGTCTAGTGCCAACAGTAAAATTCGGAGGCAATAGTGTTATGGTGTGGCCGTGTGTTTCATGGAGGCTTGCACCCCTTGTTGTTTTGCATGGCACTACCACAGCACAGGCATACATTGACTATTTTAAACACATTCTTGTTTCCCGCTGGTGAAGAGCAGTTCGGGGATGACGATTACGTCTTTCGACATGAACAAGCACCTGTTCATAATGCACGGCCTGTGGCATAGTGGTTATATGACAATAACATCTTTGTAACGGACTGGTGTGCACACAGTTGTGACCTGAATCCTATAGAACACATTTGGGATGTTTTGGAATGCTGACTTCATGCCAGGCCTCAACGATCGATATTGATACCTCTCCTCAGTGCAGCACTTCGTGAAGAATGGGCTGCCATTCCCCAAGAAACCTTCCAGCACCTGATTGAACGTATACCTGCGACAGTAGAAGCCGCCATCAAGGCTAAAGGTGGGCCGTCACCATATTGAATTCCAGCATTACCGATGGAGGGCGCGACGAACTTGTAAGTCTTTTTTAGCCAGGTGTCCAGATACTTTTGATCACATAGTTTATCAGGGATCATAATCTGTGTGCTCAGACCTTTGTCAACTGTCTGCAGTGGGTCACTGTGCCAAATGATTCCCAGAAATCTAGGAATATGGAATCTGCTTTTTGCCCTTCATCAGTGGTTTGCAGGTCATCATATGAGAAAAGGGCAAGCTAAGTTTAGCAGAAACAATGCTTTCTGAATCTGTGGTGATTTGTTGATGGCGGCTTTTCTGCCCCAGGAAAATTTATTACACTCAAACACAGACTGCATTCAAGAATTGTGTGGAAAATCAGTTTTAAGGATATCTCTTTGTAATTATTTGGGTCCATTCCTTTATCTTTTTTATATACCTGAGTCAAGTGCACTTTTTCCAGTCGCTTGGGACTTTGTGTTGGGTGAGAGATTCATGATAAATGCTAGCTAAGCCAATGCCGCAGAGTACTATTTCTAAAACCGTTTTGAAATTCCATCTTCACCTGGTGTCTTATTTGTTTTCTACCCTGTCAGTTGCTTCTCTATGCAGAAGTCTGTGCGAGAGTCAAATGACAGTAAGTTTATAGGAGCCTCCTACAGGAATGATTTGTTAAACAGGAAATTTAAAACTACAGCACTGCTTTTACTGTCTCATATTGCCACCCCAAACAGGTCCACGAGTGACCGGATTGAAGCCTTCGACCTGTTTAATGATTTTGCATATGACATGATGGCGACATGTATGATCGCCGAAATATTGTGCCCGTTGGACACTATAGACCGGCAGCATACCCGTGGATATTTTGATTATCAAATACGCCAGGAGAAACTCAAGAATCACATCATCTTATAGAATTCTGAAACACACTGAAAGTTATGTAAAAATTAATGAAATCCTCTGCTTCTTAGCTTGGCACATGCTACTGTAGTTTCAAATCTAGCATTGTGACAAACTGAAGGAATGCAATCATTAGTATACCATCCGTGAACTTTGAAGTGCCATCCCTAATTGTTCTTGTTTTTGGAACAGTGTATCATTACTTCACATTTTTTCAATAGTTACAAGGAATAAAGATAAAATTTGTGTGATTGTTTTGTATATTATTTGCAAGATGGAAAAAACATTATGTATAAAATACAAAATGCATTTTTGTGCAGGAAGGTAGTTATGTTTTATTTGTTTAAACTTAGTAATTCAGCACTTCCTCAACGTCAGTCCAATAGAAATGGTGGTAGGATAGTGTGAGATGTTATGGCATTAAAATTAAATTGTACGCAAGGCATTTTCAGGTGCAGGAACAGTGCAAGCATCATAAATCGTTATCTTTTATTAATAATGTACAGATTATATTGGTAGCTAAGTAATGCATACAGAATTCTTCATCTTATTCACCAGTTAATAAAAATGAATATGGTGGCATGGATGGCTCTCTGGACATATTAGAAATAATAATGATCTTGTCACACTTCTGTAAGATACGAGGGGTATTCAACAAATAAAGCAACCCTTTTTTTCTGAAAGCAGGTTTGTTTTATTCAGAATTCCAATACACCATATTATTCCCCACTCTTTTGGCTAACAAGACCATATTTTTCAACATAATGTAAATTCAGTGTGATGGCCTTGCACCACCTTACTGGGAGGGCCTGTACACCTGCGTGGTATCACTCTGCTGGTCAACGTCAGAGTCAATGTCTTGCTGCATCAATAACCTCCCTGTCATGCACATACTGCCTCCCATGGAGTGCACTCTTCATGGGGTCAAACCGATGGAAGGCGGGAAGATCGGGGTGTGAGATCTGGGCTTCAGGTTGGATGAGGAAGAACCATCCAATAAAGTTTTGTGAGCTGCTCTTGGGTGGCGGACTTCTGTGAGGCCTTGTATTATCATGGAAAAGGAGAACTTTGTTTACATTTTTGTGGTGATGAACGTACTGAATTAGTTTATTCAGTTTACTAAAAGTAGCACAATGCACTTCACAATGATTCATTGCACAAGGGAAGACATCAAACAGAATAACCCCTTCAGAGTGCCAGAAGACTGTCACCATGATCTTCCCATCTGAGGGTGTGGTTTTGAACTTTTTCTTCTGAGGAGATGTGGTGCGGCGCCACTCCATAGAGATCAGGTTTGCACAATCTTGTTGCGATGGTAACAGGCTCCTCACCCAACAACTCATCATATGTTTGCTTGCTGCAGACCTCCGTAGACATTCTGCTAGCGCTTATGAGTATCTGTGATGCTCTGGTTTACTGCCAGAGGAAAATCACTGGTAGTTCTCTGCTTGGGGTGCACCTCAGTTACAGATGCCATCTTGAAGGCTATGCATACCGCCGCCGTCAATCGGAACTTCATCAAAAAGTAGGGACTGAAGTGGGAATATTCCACAATGTCCCACAACAAAGTTTGCATTTTTTTCAATTTAAATTAGTCAAGAAAAAATGTTGCAATACTTTTTGAACCCTTGCCATACATGAGATTCTGCTTCTGACTCTGAGACTGGGGCCTCAGTGAGAGCAACTCATTGACTTTTCAATAACAGGAACTGTCTAACCCAGTCATTTCTCTAATCTGGAATTATGAAAACACATTTTTAGATTAGTGGCAACATAAAACTTTAAAGAGCCTTTGCAGAATTCAAGAGAAACAGTGCTACCATAGTCTAATGTGTACAGTCACAAGATGCAGTGCTGTGAAAATTTTTACCGTCTTACAATTGGAATGACACTAGGACCCCTAGTGATGACAAAGCCAGTCGTAAGATTAATGCTTGTCTTTAATTATGCTAGTAGGTAATTAATGAAATAACTATTATTTTTTTGTGTCCAAGCAATAGTAAATTTTCAAAAGATACGAATGATCATGAAATAAATGTAAAAACGACCAAATTTCACTGCTACAGTGACATAATCTACAGTTTATTCAGGAAGAAAATGTTTGGATTTGTGTCTAATTGCAGCTTACTCCTCTGAAAGCTAGAGAATATAAACACAAATTTCATGCATGAGAAGTTATATTTCTGTTGTCTGTTCTGTTTGTGATACTTTACGTGACACGTAAAAATTTTGCACGAGTCTAATGATTTGCACATTCTTGCACTTCACTCGTCTTTCTGATACACGAATATTTTTGTAAATTTAATTACATTTGCTTCAAAAGTGAATGTGTTTAAGCTTCTTGTTGTTTGTGGCTCAGATGTAGCAATAATTGTGGAATTGTTTTCTTCTACATTGGTAAAAAGTTTTATCGCTTTTGACATTTTTTTCGCATCAGCATGGTTGTGGTGGCTTATTTGGTACATTAAATAATGTAGGTATTTCCTTCCATACATTCGCAGGTTTTACTGGAAGTGTAGTGATAAAAACTTCTTATTATTGAGTGAATCTCTCTCTCTCTCTCTCTCTCTCTCTCTCTCTCTCTCTCTCTCTCTCTCTCTCTCTCTCTCTCTCTCTGTCTTATTTAAAGAAGATGACATTCCTTATCAATTATTTGTACATTACAAGAGAACCATAAAAAAGCTGTTGTGTAATATATTGTTTCATACCTCCTAGGATCCTTAGACAACTAAATAAATACAAACGTGTTGTCATTTATTCAAACGTGTTGTCATTTATTCGTTACTGTTGATTTTTTTGCCACTATATATGCTCCTTAGCATAAAAAACTATAGTACAAATGAATATAAACAATAGTATTCGCACCCATCCGATATCATATTCAGAAGTGTAGCTTTTTGTCCACTTGGAGGGCTGTTGTCGCAGTGTATAGTAAATTAAGGAGGAGTGTTAGATTGTGGTGTTACTATCCACAGTGTTCCAGGGGTAATGAGCAATTAGAGCAAGTTGAAATTCACTTGAACACAGCTTTTAAAAATATATGCTGATTCTTACTAAGGGTGTAGTTGGCCGACACAACAAATTGACAGACAACATATTCCAGCAGCAGTTCAGAAATTGATACTAAAAATATGCCTGAATTATTACATTTCTATTCTGTGACATTCCTCAAAATCTGGAACAATTCGTGCTCATTTCAAATCACATGGGACATATTTCTGCTCCAGGGATTTCAATAAACAGTTGCTGGAAAAGGATTGGGAATCCGTTCTGCTTCATAATCCGTATAGGGTTTAACCTGTGCACTAAAAGTCCTTTTGAGCCTTTCGAGATCGAATAGGGTTAAATGCTCTTTGTTTATGCGATCTTTGAATTCCCTGAAGGTGAGTTGTAGTGGTTAGCACACTGGGCTTGCATTCAGGAGGATGATTGTTCAAACCTGTGTCTGGTCATCCAGATTTAGGTTTTCCATGTTTTTCCTAAATCACTTTAGGCAAATGCCAGGAATGTTCCTTTGAAAGGGCACAGTCAATTTCCTTCCCTGTCCTCCCCTGATCCAAACTTGTGCACCACTCTAATGACCTCAGTGTCAATGGGATGCTAAACACTAATCTGCTCCTCCTCCAAGATCAGATGTGTATCTGTGATAAGATCATCTTCCCTTGAACTATTGTGGAAGACAAAACATTCAAAATTTATCATAATTTTTTATTTCAGCAACTGGATGGTGTTGAATTAACATACAGGAAAATTCTGAATAAGAACTTCAAGAAAATTCTTTTATTGTATATGTCACACTCAGATAATGCAGTTGATATTGTAACTGGTTTCAAGTTTTGGGGCCAATTATGTAAATACCGGAGACAGGTGATCAAAATTTATCTGAGTTCAGAAAATGAGTCTACGTACAAATTATCTGTGTTGTACGAGGGTCACTCCAAAAGTGGGAAACATCCACAAGGGGTTGAAAAGGTATCTGGAGATGCTGCTGTTGATCGCAGTACAGTTAGTCGGTGGGCAAGCAGGTTACATGATGAAAGCGGGCACGGCAATATTGAGGGTTGTCTTCGTAGCGGCAGGCCTCGTACTGCACACACTCCAGACAATGTGCAGAGAGTTAACGAATTGGTGACTGCTGACAGACGCATCACAGTGAATGAATTTTCACGCTACGTTGGAATAGGGGAAGGAAGTGTTTGCAGAATACTGAAAGTGTTGGCATTAAAAACGGTTTGGGTTCCCAGGATGTTGACAGTGGCTCACAAAGAAACAAGAAAAATGGATGCAGCGAACTTTTGGAACAGTATGAGAATGGTGGAGATGGATTTCTTGGAAGAATTGTGACAGGTGATAAAACATGGCTCCATCATTTTTCACCAGAGACGAAGAGGCAATCAGTGGAGTGGCATCATGCAAATTCACTCTAAGAAAAAAAAAATTCAAAACCACACCTTCTGCTGGCAAAGTTATGGCTATGGTGTTTTTCAATTCTGAAGGACTCTTGCTTGTGGAGATCATGCCAAGTGGAACCACCATAAATTCTGATGCATATGTGACGACACTGAAGAAACTTCAAGCTCGACTGAGTCTTGTTCGACCACATCGGCAAAAGCAGGATGTTTTGCTGTTGCACGACAATGCACGGCCACATGTCAGTCAAAACACCATGGAAGCGATCACAAAACTTGGATGGACAACACTGCAACACCCATCTTACAGTCCTTACCTGGCTCCATGTGATTATCATCTCTTTGGGAAACTGAAAAACTCTCTTCGTGGAACAAGGTTTGAAGATGATGACTCCCTTGTGCACACTGCCAAACAGTGGCTCCAACAGGTTGGTCCAGAATTTTACCGTGCGGGTATACAGGATCTGGTTCCAAGATGACGTAACGCAGTTGAGAGGGATGGAAATTATGTGGAGAAATGAAAATAATGTTCCTAAAGGATGTATCTACACGCTGTAAAACTTTCAAACATGCAGAATAAAAGATGGATTTAAAAAAAAAATAGTGTGCATTTCTTTTGGAGTGACCCTTGTATAATACAGAATTTGGATTAGCTGAGTGAAGTTCGGTATTGATCTAAATTAGACTGATACGGTGCTTGGCAACAGTGCTGAATCATCTATCTTGCTCGACTGCAGGTATCGTACATCTTTGATACTCAGTCTTTATTACTGAAAGCTTTGTGTTGTAGAGGTGGAGGAAAATAAATGGAAAGGGTTCTGAAATGTTTTCATAAAACATCTCTGTAACTGAAAAATATAGCCAGATATCTGTAAAGTAAACAAAAAGATGTATAATTGTTAGTACTTAAGGCTCTTGAGTACAGAACACTGCCTGCTACTCTTGATGTGATGTAAATTATCCAAGACTTATAAAATTGAAGTATAAATGGCTATGCTGTCAGTTAAAATTTTAAAAAGTTGTGAAGAAATCACAATGTTGCAGGTTCAGAACCATTATAAGAGAATGATGATTCAATGTTTCGATTTGTTGCATTGTCAGGTATGCACACAATATCACACATTACATGAGTACTTCCATCTCCCAACCACAGAATATAAAAGAGAATATATAATAATTACAATAACGATGCAGGCTAAACAAAAAATCAAAATTTGTACCAGCACTGGGATTTGAACCCGGGTCTCCTGCTTACTGGGCAGATGCGCAGCTAGCTTCACCACACTGGCACTATGGCTACTGCAGTTGCATTGACATACCCCTAGTATGTCCCCCCTCCCATACAAATTCCAATTTACGCCTCAGCCAATTTCTGTTCCTGTTCTAAACTTGCATCAGTATTGCCGAGGATCTCCTGTGTGCCAGTGTAGCACAACAGATAGTACATCTGCCTAGTACGCAGAAGACTAAGGTTCGAATCCCAGCACTGATACAAATGTTAATTCATTGCTTCAATCTACATCATTATTGTAGATAAAGGTGAGACTCAATATGCCTCAAGAACATTAACTGTATAAGATTACTTTAATAACAGTTGAGCCTAGTGGTTTATTTTCGGAACAGTAATTGTAATATTTATTCAACCTGATCTGATTAGGGCCATCAGGCCCACTATTGCATTGTACCAGGGAATATGGTGTACATGGGTGCCATTGCATATTTGTATACTTTCTAGCTCTCCAAGAGAGAGAAAAGCAAAATGAGATCTTGACAAAGATGACATTTTTTAAAATTTTTTAATGAAGCTAGAGGAAACAAAGATGACAACAAAGATTAAAAACCCATGCACAGAATGTCTTTGGATCTTATGATAGTGATGGCAGAGATTATTACTATTCAGAGTCAAAGATTCTATTCAAGTAATATTATATAACCCAGAATACTATGAAAACAGCTGGTGGCGTATTCAGACGGTATAGTTTAAAAACATAGTGTTGCTGTAATTATCTTCATTACGAACAACATTGTAACTATCTTCATAGCCAATAACATTGAGAATATATCATTAGACAGCTAATAATTTACATCATAGGCCGTTGAGTTGGTCCATCTGATTTGACTTTTAACACAAACTGAAAGCAACTGTAGTGTCATGTCGCATCAGGCTTTCAGCTTTTGCTGAGTTTGATGGAAACATACATACTACATAATTGGCAGTGGAGTAAGGTAGCTTTCTGTGTGGACAAAAGTTTTAATACTGGTCAGGACTTAACGCCATTGTTATTCAGTGTTAAAGAAATTATAGATATAGAGTGGCAGAGGTATATATTTGTGTTGTGACTCAAAGGTTGGTTTGGCCACAACAGTGATTTATTAGGCACGACCGTGTGGGAAGGGATATACCCCCACCTTCCTCAGGCTTTTGAGCAGGGCTAGGTCACCCATGTAGATATGTGGGAACCAACGCCTTAACATGAACTCACACCACAGTGAGACTCGTAATCTTTTTACATTAACAAACTTTGCCAGAAGAGAAAGAAGTGTAAGTGGAAAAAAATCGTATAATCCTAGGATCGAGCTGGCATTGAACCATAGACTTGCTTATCAGCAATCCAACATGCAACCACCGAGCCACCAAAATATAAGTTCATTTTGGTACTGGCTGATAAAGATGATTTTACTAATTGGCGTACACGCGCTTAACATTTCTGCTCATCAATTTGCAAACAGTTGTCATAGCAGTTCAAGCATATGTGGGCAATTCTTATGGGGGCAATTATCTGCATCCATTACTTACTTAACTCATATTTTTCTTAACTGTATGGATTGGAAGAAATATTTCGAACTTCAACATTGTGGGAGTGTTAACATCAACGCCATCATTATTTAGGTTTTTTTTCAACCTGCGGATATGGAAAATTAAATTGTTATGTTGTGCTGTTACTAGGTTGTGACTTGATCACTGCAATTGAACTTGACTTGATCCTCAAGATTTTGCTACTCAGTGTTGGTGAAATATTGTGAAATTAACATTTACAAAACTGGAATGTTTGAGTTCGGCTTGATCAGAGTTAATTTTTTGTGCTAATCTAAGATCAGGTGCTTTATACAATACCCCTTAGAAAGTCATCAGATGATTTTAAGAAACAAATAAAAAGTGGAACATTAACATACTAAGCTACAAACTACAACTTCTACATATGGAATAATTCTTGAATACAGTAAACAATGACTTGTTGAAGTGCAGCTGAACAGGATCAGGAGAGGCACTCACAATGTAAACATAACTGTGGAATTTTTGATGTAACTAAAGACTACAGTTAACTGCATAATAGTATAAAGCTTGTAACTCCTAAATCACACATATGACATTAAAGATATTTATGACATAAAACTGATAATAAGATATACTCTTCTCAAAATAAAAATTGGTAAAAAATGACGTAATTACTGGTGTGGATAAGCCAGATGTACACCAGAATCAGCTTAGATGGTGCCAGTTACAGATGCAGACCACAAGTTATAAACTGCTCATCGGTGGTCACAAGTGTACACGAAACAGCCAGTATGAAAATCTATTAAGTCAGGTTATTACTAAACAATAAAGAGAATCCCAACATGAGGAGTGAGACATCATGACAGATCAGAAAACGCTTTGCAAAAGGCTTTGTTCCTAAAAAAAACTATGTTCATTTTGCAACTGATGTGAGGTTTTTTAAGTAAGAATTTCAATCTCCTGAGTCCTATATATTCAAATGGCACACTGTAGGAAACTAATGGAAAATATCTAGATGTTGACAATATAATGAGGATAGATTGCTACCCACTGTAAAGATGACACATTGGATTGTAGGCACATAACAAAAAGACGGTTACACACTGAACTTAACCTAAAACCCAGTCCCACATCCTGTTCCTTAAATACTGCCTAAACCATGGCAACCCCCCCCCCCCCCCCCCCCCCCCCCCCGCCCACCCTGTTCTAACCATGAAAATCCCTTTCTGTGAGTCCCACCCATCCTTTCACAATGATTTTCCCCCTTTTCAGATTCTACCAGTCCCTGTTCCTCACAAGCCTTGTACCGCAAAAACACATCTCCATGGCACAGGTATCCCAGAACCACTTCTGCTCGCTCCGCAAGATATTGTTACTTTGTGTACTTACTACCTACATCTCTGAAATTGAGTCCCTTGCATTCGAGCACCCAGACCACGCATAGCTGACCTTTTCGGCTTGCCACATCCTCGAAGACTCCCTGGTAATCCTCCAATAAATCTAAAGCCAAAGCAATCCCAGAACGCTGTTGTTAACCTTACCACCCAAATCCCCAGCCCCACAGTCATATCCCAGAGTCTCAATAAGGCCTCATCACCTTCAGCCCCACACCCAAATTTCACAATGTTTTACTTGCCAAAGATGCACTCTTCCATGCCATTGCAACACTTCTTTGCCACCAATCCCTCCAACCAGAGCTGACCTAATGTCAACATTAAACCCTGCCTCCATCAGTTCTTGCCACCATCTAATCTTGATCCTCCCCTTCTCTCACATAATCACCCTCTGGTCACCTTCCAGGAATTACCTACCTCGAACTTGGCCTCATTATCCTTATCCAGGTCCGCTCCTAAGAACACCATCCTTGCCACAGACAGCCATACACAGCCTCAAAGCAGATCCTGACCTAATCATCCTACCTGCAGACAAAGGTTCCACCACTGTTGTTATGTATGTGACTACCTGGTGGAAGGCCTCTGCCAATTATCTGACTCCTCCCATTACAGACTGCCAAAGTGAGCCCATCCGTAAGTCCAACATAACCTCCAGTCTTTGCTTAAGACCTTAGGCCCTTCCTAGAACCTCTCCCCTGAATCCATTTCCTTCCTCATCTCTAAGACAAGGCACACATCCACCTTCTACACCCTCTTAAAATACACAAACAGAACATTCCTGAATGTCCCATTGTAGCTGGTTATTGAGCCCCCATTGAACAAATTTCGGACCTCAGTGACCAACACCTCCAACCAATGCCTGAAATCTAGCCTCCCATGTCAAAGATACCAACCACTCCCTTCACTGACTCTCTACTATCCCCACCCTCTTACCTCCTGGATCTCTGTCATGGCTGACACTACTTCCTTACACACCAACATCCCTCATGCCCATGGTCTTGCTGCTAATGAACACTGCCTCTTCCAGTGTTCTTCAGAATCTTAAGCTCACTACCTCGTTCTGCATATATCTTGCTAACTTTATCCTACCATACAGCTACTACTACTTTGAAGGGAAGGTATACAAACAGAACCTCAGCACAGCCATGAGCACCCACATATCACCCTCCTATGCCAACCTGTTAATGGGCCATCCAGAGGAATCCTTCCTCGCCTCCCAAAACCCCAAACCCACTTCCATCTGCTTCACCTGCTCCTCCTCAAGCCATTGTGCCACCTTCCTGGACATTGACCACCTCCTGCCTGATGGCTCCATGCACACTACTGTCACATTAAACCCACTGACCACAAACAGTATCAGCATTTCAACAGCTGCCATGCCTTCCACACTGCAGAATCATTCCCGTACAGCCTGGCATCAAGGGACAGCGTATCTGTGGTGAAAAGAACACTCCATTATGCTGAATGTGTCAAAAAAAAATTTTCATAGAAAGGCACTGTCCCTAGATCTAATCCGCAAACAGATTTCCCCTGCCACATCCTCACACACCTCCAACCCTCTCACCAGTTCCAAGAATCTACTACAAAGGAGTGACCCCGTTGTCATCCAATACCACTCTGGACTGGTACAACTCAGTCACATCCTTCATCAGGGCTTTTGATTACTTATCATCATGCCATGAAATGAGGGACATCCTAACCAAGATCCTTCCCACCCCTCTTAATGAGGTGTTCCAATGTTCACTCATCGTCCACAACATCCTAGTCCATCCCTATGCCACCCCCAAGCCCTGTGGTACAAGACCTGCCCAAGCCACCAACCCAGCACTTCCTATTCCAGTTCTGTCACAGGCTAATCACTCCCCATCAGAAGCAGGGGTACTTGTGAAAGCAGCCATGTCATTTACCAGCTCTGCTGCAATCATTGCACAGCTTTTACATTGATATGACTACCAACCATCTAACAGGATGAATGGCCACCACCAAACTATGGCTGAAAGCATAGTGCACCACATGCAGCTGATCATCACATGCTCAATTTCAGTGGCTGCCCCACAAACTGGGCAATCTGGATCCTCCTCTGTACCATCAGCTTTTCTGAACTGCACAGATTGGAGTCATCCTTACAATACATTGTCCTCTCCTGAAATCATCCTGGCCTCAGCCTACAATAACCTGCTCTCCCTGCACCCTCAGCTCATCAGTTTCTGTCACCTCTACCCTATAATCTCCTACCAGTTCTCATCCCCTCACCCCTCACCCTCATTGTGCTTACTTTCTGCCAAGTGCATTGACTAGTCTTTTCCCCTATCTGCTCCCCTTCTAACCCCCCCCCCCCCCTTTCCTCTCCACAGCCACCCTGCCGCCTTCTGCAGTAATCCCTGCGCATTACACCAGACAGTGCACTTCTCTCTTCCCACACATACTCTGCTATCCCTCCCCACTACCAATTGCTGCTTTTCTTTAATGCAACAGATGCAATACAGCTAAAGTCACCAAAGGTAGCAGTCATGTGTGCATGAGGTGTGCTTGCTTGTGTGAATGTGCATGTGTTTACCTTTCTTTTCTGTAGCAGCCTTTGGCTCATAGTCTTTTTGTTGTACCTGTCTGCAACTAAATGTGTCATCTTTACAATGAGAAGCAATCTATCCTATTTGCGACTGTAATGGTGTGATTTACAACCCACCCTTACAGCTTCAGTTCCACCAGCACTGGCATAGAATTAACTTCAAAACCGTACACACTTTGTAGTTGGATGAAAGGTCCATTCTGGCATTTGTGTGAAATATTACCATCCCAGTACCTTTTATAATTGTTTAACAAAAATGTTACTGTAGATTACAGTCTCAGGAGAAGCATTTGAGACAAAGTGGGCTTCCTAGTTGTATCTCACCTTATTTCCATTTAAATATGCAGGGTGTTCAGGGGGAATGGTCAGTATTCAAGTATATAGTAAGAATGATCATTTGAAGCAAAAACGTCTAGTGAACATGGGTTCTAAAATGCATACCTGAAGAGCTATAAGCATTTGTTCATCTTTGCTGCTGTGAAACCCACTCATAGCTCTTAAGGTATGCATTTGAGAGCCCATATTTACTGGACTTTTTTCCTTGTTTTGGTCCATACTGTCTCCTCCCAAAACATGGAAAACAAAGGAACTTGCAGTAGAAGAGACTTGTTTAACAGTATCGAAGAAGTGCTCATAGCTCTTTAAGACGTTCGTTTTTAGAGCCCATATGTACTAGATGAAGTAGTGAAGGCAGCAGAGGATCAACTAGGTAAAAAGATAAGGGCTAGTAGAAATCCTTGAGTAACAGAAGAAATATTGAATTTAATTGATGAAAGGAGAACATATAAAAATGCAGTAAATGAAGCAGGCAAAAAGGAATACAAACATCTCAAAAATGAGATGTAAGGATGTAGAGGCTTATCTCACTAGGGGTAAGATAGATACTACCTACAGGAAAAATAAAGATACCTTTGGAGAAAACAGAACCACTTGTATGAATATCAAGAGCTCAGATGGAAACCCAGTTCTAAGCAAAGAAGGGAAAGCAGAAAGGTGGAAGGAGTATATAGAGGGTCTATACAAGGGTGATGTACTTGAGGACAATATTATGGAAATGGAAGAGGATGTAGATGAAGATGAAATGGGAGATATGATACTTGCGTGAAGAGTGTACAGAGCACTGAAAGACCTGAGTCAAAACAAGGCCCCGGGAGTAGATAACATTCCATTAGTTCTACTGACAGCCTTGGGAGAGCCAGTCCTGACAAAAATCTACCATCTGGTGAGCAATATGTATGAGACAGGCGAAATACCCTCAGACCTCAAGAAGAATATAATAATTCCAATTCCAAAGAAAGCAGGTGTTGACAAGTGTGAAAATTACCGAACTATCAGTTTAATAAGCCACAGCTGCAAAATAGTAATGTGAATTCTTTACAGACGAATGGAAAAAACTTGAAGCCAACTTGGGGAAGATCAGTTTGAATTCCGTAGAAGTATTGGAACACATGAGGCAATACTGACCCTACGACTTATCTTAGAAGAAAGATTAAGGAAAGGCAAACCTAGATTTCTAGCATTTGTAGACTTAGAGAAAGCTTTTGACAGTGTTGACTGGAACACTCTTTCAAATTCTAAAGGTGGCAGGGGTAAAATACAGGGAGCAAAAGGCTGTTTACAATTTGTACAGAAACCAGATGGCAGTTATAAGAGTCGAGGGACATGAAAGAGAAGCAGTGCTTGGGAAGGGAATGGGTTGTAGCCTCTCCTCGATGTTATTCAATCTGTATATTGAGCAAGCAGTAAAGGAAACAAAAGAAAAATTTGGAGTAGGTATTAAAATCCATGGAGAAGAAATAAAAACTTTGAGGTTTGCCGATGACATTGTAATTCTGTCAGAGACAGCAAAGGACTTGGAAGAGCAGTTGAACGGAATGGACAGTGTCTTGAAAGGAGGATATAAGATGAACATCAACTAAAGCAAAATGAGGATAATGGAATGTAGTCTAATTAAGTTGGGTGATACCGAGGGAATTAGATTAGGAAATGAGACACTTAAAGTAGTAAAGGAGTTTTGCTATTTGGGGAGCAAAATAACGGATGATGGTCAAAATAGAGAGGATATAAAATGTAGACTGGCAATGGCAAGGAAAGAGTTTCTGAAGAAGAGAAATTTGTTAACATTGAGTATAGATTTAACTGTCAGGAAGTTGTTTCTGAAAGTATTTGTATGGAGTGTAGCCATGTATGGAAGTGAAATATGGATGATAAATAGTTTGGACAAGAAGAGAATAGAAGCTTTCGAAATGTGGTGCTACAGAGGAATGCTGAAGATTAGATGGGTAGATCACATAACTAATGAGGAGATATTGAACAGAACTGGAGAGAAGAGGAGTTTGTGACACAACTTGACTAGAAGAAGGGATTGGTTGGTAGGACATGTTCTGAGGCATCAAGGGATCACCAATTTAGTAGTGGAGGGCAGCGTGGAGGGCAAAAATCGAAGAGGGAGACCAGAGATGAATACACAAAGCAGACTCAGAAGGATGTAGGTGGTAGTAGGTACTGGGAGATGAAGCAGCTTGCACAGGATAGAGTAGCATGGAGAGCAGTAGCAAACCAGTTTCAGGACTGAAGACCACAATAACAACAACATGTACTAGACTATTTTTGCTTCAAATGATTGTTCCTGTCTTATCCCTGAATCCTGGCCATTCATTCTGGGACATCGCATATAACCTTTTGAGTTATTGTAGACACAATAGCACAGGAAGGAGAGATGTTAAAATGCACTCTGACCTCTCATAACACACAGCTCATTGGATAGTTCTCCAAGTGATCATCGTGATTCTGGTTTCTTCATACAGCAAGCTGTGCTGACAATTTGCTTTTGCAGCATGCAGCAATATGAATGCTTATATCTGTGCCCCTTAAGTTGTGCTCAGAACCTGAGGAAACATTCACAATTTCATACATTTAGAGAACTCTGGAAACAAAGAAATTATCATGACTTCCAATTTCGTGAACATGTAATTCATTTCTGTCAATTCTGGTGTGTGTTTCTCTGCCCTGTCACTGCAGCTTATGAATAATTAAGATGTCAGAAATTTTGAAATTAATTTACTTCTGAAATTAGATTTTATGTCATCAAATGCTAATATACAACACTATATGAACAATTCTGAGACATCAGCTATTTATTAAGTTCCACAACATCAGTTTATTATTGGAAGAACTTGTGTCATCCTAAGTAAGTAAAAGTCTTATAAAAAATTATACATATTGATAATAATATAGTCCAGTCTTACACATGGTAGAAGTGGAAGGAAAAGGAAGAAAAACTTTAAAATAATTGGACATAGAAAAAATAATAAAAATTAATGAAGTTGGCCTTCTCCCACCCCAAAAATCTGCAACCTACCAAGTAGTAGAGACTCTGGATGACACAGCAGGCAGCCTCAGAAGCAACCACAAAGGAAAAACTAGTTGCATACTGTTGCAATTATTCATCAGAAGAGTACAGAAATCATTAAAATATTGACTTTGCACATAAAATTTCACAAGGTCTTTTGAGGGGTAGCTTATTCACTCATCAAGGGAAATTCAGGTGCCAAAGTATTACTCTTCATTGTCAAACATGGCATATTCATATCCAAGCCTTGTAAAAGAAAGAGAAATTGTTCAGTCCACTCTTCTCTCCACCACATCCCCCACCCTTTTTTCCTGAGGTCTTACAGTGTGTGTGTGTGTGTGTGTGTGTGTGTGTGTGTGTGTGTGTAGGGGGTTGGGGATACAGGAATTCTGTGATGACACATTGTAAGTTTAAGCTTAAGGCATCCTCTCACCGGATGTGAAAATGTTTGCAGATGAAGAGCTGGATGTCACAGCATGGAATTTCACATTCCATTAAATTACAAAGTGTGAAAGGAAGAATTTGCCATGGCAGACTTTAGCCTATTATGTTATATCAGCCATGATATGAATATAAGTTATTTCAAAGCACCAGAACATTGAGGATCTCACGAAGATGTGTTCTCTTTAGTGGCATTTTTATAATAAAATGGCAGGAAACTACTCTTGGTAGTTAAAACTTTTCATATTTGTTTTATTGTTCTGGATTTACAATGTGAGTACATTTTTCCAGCACCTATTTTAGATTACAGTAAGTCACTAATTATTGTTCTCCACTCTTCTCTATTTGTCAATAAATCTTCAGGAATGTTGTTCTTCCTCATTGCTGACTGAACTCCCTGTATCCATGTATCGGGTGGTCGTACCCTTTTTCTTCTTCCAATTGGTACCCAGTCGATTATGCATTTTGGTAGCCTTTCCTGTTCCATTCATCTGATGTGTCCATACCATTTAAGTTGTTTGTGCTCGATGAAATCAATAATTGAATTTTTACATTTCATCTTGTCTCTGATTACTTCATTTCTTATTCTTTCTCGTCTTGATATTCTTGCTGAACGTCTCCAGAAATCCATTTCTGTGGCTAATAATTTTGATTTCAGTTGCCATTTTGTTGTCCACACTTCTGAACCATATGTAATAATGCTCCTAACTATTGTTTTAAAAATCCTTATTTTGTTATTAGTTGTTATGTGTTTGTCCCAGAGAATTCCATTCAATAAAGAGATTGCTGTCTTTCCAGAATTTATTCTTGATCTAATTTCTTTGTCCTGTTTCCCATCATTTGTAATTTTCACACCTAAATATTTATATTCCTCAGTAGCTGTTATTGTTCCCATCCCTTCTTCTAATATTAAGTCTCCATTCACTCCACCAATTACCATGTACTTTGTTTTTTTCATGTTTGCATTTAGACCTGATTTTTTATATTCTTGAATCAATTTTCTGGTCATATACTCTATTTGTGGCTTCCCATATTATAACTTAAGTACTGTTTCAGTGTTGATGATTTATCCAAAATGTATCATTTTTGGAACAATTTGTCATAGTGAAATAGGAAATGACATTTGTAGTTTCAGCCTTTAGACATTGTTTGCTATATAATCTAGGTGCTGCTGTCATGGTTGAGCCATAGCGTAGTTGATAGCATTATAAACTATTAAGAGAAAGCTGCTTGGTTTGTGTCTAGCTACCTCCAGAATTATATTTGTTTATTTGTTTATTGTTATCTTTTATTTTCCAAGGGATTGTGGGACTTCCTATTAATTTAATAAAGTATTATTTACAGTAGTCAATGTTATTTACTATAAATAATGTATGTGCTGCAATTCTTGTTGCATAGATCAATGACTGAAATGTTTACCCAGTGGTCAGAAAACTTAATTTGACTACCAGTCTATGTCAGAAAGTAAAGAACAAGTTGGTTGCACACTGAAAGTTTTTGCTTTGGTGAACCATTGTGTAAAAGATAGATATCTCACTTGGTTTAATGGACTGTGTCACGTTAGTATGATGCCAGTAAAAATCTCTTTCAGTGACAGTAAGTAGCTTTGAAAAAATCTCCATTTCCATTTAAATGAAATTATGAAATGAATATTGATCTTGAAGCCTAGGTGATGAAATAAATTACTTCAGAGTGATGCTAGTCAGTACATCATATTAATGTGGATATTAGACTCTATATTCAGTTTAAAACTGAAAGTGTCATGGAGATTCAATTGAGTTAATGAATAACTTCTACTAGTATGTATCTCAGGTCGTTTTGCCACATACGTAGCATTCCTCTACCAGCAGGCACTGTTCGAGCCATTGATGAGTACAGACTCAACTTTACAATTTTCTCCACTGTTCTTCAACAATATCTAACAGAGTTAAAATAGCTATTTTTCACATATCTTTTTTTGTAAGTAAACTGTGTAATTAGTGTGTCAGATGCAGCCAACAACTGCAGCTGGAGAGTGCTGTAGTCACAAGTTACGATGAGGAGCTCATTCCATGAGATTTAGTAGGTCGTTCAAAAGTGTGTGGCAACCATGATGGATACCACATCTGGGGTGCCTTGCCATGAGAAACATGTCCCATGTGAGGGTCGCTTTTGGCTTTAACCTCCTCATGACCCTAAAAATGAAATTACAAAAGTTGTAATCTTCGCAAGTATTGAAACAGTTTCTTCAGATCTTTTTCAGATGTTCGGTAATATTATAGACAAAAGCTCTTTTTTGTGTTTCAGTTGATTACAATGAAAACAATTGTTTTATTACAAGGGATGATACATGGCTTAACTGAAACCTGTACAACTGATGTACAACTGTGCCAGATCAAGCACGTTCTGTCCTATATTGTTGCCCTCTATGTCAACACTTGCAAGATTCCCATCATCTTCATTCTCTGGTATACCTGTAAGGCCTAAATCTGCCTCCAATTTTAATACAGATAGGCAAGAATTAACATGCTCATAATTAAAACTTTGTTCTCTCTTTCCAATCCATGACTTCACTACTTGATTAAATTAACTTTCATCTGCCTGGAAGTTATCAGTATTAGATGCTGTTTAGGTTAACCTATTGTCTTTATCCACCCTCAGTTACTTATGTTTTTGGATGTTACGACTTATCGCTCTGTGTCATTTAAGGTGAAACACCCGAGATTAAGTTCACACTGCCTTAGAGCTAAGAGGTCTGTTCGAAAAATTCAGGAACTTTTGTAATTTCGTGCCAATGGTGTGTTGGAGTGAAATGCGGTTGGCATTCCTGCACACTCCTGTGTTTAATGTGTAACTGCTGGAAGTTTCATTGTTTTATGTCTGTTAGTTATTGTTCTGCGCTATATTGAGTAGAACATTGTGTCACATAGTTTGCGAATTTTGAGATGGTCGAGTTAGAGAAGCAATGCATCTGCATTAAATTTTGTATGAAACTAGAGAAAACTTTTACAAAGACCCACCATAGGATGTAGGAAGCCTACAGTGATGAGTGCTTAAGTCACACTTGGCGTTACGAGTGGTTCACAAGGTTTAAAAACGGCCAGATGGAAGTTAAAGATGATCCTCATTCAGTACACCCTATGACGTCTACCAGCAACACTCATTTCAGGAACATCAGCGAAATTGTGCATGCCAGTTCTTAACATCTCTCTTAAAAGGACTGCATCATCTAGAAGAGGATGCTTCTGACCTGAATATGTCTGTTTATAACTTTGTCAGTGGTTGGCTGCAAAGAATGGAAGACTTGTCAGACATATAGCATTAACTGTTATTGCATAGGCTTCATTTCATAAAGCATAGCCTATCACAAAGGTTAAACCTGAAAACAGCTGCAGTGGGATGGTGTTAAATATTTCTTGTATTTTATTCCACCGTAGATGTCTGCTCTGGAATCCTGCAGTGGATACACACAGATTGTTCAGCTTCTGAAGAAACCCACTATGAAAGCCTGACTGAATTTATTTGCTTCATTGCACACATTGTTACCCAGTTCACCCGAACATTCCAGAAAAAGAAACCATTGATACACTTGGCTCACACTGTTCAGGTGCTGCAAGGAAGAATTTGTAAACCATTAGTATTGAAGACTTGTGAGCTAGCAGAAGATATCTTACAGGAATCAGTTACTGCCTCAAGTCATGTTTCGTGGTGATGATGTAACAGCAGCTCTCCAGCAGGTATCTGAAAAGGACCACCTTCAGTTCCTGACACATAATATGAAGTATTTTACTGAGACCTGTAAATAATTCTTCTTAAACCCAATGTGACAGGGTCAAGGGAATCTGTAGTGTTTCTAATGTCTTCATCTGTGTAACAGAACAGCAGCAAAAAGTGTCAGATATTGCAAATGTTGTGAAATCATTGCCGCTGGATATTAATTGTGACTTGATGTTGTACGAATGAAAGCTTCTCTGGTTGGAAACCAATGTTAAGTTTAAGCACAACACAATCTCTGGTTGACAGCTATTGGAATAAATTCATCAGTGTGAAATGTATGACAGAAGAACCAAAATACCCCCAGACAAGTGAAGTGGTGAAAGTAGCTCTAGCACCGTCTCAAGGGAATGCTGAGTTTCAAAGGCTTTTTCTACAACAAGAAGATATCTTACAGAGCACTGTGCACCCCTCTCAGAAAAACCTGTCAACCTAGAAGAAGAAAGAAAGAAGGAAAAGGGGGGGGGGGGGGGAATATGAAGAGGAAAAAAAGCATCTCAGGAGGAAAAAAGCCAGCAAAAACCTGCTGTGAAGAAATAGATGATTTCATCATATGAAGAAATACCCCAATAAAACAGACACCAGGAAAAACTCATGGCAGCTAATAAGCTGACTTCTGAAGCTATTGAAAGATGTGAGGTTTCCTCATGGAAGAAAGAATTTCAAGAAGCAAGACTTACCCGGGCCATTTTGACAGGTGGTCTTCAGGTCCAGAAAGAAGTTTGGAATCAGAAACAAGACAGAGATGTTCTCCACTCAGGAGTTAATAAAAGGAAAGGTTCTTTAACATTTTAAGAAAAAATCAAAGAATTAAATGTGTTAATAACTCTAATGAAGTTTTCTGTGCAGTTGCATACTTATTTCTTTTTATCTGTTCTTCCTTTTAGTACCAATATTAGAGTAGAATAGTTGCCACTCACCATATAGTGGAGATGCTGTCGCGATAGGCACAACAAAATGATTCATACAATTATAGCTTTCGGCCATTAAGGCCTTTGTCAGCAATACACACACACACACACACACACACACACACAAATGCAATGTGCACACGTCTGCAGTCTCAGACAACTGAAACCACACTGTGTGTGTGTGTGTGTGTTGCTGATAAAGGCCTTAATGGCCAAAAGCTATAATTGTGTGAATCATTTTGTTGTGCCTATCGCGACTCAGCATCTCCACTATATGGTGAGTGGCAACTTTCCTTCTCTTATATTGTTACATTCCATCCTGGATTTTCCCTTGGTTGACTTACTTTTAGTACATGTGTTTTGCTGCGATATAAAATGTTTGCTAATAAAAGTGTAAAGTTTGTAAACTGTACACAAATTATGTGATTATAAGTAAATAGTGGTCAAACCACATCCAAAGTCATGTCATTTATATCCATGAAGTACACTGAAATGTGATATTCACTTTATACAGTGAAAAAAAAAAAAAAGTAAAATAAGTTCGAAGCATGTTACTTTTGACCGATTAGAATAAAGGTTTTCACAGGTAACTTGAGCATAACCTGTGGCTCTGTATAGGCTTTAGTTCATGAAAATAGGATCACGGGAAAAAAAGATATCCATACATTATAAAAATGAGGACATACTAGTGACGGGAAGTTTGGGATAGGTGGCCTCTGTGTGGACGGCCGCGTTTCGCGATCCGGATTGTATCATACAGTGAGCTGTTTTGAGTTGGGAAGCCATGCCTCATCGCAGTTTCTGTTGCGACTCATCCAGAAGGGCATTGTGGCGATGTGCCTGGAGGCATAATGTCCTGCCGTTTGTATTACCGAGTTCCTTGGCGACTTGTGGTAAGATTGCTCTTTCCTTATGCATTGTAACACCCCCCCCCCCCCCCCCCCCCCCCCTAAAGAGGACGTGGTGGTTTAAACTTTGGCAGTTTGTCTGTGAAACTGTGGCCTTTGGTATTCGAAGCTGCCACACGCAGACTATACTCTTGGTTGCTAGTATGTGCCGGTTGTTTGCTATTTATTTTGCTGCCCACAAGGTTGCATCGGCGATATTGCTTCCTGGTAGAGTGACGCTCATTGTTTGACAGTTTGAATCTGCCTGTGGTCGTGTGTGTGTGTGTGTGTGTGTGTGTGTGTGTGTGTGTGTTCACCGTTGTCAACTTGATCTGCAAGTTTGCATCTTGCGGATTTGTGTCGTGGCTTTCTTGTAGTGTTCCCCGAATTTTCCTGTTGTTGTTAACGTGCACTGTTGAATCACAATTTGTTTAACGGCAAGCATTAAGAGGAGCCTTTTGACAGAGTGACATTGAGTGTTCAATTACCATACAGTTGAAATTACTGTTATAACCAAACACGTTGTTGCTCTGTGTTTATTAAATACTGTTGGCAAGATTACAACTTTTTGACAGAGTGCCATTGATATTGCTGTTGTTAACATGCACCATTGAATAGCAATTTGTTTAATGGCAAGAAACTAGAGGAGCCTTTCGACAGAGCGGCGTTGAGTGCTCAATCAGCGTACAGTTGAAAATACTGTTATTACCAAATGTTTTACAGCCACTAGCAGTTGTAATCTCGGCTTGTGACTTGGTTGATTACATAGTTTTAGTTTTTTAATATATATATTGCTGTTTAAGCCCCTTTTATGTATGTGTATGTTGGGTCGCAGCAGGTCTGGTGACTGATTATTAGCGTTGTCAACAAGAGAACATAGTTTTATATATATATTGCTGTTTAAACTTCCTTATTTTTAATTTATGTATATGCTGGCTCGTAGCAGGTCTGGCGACTAAGTATTACTGTTGTCAGTAACACCTGTTACTTGTTGCTTCAATGATTATCTTGTTGTAGTCCTTTATCTATGTCTGTTAATATTTAAAAGGTTAAATAATTCTGGGCATTTAATAGTCTTGCCTGCAGCAGGTTTACCTGGTAGTTTACAGCCATCAGCTCTAGTATTCTGGGCTTGTTGCTTGTTCATTACATTTTTCTAGTTTTATGTACATATGTACTGTTTAAATGTTTTATATATCTGTGTGTGTGTGTGTGTGTGTGTGTGTGTGTGTGTGTGTGTGTGTTTAGTCGCAACAGGTCTGAGAATTAACCTATCATTATCGAACATTCTTCCGACTTAAGGTTTGGGAAGACAAGAAACGTCTGTATTTATGATCATTGCAGGGCCGAGATTGGTTTCCGATGTTCCACATCCAACCGTGATCCTGTACCCCGTACCTTGGGCGCATATTTGGGTTGAGAGAGTTGCCTACTCTGAGGCATGCCACTCGCTATCTCTGTCGGAGCCTATATTGTACAATCCCCTGGAACCAGGCCTAGCCCTCCCACTTTCACTCCTACTTGACAATAAATCCAGACTTGAGTAGGACCATATCACATGTGTTTCACATCTCCTCCGAAACCACTGAACTGATACCAACCGTACTTGACGCATGGTGCAGGGAATGGCAATTGAATCTCAATGTAGACAAGTGTAATGTGCTGCGAATACATAGAAAGAAAGATCCTTTATC
Organism: Schistocerca americana; assembly: GCF_021461395.2. NCBI lineage: Eukaryota > Metazoa > Arthropoda > Insecta > Orthoptera > Acrididae > Schistocerca > Schistocerca americana. The sequence goes on along the minus strand of NC_060120.1, from coordinate 866,810,120 downwards.
ATTTAGCTGCAACGTAGCAGGTCAGCAACTGGAAGCAGTTAATTCCATAAATTATCTGGGAGTAGGCATTAGGAGTGATTTAAAATGGAATGATCACATAAAGTTGATCGACGGTAAAGCAGATGCCAGACTGAGAGTCATTGGAAGAATCCTAAGGAAATGCAGTCCAAAAACAATGGAAGTAGGTTACAGTACACTTGTTCGCCCACTGCTTGAACATTGCTCACCACAAGTGTGGGATCCGTACCAGATAGGGTTGATAGAAGAGATAGAGAAGATCCATCGGAGAGCAGCGCGCTTCATTACAGGATCATTTAGTAATCGCGAAAGCGTTACGGAGATGATAGATAAACTCCAGTGGAAGACTCTGCAGGAGAGACGCTCAGTAGCTCGGTACGGGCTTCTGTTGAAGTTTCGAGAACATACCTTCACCGAGGAATCAAGCAGTATATTGCTTCCTCCTACGTATATCTCGCGAAGAGACCATGAGGATAAAATCAGAGAGATAAGAGCCCACACAGAGGTATACCGACAATCTTTCTTTCCATGAACAATACGAGACTGGAATAGAAGGGAGAACCAATAGAGGTACTCAAGGTACCCTCCACTTGCGGAGCATGGATGTAGATGTAGATGTAGATGTAGATGTAGATACTTGGTACACATATCACGTAATGTTTGGAAAGAATCACTGTGGGGGTATGAACCGCCTACCTATCAAAGGGAGGGTGTGAAAAAGAAGCTTAGGCCACAACACACAAATATCAGGTTTTTTTCATTCAGTATTTGAAAATGAGAGCATTTAGTGACCTGCAACAAACTATACACGCAATTTCAAACTCTTGCAAAACTGTTTCTCATTTACAACACCCACAAATTGATGAAAGGAAAAAAGCTTATCACTTACTACTTTTTTGCTGTTCATGCAGTGAAATTGTCACATCAGCCATGATATTTTAATTTATTGCCTCTTTACTACTAGCTGTATTCACACACCTTTTGCAGGCAGTGTTCAATATACCATTTAATGTACCTGCAAAATTATATTATTGCACAACATATAGTTCGGTATCCATGACATCATAAACTCTTGAGATGCAAGAAAGACTACATCATGCGTCATGTTAAAATTTATTATCACTAACCCGCTGAACCAATTTCAATGAAATTTGGTAAGGAGATAGCTTGAACAATGAGGAAGAACATAAGCTATGTTAGAAAGTGTGTAGTATGAGGTAGTTAATGCCTTCAAAAATATTACATGAATAAGGGAAAAACATTTATTCTTTGTGAAAATGTTTTTATTGGTTGATATGTAACATTCAAAGTAATTAATACAATGCTTATACAATTTTCAGTGTGTTTAATCAATAGTTCCACATTGTTTGTTGCATAATCTATATGGTTTATAATATATAGCTGCATCAGTGGCATAATGCTTGGATGCATGATGCATTGCACGTTGTGGCAACTTGAAATAGGGGAGAGTAGGTCGCAGAACACTAGCTTTGCTTATCTGAACAGGCAGACACGTGAGGGCAGCAGATGTCATTAAACGTACAATCACTTACTTATCACCATCACTCATCATTACAAAGCTACTGATATGTGGGTGCAGCCATGGGTAACAGCTTGTAGTGAATAAAGTTAGCCACTTTTTGGCCAAATTTTTTTATTTCATCACCTTTTTCACATAAAAAACGGCTGGCAGCCCTGTCTTTGTGTTTTGTTGCTATTAAACATTAATTTGCTGTCTGTGCTGATGTTACTGACCACACTATTAGCTGAATAATTTATATTACTATGTTTCTCACAATAATGCTTGTATCATCTCATCCTTGTTTGTTGACATTGAAGGACAACCTTCGGGTTTCTACTTCTCAGCTATTAAGTGAACCTTGTTGAACTTTTCCCCTAATCTCATAATGTTCCAGCATCTGCAAAAGTATTACTTGGTACACACATTCAAATGTTTTTGTTAAATCAAAGACAATACTTACTGTCCTCAGTCTACTGTTTAACCCTGCTAGTGCCTCATACACAAGAATATATTACGTTTTCTGTGGATGCTCCTTTCCTGAAGCCAAAATGCGAGTCTGACAGCAAATTGTGTGTACTGTGATGTGCCACTCCTGTCCAGTACATTGTTTTCTCAAAGGTTTTGGAAATGCTAGTACCAAAGACATTGGTCAATAATTGTCTACATTCTCTCTTGCACCCTTTTGATAAAGTGATTTCATTGCCGAGTATTTCAGATTGCCTGGAAATTGACTTCACATGAAAGAGAGACAGTGCTGGTGACAGTACAGAAAAAATGTATGATCTTCATAATCATACTTGAAATTTCATCATACCAATGTGAACATATACTCTTTAATGATGTAGTAATTGATTCAATTTCATCTTTGCTTGTTTCCTGTAGCTGGGTGTTTTATAGTTACCTTGGAACACCAGCTTTCAATAGTGCTGCATATTTACCTGTACAAAAAAATTTGATTTAACTTGCTGATCATTGACAAAAAGTGATTGTTAAATATTTTGCGTATCTCGGGTGGATCACTAACAGAAACACAAGAAGGATGTAACATATTGATTACCCATGTTCTGACTAGATATCTCTTTCACAATTGACCATATGGTTTTGATTTTGTTCTGAGAACTTTCTACTCTCTCGGGGTAAAGCATTGTTTTAGTGTATCCGATAACATTTTGCAGCGCTTTGCATTATTATCTGCAGTAACATTCTGTTACTGAACTCTGATTGTGCTTATTGTGACACAGCTCCTCTTTCCTCCTACTTGTTATGCCATGAATTATACATAGTTGCTTAATAAAAACTCCATATCTGCATGCAATTCTTTTTAATGGGAAAGAGCTATCAAAGACAGTGATAAAGGTTTGAAGAACTGTATTGTATTTGTCATCCAAGGTGTCTATAATTTAGACACCTATATATCTATACATCTATAATTTAGACTTCTTGCCAAATTTACCCTTCAGGATCGGCTTTAAATGTGTGTTTTTCAGTAATGGATTGAAGTTATAGCATTGTTGAATTTTCATTATTGATCTTGGTGCTTAAGAAACAGGAAACACATAATTTATATCCATAGCAAGTGTTGTTTTAGCTGCAATGGCTGACATTTGGATTTAATATTACTTGCTTTATATTACAGATGGGAGTGTGTAAAAAGTCTCCAAGCCCACAAGAACCTATTCCAGTTGATGGACAGTCTCCTCCAAAGAAACAGCGTACTGTGCAGCAATCTCAGTCTCCACCATTACCATCAACCCCTCTTGCCCTGACACCAACATCGAGAACAACAACAGAGCGATTACGGCGACAGTCAGCGTCATCTGCAGAAGCCTGGGAGCAACATCAGCAAACGAATGAACCTGAATGTCCCCCAAAAGTGATACCAAAACTTGAATCGAGAGACAGTGAATCTGAAAGCCTTGCCTCACCTCTGCTTTCAATTGATGAACCACATGAGGAAAGCACTGATGGATCTCTCGGAGGACTTCAGGATTTAAAGAGTTCCCAATCAAAAGCAGTGGCATCTGATACAGGCCAAATTAAAGGTAGGCATAGTGATAGTTCTATTATATCAATATTATTTTATAAGTTAACATATACAGTGCCCTTTGGCAGGTGCTGATCACATCTTGTGAAGACATTTATTTCAGTTTGTGTAAATGCAGTTGTGAGTCTACTGTTCTTTCCCATTTGATACATTATAGAAGCCAAACTGAGATGACCCTTGTGTAATAACCATTAAGCATATAATGGAAGGTCCAAGTTGGAATATCAACATTATTGGGAAGAGGATACCCACTGTAAAGATGACACGTTGCATTTGTTGACAGGCACAAGAAGAAGACTGTGGCACACTTAGCTTTCAGCCAAAGCCTTCTTCAGAAAAGAAAACACACATGACTGCCATCTATGGCAGGTCAGAGCAGAATGCAGCTGTCATGTTGAACAAAAGCAACAATCTGGAATGGGGCAGGGAAGGGGGAGGAATAGCAGGGAACAGGTGGGAGGGCGGGAGGCATGCTGTTTGTCTGAAAATACAGGGACTAGATCATGGCATGACGAAGAGTGCCAGGCGCAGCACTGGGAGACTGTGGGGCAGAAAGTGACACACAGTGAGGGTGAGGGGACATGTGAAAAATTGCGGAAACTGGTGAGTGGAGGGTGTGGGGCAGTAGGCTACTGTAGCCTCAACCTGCGATAATCTAGTGTCCCCACACCCTCCACCCAACGGTTCCTGCCCCCCTATGTCGTATCACCTCCCCCTTTTCACATGTCCCCTCACTCTCATTGTGTACTGCGCTCTACCCCACAGCCTCCTAATACTCTGCCTGGCAGTCTTGTCATTCCATCATCTAGTCCCTGCATGCTCCACCACACAGAACTCTTCTCTCCACCACCCTTACCCTGCTTATCCCTACCCCTCCCTCTGCCCTTTCCTGTCACACTCCAGATTGCTGCTTTTGTTCAACATGACAGTTGCATTCCGGTCTGAGCTGCTGGAGATAGCAGTCATGTGCTTGCTTGTGTGGATGTGTGTGGGTTTTCTTTTTTGAAGAAGGCTTTGACCGAAAGCTAAATGTGTAACAGTCTTTCTGTTGTGCCTGTCTGCAATTCAATGTGTCATCTTTACACTACGGTCGCAGGTTCGAATCCTGCCTCGGGCATGGATGTGTGTGCTGTTCTTAGGTTAGTTAGTTCTAAGTTCTAGGCGACTGGTGACCTCGGAAGTTAAGTCGCATAGTGCTCAGAGCCATTTGTCATCTTTACACTGAGTCGCAATCTATCCTTTTCCTAATATTGTTGTTAAGCTTGTAAGTTATATCATCTCTCCAGTGTTAACTGTTGTTCAAACAAGTGGAATTAATGAAATAATACAAAGTTATGGTAGAATGTAAATAATTTGGAATGAAGATAATCACTCAAAAAAATAGTAGAGGCAATGAGTCATTGACAGGCACATAAAAAAAAAAAGATTAACAACCTTTCTAGCCTTCAATCATTTTTCAAGGTAGAGTACACACAGGCATGTGAGCACGCACAACAAGCGCTCATGCGCCCCCCGACACACACACACACACACACACACACACACACACACACACACACACACACACACACACACTCTCTCTCCTACCTGTACAGTTGCCTATTCATTGTGGTCTGATATCACCTTGGCATGTTTAATATTCCCACGTTTCACTGGAAGGCAGGTGATTGTATATGACTATTTGGTACTGTGTAGCTATTATCTAATTAGATTTCATAATTGCCGTGTTAGAAGAAAGAAAGAGTTGTTGTTGTTGTTCATGATGATGATGACAATGAGTGCAACTACAATAATGGTGAGTGGCTGTTCAGGGCACTAAGTGGCGAGGTCGTTAGTTCCCAAAAAGTTGTTACGACAGTGTTGGCTAGGAGACCCCGAGGAGTAAGTTTAACCACCTAATCAGAAAGGATTTTATCCTTCTACACATCGTGGCCTCTTTCCTCACACTGTGAAATAGTAGTGTCCTAAGTATATCTGTTGAGTGTAGCAATTCTAAAGGATGTGTATAGTGTGGCACCGTCTTTGTGTTGTATGAAAATGAGAGAAGGGAGAGGATGAAATCCGGTGCCAACACAAAACCTACTCTTAAATAGCACAAAGCAGGGTGCCGAGTTTAAACTCTCCATCTGACGCATGGATTACCTTCAACACTGTCACGTACCCTCACTCCACAAGATACTTGGAGAGGATTGGATTTTAATGAAGGACTTTGGCTCAGAATTTGGTGATTAGGAACTTCACACCACCTAATCTTCTGCCCTTGCTGGCCAGATACTTGGGTTAAAAGTTTCTTCCACCATCCAGAAGTGAACCAGTTACCTCCAAGTCAGATCCCACCACAAAGGTGTGTGCTAGCGACCTTGGATCTGGGGGAGAGTTACAAGTGTTTCTCCTGTAGCATGTCCTGTCAATCAGACGTTATCAATTCAATAGTGGAAAAATTCTGTGTGAAATATAAATAATAGTCCATGGAAACAAACAGTCACCACATTGAAATAGCATTAATCAGCAAACATTTACACCATGTGATATATTCACAAGATATAGTTAGGGCACAACAGCAGACCATCTCTCTCCTTCCCCATCCCTGTCACCCCCCCCCCCCCCCTCCTTCCCTACCTTTTTTGGCTGAGTAATTCAATACAGTTGTTCAGGTAATGGAGTCACATGCAGGAGAAATAATGGTGTTTAAATCCCCATCCACCCATCAAGATTTAGGTTTTATGTGTATTGTCACATTGAATTGGGTGAATACCAGTGCACTCTCTCTCTCTCTCTCTCTCTCCCTCTCTCCCTCCCTCCCTCCCTCCCTCCCTCCCTCCCTCCCTCCCTCCCTCCCTCCCTCCCTCCCTCCCACCCACCCACTCTCTTTCTGTTGGTGTGTGCATGTGCGTGCGCACGCGCGTGTGCGCGCATGCACTGTTATCCCCTGTCCCCTCCCACCTCCAACAGAACAAAGTTTATGTTGAAAGCTAGTTTTTATATTAATATAAAACTCAATATTTTTTCCACAGAGCTAGAGTTGTTTTTCAGATGTAGACGTGTTGCTTATCACATAATTGTTGAGTGACAAGATTTGCTTTATGTGACAGTGACATCTACTAGAATGTTAAATCGCCTATGGTGGTGCCAAGAGGTAATTGTCTCCATTCCACAACATCTGTCTAGGGATGAAGCTGGACAGCACATTGAGGCACACTTTGCACAGAGAAACTGACTCACATTTACGTATACTTGGCTGCCATCACTCATTACAGTGCCACATTAAGATAACTGCCTCTAGTCTACAGTTCACTGGCCACAAATGCCCAGGAAAACAGTCATTTGAACGAAAATATTTGGGAATGATTTCTCTGCAAGAACATCTGCAGTAAGAGTGTGCTTAGGTTAATGCTGCAGGACACTCTGAACACAAGAACAAATGACTAGTCTCTCCTTTAAGTGGAACAATACTTTTGAGGATTCTGGTCGAGTACAACTACTGGGCTCCACTGGACGTCTGATCAGCTTGGCAAAGGAATCTCTGCCAATGCTTATGCTTGTGGATACATTCATTGTGAATTTGGGCTGTGAACTGACCAAACATAGGGTTATCTTCTGCATGACTGGTTACAATGTATGTGTTTGGTGAGATTGGCCACTACAGAAAGAATGAGGATGTGCATTAGACTTTGGTATTATGCAGAATGAAAGATTTTTGAGACGTTGTGTGGTTGATAAAAATAAAAACTAATAGTGATCTCATTAATTGAGGTGGTAGTTGTGAGATGAATATTGCATGGAACTTAATATTGGTGGCAGTGTGCCACAATTGTAACTGCCAACAGGCATTTTAGGGCTGTTATGACAATTCGACTAAAGACTCAAGGACTTTGACTACAGCCTCTTCTCGTTCCACCAACTCACACGGTCCAAGGTGGTGGGAGAAGGGGTGCATCACTTGAAGTATATCTGTAGCTTCAGTGGAGGATCTTGTTGTCTCTAATTGTTGTGAATCTAATGAGACCCTCTTGCCCTTTCAGTTACATCATTTGATTTTAAATCTGAGAACTTCTACTAGTTCAACTCTGGGAAATCCAGCACCAACACTGATCCACTATCAGGCCTCGGGGGGAAAACACTGCCACAAGATCCTACTGTCAACAGTGTGACAATTGATGGTGATACATGACAGCAGCTACAGTAAAACTGCTAATAAGATTCTGAACTTGACATGAAGTATACACAGGATAGTCATAAAGTTTCATTATCACCTCAAAAAAGTGATTTTGTTATTATTATCATCATCATCATCATCATCCCCCAATGACTTGTCTGCTTTCCTAGTCCACATCGAACTTCCTGTGCTACCGTATCATAGCACATTACTAGAGGAGCTGGAACCAAATGTGGCAGATCATCTCTGCTTTATCAGTGGGCTGTGCTATTTTGTTGTGGCTCCTCTTGTGATGTGCTATGGTACTGTGATGCAGCGGTGTCATTGTGTACCAGTACTGCAGACTCACAAATCAACAAAAGAAAAATTAATAATAAACTTTTATTTTTTCGAGGTGATAATTAAAACTTTACGACTACTTATTGTATGTATGGATTGTTCAAAACTTATTCAAATGTAGATGTTGACTTGTTCACCTATAGTGTCAGATGATCACATTTTTCTCTGACAAAACAATATCAGTGCCAATTTAATCACTGGCACTGACTCTGGTGGCAGCAGGCTCCTATTTAGAATGTATGTTGTGTTCGAGATTTATTCTACGTTATCTAAAAACCGTCAACATAAGGTAAACCTTCAAGAGTATAGTAAGAATAATAAATACAATAGTTCTTATTATATTGAAGTTTCGCATTGGTCTGAATGATGTTTGGATCACTGTTACTGTTACTCTCAATCTTACATTGTTGTGTACCAAAATGATGTTCCTATAAATCATAACACTGTGAAAGAATATCTTGTAAGGATTAATAGTTATTCAAAACAAAGAGGAAAACAGATTTTTAGATTGTCAGCAATTCATAAGAGAAGTGGTGTTTACTTGCCTCATTATTTTCTCTTCTTCATGACACTAAGCTAATTTTCTCTGCTCCTTGCACCCTTGTCTGACAAGATATTGTTATGTTTTAATGGTACTTCAGGTGGTTCTAAGGTGTGAAATATTGCCAATTCATGATCCATTTGCACATATACTTAATGAGGACAATTTGATGAGGGCTCTATAAGCAACTTTTGGTGAATATTGGGCACTTCAGCCTCTACTGCCTGCATGTTCACTTGACACGTTACCTATCATACATGTCTAATATTAAGTGAAATTTTTGTTAACTTGTTTGTTGTACTCGTTGTGCTTCACAGTTTATATTTTGTGGACTCATTTGTGGACTGTGTATAGAGCGCCCCCAAGAACATATAAAGGCTCTCCTTGATTTTGTGCTGAAGATTTAGAGGCTCTGATTGTAATACGTAGAGATTTCACACTACTGCAATCTCAAAGCCAGATATCATGTACAGTTCTTCTTTGTAATTTTATATGTATTGTTGTAAACACGTGTGTGGTATAAAATGTATTCCAGTAACATGTATCAATTCCATTACAGACATTAACGTATTTATATGTCAGCCTGAAATAAAAATTCACTTCAAATGAACATTGAAATTGTCATTAGGGAGGCAACTCACAGTACCATGTCTGTGGAACATAGCACCCAGTCATTTCAGATGTGGGTTATGGTGCTCTAGAAGCATGCTGAAAATTGTGTGAAAAGATAAGAAAATAGTTGATCCTCCCCAGAATCAGTGAAGAGAGGAACATGTGAAAAACATTGATAAGAAGAAAGGACAGAATGATAGGACATCCGTTAAGACATCAGGAAAGAACATTTATGATACTAGAGGGAGCAGTAGTGAGTAAAAATGGTAGGGAAAGATAGAGATTGGAATAACCCAACAAAGCGTGACATTGTAGGGTGCAAGTGCTCCTCTGAGTTGAAGAGGTTGGCACAAGAAAGCAATTAGTGTTGAGCCACATCGAACATTGCAGAAGACTGATGAGTACAAAAAGGCTCTCTTCCTTGCATGCTTGCCAGAAGGAATCCATTGTTCTTTGTCGCCTCCCCAATGCTTGTACCAGATTAAATAGTAATTTTATTTTATGTAATGAACTAACACAAATTTGCGGAACCTAATAGACAACAGTTCACATCCTGGTGGAATTTTCCCTCCTTATATTTCTTCATGTTAAGCATCGTCTTCTGGATTTTTTGCCTCAAATATTGGTTGGCAGCTCTTGGATTGTTGAACTGGTTGTCTGTGAAAGTGGTTTTTGTTCTCTGATGTAACATTTTAAACTACTTTCGGTGTTTGGTATGGTAGTTAGGGTTGGGGTGTGTCTCATTGCTTGCTGTGTCAGCTGCCTTGGTCATGTGCCTTTTACTCTGTTTTCATTGGTTTTGGATGCAGTTAGTCCTTTTTTCTGCCGCTTGCTATTTTCTATTTTAGCATTTTGACGAATAGTTAGTGCTGTTTTCCTATTTAACACTTTAACTATAATGAATCGATGTTGGGGCAGCTGTGGGAAGGATGCCCCTGTCACATGCAGAGCCACTGGGTATATTCACCTGGCCCCACTCTCTTACTGACCTAATTATTTCTCTCTTTTTTGTTGTTGCCATTCCAACTTAAGTCCATTACGTTTTTAACCTTCTCACTTTTACTACTATTGATCTGCTGGCTAGAAGGCATTAGGCATTTTTCACTCTGTGACCGTCTTCGCCCTTAATCATTTTGGTAGAAGGTCTGATGTGGGTAGGATTCTCTTGCCACAGATGTACCCAGGGAGACCTCTCATCTGCTCTGACATGTAGTGGTCCACCTGATATACTTTACTTCTCTTTAAATTACTTCACAGCTTTGGCACCAGTATCACTTTCACTGCCTCAGTTTTGTCACTCCTACAAACTTTCATAATATCATCAAATTTGTGGCTGCTGTCTCTAGCTCCAGCTACCCAACTATAATTCTGCCCAGGCGGACTACTTCCACGGTGCAATGCATGTACGTTTCTAGGAACCATTCGTCTGGATAACAGCGTATCTGGAGACAGCCATCGACCTGGTGTAAAAAGGAATGTGATTCATCTGACCAGGCAACAGATTTTAATTGATCCACGTTCCAGTTTCAATGATTCCATGTCCACTGCAGTTCTGATTGGTGTTGCCATTGGGTCATCATGAGAACACATAGGGATCGTCTGTTGCAGAGCCCCATGTTCATTATGGGCATTGAATGGTGTGCTCTGAAACACTGGTTGCGCGCAGCAGCATTGAACTCAGTCAGCAGATTTGCCACGGATCGCTGCCTGTCCTGGTGTGCAAAGTGGGCAAGCCTCCTAGCTTCATGTTCTATGATGCATAGTTGTTCAATACCATGTCACTTAATTGTGGTTTCACAGTCTATTAACCAGTTACCAAAGACAGTTAACAGCTTTGCTGTTTCAGATGCTTGTTCTCAGGTGTCAAGTCATAACAAACTGCCTTTTGTCATAGTCACGTATGTCAGGGGATTGCCCCATTTGTGGTCCATAATATTGCTAGAGTGATTCCAAATTCATCTCTGCTTCATTTGTATACTTTACTTACCACTTCACATATTCGCAGAGCCGCCATGTGGTATTCAGTCATGTTGAGGACAGTAGTAAGAATACAGAGTGACACAGAAAAACGGAAACATTTCCACAATCCAATAAAATTAGAAGTGGTGAAGGAAGGAAATTGCATTCATAGTAATTGAAACCTTACAACTTTGCTATTTACGAAACATTGATGGCATTTATCATTTTTTTAAAATTACATCCTTTAGATGGCGTTCTCCTGTACGAATACATTTGTGAAATCTGCTGTTGAGATTCCTCAATGACCGCTGTAATACCTCAGCTGGGATACTGTGAATTTCATCCTGAATCCTCTGTTGTAACTCATCCAAGGTTCTTGGTCGAGTCATGTAGACTTTGCTCTTGAGGTAGCTCCACAAGAAAAAATCAGAAACGGATAAATCTGGCAATCTAGGGGGAAAGGGATTGTTACCAAATCATGAGATCACACGGTTACCAAACAATTCTCATACATATGCCATTGATTGCCATGCAGTGTGTTATGTCTCTCCATCCCGTTGAAACGAGGCTTCTTGGACGTTAGGAAAGTTGTTCAATGTAGGTGTAACAAAAGTTTATAACATCTCCACATAATGATCGGCATTGACGGCTATTGTGTTTCACTGTTCATTTGCAAAAAAATATGGTTCAATAATTGCATGTGATGAAACACCGCACCATACTGTCACTTTACTAGCATGTAAAGGGTGCTTATGAATGTCATTAGAACTTGTGTTTGCCCAGTAATGGTAGCTCTGTTTATTCACATAACCTGTAAGATGAAAATTTGTTTCATCTGACATCCACAACTTGTTCAGAAATACATCGTCATTGTTTATTTTTGTTATCATTTGTTGACAGAATCCTAATCGTAACCGGTAATCATTGTCCTTCAATTGTTGTACCATCTGTAGTTTGTACGGATGAAATTTTAAATCAAGATGAAGAATTCTGAGAACACTCTTCTGGGACATTTCAACCACTGCTGCTTGCTGATGAATTGAACACCGTGGTCTACCCAAGACAGACTTGCGTACAACATCAATGTTTGCTGAAGAACGCACACTTATTGACCGTCCTCTTGGTTTCTTATAGAGTCTCTTCAAAGTTAATAATCCAACATTTTGACGCGTGTTTTGACGGAATGGCATCATGACGTCCTAAATTATATAAATGTCGAAACACCCTCTGTGCCGCTACCAAACTATCGTTGTTTTATAAAACATTTTTATAGCTAACGCACCCTGTTGTACATTCCACTGATCCATGATTACTGAAATGGTGGACTGTTTACTCGCTAACTGTCATGAACACGCAGTGCTGCCACGTGCCCATCGCTGGCACTACTTATTTCAAACATTCCCGTTGTTCTGTATCACTGTATTTTTGCTCATCAGTGTATATGATAATACTGAATAAAAATCTATCACTGTATCTAAAGAGATCCCAGTTGTCAGCATTCCAGCCCTTAGGGTACCACTCCAGTATAAATACGACTCTCAGTCTATTACTGTTAATGGTGCTTTAGGGGTCAATAGACAAGTAGTTCATCTATGGCACATTGATGACGTGTGTTGTAGGATGTCCGGTACCTGTGTCCATGTGGAAGGCACATAAGCAATTGTCTTGTGTAATGTTTAGTGCAAGATATGCCCTTAACATCTGCTGTTAGCTGCATGCTCCTTGGATCGTAATAACTCTCGCTATGGTATGCATACAGTGCTTCACACTAAGCTATGTTCTATACCTCTCCCTCTCCCCCCAATACATATGTACACACACACACACACACACACACACACACACACACACACACACAAATATTACACATTCAGAAATTCTTCTTTGGATTACGAGTTGTTGTGAAGATGTGATTTACTTTTTGTTTGAAGTTAATTTGTTTATCCATTAAGTTCTTTAGATCGCTGGGTAGGTGATGAAAGATTTTGTAGTTAAGTACTGCACTACTTTCTGTGCCACACTAAAGCTGAGGAGTGATGGATAGTGTAAATCATTTGTCCTTTTATATATTTACAAAATTACTGCTGTTTTAAACTGTGATTAATGTTGACAACCGACTTTCTAAAGGAATGAGTTAGTTAGTCTTGGTCAGTGAAAGTCATACTGAAGTCAATGCTTGCTCTCCTATATGATCCAGTAATGGATCATTGAGACATCAGAATAGTTAGACTAATGCAGCCCTGTAGTCCTGAACTCATAGGAGGCTTCAGAGCACTATTGCTTTCCTCTGTCACTGTTGACCTTAGTGATCAAACAGCCCTCACTAAAAGCTATGTTTCATTTCACTATGCTGTGCTAACACTGCTAAAACAAATGATGAGGCACTTTCCGATCAGTTGCATGCACTACCTCTGTTTATCTCTTCTGCATTTTTGCTTGCTCAGTATGAAGCATAAATGCTTACAGGCCTGTATCATTAACATCGATACGCAGCAAAATTTTGGAACATATATTGTAGTAGAACATTTTGGATTACCTCTAAGAGAACAGTCTATTGACACACAGTCAACACGGATTTAAAAAACATCTTTAGTGGAGAACACAACAAGCTCTATACTCACACGAAGTGTTGAGTGCTATTGACAAGGATTTCAAATTGGTTCCATATTTCTAGATTTCTACAAGGTTTTGGCACTGTATCTCACAAGTGGCTTGTAATGAGATTGCGTGCTCATGGAATATCATGTCAGTTATGCGACTGGATTTGTGATTTCCTGTCAGAGAGATCACAGCTCATAGTAATTGATGGGAAGTCATCGAGTAAGACGGAAGCGATTTCTGACGTTTCCCGAGGTAGTGTTGTAGGCCTCTGCTGTTCCTTATCTGTATAGACAATTTAGGGGGCAATCTGAGCAACCGTCTTAATTATTTGCAGATCATGCTGCTGTTTATCATCAAGTAAAGTCATCAGAAGATCAAAACAAATTGCAAAATGATTTAGAAAATATATCTGCATGATGTGAAAGTTGGCAATATGAAAATTGTGAGGTCATCCACATGAGTGCTAAAAGGAATTGGTAAAAACTTTGGCTACACAATAAATCAGTTAAATGTAAAGGCCATAAATTCATCTAAATATCTAAAAATTACAATTACGAACAACTTAAATGGGAAAGAACTCATAGAAAATGTTTTGGGGAAGGCGGACCAAAGGCTGCAATTTATTGGCAGAACACTTACAAGGGAACCTCCCCATCGCACCCCCCCTCAGATTTAGTTATAAGTTGGCAAAGTGGATAGGCCTTGAAAAACTGAACACAGCTCAATCGAGAAAACAGGAAGTAGTTGTGTGGAATTACGAAAAAAATAAGAAAAATATACAAACTGAGTAGTCCATGTGGAAGATAGGCAACATAAAGGATAGAGTGAGCTAAGGAGCGCCGTGGTCCCGTGGTTAGCGTGAGCAGCTGCGGAACGAGAGGTCCTGGGTTCAAGTCTTCCCATGAGTGAAAAGTTTAATTTTTTATTTTCAGACGCTTATTATCTGTCCATCTGTCCGTCCGATGTGAGGTAACTGTGCCGTAGTATGGAGACGCTACACCTAAACAAACATCGAAACACATGACGTCAGTAGACTATAGCGCACGGAAGAGAGAGTATTCCTGCTAACGAGGCTCCCTGGCTGGCAGTTGACTGTTCGCTACTTTGGACGAGAGTGCATTGAGTACGTGAGATGTATTCTGTGGGCAGTTTGAATCCAGCAAATATAGCTCGCAATTTTAATAACAATCGCACGATTTTGTGGTGCGCTCGCAAAACACAAACACCAAACTTATTACAGTGAACAGAGATGTCAATGAACAAACGGACGGATCATAACTTTGCGAAAATAAAGAAAGTTAAACTTTTCACTCGAGGGAAGGCTTGAACCAAGGCCCTCTCGTTCCACAGCTGCTCACGCTAACCACGAGACCACGGCGCTACTTGGCTCACACTATCCTTGATGTTGCATATCTTGCGTATGGACTACTCAGTTTGTATATTTTACTTATTTTTTTCATAGTTCCACACAACTTCTTCCTGTTTTCTCGATTGATCTGTGTTCAGTTTTTCAAGGCCTATCCACTGTGCCAACTTATAACTAAATCTGATGGGGGTGCAATGGGAAGGTTCCCTTGTTAGAAGAAGCAACAGATCTACTAAAGAGAGTGTCTACTTGACACACTCTTTTGGACTACTGCTGCACAGTGCAGGATCCTTACCGGATAGGATTAATGGAGTACATTGAGGGAGTTCAAAGAAGATTTTGTATTATTGAGAAATAGGAAAGAGAGAGTCACAGACATAATATAGGATTTGGAGTGTACATCATTAAGACAAAGGTGTTTCACATTGTGGCAGGATCTTCTCATGAAATTTCAGTCACCAACTTTTTCCTCCAAGTGAAAATATTTTGTTGATGCCGATTTACATAGGGTGAAATGATCATTATAATAAAATAAGGGAAATCAGAGCTTGCACGGAAAGGTATAGATGTTAATTTTTTCCATGTACTCTTCGAGAATAAGATAATAGAGAACTATTGTGAAGGTGGTTCAAAGCACCCTCTGCCAAGCACTTAAGTGTTATTTGCGAAGTATCCATCTAGATGTAGATGTAAATGTAGATGTACATCTTGGGGCCACAGTGTGTGTGAGAGAGATGAAACTTGCTTCTTGTATACAACTTCTTTTCATGTGGCAACCTGTGTGCAGATTTGGAATGAAACTTGCTTCTTCTGTTCCTATCAACCAGCCTTCCCCTACTGTAATACATTGATCAGTAAAAAGTGCCCACAAGGTAATAATTCCCATTAAGAGCTAATTCTGGCATTTTGTTGTGCTCATTCAGTTTACAAACCATCTGTGTTGGACACTTATACCACTGTGGAGGCTTGCTCAATTTATTGTATTATGAGGCAGTTAATATACTCTGGTGTACATTTGAAAGATTACAGATAATTTTTTAATGCTTAGGTTGTTGCAGGAGTACACTTAGGAGGAAAAAAGACATGGATAATCTTCAGTAGTTTACTTCTTGCCTTTATGGCATTGCTTTGTGGGCAATAACGTCTCATTTCCTCTCAAATGTCTCTCTGCTCATGGATTGGCTCATGTTTTGATAGGAGTATGGCTGACTTGACAGATAGCAATGCGTGGTTGATAAAATGGAGAATCTTTCTCTCATGCTTTCCCTTCCAGCCACCCAGAAAGGTCTGAACCATTCTGACTCACCTTGTGATTCTTAAGGAGGTGCCTTTCAAGAATTTGTGAATGGAACCCAAAATGGAACATCATTTCAGCCCTTGGAATGGGACAGGGAATAAATTGGCCATGATCTAGTCAAATGAATCATCTCAGCATTTACAAACAATTTAGTCAATCAGGATTTTTATCTTGCTCCTCCTTACTATGAGTCCATTGACTTAAACATCTCTGTTGATCTAAAGATCAAGATAAATATTATGTTACCTGCTGCAGGAGACATCATCAGAGGCAGTGGAGAGATGTCATTCTTAGTTTCTTACAAACACTGTGAAGTATTATTCTACTGGACTGAAGTAGATCCTAAAGTTTATTTGTCAAATGAGTTAAGGCTGATTGCCTTTCATAACACCAAGTCCCACAATTTTTGTACTTTGTGTCATTCCCCCTTCCAATTGAAGTCGTTCTCATATTATAGAATTTCTATGGCTATACATTTTATCCTAGTGATGATTAGACCTGGACAGAACTTTAATTTTGGCAAACAATCCTGTTGGCAGAACATCTGCAACTCAGCATTATAGCAGAGGCTGAAAATACTGCTTCGGCTATAAATTATTTTATTTTCACCCAACCAGTTTTGGACTGTTACAAGCTCATCCTCAGGTGTCGTAGCTGTGCTGTGGCCCCCAACCGCTGTGTGTACCACGCACGGTGTGCTGCCTATGAGTGCAGAACGGGGAACTACAGCACAGCTACGACACCTGAGGATGGGCTTGTAACAGTCCGAAACCGGTCGTGTGAAAGTAAAGTAATTTACAACTGAAGCGGTATTTTCAACCTCTGCTTTAATTTTGGCAAATTGTATCTTGTGTTCACCTTGATCATTTGTGACTGCAAACTTATATAATACTTTTTGTTTCAAGTATCATACTTGCTCCAAAATAAATTTTGCCAAAATTTGAATATTTGTTCAGATAGTTTTCACACAAGATTTGATATACTCTTTCCACGCTGAGACTGATGTTGTCTTTCACAAGCCATGTTGTTGTTGTGGACTTCAGTCCAGAGAATGGTTTGATGCAGCTCTCCTTTCTACTCTATCCTGTGCAAGCCTCTTCATCTCTGAGTAACTACTGCAGCCTACATCTTTCTGAACCTGGTTAATGTATTCATTTCTTGGTCTCCCTCTACGATTTTTTCCCTCCACGCTGCCCTCCAATACTAAATTGGTGATCCCTTGATGCGTCAGAGCCAGTCCTATCAACCAATCCCTTCTTCTAGTCAAGTTGTGCCACAAATTCCTCTTCTCCCCAATTTTATTCAGTACCTCCTAATTAGTTATGTGATCTACCCATCTAATCTTCAGCATTCTGCTATAGCACCACATTTCGAAAGCTTCTATTCTCTTCTTGTCTAAATATCATCCATGTTTCACTTTCACACATAGCTACACTCCATACAAATACTTTCAGAAAGGATTTCCTGACACTTAAATCTATAATCAATGTTAACAAATTTCTCTTCTTTAGAAACACTTTCTTTGCCATCAGAAATGCTTTTCTTGCCATAGCCAGTCTAAATTTTATATCTTGTCTACTTTGACCATCATCAGTTATTTTGCTTCCCAGATAGCAAACTCACCTACTATTTAAGTTTCTCATTTCCTAACCTAATTCCCTTAGCATCATCTGATTTATTTCAACTACATTCCATTATCTTCATTTTGCTTTTGTTGATGTTCATCTTATATCCTCCTTTCAAGACACTGTACATTCCGTTCAACTGCTCTTCCAGGTCCTTTTATGTCTCTGACAGAAATACGATGTCGTCAGCAAACCTCAAAGCTTTTTATTTCTTCTCTGTGGATTTTAATTCGGACTCCTAATTTTTCTTTCGTTTCCTTTACAACTCGCTCAATATACAGATTGAGTAACATCGGGGGTAGGCTACAACGCTGCCTCACTCCCTTCTCAATCACTGCTTCCCTTTCGTGCCCCTCGACTCTTATAATTGCCATTTGGTTTCTGTACAAATTATAAATAGCTTTTTGCTCCCAGTATTTTACCCCTTCCACCTTCAGAATTTGAAAGAGAGAATTCCAGTCAACATTGTCAAAAGTTTTCTTTAAGTCTACAAATGTTAGAAATGTGGGTTTTACTTTCCTTAATCTTTCTTCTAAGGTAAGTTGTAGGTTCAGTATTGTCTGGTGTGTTCCAACATATTTATGGAATCCAAACTAATCTTCCCAGAGGTCGGCTTCTACCAGTTTTTCCATTCAACTGTAAAGAATTCATGTTAGTATTTTGCAACTGTGACTTATTAAACTGATAGTTCGGTAATTTTCACACCTGTCAACACCTGCTTTTTTTTTCGGATTGGAATTTTTATATTCTTCTTGAAGTCTGAGGGTATTTCACCTCTCTCATACATCTTGCTCACCAAATGGAAGAGTTTTGTCATGTCTGGCTCACCCAAGGCTAACAGTATTTCTAATGGAATGTCTTTTACTCCTGGGGCTTGTTTCGACGTAGATCTTTCAGTGCTCTGTCGAATTCTTCATGCAGTATCATGTCTCATGTCTAATCTTCATCTATGAAGTACATACCCTTATAGGATTGGTTTTTCATCTGATAGTTCCCTTTTCTCCAAAGGTTCCTTTAATTTTTCTGTAAACAGTATCTATCTTATCCCTAGTGATATATGCTTCTACATCCTTACATTTGTCCTCTAGCCATCCCTGCTTAGCCATTTTGCACTTTCTCTCTGTCTGATTTTTGAGACGTTTGTACTCCTTTTCGCCTGCTTCATTTACTTAATTTTTATATTTTCTCCTTTCATCAGTTAAATTCAGTATCTTTCCTGTTACCCAATGATTTCCACTAGCCCCTGTCTTTTCACCTACTTGATCCTCTGCTACCTTCACTATGTTATCTCTCAAAGCTACCCATTCTTTTTCTGTTGTATTTATTTCCCCAGTTCTTGTCAGTTGTTCCCTAATGCTTTCTCTGAAACTCTCTACAAGCTCTGGTTCTTTGTTTATCCAGGTCCCATATTTTTAAATTCCTACCTTATTCTCAGTTTCTTCAGTTTTAATTTACAGTTCATAACCAATAAATTGTGGTCAGAGTCCACATCTGCCCCTGGAAATGTCTTAAAATGTAAAATCTGGTTCCTAAATCTCTGTTTTACCATTATATAATCTACCTGAAACCTTCCTGTGTCTCCAGGCTTCCTCCACGTATGCAACCTTCTTTCATGATTCTTTAACCAAGTGTTAGCTATGATTAAGCTGTGCTCTGTGAAAAATTCTGGTAGGTGGCTTCCTCTTTCATTCCTTACCCCAGTCCCTATACACCTACGATTTTTCCTTCTCTCCCTACTGTCGAAATTCAGTCCCTCGTGACTATTACATTTTTGTTTCCTGTAACTATCTGGATAGTTTCTTTTATCACATTATACATTTCCTCAATCTCTTCATCATTTGTGGGACTAGTTGGCATATAAACTTGTACTACCGTGGTAGGCATGGGCTTGATGCCTATCTAGACTACAGGGTGGTCCATTGATCGTGACTGGGCCAAATATCTCACGAAATAAATGTCAAACGAAAAAACTACAAAGAACGAAACTTATCTAGCTTGAAGGGGGAAACCATATGGCACTATAGTTGGCCCGCTAGATGGCGCTGCCATTGGTCAACTGCGTTGTGTGTGTGTGTGTGTGTGTGTGTGGTTTTTTTTTTTTTTTTTTTTTTTTTTTTTTTTTTTTTTTTTTTTTTTTTGTGGGAACCCCCATTTTTTATTACATATTCATGTAGTAGATAAAGAAATATGATGTTTTAGTTGGACCACTTTTTTCGCTTTGTGATTGATGGCACTGAAATAGTCACAAACATATGGGCACAATTTTAGACAAACAGTTGGTAACAGGTAGGTTTTTTAAATTAAAGTACAGAACGTAGGTGCGTTTGAACATTTTATTTCGGTTGTTCCAATGTGATAAATATACTTTTGTGAACTTATAATTTCTGAGAACGCATGCTGTTACAGTGTGATTACCTGTAAATGCACATTAATGCAATAAGTGCTCAAAATGATGTCCGTCAACCTCAAAGCATTTGGCAATACGTGTAACGACATTCCTCTCAACAGCAAGTAGTTCACCTTCCATAATGTTTGCACATGTATTGACAATGTGCTGACACATGTTGTCGGGCATTGTCAGTGGATCACGATAGCAAATATCTTTCAACTTTCCCCACAGAAAGAAATCCGGGGATGTCAGATCCGGCGAACATGTGGGCCATGGTATGGTGCTTTGACAACCAATCCACCTGTCATGAAATTTGCTGCTCAATACCGCTTCAACCGCACGCGAACTATGTGCTGGACATCCATCATGTTGGAAGTATATCGCCATTCTGTCATGCAGTGAAACATCTTGTAGTAACATCAGAGGAACGTTATGTAGGAAATCAGCATACATTGCACCATTTAGATTGCCATCCATAAAGTGGGGGCCAATTATCCTTCCTCCCATAATGCCGCACCATGCATTAACCTGCCAAGGTCACTGATGTTCCACTTGTTGCAGCCATCGTGGATTTTCCATTGCCCAATGGTGTATATTACGCTGGTTTACGTTACCGCTGTTGGTGAATGATGCTTCATCACTAAAGAGAACGCGTGCAAAAAATCTGTCATCGTCCCGTAATTTCTCTTGTGCCCAGCGGCAGAACTGTACACAACATTCAAAGTCGTCGCCATGCAATTCCTGGTGCATAGAAATATGGTACAGGTGCAATCAATGTTGATGTAGCATTCTCAACACCGACGTTTTTGAGATTCCCAATTCTCGCACAATTTGTCTGCTACAGATTTGCGGATTAGCCGCGGTAGCAGCTAAAACACCTACCTGGGCATCATCAGTTGCTGCAGGTCGTGGTTGACGTTTCACATGTGGCTGAACACTTCCTGTTTCCTTAAATAATGTAACTATCCGGCAAACGGTCTGTACACTTGGATGATGTCGTCCAGGATACTGAGCAGCATACATAGCACACGCTCGTTGGGCATTTTGATCACAATAGCTATACATCAACACAATATCGACCTTTTTCGCAATTGGTAAACCATTATAGCATGGGTAATGTATCACTAAGCAAATACCGTCCACACTGGCAAAATGTTATGTGATACCATGTACTTATACATTTGTGACTATTACAGCGCCATCTATCACAAAGTGAAAAAAGTGGTCCAACTAAAACATTCATATTTCTTTATGTACTACCCGAATATGTAATAAAAATGGGGGCTCCTATTTTAAAAAATGCAGTTGATATCCGTTTTACCTATGGCAGTGCCATCTAGCAGGCCAACCATAGCGCCATCTGGTTTCCCCCTTCAAGCTAGACGAATTTTGTTCTTCGTAGTTTTTTCGTTTGATGCTTATTTCGTGAGATATTTGGCCCCGTCACTGTCAATGGACCACCCTGTGTAATAATGCATTCACTATGCTGCTCATAGTAGCTTATCTGCGTTCCTATTTTTTTATTCATTATTAAACCTACTCCTGCATTACCCATGTTATGTTTGACTTTGTATTTATAACTCTGTATTCACCTGACCAGAAGTCTTGTACCTCCTGCCACTGAACGTCACTAATTCCCAATGTATCTAACCTTAATCTATCCATTTCCCTTTTTAAATTTTCTAACCTACGTGGCCGATTAAGGAACCAGACATTCCACACTCCTGTCTGTAAAATGCCAGTTCTGTTTCTTCTGATAACGACATCCTTCTGAGTAGTCTCAGCCTGGAGATCTAAATGGGGGACTACTTTACCTCCAGAATATTTTACCCAAGAGGTTGTCATCATCATTTAACCATACAGTAAAGCTGCATGCCTTCAGGAGAAATTACAGCTGTAGTTTTCCCTTGCTTTCAGCTGTTCGCTGTATCAGTACAGCAAGGCCATTTTGGTTGATGTAAGGCCAGATCAGTCAACCATCCAGACCATTGCTCATTGCGTCTGAAGCTACTGAAAAGGCTGCTGCCCCTCTTCAGGAACCACGTTTTGTCTGGCCTCTCAACAGACACCCCTCTACTGTGGTTGCACCTACAGTACAGCTATCTGTATTGCTGAGGCATGCATGCTAGCCTCCCCACCAACGGCAAGGTCCATGGTTCATTGTGTGTGTGTGTGTGTGTGTGTGTGTGTGTGTGTGTGTGTGTGTGTGTGTGTTTGGGGGGGGGGGGAGGGGGGAGCACAACAAGGCACAAGCCATAATATGTGCCTAATATTCTATAGCAGTCTGAACATCATTTCCACACAATTCCTTTGTAATATGCAGAGTATTTAGTTGGACATAGATCCACAGCAGTGTGGAAGTGCAGATGAATACTCAGTCTCACACATTGTGTTATATCTTCTCTTTCATGTTTGGTAACTAAACACTGTTCTGGTTTCATTCTTATTATAACTGTTTTCCTTGAACCCATACTTCAAGGGCCCCAATTTAAACTCAGGCAGTCATTGTTAGAATTGCCCTGGCTCTGCGTATTAAATTATGCAACGTAGCTCTCTTCAATGCTGGATGATGGAAACATCGCACATTTAATACAAGTCAGCATGCATAAGCTGTTGAAGTAGAGAATTACTGAATTCCTTTCTACTCTTCATTTTGGCATGCCTGGAAAGAACGTCCCCATTCCCATTCAACATCTGCAGTAAATTTAATTTGTTGCGATACCTACCCAGATGATCTGATGATAATAAAATGGTAAATTTTGATTTCTGTTACTGAACCATTTTTTACACTGAACAGTTATTACTGTTAGTCTCATGTGGGAGACATTCTGTTCATATTTCTCTTTGCAGCTCAAATCACTGTGTGTTCAAAGTGTATGAAACAAATAACAGTATCAGGCATCCATTTAAATGTGGAAAATCATTATGGTTGCTAGGCTACATCAGTGCAGTTCTCAATCCTTCAATATCCAATGCTATGTCCCTTGGTCGTGCCTCGCACTGCATCATACTTTGCACTGTAATAAAGGAGGTGTCAGACGTTAAACTCAGTGACAACAACTTTAATGGAAACAAAGTTTACTTGCTGGAAATAAAGTGAATGTAGACACTAGGCATAATGAAGCAATGTAGGTGGATCAACTGAACCTACCTATGCCAGATGTCGGCTTTGTCTAGTAACGTTGTAATGATGTGGTGTGTGAGATAGTACATATGCAAAAAGAAAGATAACAAAACACTAGCAATAATTCTTTTGCACTTATATTAATATGTGGAATGTAGATTCTATTGATGGGCTGATCTGTAGTGTAAGCCAAGGTGTAGGCAAGGTTGGAAGTCTAGCATTAAATGCTCTGAAATTATATTTGTATCATCATAAAATACACTCAGTATCATGTTAGTTCTATTACTCTCTGTCATAGTGGCACCACTAAAAATATGATGATCACACACTTTTATCAGCATGCATGGAAGGAATATTTTCATCTCTTGCAGTTCAGCTGTTACTGTGCGAAGTATATTTCTTTCTGTATACCAAAACATCTACATTGTATAGCAGCATTTCACATGTGTACAAGAAATGACGACGATCGATGCAAACTTACACCTCTGAAAACAAAATTATTGTGATTTTAGGTTTTCCTGGTGTAGGAAGTTCTTGAATAGTTCTCGAGTATTCAGCCGGATGGTGTTGTCCAGATGATGCGATATGTTGGCAAGCCGACTTCATGCCATCTTCAGGCATTCCTGATGATTGTGTTCAGGTATTCTTGGAGATTCGGTAATATCTGCTGGGTGATGCCTTTATATCTTTTCTCCCCTCCCTTCAACTGCCTCCATCCAGTGCCTCCAGATGCAGCCATGGTGCAGTGTTGGGGCAAGTGTGGCATCAGGCATCAATCCAGGGCCTTTAGTAATGCCGTAGTTGGTACTGGATGCCAAGAAAGAAAGAAAAGTATGTAAATGGCAACTAGAAGATTCTGACACAAGCCATCCTCCCAGCAGACAAAGGGAATTGTACTGTTCTGCTACCCCATCACATTTACAAACAAAAATTGTATGACCTATTAGAGGATAACACATACAGGATAACTGAAGATAACCCTACAAACCAAGTTTGGAAGAAAAATATTGAGCTTTTCTAACACTCTTTTCCAGACAAGAAGATGGTAAAGAAAGTTCGTCCGCAAGCAGCTGTGCTAACTAGACTTTACGGACCAGCCAAAGTCCGCAAGTAAGAAATGGCTCTTCATCCAATTGTTAGCAACATTGGCACACCAACACATGAATTAGTGCCTTTTCAGGCAAACACCAGCACCACATATTAAGTACAGCACATTTCATTGCTTTTGACTGAGTCAAGACGTGGTATCTCTCCTCACAAGGGTGCCTCTAAGAGACTCCCTAAGCCTCATAGGAGAAAAGTGTGGGCCAGCACTACCAAAGCTGTTTGAGTTCATGTATATGTCAACAAATATGGAGACATTTGAAGGAGAAGTCCTGGAATCGGGAATGTACAAGTGCCCCCCACCCCCCCTCCCTCCAATGTAGATAACACACTTGTAATCTGGCCACATGTATGTCATCACCTACAAGACTTTTTGCAACATCTGAAGCCGGTGCACCAGAATATCAAATTCATGATGGAGATAGAAGAAAACTATCAACTTCCATTTATGGATGCGCTCATCAAACAAAGACCAGATGGCACACTAGGAAACAGCATCTACCATAAACTGACATATACAGATTTGTTCTTGCATGCCTCCTGCTGTCACGCCCCATCACAATGAGAAGGTGTCCTAATCACTCTAGTGCCCCAAGCAGACCGTGATGGTTTAGTAGATGAATTGCACCACTTATGGGCCATGTTCAATACAAACGGTTACAGCAACCACCAATACAATGTGCTTGCAAACCAAAGAGGCCAAGACCACAGCCTGCTGAAGACAAAGATAAAGTGGCTGTGACTGTGATTATTCCACACATTGGGAACACATCAGCAAAAATCAGAGGAATATCCTGGAAACACATCATGTGCTTATTCTGCCCTCCAGCTAAGACAGAAACCTTATTGGGATCAGTGAAGGATGACCTAGAACTCCGGAAGCTGGGAGTCTACCACATCCGTTGCCAATGTGGGAAAATGTATGTAGGCCAGACTATACGGACAGTAGAGGGGAGAAACGCTGAGCATAAATGCCACACAGACAATGTTCAACTGATGAAATCCGCTATAGCAGAGCGCTGCATCTCTTATGGACATACCATGAATTATGATGACACCAAGCTGTTGCAACAATCCAGTACCATCCGGGACTGTATTTTCAAAGAGCTGTAGAGTTTCGACTGCATGATAATCAAATAATGACAACAATTTTTGATTAAGAAAGCTATGGGATGTAGCCCTGGGTGTCATGAGTATGTAACAGCAGTCTGTGTGGAGGTCTGCTTCTGTCCCGACAGCAGAAGAAGATGATGAAGCATCGTCTCCAAGCCAGCAGAGATCTGTGCCCAACTCTGGCCCTGGTGCTACTAAAGACCCTGAATCAATGTCTGATGCCGCACTTCCCGCCACCACCGCACCAGGTCCATGCCCGGAGGCGCTGGCTGAAGGTGGAGGTAGGGGAATTAAAGGTGGCACCCAGCAGATATCACCCAGCCATCAGGAACATTTGTAGATGCCAAGGAGTTGGCTTACCGAAATATCATAACCTTTAGACGATGCCACATGGCGGGATACTCAAGAACTACTCTAGGAAATTCTTCATGTACATTTATGAATGAATCTGGACAGACTGTAGCTCTGGTGGCTAATCACCCTGTTGATAATTATTAATTTACTGCAGTATTTGTTGTGGCTTCCTCGTTAGTGATAGATAAGTACATTTCATGTTCTACATTAAATGGAACAATGCACATGAATCCAGGGAGTTAAACAGTGACAGAATCCAGGGAGTGAAACAACAATTGAATCCAGGGAGTTAACCAACAACTATGTATGAACCAAATCAGATGTTGCTTCATGTGAACTATTGTAATGTCTGAATTTGAGGTTCTGGAAAGCTGTGTTGTAGTTAGAAATGCTGGAGGCTATGGGAGTTCTGTATTACAAATTTTTGTGTGTAATGCTTCCCCAGAAAGATGTATAGCCTCACAGATGAAAATCTTTTGTTGGGATAGACCACGTCAATTTTATGATTCAATTTTCACATTTGCTCAAGGACACCCATGTTCACACAAATGAGAAAACATTTTTAACCACACTTGCCTGAAGCCGCCTCTGTGGGTAGAAGTAAATATTTGTTATTTCTACAACACAATTTGTTTTTGTGAGTCAGTCAAATTTAAAGGTTTATACTGCTGTATACATCTCTAATTGAAAAACTACAAATGAAAATTATAAGGGGTCTGTGAAAAAAACAGTGTGTACTATTTTAAAACAAGGAAAGAGGGAGAATGAAGTACCTTTGTTCGCCTTCAAATGGCTCTGCATTGGTAATGATTTAGTTCTGTCACTGTACAGGGCAATTATAATTAAAGTTTAAGCTTCAAAATGCTGTAGAAAAAGAGCCACTGTTCAGAATGATGTCAAATTTGAACAGAATATTATCAAAGCAGTAGCAAACATTAAGGAAACAAAAAATTTTACCACTAGATTCTTCTGTAACCGGCAGAATATGCTAAATAAAAAATGCAGAGTACGTGGTTGTTCATCAGTTTGCATCTTAGACACACGGCATGACTTTCTGAATGCAGGATCATGTGTAGCTGGTAAAGCTCTTTCACAAGAACTATGACTCTGTGCCAACAGCTCTGCAGAAACTCTGGACATTCAAAAAAAGGTGTTGGTCCAATGTTTGCCAAGGATCTGGAGGAAAATGTTAACAAAATTACAAAACACAGGTCATTTGAAGTGCAATGTGGCACAGGTAGGAAAACACTTGATCTGGCATCAATAGATGACGTGGCCACAGCATTGCTGGAGGGGTCGAACAGTGGGTTGCAAACATGCAATGCCCGGGGAATTACCCCAGTTTTGGACATGGGTGCATAAAACTCAACAAAAACATCCTGTATTGCTATCCATTCAAAATTACCCAATTTTCAGGAGTTGCTTCATGCTTACCTGCCAGTAAGACAAATGTTTGTGACATTGGATGGGCTTACCTAACTAGCAGTGCCACAATTTTTGAATGTCCAAATATCCAATTTGTGCATCTCACACTGTAGCCATCACATTGTGATTCATCTGTATTTGTAGCTGAACCTATTTATGTTATGACACTTACAGTGCCACCTAGTGGGAAAATCATTGTCAATTTCCCCCCCCCCCCCCCTCCATAAAGTTTCCCCCTTTTTTAATAATATCCCATTCAAATTTCACATCATTCTGGTTAGTGCTTCTTTCTTTTACAGTGTATCAGCTGGAACGTTAGTTATAACCCCCAGCCTATATAGCTGTTGGAATGTGTTTTTTTAAATCAGTTAAAACATTTTAGTCATGTGTAGACGTCCATCAAAATATGATGCTGGTAGTTTTGCACCATGCCTATGATGGATGCTGACCCTGCTTTTTATAAAGTTTTATTGATTTGTGATGATGATGATGATGATGATGATGATGATGATGATGTGCAGAAAGAAATGTATTCTGACCACACATATCAATGAAATTTCAGTGTCCAGTCACTAACTTTGTGCTGGCACTTGTCACTTATTGGTAGTGGACCTGAATGAGGTGTGGCAATAGCCATTTCGGTACCAAAAGCGCTTGAACAAGTTGTAAAAACATTTTTTCTCACACTGTTTTGTACATTCCTCTGATGTCACGTGCATCTCTATTACAGTTTCTTTCACAATTTGTTAAAAAAATTTGGTGTTAACAAATTGCTCCATGGCTCTGTGACTAGACTCTATTTGACTGGTTGCAGCAGAACAGTCTTCTTCAATTTAATCTATTTATTGCTATTTCACACATCTTAATATATATATCTGCATACACAAACATCAATTTTTGACACAAATTGCCATTTTCACTTCAGTCCTTGCAGTAATTGCACTCAATGTACTTAGTACATTGTATGATGGCACTGTTTAAAAGATGCAGTACTGATTTACTTGGAAATTAATTATTTTAAGTGGCAAAACTCAGAGTAAAATAATAGGAAAGAGAACATAACACAGATTTGAAATTGCACTGACCTGATATTCTGAGGTAAATTGTTGACAATCAATCATACCAATATACTTGAAACTTTTAGGAGAAGTAATAATGAATATTTTGAGTTAAATAACATTAGAAGATCACTAAAAGTGAACTAAAACTTGTTATGTTGTCATATACATGTGAGAAGTGAATTAATGATCTGGTAGCTATATTTGCTACAGAGTAGCATTGCTGTTATGCAGTGGCTGCAAAGAATATTTTTCACCTTTGGAGATGCGAGAATATCTGCAGCATTTGATGTGGCTAGTTCGCTTGTTTGTCTCATTTCATATTCATATTCAAAACATTTCAGTGGTAATAAATGAGCTGAACATTTTTTGCATATGAAAAAAGTAAGTCAATATATCTAAAAACAGAGATGATGTGACTTACCAAACGAAAGCGCTGGTAGGTTGATAGACACACAAACAAACACAAACATACGCACAAAATTCAAGCTTTTGCAACCAACGAGCAGACATTTGTAAAGGCAAAGAGTTTGGCCCAAACACCAAGAGTTTGGCCCAAACTCTTTGCCTTTACAAATGTCTGCTTGTGTCTGTGTATGTGCGGATGGATATGTGTGTGTGTGCGAGTGTATACCTGTCCTTTTTTCCCCCTAAGGTAAGTCTTTCCGCTCCCGGGATTGGAATGACTCCTTACCCTCTCCCTTAAAACCCACATCCTTTCGTCTTTCCCTCACCTTCCCTCTTTCCTGATGAAGCAACCGTTGGTTGCGAAAGCTTGAATTTTGTGTGTATGTTTGTTTGTGTTTGTTTGTGTGTCTATCGACCTGCCAGCACTTTCGTTTGGTAAGTCACATCATCTCTGTTTTTAGATATATTTTTCCCATGTGGAATGTTTCCCTCAAATATCAAATATCAAAAACGTAAGTCAGAAATATTTGCACGCCAAAATAATAATTTTCTTGAAACCATGAAAACATATGAACTAAATACTTTGTCAAATTAAAATTGCATTATAGGAGTAAGAGAAAAAGAAGAAATTTTTCTCTCTAAAGGAGAGAGTGAGGTCGGCTATAACATAAGATCATGATACATAAGTTATTGTGGGACACCTAGGAAAGTGGAAAAGGAGCAAATGTCAGGATAGTTAGTAATTTGGCAGGTGTCTGATCTCAAAGTAGTAGTTAAAATCAAATAGAGATTAAAGTAACACAGTAATAAGTAATAATTAATTCTCCACATAAAATAATAAATTAAGACAAAATTTCAATACACATTTGATTCCTATAGTCAACAGATGTTTGTGTTATTGTTGCCATAGTGTGGATCAGTTATTCAGGACTTCCATTGAACTGAATGACTGATTACACACAATCAGCCAGACAGAAGAAAGCTTATGACATTTCCAAATTGTCAGTTGTTAGTTCAGTAAATTAAGTCCATACATTTTTTCTTCTGTGTCCATTGGCTTTTGATCCTGCATAGTAACATATCTTTTTCCTAAAATCTTCTCCCATTTCCACATTAGTTCTTTGAAAACTATCACTTTTAGTTTTGGGTGTATTGTTTAGTGTTTTATGATTGAATTTTATTATGTATTTCCATCTTTTGTGTCAAGAAGTTAGTGGTGAGAAGCTTGTGGGAGTCACCTTTGATTGCAATTGAAAAACTTATTTCCTTAGGTTCAGCCTCTACAATCCTTTATTTTAGAACTTAATCCTTTGCCTACTTCATAATATAGACGTACATACTAAATGTTGTTTTGCTCTGTGTCACAGTTCATATTATATGTACCAGTAACCGATGTAGTCTGTCGCTCCAAAAGCGTGTAATACTGCAATTTACATTTTGTGCTATTTCAAACAAATTTCTCAACTAAATTGCTACTTTAAGAGCAACATAATCTTCCTTATTAGTGTAGTAAAATGTTTTGTGTGTGTATATATATATATGTGTGTGTATTTGTGTGAACATTTAGTAAACTAAAAGTCCTTATTGGCTTAACAAACAAGTGTTGAGTTGTGAGAATGCAAGGAATGTGTGGATGGACTTGGGGCTAACGTCCATGTGTGTTGTGTGGCGTGCGCAGGAGAAGCTGGGTCGGACCTGGTCCTCCCGTACCAGAAGCTGCCCTACGCCTGTCTCCTGCCACGCGCCCAGGTCCTTGCGACTTGGGCCAAAGCTCGCACACTTGAACAACTTGCCTGCGACCTTATGAAGATTCTTTTTACGACTGAGGAACGTATCCTGTGCAATGTCAATGGAAAGATGGGCAAGAGACAATTTAACATTCACAAAATCCAGCTCATCCGAGAAGTTCTTCATTTTTTCAGTAGTTTGCCAGCAGCCGAATTTGAAGAGCAGTGGAAAAGTTGTGTTACAAAAATTGACACAGCAAACAGGGGCTTGAAAAGAAACCTTGTGTTACGTGGGAGAAAGGCTACTTGCTTCTTGTAACAAGTCTTGATTGTAGATGTTGTGGTATAGGCACAGAAAAATAGAAAAGTATAAATATTTGTTTCTCCTGTTGGTTAACCAAGCTGTGCAGACACTTTGATTAAAAAAATGACGTAAACTGCCTTCACGGTTTTTAAATTTTTACAGAAAATGAAACCTCCAGATATGAAAGGGAGAAGACAATCTACCTCTAAATACAATATTTGTATATAGAATTTTAATACCACAAAATTAATTTCTATGGCTGCAGTTATAATTTTCATGACGTACAATTAGACGCAGATAAATATATTACCTGTTAAATTATTTTATTAAAGCCCATGTTGAAAGGTGGTTTGTTATATATTTCTTATAACAATATTTTGTGAGCTTGCCTATTGAAGCCATTGTTTTAAATACTCTGGGTTGTTTGTGTAAATTTACACAAACTGCATGTATGTATTTGTACATATGCATATTGTAATTTTATAGTGAATGTTTATATAATGTTTAGATGATAGCACTTAAGAATGTGCAGATCCTAAGTGATTTTTATTGCATCTTATGTTATGAGCAATCTCAGTCCATGCGTGAAAGATGTACATATTTTATGTGATGTCCAACGTGTTTTAAATAAGAGCAGATGTTCTATGATTTGCCAGTTAATGTTTCAGAGCTTTATACAATGTGCTTGTGTTTCAATGAATAGGGCTTTATTCTGTTGTAAAATGTATTTATCTAACAGTCAGACAAAATTGCCTTCAGATTACCTAGCAAGTGAGATTCAGCTAGCTATGCAGATTCACAGGTATGCCAGTGTTTCCCTGTGAAAACAAAAGTTACTTCTTTCTCTTCAAATACCCGTAGCATACCATTTTGTACTACATTTAAAATTGTTTGGACAGGGATAAAGCCAAAACAATTAAGTTGAATGTTGGGGTAAAACGGAAACCAGGAATAGATTTAATTTTTATAGCAGGAATGATTTAGTAAATTATGTCATTATCACTTAAATGCAATTTTTGCAATAATGAACAATTTTCTTAAATTGTTAATGTGAGAGGGAGACACAAAAGAACTTCTGACAGGAGTACATAGTTTATAGATTCCTAAAATTATTACAGCATTTTACTGTGTCAGATTAGTAAAAATGGGTTTCTCCTTATAACATATTCATGATATTGATTTGGCTGTACCTAACACATTTAAGAGAAATAAGAATACTGATCATCACAATTTACCACTACCGCGAAACTCTCTCTATTTGTTTACTACCTCCCTCTCCCCTGCCATCATTCTCCTTTTAAATGTGGCTGAGAAACGACTGAGTAATTGCTAGTAATGGATCGTTAATTTTCACTGTGGTTTCAAAGATACCACGAGAATAAAAGTAACTTAACAGCAGTGAAACTGAATTTCATCTACTTAAAAGGGGAATATCTATATATTCCATGAGTGAATAGAACCCCCCCCCCCCCCCTCTCTCTCTCTCTCTCTCTCTCTCTCTCTCTCTCTCTCTCTCTCTCTCTCTCTCCTATCCTCTCCTCCCTCTCCCCCATCCCTGTTTCCGTCTCTCATCTTGCACTAATTAATTCATCAAACTCACTCTAATTAATTCATCAAAATAATTGAGCAGTTTGTAATAGGTTTTGGAGAATCATATTTTGTGGAGGCTGGCAAGTCAAAATTGTATCCTTCTCATCATGCAACCGTTTCGCTATTGCTGGAAAATCCTCTATTCCTTGGAATAAGGCTTAGTACAAAGTCACTGTGCTGGGATCTGTTGTATAAGGCAGTGTTTTGCCAGTACCTGGTGTGCTTCGCATCCATATAAAGCCCAACACTCTTGTACATTAAACACCTATGTCATGACCTTTCTAGTTTGAAAATGACAATGGTGTAATACTACTTACTATTGCAGAGGTATTAAAAAATCTCATTTTAAAAGATAAAAAAATGTTGAAAAGTCCTAGTAACTGTGTCAGAAAAATAAAGGTGGGTTACATTTTGTAACCATTGTCAGTATTGACATGTCTGTTTCTGAATATGTGTAAAAGAAATAAAAATACTGGATTTTAACCACGCATCATAATTTACTGCTTCTCCAACCCATTCTGTTAATGAAAAACGCGGGAAGTAGATAACATTATACAAATGTAGAATCCTTTTATAAACAATGAGTTATAATGCACATTAAATCACGTCCTTATTTCATAAATACTCACTATTAAGGATTTGGTTCAGTTTGGCTTCCTTTCCCTCTCCTTTGTCATATTTGAAACTATAAACTACATGATTTTATGGAATAACCTGATTTAGGTTGTTTCATTGCTGTACAACACACTCACTCACTTCCAAATTCACAGACATATATATTTGTAGCGTTCTGTTAATTATCCAGTTTTGCACTGCCTCACATTGCTTCACCCTTGAGAACTCATGATTTTTTTTCATTGCCTTCTTTCGTACTTGTAGCAAGTAATTTATTCAGTGCAACACATTTTTCAATATTCTTATTGACAACATAGCTATAAATGCAGTCCGTAAGACCATTTGCTCAATTCACAAAAGATTTCAGTAAACTTTCTGTATTTTCAGAGTTTCCTTAAATGGAATTGTGTAGTATGATAACGAAAAAGCTGCCTCATTCTGTTGTTTATTCAGGAACTTGCATGCTCAGAACTTACATGTTTAACATTGAAATTTCATTTACTCTCAAAATAAATATTTAACATATTCAAAACTGTATTATTTGCTTTTATTGCTTAATTAAGTTGTTATAAAGAACTCTAGGCATTTCCGTCCATTTGCAAGTAAGTTTAAAAATTTTTTTACATACTTTGCCTTTGTTTTATTTTAATGTTGCAATCCTTAGCCACAAAAGTTACTTCCTAACTTTGAAATGTGATGACAAAAGCCCTATTCATTGAGAAACTTGGCAGTTGATTGTGCAATAGATTGATTTTAAATTATTTTTATAAGTGCTTTTTGTGTGCTAGATTTAATGTGTGCAAGGCCTAGGCTTTTGGGGTAACTTAGTGTATAAGAATCATTTCACAGATGTGCCCTGTGTATAAAGGCATTTTAAGATGAGGGTATTATAAAATGCTTCATTTGCATTAATGTGATTGAAAGATAGAAATCAGATTTATGTGACACGGCTTGCTTGCAGATTAGATTTTAGAGTAAAATGTGTGATACATGTGTGTATACTAGGCTGTTAGTTGTTATGTTAATGAACAACTTATAAGTTGAAGTTAGTGAAATTAGTGGAGTTCCTGAGTATGCTGTTATTTAATATGTCATGGAAAACATGAGTATGTTATGTAAGTATATGGATGTGTGATTATATGCTCATTAGAGAGAAGAAAGAAAATGGTGCTTTTCATGTTAATATTTAGTTAACTGCTGTCAAGGTTAATTGGCAGCAACCTTTTGATTTAAAAACAAAAAAAGTAGAATAGAAGTTGTTGTAAAATTGATACAGGGAGGACACATTAATTTGTTTGTTGCAAGAAGTGTTGTTTACCGAACATCATCATGCTAGACTTCTGTTAACTTTTATTCAATAAGTTGTCATTTGGTATATAATATTTATTACATGTGAAACAAGAAGTTTTATACGTGCTGAAACACCATAATCTTGTGTCTTGAGACGAATTAAATTTCACTGAAGGTGTATGTCCAAAGTAAATGAAAAATTGGGACAAAGAATATGTTTTATAATAGAATTTCTTGGTCCTAAGCAGCTTGTCTGCAGAAAAAGACTGAAAAGAATACATATTACAAATGTACTTTGCATACATTTCCAATTTATTTGACATATTTGTTTGTAGAATTTGTGCACTATCACTTAGTCTGTCCACAAGTGTAAGAAAGAAACACTAAGGGAATTTTAAGTTTCTATCTTTTTATTAATAGTTAATTGATTTGAAATGTGCTGTTCCTCCTTGAAATATTTGTTAACTCAAATGCCTAAACATCTTCAGTGGAAATGTCGATATAGAAGTGTTCCTATTATTATGTATTTTGTTATTACTACTTGTATGTCTTCTCTAACTGTTGTTTTCCAGTTGAAAATTTTTCTTTTAATATTAACTATTTAGTTGATAATCTTGAATTTCTAATATTGGTTGGTTGTCTTATGAGAAATCTATGAAAAATTCTATGGCTGTTGCATTTAAAGAAGATGTTTTGTGATAAATTATACAAGAAATCATATGGCCAAAATTAAATGGTAAATAATGTATTATGTCACAGAGATAGAAATGGCAACACATTTTGTATTGATCTCAAGAGCTTCACCAAAATGAAGTGTTGTGTCACACAGGAAATTACATGTTTCAACTGGAGCTTTGAGGCAGCAGCACCATACCTGAAGAATTGTAAGTGTGATAGTTGGAATGTCCAACATTATTAAATGAAGATTCTAAGTGCTCCTGCTTGCCTTCATTTGAAATTTACACAGGTTTTTTTCTCCTTTTTCTGCATTACAGTTGCCACTTGTGATTTTGTAGAAAGTAGAGTTTAGTTATTGAGATTTGCATAAAGTTGTTTGTGATACTTCATATTATTGCACTGTTACTGTTATGTATTCACTTATCTACTTTAATGATGTTCACTCTTGTTGCAAGGTTGCATTCCATTTCTGCATAGCTATAATTCTGACCAAGTGGGGTAGCTCAGTGTTTAGCACTCTGGACTCATATTGGGGAGGACATCGGTTCAAACACAGGTCCGGCCATCCAGATTCAGGGTTTTAGTGATTTGCCAAAATTGTGTGAGGTAAATGCCAGGTTTCCATTCACGGCATAATGAGATGTGGGTAAAACCATGTGAAATTAAGGTCTATTGTTTTGTACAAACCCAGTAGCCTGTATATGAAAGACACCATCAGTTTGTCCTTAAAAAAAAAGTGAGACATATTTATATAAATGAGTAGTATACTTTTTAACTTTATAATATCATAACATATAGTTCACAATTTATTTTCCAATTAAGCAAGATGTAAATTATTTGCACCACAGAGACAATTCTGTTTGATTTTTACTCTTTGTTGTTGCCATGACACGTCAGATATTGCAAGGTCAGTGAAACTATATGAGAGGAAAAATGTTTCCTAGTTCCAGAGACAAGTTGTCCAATAATTATGTGTAAATCAGCTCTACAATGGAACAAAGAGATGCATTCTTTCATGTATTCTGTTTAAGGAGCAAGAAATGATTAAATCTCCCACCCTTGAGCAACAGTTAAACTAATGCCATTTTCGAGCAGAATACACATTTTTATTTCTCAGTAATAACAATGCGCAGATTTGCTGTGCATCAGCTTACAAATCACTCGTGAAACTGGAAAATCTGCTACAGGCATGGTACAACTAAAATAATTTATCTGAAAAAAGGTCTAATAATTTATCTGAAAAAGGTCTTGTGTTGTTGTGATTAGCAGCCAGCCACTTTTGAGAATGAAAAGTGAAGCTAATAAGATATCTAAAGTATGTAAAATATCATCCGAAAGGCAGGTGGGAGATAATTTACTGTCTGCCATTCAGAGACTCCAAGGAAAGTGTAATGTGTATCTAAAAAGGCTGTAAGTGAAAACTTATTGTGAGGAAAGTAATAGGTAACTCGATAGAAGATCTTGCTTACAATAATGAGCAATCTTGACACACTGGAATAAGTCATAATCTTCATTTAGTAAGGCAGTTGATCATGGGTCTTCTAATAGCCCATTCATCTAGGTCTATAGTACTGAGCTGTTACAGGAGTATTATATACCACTGTGTTCTTGAATATCATTTATAGTCATGTAAATGTTTCCAGCACTTTTACAAACATACTTCATTTATTTATTTGGAACAGTTGAACAAGAAATACTGCAATAATAGCCACTGACACTCAAAAAATTTCCTTCTTGTTAATAATTTGTTTCATCTATCTATTTATCTACTTTTCTGCACACCCGCTGCAAGGTATTTAATTATGCAGCTCCCCCACTCCACCCTAAAGAAATAAACTTGTTGTAGTTTGCTTTGTATCTGTTCCTTTTACCTCTACATTAGATACAGAGGGAAATCTACATTTGTGTGTGCTGTCTTTACTTATTTTTGTACATTGTCAAATTTCATGCATTATTCCTTCCAATTTCACTTTGGGAAGTTGTTGCATGCCTGTTGGTGTATTTCCTTTTGTGTTTCCTCTACGTTTAAGCTGAACACTCCTGAATATGATCGTAATGATTAAGGTGACACAGTGATGAAGGCAGTGGTCTCACATTTGTGAGGCACTGGGTTCAAATTCCCATCTATCTATCCATATTTAGGCTTTTTCATTTTTCCCAAAATCACTTTATGTGAAAGTGGAATTAAAGAGATGATTTCTTTTCCCAATCTTGTCCAGTCTGACCTTACCCACTGTCTCTAATAACCCCTTCATCAATGAGATGTTAAGTCACATTTTTCATTTATTAATGTTATTATTACCCAGTCCTTATGTTATATTTCAATTAAAATAATTTTGTGATTGACATTTCAGTGAATTGAGTGGTAGGAGGCAAGTTGCCAGCCGGTCATAGTTGCTTCTCAAGTGCTGTATTCTTCTACCCATTCTCACTTGCCACTGCAGCCTCTCAGTCATATAGTTATTTTATTCTAGCCTTTAAACATAAGTAATATTGTGTAATTAGTACTGCTTGTCTTCTCTTAAATATAAACCCCTCTCCCTTCTTCTTCTATTTTGTTTCTTTTGTTTAGACCTCTGAGTGTCATTTTCATCTTTTTCCCCAATTGTTTCTTGCAGCTAATCTAAATACTTTTTTCAGATTCCCCATTATTTATATTTTTTATTTCTGTCTTTATTTCCTATGTTTATTTTATTGCCAACTATTAATCTTCCATTGTCACCCTCTCTATTTTCCCAACTTATGGTATACCATCTCAATGTACATAAAAGTTATAAGCACATTTTTCCATTCTTACAGTAACCCCTGTGGTGAAAAATTTCAGCCTATAACAAGAATTTTTTTGCTTTCCAATACCTTTTCCATTTTCAGTATGCTTTACCCAGGATCTTTCTACAGAAGTGTGTGCATTTGTGTTTCCTTTATCCCAGTACTGCTTTTGAATAAAATTTTAGGATTAATCTGTAAGATTTTATTGATCTATTAGCTTCAGTTTAGCTCATTTCTAATTGTGAAATGTAAACATTTATGTCCGGAATTGTCACAATTAATAAAAATATTCCGGGCTGTTATGCCTTGGTCGAAGGGATTTCAACATGGCATAATAGCCTGGAATATTTTATTGATTGGGTCATTTTCAATTACCTGTGTTTATTGTAACTTGAAACTTCCATCTATCATCACTCTGTTTGTGCTGAGATGTAAAAACCCACTGTAGATAAGGCACGAGCTGCTTTTAACTGGCCTGAGACACCGACGTTTTGCGCTTCTTTCTACAGAAATTTTTGTTGCTCTACTGTCAGGCATCAGTGTTTGTTTACCTCCTTCATGACACAGGAATTTAGTTACTTTTGTATGTAGCAGTATTTGTGTTACTAAAATTATACAAATGTTTAGATGTCTAGGAAATTCACACTCTGATCTGCAATTTTCTGTACTACATCATAATTTACTTTTTCTTGTTGTGAAACCTGTAAATTTTTTCAGTTACCTCCAGCAGCAAGCTTTCAAAATCCAAAAGTATGATTGCAGCAACTTATAATAGTGATTTTGCAAGAGTTTCATGAGATCAGATTCATGTATGTTGGTCGTGTTGTACAAGAAGTAAAACCAGAAATGAACTGCAAATAATAGGAACATAAAACTACAATTTCCCACGTCCAAATCACTTTTGAGAAATAAACCCTGAATCATTAATACATGTTGTGCTGAAATGATATGATCTGAACTGTGGTTGCTTGTGAACATAGAGCAAAGTAGGTGGAGAAAATGTGTATTACCACTTAAAATTGCAAGCCTTGACATTCTGTTTGAGTTAATTTCTGCTTAATATTTTGGCACATATGATAACTATCTGACTGAGCAGATGTACATTGTCATAGAACGTTAATGCTTTAATAGCCTCTCAAGTTCTCTGTCTGCATTCGATAATAGGGTGCCCATGTCATTCCATTCCCATCTTCAGTTTCTAACTATGTGAAATAATCACATAATTTATGCAACATTTCATGGAGGTTGCTGTCTCAATTTCTAAGTATGACAGTTTTTAGAATTTCCACAGTATTTCAAGAGAAATATGGTTGAGATGAACACAACAGTTCTTCACTAATCAGTGTATGCTTTCTCCAACCTTAGAACAAACCAATTAGCAGGGGACCTACTGGAAATGTGGACTCCTGAGCATGGTGGTACATTGTATTTTTTCCATTAACAAAACACACCAGAGGTGAATGAAGTATTAAATGAGAGAAAAAGCCATTGGACTATCTGGAAATCAAACCCCAGACATTTGAATTTATAGTCTTGACACTTAACCCACCTAATGCCAAAGCCTCCACAAGAGAGAATGTATTTCCCAAAACAGAACAGGCATCCTGTGAACTAGCGTGTTTAGAAATTTTAAATGCTTTTATACCGAAAATATGAATGTTAGATCAGTTTCCATAGGGTTAAGTTAAAAGTTGCTTTCGTGATAGTTTCACTGATGGTGTCTTAAACCTACAGGTGATACAAGCATTAGGTAGAATTAACTTCTTCAGTAATGGAAGCTAATGATAACATTACAGCTGATTTGTAAGAACTTTCAACATTTTTGTGATCCACATCCACTATTAGTTGTTAGCAATTTAACCAACCATATAAAATTTCAAAATTTTGTACAGTTGTCCCAATGAACTATTATGTTCTCAAGCTCTGTTGTAATAGAAGTTTTTTAAACAGTGTATTGTTTGTTTATCATGGTTGGCAGTACTCTCAAACAAGCTTTATAAGTAGTTTATTATAAACCATAAAAACAGGGGTTATTAGTGGCACAACGCATTTGTTTTAAAACATTTAACTCCACTGCAAACAACTAAAATCTGCTATCTTGAAGATTTTCTGCAGTCTGAAGACATGTTTAAAAACACTGGTGGTTTCATTACACTTACTTCACATATCTGTACAAAAACGTTTGTAACACAAATGAGATTTGTTAGTTTATTTTTTGTGCATTGTAATAGACAAAAGTGTAATAAGAAAGCATTAGTGGATTAAATATGCCTACAGATTGTGGAAAATTTTCACTTTGGTGGAACTTGGCCACCTGCCATAACTCTGACAGATTTATTTAACATGAAAGTCACGTTATTAAGCTATAAATTATTTTTGTAAAGTCTGTCAGAGAAGACAAGGAATACATTTTTCCAAAACTGTTGTTTCTGCTGAAAAACTCCAGTACTTTTTTTTCTACTTTGGTTTCATTATGCAGCTTACGTGTACTAAAAGTTCTGGAAAATTTCATTTCTGTATACATAAGACAAGATCAATTTGTATAGAAACATTCTGCTGAGCTGCACAGCCATAGAAATACTATTGAGCACAGATCATGAAGTTAATAGTTGTTGTATGTAAGATGCACAGCATACAGTGTGTACGCTCTTGCGCCAAAACACAAATTCATTATTTCTCTTCTGGTTTGGGCTGCTTTGTACTTCACTAATTAGAAACTTAAGCTCCATGTGACAACTGCCATCCGGGTATGTGAGGAATATGTGCCAATGAAAAGTTTTAAAAAAATGCTGTATTTATTTTTTGACAGTTTGATAGAATATACAGTAATATGATCAGAAATGGAAGAAGGCTACACTGAAAATATTTCAGTATGGCATTGATACAAGTAATATAGCTGCAAATTGCCCATTAAAATTGTGCATTATAATACACCATGCATGATGTAAGTAGCAGCAGTCCATGTTAATAGAGTGAACTAAATGTATTATATGTATATTTATACTATATGTTTAGAGAATATATTTATAGAAGAAAATCAGTATTCATTTACATGTTAATCAGTATAGAAATTGTGATATGTATTGCATCTAGAATGGATATGTTAGTCATGGACTAGTTAATTTCTGAAAGCAAAAATGACCTATTGCATAAATTTAGCAGCATCACAAGCATTTGGGATTGTCAGCAGTGTTTCATTATTGAGTAATGCTTTGTGTCTTAAAAGACTAAGACTGTTGTACCTACAGATACATCCTTTAGATTGTACAAGAAAAATGTTATTGGACATCAACTTTTTCAATTTTTTTCCCTTTGTTAACTGACTACTTTTGTAGGGAACACAATTAATAACTATGAGTCATCAGTCATTAAAGGACCTGAAAGATGTCACAAAGTGTGTGTAATTCTGACATTTTTTAGCATGTGTAACATTTTGGTTTATACAAAACAGTTATCTGTTTTTTTTTTCTTGCAGCTTTTAAATATTATTAATTCCTTTCATTTTCTTTTTGTGCCTAGTTGATTTCATGAGGTTCAGTTGATGCTATGCTGTGTAAGAAATATTATTTGTAAATTGTAGATGTGGTATTCCTTCCCAACTCCACCCATTTTAGGAGGGTTTTTTAAAGCATTGTATAGTTTCCTAACTGTATGAAAGCTAACCTAATAAGAGCATGGGGAACAAAATGGTTTATTTTACTAAGTTGTGACAATGACATCAGTTAAAAGGGAAACTATGTTATGTTTAAGAAAATCTAGAATTGTAGCTATGTTTAAGAAAATCTAGAATTGTAGCTGAGAAGAAAAGCAGATTTGATTCCATAGGGAAACAGTTGTGCCCAGCAGCTGTATTCATTTCAAGTAGTAAAGGATACTGCAATCAGTTGCAATGGTTCCAAAATGGGATTTTCACTCTGCAGCGGAGTGTATGCTGATATGAAACTTCCTGGGAGATTAAAACTGTGTGCTGGACCGAGATTAGAACTCAGGAACTTTGCCTTTCACAGGCAAGTGCTCTACCGTCTGAGCTACCTTGCCCGCAAAAGGCAAAGGTCCCGAGTTCTAGTCTCGGTCCAGTGCACAGTTTTAATATGCCAGGAAGTTTCATATCAGCGCACACTCTGCTGCAGAGTAAAAATCTCATTCTGGAAACATCCCTGAGGCTGTGGCTGAGCCATGTCTCCGCAATATCCTTTCTTTCAGGAGTGCTAGTTCTGCAGGTTCGCAGGAGAGCTTCTGTAAAGCTTGGAAGGTAGGAGACGAGGTACTGGCAGAAGTAAAGCTGTGACGACGGGGCGTGAGTCATGCTTGAGTAGCTCAGGCGGTAGAGCACTTGCCCGTGAAAGGCAAAGGTCCCAAGTTCAAGTCTCGGTCCGGCACACAGTTTTAATCTGCCAGGAAGTTTCAGCTGCAATGGTTTTTATTGTGTGTCTAGTTTTGGTCACTGTGTAGTAGTTGTAAGTTCAAACATTAAAAACACTTCCACGTGCACATAGTTCCAGCTGGCCTTTTCATATCAAGAGGTCAAACTCAATCTGTTGTGACTGAATAGTCCAGCTAAGAATATGTGCATATAAAAGTGTTTTTAATGTTTTAACTTTCATTTCCTGCTCTGACACTGGCAACACAGTGACCAAAATCTACATATGCAATAAACTTCATTGCAACTGATTTCTGTACCCTTTACTATTTGGACAAAAGAAAATAGTGTTAAAAATTAGAGTACAAAATTGAAACATAGTTTCTTTAAAAAATGCAAGTGAAATTTCAATTTGTTAAAGGAGTGTATAAAAATGGAATGTTACCAGGGATGGAGCAAGGAGAATGCCTTTGACCCAGTTCAAAATTGAATATGAATGAAATTGTGACATGCTCCACAAATAATGTATGTTATCATTTACTTGTATTCTTCAAGTAACGCTGGGCTTTGCCTACAGATTGTTGACATCCCTTCATGTCTCACTGATATATTGGGCCAGTGTCTATATGAAAAAGAAACTTCCACGTCTTTGATAAATGATAAAATCTAATTTGATTTCCAATTCCATTATTCTTCCTCTTTGCCACAAGTAAGGCAGCATTTTTAGTTCAAAGTATCGCTGTTATGATTCATTTGAAACATCCAAGAGCCAAATTGGTATTCCGATTTTAGATATTGCATGGAGCCATAAAATTCACCCTTAGTCACCACAAACAACTCGTGACCTCTGACGAGTTCTTGCTCCCATACTTCTCCCCCGTGGTGTGTCCTCCCTGCTCCCCCCCCCCCCCTTTTCTGTCTGTCTGTCTCAATGCTGTGCCATAACTGAGAAGCTCTGAAATAGTTGTAAAATTATTTCACAGGGTAAAAGCTGAATGCATACAGCTATTGAAAGTAATGGCAGTGTTGATTTATATCAATTTAAGTAGTTTCTGGATAGAATAAATAATAAAAACACATTAATTTTACTAGAAGGCACATAGAAACTGATTCATTAACTTCCAGCGAGAAGCTTAGGAAAGGGTACAAAATGAGTAAATTAAAAACAGCAAGGGTGATTTATATTTGTAATCTTATCAGATATTGTGTAAGGGAAATGCTGGAATTAATCAAATCATTAACAGTTGGAAATAATGACATCCAGTAATGGAGGGGAAAAAAATTGTTTTTTACTTTATAAACTTCAGGGGTATATCTGGGGTCAATATGATTAGGCTTACCAGTCACTGCATCATCCTTCATGTAAGGCAGTATCGTGAAGGCACCTGTGGAATACACTTCTCTCTCAGCCATTAATATTGGCTTTTCAAACTGGAACCCCTGCTTCATGCAAAATATTTCATTATTTGCCCTCAAAAGTGTGAAGCAGACCTCTTTGATTTCCTCAGCCATCATTAGGTCTGTGAGAAAATAATTTGAACATAACATGTGTAACCCTTTTCCTTAACTGCATATTGTAGTAGGAGTTTTAAACACCTTAAGGTGCACAATTTCTTTTCATTTGCAAGGATTGCTCAGTCACTTCTCATCTGGCATTAAATTTATTTTCTTGTCATATCATTTGGCTCTTTTATAACTGCCTGTTCTTTGTTATGGTGTGGTTTCAGAATATTTGTTTTAAGAAATTCACCCTTTTTAATGATAAAGGGAAAGGAATGTAACAAAAATACTGTTACCATAATAATCATCTGTTATTAGATCCACACACACCATTTTCAGCATTCTGCCTACTGGCAGTTCTATGGACCTCATAAGGTGAAAGAGTTTTTGACAACTATACAATAACAACAGTGTACAAAAATATACAAAAATGAGTACTGCAGTTCACTGTGGGATGAAAGAAATTTTATCAAATAAACAATGACATTCTTTTGATCTGCTATTCTGTCGTGAGTTTTGTGTTCACATTCATCATCATCATCGTCGTCATCACCATTATTATTTTATTAACATCCTCCATTGCTTACAGTAAAACTAGATTTGTTTGTTTTCTTAATTACTACCTTTGTTGTAGACACACAAACAATATTTTAAATATTGTGTAATCTCTCGTAAAATGGTTACTGGCATAAAATTACTACAGAGTTTGTTTTGCAATTGGTGACTGAAATAGGAAATTCTACTGAATTACATAATTTATGGAAGTCTTTTGAAAAGAGCTGTTCCAATTCATTTTTCCTTGTTGGCCAGTTTACGCCCTTCATTATTACACTTTTAATAGTATGGTTCTCTGCCTGTCCAAGTTACTACATTCCAGTAACATGTGTTCCAGAGTTTGGTTTCCTACAGTACATGGACATATGGCATGGTTATGCTGAGTCGATGGTTGTAAGCCTTCAATTTTCCATCTCCCATTAATATTGGTGTGAAATTAAGAGATATTGGCAATCTGATCACCAATCTACTGCACTGTTGGAAAATATTCTTTTACAACAATTTCTTTTGTAATCGTTGTCCCCCTTTCTCTTATTC
This sequence comes from Schistocerca americana, assembly GCF_021461395.2. NCBI lineage: Eukaryota > Metazoa > Arthropoda > Insecta > Orthoptera > Acrididae > Schistocerca > Schistocerca americana. The sequence continues at coordinate 866,765,140 of NC_060120.1, read as the reverse complement.
TTTCAGAACCGCTTTTTGTGAGATTTATTTCACAAAGATTTTGGCATGCTTCATAAAACTAATTTCCTCATGTGATCTGGATACCCTGTTTGCCAGCTTGTCCACAAGTTCATTTTCATGTATGCATATGTGAACTTTATCTGAGCAAAAGTGTATAACCCAATTCTTTTTTGCAACATTCTTATCTGATTTCTTGTTATCATGATTAGGCTTTTGTGATGGTTTGGATTCCTCAAAGAATGTAATGTTGCTTTACTGTCAGCATTTATCACTGCAATTCTTTGTAAAACGTCTAATGTGTTTATAGCTTTTTAAGAGCCTTTAAAAAGTCAAAGAACTGAAAGTGTGAGCATTCATTTTCCAGTTTATATTTCATCAGATATGTTTTTTTAAATGTTTGCATTTGTAACCTGTGCTTTGTTGTACTGCTGGAATCTGGTCCTGTGAAAGAAAAATACCAATGAATTTCTGATTCAGTTATGAAGCACATTTTTGTTGTCACTGGTATCCCATTGCTTTGTGATTCACTACAGAAACCATGTTTGGTTTGGGTCGTTTTCCTTTATTATTGTTGTTGTTTGTTTATTTTTATTGTTGTTGTTTATCTGTTGTCTTGTAACTGCTTGAATTATGCTTGCTTCCATGTGCAAGCCACATTTTACATCACGTCATGTTGTTATCACAAAATGACATGCTTGCTGAAGATGGAAGTAGTCTTCTGATAATTGTCACTCATTCTGATTTACACAGACATGATGAGAAGAGCAGAAGGAAAGACTTGTATTTGATTTGTTACTACTGTATCATAACTTTAATCTTTCTGCTGTTTTTCAAATGGTAATTATGTTAAAAAGTGTAGAAACTAGATGATATATGTTATTTTTTGAAATTAGTTTACTTTGAGAAAGAACACTCATATTATTTAGGTGCTTCATAGGTGTAATTAAAATAGCTTTGACACAGTAGTGTAGTATAAGTATGTATCTAATTTTGTTTGCTTGAATATGAACTCCAGTTCAGTGGAAAGAAGTGTTGACATCAGTGCTTCTGTTCCCCCCTTCCCCACACATTTCATTATCATGCCATTAATCTTAGCAGAAAAGTGAGTTAAAACAAAGTATTTCCTGAAATGTCATCATTGTAGATCCAATGCATTGTGTTTAATGGAGACAATATTTTGATGATATTTCCTGCTGGTCTCTTTGTGGCACCCAAATGACTGAGACAATCTTTTATAATGTGTTTGTTCTCCCCTCTTATACCGTGGACAAATTTGTGATCTTCTGTGTGAGTCCTTCTTCTCCAACAGTCATTCAACTGTCTTTGATTCTGCATTTGCTCATGCACTTCAATTCCCTACTTGTTTGTGTATGATCTATGAGTTTTTGATAACCCTTGTCAATTTAAATAAATAGTAGTAGTAATTATAATCTATATCCTCAAGCAGACACAGTCATAGAAGACATGACAAAGAAGAAAGCAATTTAAAAAACCTAGAACCTGCGCAATAGTCTCTGGGTAAACTGACCAGAACACCAACAAGATGGCAGTGAATCTCTCACTGCTTCTATATTTTCTGGCATCTTCGATAAAATTAATAAAACAAATAACAATCAATCACAAGATTAACCATTTGAAAGTGTGTTTATGGATGTGGTATGTGCTTCATGCTGCCGCTGAAAACCCATCTTGCAGCATGAATTCAAGAATGAGGGAGAAGTAATAAAAAATAGAAACAAATGCAGTTTCAAGTGAGGAATTGCTGTGTAGATATTCTAAGTTTTAAATTGTGAAAATTTCACCTTATTATTGTTGTTATTGTTATACAAGACACCATTTGTGTAGTATTGCTGTAGCCAAACATGTTTGATTACTTTCTATCCTATCTGCAGTGATTTTTGTTCTGTCTTACTTTACATTGTCTGTTATTTCAGCTACCTTGCATTCTATAGCTTGTCTTAGTGGTAAACCTGTAGTATTGTTCCCCATTGTTTTAACATGTTTTAACCAATGGAAAACAAGACTACAGAATGAAAAACAGTGACAAGCTGTAGAATGAATGCTATGGTGGAGGGGGGGGGGGGGGGAGTACCCACATAAAATAACAGCTAGTATCATGTGAGATGGAATAATAAACAAACCCACTGAAGACAACTGAGAAAGTGCTTTAATATGTTTGGGCAAAGCAAAAATAAGCAAATGGTGCCTTGTATAAGACCTAATTTTTAGCTAGCATGGAAATTGCAACCCAATGGCTGTGCTGCTGTAACATCGTTTCCCGTCAGATCACCAAAGTTAAGTGCTGTCAGGCTGGGCTAGCTCTTGGATGGGTGACCATCCAGTCTGCTGGGCACTGTTGGCAAGTGGGGTGCACTCAGCCCTTGTGAGGCAAACTGAGGAGCTACTTGACTGAGACGTAGCAACTCCGGTCTCGTAACAAACGTACAGCCAGGAGAGCCCCTCCATATCTGCATCCGGTGATGCCTGTGGGCTGAGGATGACATAGCGGCCAGTCAGTACCTTTTGGCCTCCATGGCTTGTTTAGTAGTATGGAAAATAAGATCTTCAACATCCATAGATGTTATCTAATCATTAAACAGTTATCCAAAAAAAAGGGAAGGAAGAACACAGTATACATCTACAGATGAATCATAGTGGCACATAGAAACTACGATTAACACTATCTTATAAATTTTCCCATTCGTGGTAGCCATAGCTGTGGATATGTATGCATGCGTGTGTGTGTGTGTGTGTGTGTGTGTGTGTGTGTGTGTATGGGGGGGGGGGGGGGGGGGGGGGGGAAGGAAGGTTGTACTTGTAATAGATAAAGAGGGAAAGTTCTTAACTTAGTGCATTTTCCTGTTCCTTCAAGTGTAGATGGAGACCCATAACTAAGTGGCATCAGATCAGATGAGCAAGCTGGGCTGCTTTGTTTATGGAAGACAACACATTGAGGAAATATAGTTTGGGTTGTGTTGAGTATACTAAAACTAGTTTAACGTATAAATTTGACTCTCATACATCCAGAGCTACATTCATTGCTTTAAATGAGCATCTTTGTCTGCTACTACATAAAAATATTGCATGGAATGTGCCAAATATATTACAATTACGCCTACTAATTCATAATGTCAGATGATGTTGGCAACTTTATTTTAAAAGTCATTAGTTTGTAAAATTACTGTAATTAAAAATCCAGGATGGAAAAAAGAAACAAAAGTGAGGAAAGACGATGACTCTCAGGACTGAGTGCTGCATGGGGCATAGAAAAACGTAATGTTCAAAGATGTTACCAGCTTACAGAGTTCTCTCTCTTTGTGTAGTGCAAGTACACTCTCTCATGCACAACCACAGGACAGCCAAACACACCAACTCACGGGCATTGTGTCACTGAATGTTTGAGTGCTTAGTCATGTAGACAAGAGTGAGGAAAGAGGGCAGCAGAGAAAGGGTAAGACATATGTGTCAATAAGTGGGTTGGGAGTATGACAAAAGCGGAGACTCCCAGTGGAAGTAGTAAATGAGAACTGAAAAGGTAATGTTCGCAAAATTGAGAGACATATTCTGTTACATGTGCCACACTCCAATCAGTGGTTGTCTTTCATCATTTTTGTTTATTGTTTACCTAATTTCAAATCCTTGTACAAATATTTGTACTGGCTTAAATGCTCTTCACAGAGAAGACATGAAGCAAATGTCATGTTTTCTGTTTCTCAGCACCTTATTTATTTATTTTATTCAATGAATGGTTTGGAGAGTCTTGAAGCGAGGAATTTGACTTTAGTCTGTTTAAACACTTTGCAGAATGAGGCATCTGTTTGTTGTGACATTGGTTATGATGCTATACTCCACTACTATAGAAATCAGTAGCAAAAATGAGGATGTAACATTCGTATTTTGAAAATGATCATTAACCACATTACAGGCACAGAAATGAGCTGAAAAACATTTTTTTTATTTTTCAGAGGCTGCAGTTCAAATTTTTTGCTGTTTTAAAGTACTACATGCTATTAGATTCTGTCTTTCCTTCCAAAGCTTTTTTCACCTTTTTTGCTTATTAATGAAGAATGTGTTTAGTTTGAAATTTTCTGTTATGAATGTTTCTCTGATCTTCCCTCCTCCCCCCCATCCACCCACCTCTCTCTCTCTCTCTCTCTCTCTCTCTCTCTCTCTCTCTCTCTCTCTCTGAATCATGTTAATTTCTTGAAAACAGAACTGCAAAACTTTCTCAGAACATTATTAGCAGCCACAAGTGAAACCAGAACTATTTCTAAGTGGCACTCAGATACATCTCTTTTTCCTTATTAACGTGACATGATGACTTTATTGAAATCTCTGTTGATGTGGTTTCTGTTTTGTACTTCCTTACTTCAGTTTGTTAGCCAAGATCTTAAGAATTTTCTTTGTCTGGTTGACCTGCTGACAGTCTTAACAAACAAAAGGTTCATTTTTCACCTCCACAAATACTCATGAATCTCATTATGGTTGTGAAAGCAATTTATTTATGTTGGTAAATGTTGTTATTAGTACATAAGTTCTAGAAATGGTTCTTCTCTTTTATGTTCAAAATTTTAGATATTAAATTGGAGCATATCCAGTATTCATGAGACATTTTCTTTAACTGTGTGGTTGTAGTTCATATATTGACCATACATTGTTTGCTATGTAATTAAATTATGTTGATAATACTTCACTTTCAGTATTATTGATATGTTTTGTTTGATTTGTTGACAATTTATGTACCTTTGATGCAATAATGTTCCAAAATTAAGAGAGGCGAAGGTTGAGGCTTAACTAATTGTTTTCAGTGATATGTAATGTAGATCCCTTTTGTAATGTATACTTCCCTGAAGGGAGTGGGTCCTATTGTTGTATTTTTTGTCCCAAGAGATTGAAAATAAAGGATGTATGCTGATTAAATTTTGCACTTGTCTGATTTTATTTTAGTTCCATTGTAAACACTTTCTCCCCCACCCCCTTCTGTTTCTATGTTTACCATTAGTTATTTCTTTTGCTTTGTAATTTCAGTTTCATAACACTAATGTGTGAAGTATTTTTAGTTCATTTGAATTTTTGTTTTCCACAGGGAACACCAAGTCAGAAACAACAATTGACGTGAATACTGAAGCTTTACCAGGTAGGTTTTCCATTGCATGAAATGTCCTATAAATACAGCAGGTACTCCCATAAATGTAACACACAGCATGAATATTATGTCAATGATGAGTTTTATGAGTTTTAGGGTGATTCATTCAGTGCGGGACAGAACAAATAAATTGCATAAAAGCAAACATCGTTGAATAAAGGAAAAGGAAAAGGTCATTACATACTTGCATGTGTATGTTAAGCATCTCTCCCAATATTGAAACTGGTCAGCTAGTACTGCCAATGACAGGGTAATTTGCTATTCAACAGTCTAAAAATATCAGTGACTCTTGTACAGGTATTTTCGCTGTACCCTCTTCAGTTCTGCTTCAGCTACTTAACTCTGAGGGTCTAAGTCCAATATCCAAGCCCATGATCACAAGGGAAGTCACACATTTTTAAAGGTGTAATAATGCTTCCATACCGTGCATTCATGTGAGACGGTGTCATTTCTTGCTGAAAATATACCCCTGTAAGCTTGCTGTTGTAAGTCTGCTTCTTCAGAAACAGAGATTTTATTAAGCAATGGATACAACTTGGTGTATACAGTAATCTGAAAGGTTGTTTAAAAACTACGTTTAGTGCAGGAAAACATTATTTATGTATTCATCTGCAAAGCTCTTAAATATGAACCACACTCTTGGTGTACCCATCTGCCATTGGTTCATTCACTGATGACACATCTGTCGGTTGAACGATGAACAAAGACAGTACCACTTTAAGATGACAGGCAAGTCCATGTTTTATATAACATCAGTGTTGGATAACAAACAAAGCCCAAGGGAAAGTCACATAGTTCAGCCCCACTATCAGTAGGCATATCGGGGAGCTTGCTATAAACATCGGCTATTTGACAAATGTCTGCTTGTGTCTGTGTATGTGCGGTTGGATATGGGTGTGTGTGCGAGTGTATACCTGTCCTTTTTTCCCCTTAAGGTAAGTCTTTCCGCTCCCGGGATTGAAATGACTCCTTACCCTCTCCCTTAAAACCCACATCCTTTCGTCTTTCCCTCTCCTTCCCTCTTTCCTGATGAAGCAACCGTTGGTTGCGAAAGCTTGAATTGTGTGTGTATGTTTGTGTTTGTTTGTGTGTCTATCGAGCTGCCAGCGCTTTCAAAACTTGGTTTTCTCTGGATGCCTTGTAGCTTTTCAGCTTTGTGAGTGCAGTTTCCACCTCTTGGACTGTTGGGGTTAATTTTTAAACATTCCTGTGATTATTCACAGTGCACAAGTTCATTGAATCCTTTTGCCATTATTTGAGGATTTACCTTGTTACTTTGTGCCATTTTCTGTCTGTCCTCACTTTTCAGCATTAATGTAGGGGAAGGGGAGGGCCACATTTTGGCACTTGTCTTCCAAAGATTTTGTAATAGTCTCTGGAATTAGTTTTCTGGTAAGTTTCTTCTAATGTGTTGAGCACATCTTTCTGATATTGTCTCTTGATTTACCGATTTACCTCATAATTTTTGTTTGTTTTTTTCTGATGTTTTGGAAGCTGATTGTATGTGTTTCTATTATGTGGCTTTGAAATTGTAACTATGCCCCTTATCTTTCTTTGTGAATCTTGTCACAATCTGAAGTCCACGAGGTACATCTTTTGTGCATGTTTAAGGAGGCAAATTTTTCAGCTTGTAATCAGTGCCAGTTCTTCTAAATTGTCCATTAATTTTGTATTTGTTTGATTTCTTGATCATTGTCATTTCAGATTAGTTTTTGTGGGTCATAATTCCTCTTTTCTCTGTTGGTTTCTCATTTATTCTTTTTAGAGGTGTGAATTTAAATTTGATTTGACTATGTATAGGTCTAAACCTATGTCTATTCCTCATAGTACTTCAACATTGTAGACTTCTCACTGAAATAATTTGTCAATACATACATAATCAAGACACCATTCCTCTTTTCTCCAGTTAGGATGTTTACAACCTTTAAGTTTGGTGGCATCCCTTTTAATTATGTTGAGTTGGGTATGAAGCTGTGCTGTCTGCAGGGTTCAGTAAGTCTGTGGCTGTTCCTAGTGGTATATTTCTGTGGAGCCCATTTCTTGGTTGTAAACTGATAGAAAAAAAAATCCCAAGATCAAGACATAAATAACGTAGAGTAATGAAATTTTAGGAATACGTTTGTCTAGGTAACATATTTAAGTGATTAGCATTGCAAGTTCGCAGGCAAATGTAAGTGCAAGAAAAACCATTGCAAATTTGACATGGTGGCACATTATTAACTGGTGTAACCACCAGAATGTTGCCATGTGATGATTTCCTGTACTTGCTTAATTGGAGACAGATCTGGTGATCGAACAGGCCAAGACAGCATATCAACATTCTGTAGAGCATGTTTCTTTACAACTGAGTATGTGGACAAGCATTATGTTGTGCAAAACACCCTGTAGAATGCTGTTCATAATTGGCAGCACAGCAGGTCTATTCACCAGACTGAGTTATACATTTGCAGTTATGGTGCATGGGATAACTACAAGAGTGCTCCTGGTGTCAATTGAAATTGCACTCCAGAACATAACTGCTGCAGATGCATTACAATGTGCCACAGCCATAAGCTGAACACAATGTTCTTCCCCCGCAGTAGTGCCACGTGGCCATCTGGAGCCCATTCTTCTTGCAGCCATACGTTTCTGCGACCAGTGCTGCCGGAAATCGTGTACAGTGGCTGCATTCCTGCCATGTCTTTCTGCAATATTGCAGAAAGAACATCCAGCTTGTCATAGTCCTATTACACAACTTGTTTAAACTTGGTGAGCTGCCTGATATTGCCATCTTCAGCATCTTAAAGGCATTCTTGACTAACATCAACTCAATATGTTGAATCTCAAAGGCAACTAACGCTCACATCTGTTACAGCGCATACTTGAAGCAAACCTGATTTGCATCCTCATAGTGGTATTGCTAGGCCACTCTTATGCAACTGGTGCAAAATTTCAGTAGATGTCATCTTTCAGATGTAGAAACATGTCTATCAACTTCCATTTACCTTGCAAAACTCCTCCTTAGTATTAGGAATTTTTTTTTTTTTTTTTTTTTTTTTTTTTTTTTTTTTTGTGTATCTCAGTTTTTCCCCACTTCTTATTTGGACTCTGGAGTCTCCTAATAGTGTCTTAATATTGCTTTTATTTACTCAGATCATCATCAGACAAAGCTTTTCCACACCTTTCCTGATCTTTGTCAGAAAATTTTTCTCATTGGTATGGGCATGGTTGTTTATGATGGTATGTTGATTTGTTGGTTTTCAGGTTGAAGTTGCAGTTCTTAGTGAAATGGCTTGGAAATCAATTACGTATGATTTTTAATTTTGTAGTAAAGTCTTGAGTCATTGATAGGCAGACACAAAAAGAAAGAAAACTTGCAAGCTTTGTTTAATTATGTTATTGTGTGCTGGTGAATGTTTGGGTGATTTTACAAGCTCCAGTAGATTGTTGCATTCTAGGTGCTTACCCACCAAATCTGATGAAGGCATCTCTTGCTTTATTGTTGGGGAGGTCAGTGGAATTTTTCCCAAAAGACTTGTTCATACTGAGACAAAAATTTGGAACCATTCACATTGCATTCCATCTTTTTCTTCATTATAGGCATAAGTTCATACCCCATGACAAGTATTACAGTTTCCCTTCCTGTTTCCAGAAATATGAACTTCCTATATCTGTACACAAGTGGATAATAGTTCAAGAATGCTATCAGGCACAAGAGCAGTGTTTGTATTGATTGTTCAAAATTTTCTGACTCTTTCTTGACTGACATTGATTAAAGGAATCCACACATCGCCAAATGTTGATGTAGTGGTTATTCAATAGTTCATCCTTCTTGCAAACAGCAACAACCAAAAATGTGAACACAGTACTGTTACTGAAAAGCATCACATTTGTAGACAGGCACAACAAAAAGACTGACACATTGAGCTTTTGGTCAAAGACTTCTTCAGAAAGGAAAAGAAAAACATACATACATTCACAACAAGCAAGCACACCTCACACACACAACTGCTATCTCTCTCCCCTTCAGCCAGAATGCACTGTATCGCATCAAATGGAAGCAGCAATTTTGTTGGGATGAGGAACCAGGGGGGAGAGGGAGAGCAGGTTACAGATGGGGAAAGAGGAGACAGCACTACCTGGCATGATTAGGTCTTGAGACAAGGCTGCCAGACACAGTGTCAGGATGTTGTGGGGGAGGGAGGGGTGGAAAAGGAGAGGAGCAGAGAAGGGGGAAAGACTGGTGGCTGTATCAGCAGAAAGTGGCACACTGTGAAGCTGAAGAGTTGTGAATTGGGGGGAGGTGATAGGACAGAGGGGCTGAAAACTGTTGGTTGGATAGTGTGCTGACAGTTGGTTACCATAGGTTGAGGCTGGGATAATTTCAGGAGTGGAGAATGTGTTATAACATCTGTCTGTGCAGATCAGAAAAGTTGGTGATGGAGGGGAGGATCCAAATGGCCCAGTTTATGAAGCAGCCATTGAAAATGAGCATGTCATGTTCAGCTGCATGTTGCTTCACAGGGTGGTCCCTTTTACTCTTGTCCACAGCTTGTCAGTGGCCATTCATCCTGGTGGACACCTACCAATAAAAAGCTGTGCAATGATTGCAGCAGAGCTCGTATATGATATGACTGTTTTCCCAGGTAGCCTGGCCTCTTATAGCGTGGGGTAAGCCTGTCACAGGACGAACTGGGTAGATGGATTGAGCAGGCCTTGCACCTGTGGCAAGGGGTTGGGATTGGGATTGGTATAGGGATGGACTAGGATATTGTGGAGTTTGGGTGGGTGACAGAAAACTATTTTGGGAAGAGGTGGGAAGGGTTTTGGGTAGGGGACCCTCATTTCAGAGCATGATGATACATAATCAAAGCCCTGGCAAAGGATGTAGTTTAGTTGCTTCAGCCAGGTGTGGTATTAGGTGATGAAGGGTGCGCTGCTTTGTAGTTGCTTTTTGGAGGGTGATGGGAGGTTGATAGTGTGTGGGAATATGTCTATGTCATGGGAAATCTCTTTGCAGTCTAGGTGTGGGAGGGGAGGGGCGTAGTGCCTGTCTGTTAAGACCCCTGTGAGACTTTCTGCATATTGCACAAGAGACTTCTTGTCACTGCACATACATCATCTCTGGAATGCCAGGCTGTATGAAAGGGATTTTTGGTGTGGAAGGAATGGCAACTGTTAAAATGCAGGTACTGTTGGTGGTTGGTGGGTTTAATGTGGACAGAGGTCTGGGTGGAGCCATCAGAGAAGAGGTGGTCAACATCCAGGAAGATGGTACTCTGCATCAAGAAGTATCAGGTGAAATGGATGGGGGAGAGGGTGTCAAGGTATTCCCACCTGCTGCGTTCAATCACTACCTCTCAGTTCATGTCTTCATAACACCTTCATTGATTTGATTAGATTAGATTAGTACTTGGTCCATAGATCATGAATACGACGCTTTGTAATGATGTGGAATGTGTCAGGTTAATAAAAGGTGTCTATACAAGATATTACATTACACAAAATATTACATGACACTTAATATTTTTAATTTTTTTTCTGTGGGGGTTGGGGAAATTACCCACTTACTATATCCAAAAATTCATCTAATGAGTAGAAGGAGTTGCCATTAAGAAATTCTTTTAATTTCCTTTTAAATGCTATGTGGCTATCTGTCAGACTTTTGACGCTATTAGGTAAGTAATCAAAGACTTTTGTGGCAGCATAATTTACCTCCTTCTCAGCTAAAGTTAGCACTGTCATTTGCAACACACTCCTCTCCTTTATTTCTCCCCCTCCCCCACCCTCTCCACCTCTTCCCCCCACCCGTACCCTGCTGTCTGTGCCTCTTCTTCACCCTACACCGGATTGCTGCATCTGCTCAACACAATACACTTTCATTCTTGCCAAAGCGGAGATAGTGGTCATTTGTGCATGAGGTGGGCTTGTTTGTTTGTTTGTGTGTGTGTGTGTGTGGGGGGGGGGGGGGTTGTTTGTTTGTTTGTTTGTTTTGCTTTTGCTTCCTGAGGAAGGCTGTGGATGAAAGCTCAATGTGACTGTGTGCAACTTAATGTGCCATCGTTACAGTTAGTCACAATCTATCCTTTTTATAATATTGCTGATATTCCAACCTGCACTTTCCATTGTATGTATGTTCTTTTTCAGGCATATTATTCTTGCAGCTCAAGAATCTCACAGCACAGAGTGAGAAATTTTATAGTAAAAGCATAGTATTGCCAAATCCTTGTCACATAGAAGCCAGCAGTTCAGATCTCCCCTTAGAAATCCAGATGTAATTTTTCTGTGGTTTCCTTAAGTTGCTAAAGCCAAATACTAGGGTGATGCCTCTGAAAAGAACACAATTGATCTCAGATCAGAATAAGAACATGTGAAACTATGGAGTACGAAGACAATACTCATATAGAAAATGTTGATGACAGTAATACAGTATAAGAATTTACTTCATTTTAAGTGTGTTAATAATAATGAATGGGAAAGTGATGGTCATGGTATGTTAGTACATATCATGTTTGCATTTGGATGAAATGTTTCAGGGAAAATCCAAACCAGGATAACTGTGTTACATAAACAAGCCTAGCAATCTGCGAAAATTATTGAAAGTGCTATTATGGGACTAATTTTTCAGAAAGAGATAGATTTTGGTAACAGATGTGATTTCTTCAGTTACATCTGTGCTTGAGTCTGTTGCAATACCATTATATTTTAATCATAGATAAACTACTTGTCCATATTTTACTGAAACAGTTATTATGAAAATTTCATTTGAACACAAAACCTGTGCCAACACTTCACATACCTTGTTAGGTATTTTAATAAAACTGTTCATTGCTGGATATTGGGAGCTTTCTCTCAAGAAATGAACATTTTTACAAAGAACATTTGAGTTATACAGGGTGTCCCAGCTATCTTGTCCACCCAAAATATCTCTGGAACAATAGCAGCTATTGGAAAACGACTTTCACCGGTATCAATGTAGGGCTGGGGCCCATGAATGTACATATTTGTAAACATTCTAAAACGAAAGCATATGTGTTTTTAACACAAACTTATGTTTCTTTTAAATGGACCTCCTATATTTTTTCTTCAGCAATCCATAGCATGACAAAGCACATACACAATGGCGTTGATTGCATCGCAATATTCCCATTACATCCCGAGATATTGAGATGCGAAGTTGACACTTGAAACACCCGACATGCGCTGCTAGCGCACGTCCTGAGGCTCAGGCGTGAACCCCACGCTGCCCGTAATCGCAGCAGGATGGCAGCAGACCGTATTATTCGTTTCGGACCTCTTGATAAGTGTGGAAGTGTGATTACGCATGTCAATCACATCGTGATTACGGGCAGCATGGGGTTCACGCCTGAGCCTCAGGACATGCGCTAGCAGCACATGTCGGGTGTTTCAAGCGTCAACTTCGCGTCTTAATATCTCGGGATGTAATGGGAATATTGCGATGCAATCAACGCCATTGTGTATGTGCTTTGTCATGCTATGGATTGCTGAAGAAAAAATATAGGAGGTCCATTTAAAAAAACATAAGTTTGTGTTAAAAAACACACATGCTTTCGTTTTAGAATGTTTCCAAATACGTACATTCATGGGCCCCAGCCCTACATTGATACCGGTAAAAGTCGTTTTCCAATAGCTGTTATTGTTCCAGAGATATTTTGGGTGGACAAGATAGCTGGGACACCCTGTATAATAAGATGTTAAATGGCCCAAGTCAGTTGGAGCATACCTACCTATAGAAGAAAAATGTGTTAGTCATTCAGTAAACTCTACAGGGTGATGTAGAGGAGTGCTTTGTTTGTTGTTTCTAGGCACTCAGAAATATTGAATTCTCCTGTTCATATGAAATCTGGTATTATGTTTCCATCAGTTAATTATTACATTACTGTACAAAGTTGAATATTGTTGTCATTTACATTACTTTTGGCAACTCAGCACCACCTGAAACTTTTTGCAGGCAGATATTATTAAGCTGGAGATTAGTGCTAAGTACAGATATATACTGGTACATCCCATTGCATTGAGTAGGTTGGAAGTCGTTTACCATGTGTGACATAAGACCTCATATGATCAGCTGCTCTATTATGGAAGAATGTTTCTTCTATCATGAGACTTTTATCAGTAACATTCCTGTAGCTTCCAATAGCAAGCATTCTTAGTTATGGACATTATTGCTATCAGGAAGAGATGAGGACAGGTGAACTCTACTCTCTCTAGTTTTTCCAACATTCATTTGTTGCCTCCATGGTGGAATATGTTGACATAATCTGTTCTATAATGTACCAGCACTCTGTAAATAAGTAAACAGATGTTCATATCCATGTCAGATCTTAACTTATTTATGCTCTTTTTTAACCTGTTAGTGAGATACTTTACATGAGAAGTCCAAATTAAATGGGAAGACAAGATTGTGCCCCAAAAATGAACATATAACTTTATTTAAAAATGATATTTTCCCATTGCTAGAATTTTATTTACCAGTCCTAATCTTATTTGAGTAAAGATTGTTATGGTAGATCTTTCTTTAGAATTTCTAGTTGGTTATCGAAAGTCCATTGATCGAAACTGCTGACTGCTTGATTAAGTTTATTTGGTATCTTTTTTGTAGTACCTTAACGGGTTCATTAGTAGAGAAATCATTAGAAAATATCTGTCCTGGAATGGTCACTTAAAGGACCTCTGTATAAATATTAAAAAGGATGTGGCTTAAAGTTTCCCTCTTGGGGAAGTTCCAGAGTTCCTGTTTAGGACTCTGAAGTTCTTTTGATGGTGTACATTTATCATTCTATGAGACAGGAAACTACTGATCCCTTGTACAAAGTTGAATGGAATTCCTGTACTACAAAACTTTTCCTGAAGCAAAGGAACTATGATATTGTCATATGCTCCTTGACTGTCAATGAATCATGTCATCGTAAATTTCTTTGTGGTGAATGTTAAATGAATGTCAATATAATGAAAAGCATAGATTACTACTCACCATATCGCAGAGATACTGAGTCACAGATATGCATAACAAGACTGTTAAACAAGTAAGTTTTTCAAATTAAACACACACACACACACACACACACACACACACACACACACACGACCACTATCTCTGTATGCCAGGGCCATGATGTTCATGACAAATAGTTTTCCTGTGGCCTCAATTGGTAAGTGTTGTAATACAGCACAGTGAATATTGTCTATTCCTGATGCCATATTTGTTGTATGCTTTAAGGAGATCATTAGTTTCTCCATTGTGAATGGTTGACACTGGAAGAGGGCAGAAAGTCTTCTGGGAATTCTGACTGTAGGGAAGGGACATTTATGAGTGCTATTTAATCCAGCAAGTTATCTATCTAGGATATATCTTCAGAATAATTTTTAACTTCAACATTTCAGCATGGCAACATTTTAATTCTTGTCCATATTTCTTTAGCTGTAATTTTGTTGCTGAGGTTATTACAGTTTCGAATAAAGTGTCCTTTTGCTTCAAGAATAATTTCAATGTGATTGACTGCTTTTATATTGCAGAAACGGTCCTACTGTTTGCTGTAACTGATAGGTGCTGAGTTTTTACTGTTGAACATTGTTATCCCACCGTACATCTGGGGGTCCCATGTGTTGCTTTGCTACCTTCTTCATCAGGACATCTTCAGTGCTGCCATTCATAATAAAATTATTAATTTAGTCTCCATTATTTTAGAATGATCACACCATCTGGCTCCTCTGGCATGCCATTTTCCTGCAACTGTCTGGCATGGAGTATAAAGATTGGGAGACCTACTTCTACCCTTGTGCGTAAATGATTTTATCTCATGCTGTCCTTCTGTATCAGTCACTGACATTTTGTTGCCATTTCTGGAGAAGACAGTCTCATGCCTACAGCCATGAGTCAACGACAGGGTTGGTACCAATGATGGTGCCCCATCACTTATGAGGGAAACTCCCCATTGGGTGCCCGCACGCACGCACACACGCGAGCGCACACACACACACACACACACACACACACACACACACACACACACACCTAAGATATTTAGTGGTAAGATGACCCAGTGGATAGCCGGTCAAAAACTGAACCCAGATCAAGCATGAAAACAGGAAGAAGATGTGCTGAACTGTGAGAAAAGCAGCAAAGTCAAAACAGTGCACACTCCAAGCTTAAGATGTGCAACATCAAGAAAATTTGAATAGCAGTGGCATGATGATTATGTGTCCTGGTATTAGACAGCAAAAGGAGAGACCCGTGTTCAAATCTCCCTCGTGTGCCGCCCCCCCCCCCCCCTTTTTTTTTTTTGTTTCAAAATTACGAACTGGCCATCCGGTCATTGACGTGTTTGTTCACTGTATTCAAATTTGTGTTGGTGTCATGTCCATTTGCAACAGTAAGGTGCAAGGATGGGACCTGCAGACGTATGTACTTTGTATTTCTTCTACCCAAGTACCGTATGTTATGACTCTTTTTGGAAGTTTTGGCTCTTGAATTGCTTTGTTGTAATGTAGTGCACACCCGTTTATTTGTTGTTTTCATTTCTGTGAGAGAGCTACGTGGCATCTTGCCTCCTCTCACTGTTCATCACCTTTACTTGCAAGGTAATATATTCTTACTACATGGCTCATATCCTGTAACCAATTTATAAAATGACACTTGCCAAGACTACAGAAGGAGAACAGACATGTCAGTGACCAAACAGAAAGTTCATAATAATTGTGTGTGTGTGTGTGTGGGGGGGGGGGGGGGGGGGGGGGGGGGGATGGAGCTTAAGGGAGATTCGAACAATAACCATGACCCCATGATTCTTGCAATTTGCTCAATATTCCGTATCTTGAGCTTGGACCATTCACTGTTTCTGTTTTGCTTCTTTTTTCACAGTTCAGTACAGCTTCTCCCTGTTTTCTTGCTCGATTTGTGTTCAGTTTTTGACAGGCTATCCGTTGGACTATTTTACCCCTAAATCTGAAGGGAGGGGGGGGGGGGTGCGATGGGGAGTTCCCATTTTTGTTAGCACCCATGGTCTGAGGGTCTTTGACCAACAATCAAATGTCCTGGGTCCAGGGTTTGAACCTTGTCACTGTGTAAATTTTGAATGAAAATCATCAGCAATAGTGGCTAAAGACTTCCGCCATAAGAAGTCACCCTCATTCTGCCAGCAGCCTCGTCAAAGAGGGCAGAGGAACGGACAGAGGTTCAAGGTACTCTCTTGCTCTTAGTGTGGAAAATTGTTCCAACAAGGCAGAAGAATCAGCAGTGATCAATGGCTGGAGGATACAGAAGGCAATGGAAGCCAGTGTAGACACATAAGTGTATCCACAGAACTTGTGACGTGTAATTGAAAAAATGTCACGATGATCTCACCATTGCCAAAAGATTTCGGAATAGTTCCCCTTTCAGTTCTGGGGACTGCCAAGGGGGAGGTGACCATGAGAAAAAGATTGAATAACTAATAAAAGAATAATGTTCTTGGAATGTCAGAAGTTTTGAACATGGTAGGGAAGCTAGAAAATCTGAAAAGAGAAATATTAATGCTCAATCTAGATGCACTGCAGGTCAGTGAAGTGAAATGGAAAGATGACAAGGATTTGTGATAAGATGACTGCAGTGTAATATCAGCAGCAGCAGAAAATGGCATAACAGTAGTAAGATTCATTATGAATAGGAAGGTAGGGCGGAGAGTGAGTTACTGTGAACAAGTCAATGATAAGGTTGTTCTCATTTGAATTGGCAGCAAACCAACACTGACAACGATAGTTCCTGTATACATGCCCACATTGCAAGCAGAAGATGAAGAGAGAAAGAAAGTATATGAGGATGCTGAATGCGTAATTCAGTACGTAAAGAGAGAGAGAAATATAATAGTCATGTAAGACTGGAGTGCATTTGTAGGGGAAAGAGTAGAAGAAGGGGTTACAGAAATATATGGACTTGGTAGCAGGAATGAAAGGGGAGAAAGACTAATTGAGTTCTGCAATAACTTTCGACTAGTAATAGTGAGTACTCGGTTCAAGTATCGTAAGAGGATTAGAAGGTATACTTTGAAAAGGCTGGGAGATATGGTAAGATTCCAATTAGATTACATTGTAGTCAGACAGTGATTCCAAAATTATATATTAAATTGTAAGGTGTACCCAGGATAAGATACAGACTAAGATCACAATTCAATAATTATGAGAATTAGGGCAGAAGTTTAGGAGACTAGTCTGGAAGAATCAGTGTGCCAAGAACTGGAGTACAGAAGTACTAAGAAATGTAGGAATACACTTGAAGTTCTCTGAGGCTATAGGTACTGCTATAATGAAAAGCTCAGTAGGCATTTCAGTTGAAGAGGAATGGACATATCAGAAGAGGACAATTACACAAGTTGGAAAGAAAAACAGGTACAAGAAAGGTAAAGGCACAGAAACCAAGAGTAACAGAAGATGTATTGAACAATGGAAGAAGGAAGTACAAAAATGTTCAGGGAAATTCAGGAATACAGAAATACAAGTCACGTAGTGAATGAAATAAATAGGAAATGCAGGGAAGGTAAGGTGATATGGCTACATGAAAAATGTGAAGAAACCAACAAAGAAATGATAATCAGAAGGAAGCACATAGATAAGTCAAAGCAAGGTCAGTAACATTAAGAGTGCAATGGGAATTACATTGTTAAATGCCAAGGAGAGAGCAGATAGGTGGAAAGGTGGTTAAATGGGGGGGAGGTAGGTGGTGCCCCAGGGATCAGTGTTGGGGTCACTGCTGTTCCTTATTTATATAAATGATATGCCCTCTAGTATTCCGGGTAACTCTAAAATATTTCTGTTTGCTGACGACTCTAGCTTGGTAGTAAAGGATGTTGTGTGCAACATTGGCCCGGTTTCAAATAGTGTAGTTCATGACCTAAATTCATGGCTTGTAGAAAATAAACCAATGCTAAGTCACAGTAAGACGTAATTTTTACAGTTTCTAACACACAATTCAACAAAACCTGACATTTTAATTTCACAGAATGGGCATATGATTAGTGAAACTGAACAGTTCAAATTTCTAGGTGTTCAGATAGAAAGTAACCTGTTGTGGAAAGCCCTTGTTCCAGATCTTGTTCAGAGACTTAACGCTGCCATTTTTACTATTCAAACGGTATCTGAAGTAAGTGATCGTTCGACACGAAAATTAGTCTATTTTGCTTATTTTCATTCACTTATGTCATATGGTATTATATTTTGGGGTAACTTTTCCCATTCTAAAAGGATAATTTTGGCTCTGAAACGGGCCGTTTGGGCATATATATATAGACACACACACACACACACACACACACATCCATCCTATGTGTTTGTGTGCGAGTGTATACCCGTCCTTTTTTCCCCCTAAGGTAAGTCTTTCCGCTCCCGGGATTGGAATGACTCCTTACCCTCTCCCTTAAAACCCACATCCTTTCGTCTTTCCCTCTCCTTCCCTCTTTCCTGACGAAGCAACCGTTGGTTGCGAAAGCTAGAATTTTGTGCGTATGTTTGTGTCTGTTTGTGTGTCTATCGACCTGCCAGTGCTTTCGTTTGGTAAGTCACATCATCTTTGTTTTTTCTTGTTAACAATATTAGCTTATTCCCAAGAATAATCAGCTTTCACTCAGTTAATACTTGGCAGAAATCAAACCTGGATTTGGATCGGACTTCCTTAACTCTTGTGCAGGAAGGTGTGCAGTATACTGCTGCATTCATTTTCAGTAAGTTTCCACAAGAATTAAAAAATCTTAGCAGCAATCCACACGCTTTCAAATCGAAACTTGAGAGATTCCTCATGGGTCACTCCTTCTATTCTATTGAGGAGTTCCTTGAAAAACTAAGCTGATTCTTGTTGTATTGTTGATTGCATTTACTTAAACTTATGGCTTGACTTTTTTCAGGTTCATAATCATTTTATTTTTATCTGTTATTACTTTTATGTTGTAATTTCATGCACTGACATGTTCCATAACCTTGGAGATTTGCTCCTCAATTTGGTCCTACAGAACTTGACTTATAAATAAAAAGAAATGAATAAATAAAAAGTACATTGTAGGCCTCTATGAGCAGGAGAACTTGTTTGATAATGTTATTGAAGAAGAAACAGGAGTCAGTAGGGGAGAGATAGGGGATTCAGTATTACAGTCAGAATTTAAAAGACCTTTGGATGTCTTAAGATTGAAAGAGGCAGAAGGGGTGGATAAAATCCTTCAGAATTTCTAAAATCATTGGAGGAAGTTGCAATAAATCAACTAATCACTTTGGTGTGTAGAGTGTATGAGATTGGTAATATATCATCACACTTTCAAAAAACATCATCCACACAATTCCAAAGGAAGCAGGAGCTTGAGAAGTGCAAGGGTTATTGCAGTCAGCTTAACAGCTTATGCATCCAAGTTGCCAAGAAGAATAATATATAGAAGAATGGAAATGTTATATGAGGATCTGTTAGATGACTATAAGTTTGTCTTGAGAAAAGGTAAAAGCACTAGAAAGGCAGTTCTGATGTTTGGTTGATAACGGAAGTAAGACTAATGAAAAATCAAGACACATTCATAGGGTTTGTCAACCTAGAAAAAGCATTCAGCAGTGTAAAAGGATGCAGGATGTTTGAAATTTTGAGAAGAATAGGAGTGAGCTATAGGCAAAGATGAGTAATATACAATATGTGCTAGAAGTAAGAGGGAACAAACAGTAAGAGTGGAAGATCAAGAACAAAGTGCTTGGATGGAAAAGGGTGTAAAATAGGTAGTCTTTCACGCCTACTCTTCAGTCTATGCATTGAAGATGCAATGACAAAAATAAAATAAAGGTTCAAGAGTAGTATTAAAATTCAAGGTGAATGGGTATCATTGACAAGGTTCACTGATGATGTTGCTATCCTCAGTGGAAGTGAAGAAGAATTACAGGATCTTAAATGAAACAACAAGTTTACTGTTACCAGCCACTGTTTATTTATCTCCATGACACATTTCAAAGGTTTAAACCTCCATCATCAGGTGGATTTACATTTGTTAGTATAACATTTGTGTGTGTGTTGTGTTACAATTTTTTGGAGGAACTTGTGGCACTGTCTCCAGTGCTCACAGGTTCCTCTCACTGTCATAATACATCACATGTACACTGTCATATTCTGTAAACAAATATGGCATCTGGAAACTAGTTTGGAAGGGAAAGTCCTCTCGTTCACTACATGCCACAGTGAATCCTGTAATGCCCCATTTACAGAGTGGGAGCTCCTCAGTGCCCTTGCACATTGCCCCGACACTGCTCCTGGGCCAGATCGGATCCACAGTCAGATAATTAAACATCTGACTACAAGCAAAATCTCCTCGTCATCTTCAACCAGATTTGGTGTGATGGCATCTTTCCATCGCAATGGCAGGAAAGCATCATCATTCCGATACTCAAACCTGGTAAAAACCCACTTGGTGTGGATAGCTATTGGCCCATCAGCTTCACCAACGTTCTTTGTAAGCTGCTGGAATGTATGGTGTGTCGGCGGTTGTGTTGGGTTGGGTCCTGCAGTCACGTGGCCTACTGGCTCCATGTCAGGGCAGCTTCCATCAGAGTCGCTCTACCATAGAGAATCTTGTGTCCCTTGAGTCTGCCATCTGAACAGCCTTTTCCAGATGCCAACACCTGGTTGCCTTATTTTTTGATTAATGTAAAGTGTGTGACATGACCTGACGACATCATATCCTTGCCACATTATATGAATGGGGTCTCAGAGGCACGCTCCCGATTTTTATCAAAAATTTCCTGTCTTTCATACTTAACATGTCCAAGTTGGTGCCTCCCATAGTTCCCCCCATATCCAGGAAATGGGGTCCCGCAGGGCTCTGTATTGAGTGTCTCTCTAATTTTAGTGGCCATTAATGGTCTAGCAGCAGCTGGAGGCCCCTCCGTCTCACCTTCTCTGTATGCAGACGACTTCCACATTTCATACTGCTCCACCAGTACTGGTGTTGCTGAGCAGTGCCTACAGGGAGCCATCCACAAGGCGCAATCATGGGCTCTAGCCCACGGCTTCCAGTTTTCGGCCACAAAGTCGTGTGTTATGCACTTCTATCGGCATTGTACCATTCATCCGGAACCAGAACTTTACCTTAATGATGATCCACTCACTGTAGTGGAGACATGTCTATTCTTAGGACTGGTTTTTGGCACCTGATTGACTTGGCTTCCTCACCTTTGTCAGCTTAAGTGGAAGTACTGGCAGCACCTTAATATCCTCCACTGCCTGAACAACAACAACTGGGGTACAGATCACTCTACGTTGCTGCAGCCCTACAGAGCTCTTGTTCAGTCCCGCCTTGACTATGGGAGTCTGGTTTATGGTTCGGCGGCACCCTCAGTGTTGCATTTACTCGACCCAGTGCAGCACTGTGGCGTTTGCCTAGTGACAGGAGCTTTTATGACGAGTCCGGTGACCAGCGTCCTTCTGGAGGCCGAAGTCCCTCCAATGCGGGATAGGCATGCACAATTACTGGCCAGTTATGTTGCATATGTTCGTAGTTCTCCTGCCCATCCAAATTACTGTCTCCTTTTCCCACCCACGGCAGTTCATCTCCTGCATTGGTGGCCCAGGTCAGGGCTTACAATTGCAGTTTGTGTCCGATTACTTCTTTCCGAACTGGAGTCCTTGCCTTTACCACTGAGGTCCATTCACGTACACCTCTATGGTGTACACCTAGGCCATGGCTTCACCTGGACCTTTCACATGGGCCTAAGGACTCGGTTAACCCCGTGGCTCTCCGCTGCCACTTCCTCTCGATTCTTGACATGTACCGAGGCCATGAAGTGGTTTACACTGACGGCTTGATGGCTGATAATCATGTCGGCTGTGCATATGTCCATGGAGAACATATTGAACGGCATTCCTTGCCCGATGGCTGCAGTGTTTTCACTGCCAAGCTGGTGGCTATATCTCTTGCTCTTGAGCACATCCGTTCATGCCCTGGGGAGTCGTTTCATCTGTGTACTGACTCCTTGAGCAGCCTACAAGCTATCAACCAGTGCTACCCTCGTCATCCTTTGGTAGCGACCAACCAGGAGTCCATGTAAGCCCTTGAACGGTCCAGTCATTCAGTGGTGTTTGTCTGGACCCCATGTCATGTCGGAATTCCATGCAACAAACTTGCCGACGGGCCGGCCAAACAGGCTACGTGAAAACTGCTTAAGGAGATTGGCTTCTCTGCAACTGACCTGTGTTCAGTACTACGCTGCAAGGTTTTGTGGCTTTGGGAGATGGAATGGCATAACTCCAGTACGCACAACAAACTGTGTGCCATTAAGGAGACTAAGAATGTGGGGAAGACCTCCATGCAGGCCTCTCGCGAGGGCTCTGTGGTTCTCTATCGGCTCTGCATTAGCCGTGCTTGGGTAACACACGGATACCTCCTGCACCTCGATGACCCACCTCAGTCTCGGTGTGTGCCTGGCTGACAGTGCTCCATATCTTGGTGAGCTTTCCTTCTTTGGCTGCCCTGCAGTGGACTCTTCAGTTACTGGACTCGTTACCATTAATTTTAGCTGACAACGCTTCATTGGCTAATTTAGTTTTATACTTGGCGGTGGGTTTTATCGTTCCATGTAAGTTTTCATGCATGTCCTTTGTCCCTTTGTGTTCTCCACTCTAATGCTTTTAGGCTGGATGTTTTAACGTGTCACAGAGTGGTTTGCTTTTCCATTTTATTCTATTGGTTGGCCAGCCATGGTCGTCTGCTCTCTTGTTTTTATCCCTTCTGCCTGTTTCTTGCTTCTCTCTGTGATTTTCTTTTCCTGTTTTGTCCATAGTAGTGTTGGTTGGCCTTCTGTTGTTCTTCTGGTTCTTCCATTCTCCTGTTATTGTGCTGTATGTCTCCTTTCTTTTCTTCTTTTCCTTGTGTAATTATTTTAGTGGGAACAAGGGACTGATGACCTTTCAGTTTGGTCCCTGCCCTCCCGCCCCAACCCCCCCTTTAAACCAACCAACCAACCAACCAGTGCACCACCCCTTTTATAGCTTGTGTATATGATATTACCGCCATCTCTATATGTGCATCGCTGTCCCATGACTTTTTTCACCTCAGCATACAGATGGTGATGTGAAGGAAGATACGACAAGTTTTGCAAGGAGGGAATATTCTCAATGAACACCATGGAATGTGTACAGATATATAATACTGATCAGAGTGTTATACAGAAAGAACTTCAATTGTCACGAACTCTGCATTTCAACAGAGAGACGTCGGTAAAAAGTTTGGTGCGGAGTGATCAAGCAACGACTTATTCTTACACCATCCAACCCATCAGGTCAGCAAGGAGATATGTGTTTCCGAAGGTCATTTATCAGGAACATAGAGGTCAGTCTGGAGTGCCAGTAGACCAGCAAATGCTGAAACTGCAAAATCTGATTCAAGTTTCCTTGAAGTCCAGCCTAATCACGAAACAAATCCTGATGTAATTCTTTCAGTATGTCTACTTCCCAAATGCAGTGAAGGAGTTTCTTCTTCTGGTTGATTCACTCATGGCGTATCGTGACAGGATTCATGTTGATGCTATCCAACTGCAAAACAAGATGTAGACAGTCATCACCTCCCCTCCTTGGCGCACACTTCACATTCTGCCACTTGAAGTGTTATTTTTCTGACAGTTCATGGTGGTGCTGAAGTGGATTGAAGATCACAGTATCCTTAATGACTTTCAGTTCACACCATTGTCGAGGGATCCAGTTTCATTGCTGATGTGTATTCTACACAATCAGTTCTGCTCCCAAGAATTCGCAAACTTTGTTCGGTACTCCTGGACTGTAGCTGAATATGACAACTTCAGACCAGGAGGTTTCAAACACCAGCCAAGCGTATTCTTGATGTTCAAATGCTGCGTGACTAGGAAGACTGCTTCTTGCAGGCATTCATGAAGTGCTCCTACTGTGATAAGCAACTCTTTTTTTTCTGGAGGTTTGTACTCTTCGGTCATGTTCATCTTTGTAATCACTGCCAAGCTGGTGGTTATATCTCATGCTCTTGAACTCAGCAACTGAACATGCGCATGACTGTCAAGTGCAGTGTAACTGTCGATGACAAATACTGCGTACTTGTAAATCTCTGACTTGCAAACCAAAACTTTGTTAGTCCATCTGTTATGTAGTTCATCTATTTTCATACATCTATAACAATAAGGAACTAAAGAGCCACATTTTTACAGCTTTTTATTAGTATTCAAATTAAAATAGTGAAATTCAAATGGAAACACCTTAGCCACAGTACAGAGAAAAACTTGGCAATATCAGGCCAGATGGTCCAGAGCAAAGTCCATCAAAAAGTAGTTCCACTTGGCCTTGGTTTCATTACTATTTCTTAAAGCTATCTTAATTTTAAGAGCTATGCAGATTTCCTTGTTAGTCAAAACAGATCCAGTGAGCCAAATGGCATTATCTAAAGAATTTTTGCTATCAATCTGTGTCACAAGACAACGATCATACTGAGAGATAGTCATTGGCTCCTGTCAATAAAGCATCGGCAGTGCCATCCATCATATTATTAAGAACAAAACCAATGGGAAAAATACTGAATTTGTGAGTCCATAGCCTTGAATTTCTTCTGTGCTTAAAACTCAACAAATCATTGCACTGTCCAGACAATACAATAAAGTAATGAATTCATTGTGCAGTACGGTAGCACAGACAGGCTGATGGTGAAAAACTGATAATTATACATAAGTTACCTACAACATATGTCAGATTAATTTACCTGCCCTGCAGTGATTGAGGGCAAGCTGAACCTGCTGTTTGTTAACCATCTCAAAGGACATTGATAGTGACAAGATATTAAATCCTAAACTTCCTGCCTTCCTTCTGTTAAAATAGTAAAATCAAAATTGAAACTCATTTGGGTCGGAGATGAGAGGTAATTATTTACAACTTGTAATACTATGCTCTCTCTGAAATACAGAAGTGAAAATTGCAGAACAGAACATCTTGTGCATTAGTCAAATTAGATATAGAAACATCTATAATGTAGTTCTATTTGTTGGCCTCTACCATTTTTCATCTCCAGCTAGAAACCCATTACGTAGAATGTCGCAAGTTTTAATATAGTCCATCCACAGCAAAGTCCTAGGTTAATTTATTCTTGTCTTCCAATTCCAGGTACAAAATCTACACTCACTACTTGTAGGATGTTGACAACAAATAATTGCTTGTCTTTTATAATGTCAAGTGTGGTGTATTGTAAAATCATAGCCAGTGTAATGGGTCATCAAGGAGGAAAAACTGGTATAGGTTTGAAGTCTTCTGGAGGTGGATCATTAATATAATGCAAGAGACTAACACTAGGCCTGCATTAATCACCAGTAATTTATCTTTTCTAACCTACAGTGTTTGAAACTACACTAAACACATGCAAACCCTGTAGGCTTGCGATCATGGCATTGATGCCTTTACTTGTGATCAGAGAGAAATTCTAGTGTCACTACCATTGCAAAAACTTCATTGTAGTTTGAGATATGTTTCACATGCAATAATTTATAATCTAAAACATATCTAACAGTAAGCTACCCTCTATTAAACATTTTCACTACAAGTCTTGTAAGGCAAAAGCAGGTATTTGACAAATGTCATCATGAATTATGAAAAGGTTAATGGTACATTAAGAAGGTAAGATGCTACACTACCATGTGTACAAAAATCAGATTTTTTAACCGTATACTTTCTTCAAAGGCGATTCAAAAACATTAAGGAACTAGAAAATACAGCGAAACAAAAAACTGGCATTTTCACGAGGAGAGTAAAGCTTTTAAGGAAAAAGTAATTTCATAAAACTGTGTGCTGTAGTCTTATATACTGCCAAGAGTTTTTACAATATGAAAATCGAAGAAGTGGATTTTCGACCTTTTCACCATCGTGGCCTGGTGCACAGTGAACGTAGCCTTTGGCACCCACCGACTCTCATACAAAATACCAATCTCCTAGGAAATATCTTGAGGTCCATACGTGAATCTACTTTCATCATTCTATTGACGCAGAAAATGTTGCCGCTCAGCAAGAAATGCGGCATCCCCAAATGCTCACTGTCATGCAAATCTCACAACACCACCGTCTCACACTTCTCAAAGCAGAATACTTTTCCCCATACATGGGCTGCACTTCCCTGTGGATTTTGTTGAGTGTTCATCCCTTTCTCCATAGAAAATGGACATTCATTACTCATACTCTGCAGATGTGTGAAGTTCAATCGCCGCTTTCAGCAACTGACAGCAGCACTGTGCTGTGGAGCTACCAGCAGATGAGGCCAAATCAGTCCAAGACAGCCATGATTTGTCTATAAATAAACTAGGGCAAAGACTTTCTGGTTCACACTTGTATATGAGATATAGTCAAATGAGAGACATGGTAGCCAATAAGTAAACTGAATGAGAATGTTGTGACTAGTAATTCATGAGTTGCGAGTACTATTAGCAGTCACTTTCTAAATGTAGCTGCAAAAATATGAGTAAATGTTTCAGTTGAAGACTCAAGAGAATTTTGTATTAAAAATGTCATTTCACAAAATAGCAACTAAAGTACCGACATCCCTTCATTGAAATTAACATACTTATAAAACTGTGTAAAACAAGAGCTCATATCATGGTGGTGGAAATTCAAAAAGAGTTCCAAAAAGTTGCTCTAATGTAATAAGTAATGTCCTCATATTACTGGCACAGGGAATTTTTCTGGAGAGATTAAAACATGTAACTGTTAAAGTGCTGTATAAGAAAGATGATAAGAAAGAATGTAATAATCATCAGCCAGTTTCCTTACTGATATCTGTTTCCAGTTTGAAAAAGTAATGTACTCCAGAGTATTCTTACATTTAAATAGAAAAAAAAATTACTTAGAAAGTCACAGTTTGAATTCCGGAAGTGTTGCTCGACTGACAATGCTATTTATACATTCACTCATCAAATAGCACAGTCCTTAAATAATAAAATACCGCCTGTTGATTGTGCAGATCATTCTACTCTTTTAGGAAAACTCAAGTTTTATGGAAATGGTTTGAATGATACTTTAAAACAGGAATGCAAAAAGTCATCTTGAATACTTCAAGCAGTGTTGGAAAGGTAGAAAAATTTAGCTACTGGGGAGAAATCACAAAGGGTGACCCACAGGGCTCCATTTCGGGTCCACTCCTGTATACAATGTGTTCATTTTAACTGAAGTCTGAATATCTTGAAAACTACACATTGGATCAAAAAAAGTTAGAATACCAATTTGTTTGTCTTGTAGGGGGCTTCCAGTGATACCACACTCGACTGCCACCCTACCGAGACATCCAATGATACCACACTTGACTACCAGCCCACCCCGTACATAGGTGGCAGGGGGGGAGAGGCAAGTTTTTGCAGATTACCATTCTATGACAAAATTACATATGTTTTGACTGAAGCACTTTCTTCATTTCACTGCAGATGACACTGTAATCGGAGGAATAGAATTGAGTACACAGTCATAATTTACGACATGCTACTGAACACATATCTGTTATTTGGAGAACAGATGTGCGGGTGGACCGCAGAAGGAAAAATTGGAATTATCCTGATTTATGGAGAATGTAGGGGAAATGCTAAGACTGCCATTGCCATGTATGCGAAGTGTTTTCCAGGAAAAGCTCACTCTCATTAATTTTTAAAAAGATTATGAATGCCTTTATGTTTGATGGCGACATACAGGCCAGAAAAAGGAAACGAAGCAAGCATGTTACAGGAGAAGCTAATAAAACAGCTGTACTAGTGGCAGTGCACTACAAACTTTTGGATAAGCACCCGACAACTACACTGCAATTCCAGTATGTCCATAGGTAGTATTGTCGCAATACTGCTCCATCATAAGTATCATCCATACAATGTGTCATTGCATAAAGGACTTCATGGCGCCGATTTCCATAACTGGGTTGTGTTTTGTGAATAAGGATGTCATCAAATGCAGATGGCATCCTCATTCTTTGCCAAGGTGCTATTTTCTGATGAGTCTACATTCATAAACTGTTTTAGCATTAACCTGGAGTGTAGACAATCCACACTCGTTACAGCAAGGTGACCGTCAATTACCTTCTCAGGTTAATGTTTGGTGTGGATTCATGGAGAACAAACTCATTGGTCTGTAGTTTATCGATGGCACATTCAATGGACACAAATATTGAACATTTTTGGAACAGGAACTACTGGTACTACTGCAGGATGTTGCCCTGGATGTTCAACAACATATGTGGTTTCAGCATGATGGTTGGCCAGCGCATTACACAGTTGAAGCACAGGAAGTATTAGACCATGTTTACACTAGTCAGTGGACTGGCAGAGGTGGCCTTTTTAATTGGCCCGCTAGACCACCAGATTTCTTTCTGTGGGTATGTTTGAAAGATAAGATGTACCAGCAAGAGCCAACCGTTCATGAAGACATGGATGAACACATCAAAAACGTCTGGGCTGACTTGCCCACAGATATGCTTCTGTCCTGTATACGGTGATTTGAAAAGCAGATCACTAAATGTATTGAAGTTGGCACTACTATGTTTGGACACTTATTCTAATTGGAAAAAAGAGTAGCATTTGTCTTGAGCCATGGCGACAGTGGCACGTCGAGTAGTTCCCTGTTTGATACGTTGGACGAATACAACATTGCAAATGATGTTTCCAATAAGAAGTTATGAAACACTGGCCTGTGCTACCCTTACAGCATGGAGGTGGGCTCCCACGTGCCATTGGATATTCAAGGGCCATTAAGTAGCATGTTGTAAATTATCATTGTGTACCTATTCCTATTTCTCTGAATACAGTGCTATCTGTGGCGAAATGAAGAAAATGCTTGAGACAAAACGTTTGTAGATTTTTCTGTAAATTATAATCTGCAGTAAAAAACGGGCATTCCCATTGAAGATTTCAAAGTTGCCCCCACCACTCATGCACGGGCTGGGTTGGGGGATCGAATGTGCTATCATTTAATGTCCCCTTGTGAGATAAACAAATTGGAATTATAACTTTTTTGATCCAATGTGTAGTTTTCAAGGTATTTTGATGTCTTGATTAAAAATGAACACCCAGTATGTATGTGAATGACTTCCACTTAATAGACAACAAGCAGAATTGGTACTTTTTGCAGGCAGTATTAGTGTTATAATATATCCCATTTAGAGAGAAAGCACCAGAAGAGGTGGTTAATCACATTTTTCAAAGAAGTATTCAGTGGTAGACTGGAATCGATCATTTCTACTAAAATACGAGGGTCACTCCAAAAGAAATGCACACTATTTTTTTGTTTTAAATCCATCTTTTATTCTACATATTTGAAAGTTTTGCAGTGTGTAGATACATCCTTTAGGAACAATATTTTCATTTTTGTACATAATTTCCATCCCTCTCAACTGCCTTACGCCATCTTGGAACCAGCGCCTGTATACTCGCACAGTAAAATTCTGGACCAACCCATGTTGGAGCCACTGTTTGGTAGCATGCACAAGGGAGTCATCATCTTCAAACCTTGTTCCACAAGAGAGTCTTTCAGTTTCCCAAAGAGATGATAGTCACATGGAGCCAGGTCAGGACTGTAAGGTGGGTGTTTCGGTGTTGTCCATCCGAGTTTTGTGATCGCTTCCATGGTTTTTTGACTGACATGTGGTCATGCATTGTCATGCAACAGCAAAAAATCCTGCTTTTGCCGATGTGGTTGAACAAGACTCAGTCGAGATTGATGTTTTTTTCAGTCTCGTCACATATGCATCAGAATTTATGGTGGTTCCACTTGGCATGATGTCCACAAGCAAGAGTCCTTCGGAATTGAAAAACACTGTAGCCATTACTTTTCAGTAGAAGGTGTGGTTTCGAATTTTTTTTTTCTTGGGTGACTTTGCGTGATGTCACTCCATTGATTGCCTCTTCATCTCTGGTGAAAAATGATGGAGCCATGTTTCATCACCTGTCACAATTCTTCCAAGAAATTCATCTCAACCATTCTCGTACTGTTCCAAAAGTTTGCTACTTACCGATTTTCTTGTTTCTTTGTGAGCCACTGTCAACACCCTGGGAACCCACCTGGCACAAACCTCTTTTAACACCAACACTTTCAGTATTCTGCAGACACTTACTTCCCCTATCCCAACGAAGCGTGAAAATTCGTTCACTGTGATGCGTCTGTCAGCAGTCACCAATTCGTTAACTCTTTGCACATTGTCTGGAGTGTGTGCAGTATGAGGCCTGCCACTGCGAGGACAATCCTCAATATTTCCGTGCCCACTTTCATCACGTAACCTGCTTGCCCACTGACTAACTGTACTGTGATCAACAGCAGCATCTCCATACACCTTTTTCAACCTCTTGTGGATGTTTCCCACTATCTCGTTTTCACAGCACACGAATTCTATGACAGCATGTTGCTTCTGACGAACGTCAAGTGTAGTAGCCATCTTGAAGACATGCTATGATGGCACCACTCATGGGAGCAGGTTGAACTAAGTTTGAAAACTAACAGGAAGGATGTATCTACACACTGTAAAACTTTCACACATGCAGAATGAAAACTGTATTTTTACAAAAATAGTGTGCATTTCTTTTGGAGTGACCCTCGTATACCATTACAGCTGTGTATTTCATAATGCAGTTCTTGATATTAAGTGGTTCTTTGGAAATGGATGCTTCCTTAATTTTGAGAAAACACGTTATATTCAGTACTGTACAACAAACAGTTGCAACAACAATTGATGTAATACATGAACTGGAGTCAGTAGGTAGGGTAGAATACTCAAAATTGTTGGATGTAGATATTTACAAAAACTTGCTGGAAGAAGCATATTATTGAGCTTCTCAAATAATTAAGTTCAGCTAATTTTACTGTTCATATAATTTATAATCTTGGAAACAAACGAATCAACCTCTTGACATATTTTACATATTTCCACTCAATAATGTCTTACGGACTAATTTTCTGGGGTAACTCATCATGTAAAAAGAAAGTATTAGTTGCACAAAAGTGAAGAGTAATTGGTGTTCGCCTGCAGTCATCATGTAGGTACCTCTTCAAGGAGTTAGGCATTTTAACTGCACCATCGTAATACGTATATTTACTAATGAAATTGATCATAAATAATCCATCACAATTCGAAAGAGTGATGTCCACACCAACAACACTAGAGGAAAAAATTACCTTTTATTCCCTTTATTATAGTTGTCACTAGCTCAGAAAGGAGTTTAATATGCAGCAACAAACGTTTTTGATCATTTGCCAAATAATATAAAATATCTGACAGCTAGCAAAGCAAGTTTTAAATCTAATCTAAAATCATCTATAACTCTTTCTATTCCATTTAAGAACTTGTAAAAACCTATTTTTTAACTATAGTTGCATGAGTAGGACTGAAAAATTGTGTGTTCATTAATATTAGCACTAAACTTGTGTACCTTTCTGTAAACTGATTCAATCCGCGTCATTTTGATAATAGAATTGTTCAAAAGATCTATAGAACATGTACCTAACTAACTACTACTTTTTGCCACATACCAGTCTTGTAATGACCAAAGTGCCAAAATAAGAGACGATTCATGTGGATGCTTCCCAACATGTTCCTTCAATTTTTTTTTAATATTATTGTCACAATGTAACAACAGTAAAGTCCAAATCGAAAAACATGGTTGTCAATTAAGCACAACAGGTGGCATGTTCATTACTGACACCAACTTACAAACAGAACAGAACAGAGCAGAGCTGAATTGAACACCTGGACAGAGAGTGTTGCTATATACACAAACATCAAATGTTCCACAATATGTGAATGTTTCAAACACAAGAAATTCTGAGTATTGTCCAGAAATGATAACAAGTATTTGCTGGTAGTAATATTTGAATTGATTACCAATAACAGTAACCTTGACTCCACAAAGCATGCAGCACAGCTCGCAGCAGTGCTCTCTGTCATGGAGAAACATCAACCCACTGTTTCAGAGGTTCTCATTGTAGCCGACTACAGCACCCTGGATCTAGGTCTTGTCATTGGTCATCTGTATGACATCAGTGGAGGATTCCCACATTCTAATCACGTTGTCACATCCTCTTCAGTATGATGAGCATTGAGGGAAACCTCTGAACAAATCTTGTTTTCTTGACTGAGAAGCCCCCATCATCGGTCTACATCACAGGGCTGAAGTAAGTCTTAGTATAGAAGACATGGATGATTTGTCTTCTTGATGAAGGGACATAATCCTTGATTATGACAAGTTACAAGGCCAGAGTAGTGCTTTAGTAACTTTCTGATAGTCTCATGTTCCATACAGATGTAAAAATCCATAAGAAGTCTCTCAGGCAGTGTCTCACTGGCCGGTGCTTGACATTATAGCCCTCTTCATCCTTCTCCTCGGCATGCAGGGTACATATGCAAGACATCTGTCTTACTTCTTTGGTCCTAGTGATGAGGTGTTTCACGTAGTCATTCTTAGTATTGTCCAGTGGTAACAGGAACAGCATATCAGTCACCATTTTGGCCCCAATCTCTCTGTTCTACATCAGTGTGTGTGGGGTGCATATCAGGTGACATCTTATTAAAGCAGTTGTCAGGCCGTTCATCTGTGTGTGATGGGCAGTTGTCATTCTGTACATTTGTGTTGTGGGTGATGTCACAACATGAAGTTACCTTAGATACTAGTCTTGACTGAAAAACTTGTCCATGATCAGGGATTATCAAAAGGAGTGCTCCTTGCTTAAAAATTACATTTGTAAGGGCCTTGCAAATTTCGGTGCTTCAGCAGTTGGCAAAGTTTTTTTTTTTTTTGACATCATAGTGGATGTGGTAGACAGTGCAGACTAGCATCCACTGATTCCCATTTGTCAACTTTGGGTACCTCCCAAGGGGTCAATGAGAGTTTAGTGAATGGTACTGCATCAGGCAGAATTGGAATCGGATGCCCTGGAGGTAACTGCAGCATGTTTTTCTATCACTGACATTCCTTACAGTGGTTAACATTGTGTTTAATGGATTAGTAGAGACCTGACCAGTGATACTTGTGTCTGATTCTGTCTGAAGTCTTTATGAATCCCATGTGACAAGATGTTGGAGTGTCATAGAAATACTTTGGGATAGCTGGCCATAGATGAGCCGGGATGAGGAGTAACCATTTCTGCCCCCACTGGATCATAGTTCATCTTATAGAATGTCCTGTTTATTAATTGGTATTTTCCTTTGTTCAGGTTCTCTGCCTTGAAGATGTCTATTGTTTTCAGCAATGCTGGATCTTCCCTCTGTCCAGCAGTGTCATTTAATCTGGCAGTGACTGATGTTTCGTCCTCACTTCTGTGTTCTGCCAAAGGATTTCTTGAAAGATAGTTGGTTTTTTTTTGTTTTGCACTGTGACATTGTACTCCTGAAGCCTCAGTGCCCAGTAACTTCATGTTGTTACATCACCCACAACACAAATGTACAGAATGACAACTGCCCATCACACACAGATGAACGGTCTGACAGAATGCTTTAATAAGATGTTGGCCTGATGGGTCCATTAGGCTAGTCAGCCAGCATAGAGAATGGTGGTCAATCACAGCAGTAGATGGTTTGCCAAATAGATGTGGCCAGACTGATGGACCAAACATCTCTAAGGTACTCTTTCTTGGTAGCAGAGTAGTTCGTCTTGGACCTGGAAGCATAACCCATCACTTTCTTGAATCTGAACTAAAACTGTACCTATCCCATACCCACTAGAGTCAGAGTGAAGTTCTGTCTCTGCTTTCGTGTCATAAAATGCTAGGACTGAAGATGTCAGCACCTCCTTAAGGACATGGAAAGATCTTTCTTTTCTTATACCTTGTTCCAGGAAAGTTTGGCCTCTACCTGCTGTAGTTCTTGCAAGGGACATGCCTTGATACAGAAATCCTTTAGAAATCCCTGATAATATGAGCACTTTCCAAGAGAACTTTTCACATCACGAATGTGTTGAAGAGCTAGAGATTCAGTTACTCATCTTATTTTCTCTGAATTGGTACATACCCCATTGCCACTGACTAGATGCCCTAATACTTTTATTTCATGGGCGAAGAAAAGACACTTTTTCAGATTCAGCAGAGGTTTGCTGTCTGAACAAACTTCAACATAGCTGTCAGGTGGCATAGGTGTTCATCAAATATCTTCGGAAAAAAAAGCAACAATGTTGACCAGAAAACAAAGACATATCATCAATTTAAGGGCATCGTATGTTTGAAGGTTGCTGGAGTGTTGCATAGCCCAAACATCATAACTTTAAACTGATAGAGGTGGTCAGGTGTTATGAAGGCAATCTTTTCCTGGTCAGCCTCGTCAATCTCAATTTTCCATTATCCTACTACAAGTCCATAGTTGAGAAACATTGCTCTTTTCATGCAGTTTGTGTCCCTTCAGTATGTGACAGTGGGTAGATATATTTTTTCATGATTTTGTTCGGGTGTCAGTGGTTGACACTGAAATGCCATGGAGCATCTTTTTTCCTCACAAGGGCAATAGGAGAGGGCCAAGGATTCTCTGAAGGGTCATTGATGTCATCTTGCAGTATCTTGTCCACTTGGTCCCCAGAAATCCATCATTCAGCCAATGACACCCTATGCGAATGCTGGTTTTACCATGGGCTGTTTGGTCTGTCTTTTCTCCTCTCTGAATTTGAAAGCATCCAAAGATTGGCACAGAATGACTAACACTCACTAACGTTGTTCCTCGGCCAGGCCAGATCCTATTGGCATTTCAGTGGTAGCCTCCTCCATAGTGTTGCTTGTAATGGTAGCAGAGCATGAGTCTTCATCAGTGGCACTGCACGCTCCTTCCTGGATCAAGCTGTTTCTATGCACATACTTTTAGGAACCAATCGTAGCAGCTCTTGACCATTAGTGATCCAAAGTACCCATTCCCCTTGATCACCTGCAATGTTTATGATAATCACTGGCATGTACATTACTTTCGTGAGCCCAAGTAGCTTTTATCAATTGAATAAAGCTTTATGGTTTAACTGAGCGTCTGAGTTGATGACTGGAATTCATCTCATTGAAGAGAGCATGATAACAACATCTTCAGTCACGAATCTGGAGTTCCAATCTTCCACAGTCTATGACTGCTTGTGATACCTTCAAGGAGTCCCATCCTGGTTACGTTATGTTAAAATGACAAATTTGAAGGACTGTGTTCTGACATTGATAGGTCTTCTTGTAATACACGTTCTTGTCACCTGAATGTGTTTCCCATTTGCTGCATTCAGCACAGTCGCTTTTATATTGCAGAACATAGTCTTCTTTACCTGGCAATGATATGCATTCAACATTAAAGAAGAAAAAGTCCTGAGTCAACTAGTGTTTGTACAGTTTGGCCACTAATTATTACATCAATGAAATTTCTGGTATCTTGGTAATTGTTGTCCATGGAGGATTTTTATCTCCTCAGATGGCTGCCTCCCTTAGTTTTCCTGAATTCGATGGCTAGATAAGCAGCTTGTACCTCTGTACAGTGACTGTGACATTTCCACATGCTTTTGGTTTCTGGTATATGACTGGCATGGAAGAAGTTATGCTTGATGGTAAGCTCTTAGCCAGTGTAGCTTAACAAATTCCAGTGTATTACTTACAGATTTTATGTTGTTATTCTGTTACTTACAGTCTGACTGTTGCCAACAGGTTGTACATCCTGTCATACTGTACAGTTGCAGCAGAAAATGACCAAAACTTTGTCTAATAACAGATGTGATAGTTTCTTGTGTTCCAAGTACATAGTAATTGCACCCTTACCCAAAGATTCCATTGGTTAGAACAAATGAATTAACACTGTTGACTGTTGTTGTTGTTGTTGTTGTTGTTGTTGTTGTGGTCTTCAGTCCTGAGACTGGTTTGATGCAGCTCTCCATGCTACTCTATCCTGTGCAAGCTTCTTCATCTCCCAGTACCTACTGCAACCTACATCCTTCTGAATCTGCTTAGTGTATTGATCTCTTGGTCTCCCTCTACGATTTTTACCCTCCACACTGCCTGCCCTCCAATACTAAATTGGTGATCCCTTGATGCCGCAAAACGTCTCCTACTAACTGATCCCTTCTTCTAGCCAAGTTGTGCCACAAACTCCTTTTCTCCCCAATCCTATTCAATACTTCCTCGTTAGTTATGTGATCTACCCATCTAATCTTCAGCATTCTTCTGTAGCACCATATTTCAAAAGCTTCTATTCTCTTCTTGTCCAAACTATTTATTGTCCATGTTTCACTTCCATACGTGGCTACACTCTATACAAATACTTTCAGAAATGACTTCCTGACACTTAAATCTATACTCGATGTTAACAAATTTCTCTTCTTCAGAAACGCTTTCCTTGCCAATGCCAGTCTACATTTAATATCCCCTCTACTTCGACCATCATCAGTTATTTTGCTCCCCAAATAGCAAAATTCCTTTACTACTTTAAGTGTCTCATTTCCTAATATAATTCCCACAGCATCACCCGACTTAAATTGACTACATTCCATTATCCTCATTTTGCTTTTGTTGATGTTCATCTTATACCCTCCTTTCAAGACACTATCCATTCCATTCAACTGCTGTTCCAAGTCCTTTGCTGTCTCTGACAGAATTACAATGTCATCGGCGAACCTCAACGTTCTTATTTCTTCTCCACGGATTTTAATACCTACGCTGAATTTTTCTTTTGTTTCCTTTACTGCTTGCTCAATATACAGATTGAATAACATCGGGGAGAGTCTACAACCCTGTCTCACTCCCTTTCCAACCTCTGCTTCCCTTTCGTGCCCCTCGACTCCTATAACTGCCATCTGGTTTCTGTACAAATTGTAAATAGCCTTTCGCTCCCTGTATTTTACCCCTGCCATCTCCAGAATTTGAAAGAGAGTATTCCAGTCAACATTCTCAAAAGCTTTCTCTAAGTCTACAAATGCTAGAAACGTAGATTTGCCTTCCTTAATCTTCCTTCTAAGATAAGTCGTAGGGTCAGTATTGCCTCACGTGTTCCAACATTTCTACGAATCCAAACTGATCTTCCCCGAGGTCGGCTTCTACTAGTTTTTCCATTCGTCTGTAAAGAATCCGCATTAGTATTTTGCAGCCGTGGCTTATTAAACTGATAGTTCGGTAATTTTCACATTTGTCAAAACCTGCTTTCTTTGGGATTGGAATTATTATATTCTTCTTGAAGTCTGAGGGTATTTCGCCTGTTTCATACATCTTGCTCACCAGATGGTAGAGTTTTGTCAGGACTGGCTCTCCCAAGGCTGTCAGTAGTTCTAATGGAATGTTGTCTACTCCCGGGGCCTTGTTTTGGCTCAGGTCTTTCAGTGCTCTGTCAAACTCTTCACGCAGTATCATATCTCCCATTTCATCTTCATCTACATCCTCTTCCATTTCCATAGTATTGTCCTCAAGAACATCGCCCCTGTATAGACCCTCTATATACTCGTTCCACCGTTCTGGTTTCCCTTCTTTGCTTAGAACTGGATTTCCATCTGAGCTTTTGATATTCATACAAGTGGTTCTCTTTTCAATGAAGGTCGCTTTAATTTTCCTGTAGGCTGTATCTATCGTACCCCTAGTGAGATAAGCCTCTACATCCTTACATTTGTCCTCTAGCCATCCCTGCTTAGCCATTTTGCATTTCCTCTCGATCTCATTTTTGAGATGTTTGTATTCCTTTTTGCCTGCTTCATTTACTACATTTTTATATTTTCTCCTTTCATCA
Source organism: Schistocerca americana (assembly GCF_021461395.2). Taxonomy (NCBI): domain Eukaryota; kingdom Metazoa; phylum Arthropoda; class Insecta; order Orthoptera; family Acrididae; genus Schistocerca; species Schistocerca americana. The sequence goes on along the minus strand of NC_060120.1, from coordinate 866,727,337 downwards.
ATTAAATTCAGTATTTCTTCTGTCACCCACGGATTTCTACTAGTCTTCGTCTTTTTACCTACTTGATCCTGTGCTGCCTTCACTACTTCATCCCTCAAAGCTACCCATTCTTTCCCCCATTCCTGCCAATTGTTCCCTTATGCTCTCCCTGAAACTCTGTACAACCTCTGGTTTAGTCAGTTTATCTAGGTCCCATCTCCTTAAATTCCCACCTTTTTGCAGGTTCTTCAGTTTTCATCTACAGTTCATAACCAATAGATTGTGGTCAGAGTTCACATCTGCCCCTGGAAATGTCTAACAATTTAAAACCTGGTTCCTAAATCTCTGTCTTACCATTATATAATCTATCTGAAACCTGTCAGTATCTCCAGGCTTCTTCCATGTATAGAACCTTCTTTCATGATTCTTGAACCAAGTGTTAGCTATGATTAAGTTGTGCTCTGTGCAAAGTTCTACCAGGCGGCTTCCTCTTTCATTTCTTACCCCCAATCCATATTCACCTACTACGTTTCCTTCTCTCCCTTTTCCTACTGCCGAATTCCAGTCACCCATGACTATTAAATTTTCGTCTCCCTTCACAATCTGAATAATTTCTTTTATTTCATCATACATTTCTTCAATTTCTTCGTCATCTGCAAAGCTAGTTGGCATATAAACTTGTACTGCTGTAGTAGGTGTGGGCTTCGTATTTATCTTGGCCACAATAATGCGTTCACTATGCTGTTTGTAGTAGCTTACCCGCATTCCTATTTTCCTTTTCATAATTAAATCTACTCCTGCATTACGCCTATTTGATTTTGTGTCTATAACCCTGTAGTCATCTGAGCACAAGTCTTGTTCCTCCTTCCACCGAACTTCACTAATTCCCACTATATCTAACTTTAACCTATCCATTTCCCTTTTTAAATTTTCTATCCTACCTGCCCGATTAAGGGATCTGACATTCCACGCTCCGATCCATAGAACGCCAGTTTTATTTCTCCTGATAACAACATCCTCTTGAGTAGTCCCCGCCCGGAGATTTGAATGGGGGACTATTTTACCCAAGAGGACGCCATCATCACTTAACCATACAGAAAAGCTGCATGCCCTCGGGAGAAATTGCGGCCATAGTTTCCCCTTGCTTTTAGCCGTTCGCAGTACCAGCACAGCAAGGCCGTTTTGGTTAGTGTTACAAGGCCAAATCAGTCAATCATCCAGACTGTTGCCCTTGCAACTACTGAAAAGGCTGCTGCCCCTCTTCAGGAACCACACATTTGTCTGGCCTCTCAACAGATATCCCTCCGTTGTGGTTGCACCTACGGTACGGCTATCTGTATCGCTGAGGCACGCAAGCCTCCCTACCAACGGCAAGGTCCATGGTACATGGGGGGGGGGGGGGGCGGCATGTTGACTAGGCATGTCTAAAACTGCAACACATGCATTGTGCATCTGTATTGGTAGCTTCTGGCACTGACGAAAACCAAGCCTAGCAATCAATAATGGAATGAATTAACACTGTTGACTAGGCATGTCTAAAACTGCAACACATGCATTGTACATCTGTATTGGTAGCTTCTGGCACTGATGCAAACCAAGGCTAGCAATCAATAATGGAATGCCTAATGTACAAAGAGACTGTTGCACATATCCAAAGGGAGAGTGGAGTTGGGCCCCTAAAAGAGTTTTGCTTATATGGGAGACACAATTTTTCTGTGAATGACAAAGTAAAGAAAAGTAACAGCTGCTATTCAGCTTTGTAATATGAACTCTATGGTAATACAAAGTTTCAAAAACCAGTATTACGTGAAGAAACTAAAAGTATTCTTCAGCCCCATACATACCATGAGAAAAAGAGCATAGTGATTACAGCAGGTACAGAGACATTTAAGCAGTCATTCTTTTTACACTCCACATGCACTTGGAATGGGTAGAGACTCTAACATGTGGTACCATCATAAGTACTCTCTACCATGCACATCAGTTTCTGTAGAGTATGCACATAGAAGTATATCGAGAAGTGGCACAGAATACACTGTAAATAAATGTTCCAACTCTCCACTATTTCACTTACTGGTGCAAATGTGGGTTGGTGACAGATTTTCTGATGTATCTTGTCCTTGCAACAACTCGATTAGTAGCTGATGCAGTTCAAATTGATATTGTTATTGCTGTATTTGTTCTTAGTGCTGCCCAAGAAGAAGCTGTTGCTGTTGTAGGATATGGATTCAGAATCCACTTCAGTTTTTAAGAGACATGGAGAATTGAGTTCATCATCACAGTAATTGTTGAGTTACAGCTTTTAACTGACACATTGAAGTAAACTCGGATAAATATACCAGCTGCTCTTTTGCTAAATCAGCAGGTATGAATCCTGCCAAGCTGTCTTTATCTAAGATAATATTCTCAATCAAGTCTACAGGCAATGATTTAAGTAACCTAAGTCCATGGAATTTCAGTCAAATCATATGAGGCACATTAAACAGTTGTCATAGTCAGTCGACACGATACAAGTCAAAATAGTGGCACATACTCTAGCGAGGATCACTGATGGCCAAGCCAGTACTGTGTGGTGCACGGATGTTGTGGTGGTCCTTGTTGTGGTAGAATTTGCTTACATTGAGCTGCTTCAGTGCTTCAGTTGGATCTTTCTCAGAGTTGACAGACTTGCAGTTGTTTTCTCCAGCTGGGTGATGTACTGATCACCTCATCCCTGCTGAGTACCTTCTTGCCTTCCACAGTGTAAATACACAGCTTTTTCTCCCAGCTACAATTCTTTCTCTCTTCCCCCCCCCCCCCCCCCCCTCCCCCCACTTCGGTTATGTAGTCACACTTTTTGTTTGATGATATTTTATTTTATTATTCGTTTATAGAGACCTAACTCAACAACAATGTCTCAAATTGATTAGTTTAAAAAAAAATTGATGTCTACAACATGTTCGAGGAGGCTCAGTGTGCGACTTATTGGTTCATGAACATTTAACTATGAAAGAAATCTTTTTCCATTTGATTCCATACAATTTGACTGTAACTCAAAAATTAGGCTTGGGTTAATTTCTGTGAGGACTTGCTCCAAAAACTCAACGAAGGAAGTGGAAAACCCATATACAACTGTCCATAACTGGAGATGAAGCTAGGGTGTAGTCATATGAGCCAGAAACTAAGAGACACTCAACTGTTTGGGTGTTCCAACATGAACCAAAACCAACATAACTGGTTTTCTCACAACACCCTTCCAAGAAAATGTTGCTTGTTTCATTGGGTACCTGGGACCTGTCATATCATTTGCATTAAAGGCATAACATTTGCATTAAAGGGTGGAAGCACAGTTTATGCTGAATGGCGTAAAACATTTTGTCCGTCATAAGTCACTAATGAAATAAAGTACCAGAACTTAGTCATACTGTGTGCCAAGTAATTGCTAATTTGACAGAGAAAACCATTGCATTAGTCTCTCATTACTCATATTCCCATGGTTTATCAACTAACAACTTATTTTTATTCACTTATGTGGGTGCAGTGGTTTTCAACACCTCAAGAAGCCTTCTAGAGTCATGTTTTTAGGTACCAACTTCAGAGTGGAGAAAATGTTTCTAGCGTTGGTTGGAATTCCTGCAGAAGTGTTTAATAGTAAAAATGAATCAAATAATGGAAAATCCAGGATGGAATGTAAAAATACACACATCAAATAAAGTTTTGCATCACCTCAGTTCCGAGAGTTCCAGAACCTGTACAGAAAATTGGAATAGAGATCAAAATAAACATCATTTCCACCCTTTTTATTGCTCATGAAAACCACACATTGCATGTTGTACCACCATACAGCGAGACCTTCAGAGGTGGTGGTCCAGATTGCTGTACACACTGGTACCTCTAACACCCAGTAGCACGTCCTCTTTCACCGATGTATGCCTATATTCGCCATGGCATACGATCCCCAAGTTCATCAAGGCACTGTTGGTCCAGATTGTCCCACTCATCAATGGTGATTCGGCATAGATTCCTCAGAGTAGTTGGTGGGTCACGTCATCCATAAACAGCCTTTTTCAATCTGTCCCAGGCATGTTCGATAGGGTTCATGTCTGGAGAACATGCTGGTAACTCTAGTCGAGCGATGTCATTATTCTGAAGGAAGTCATTCACAAGATGAGCACAATGGGGGTGTGAATTGTCATCCATGAAGACAAATGCCTCGCCAATATGCTGCCGATATGGTTGCACTATTAGTCGGAGGATGGCATTCACGTATTGTACAGCTGTTACGGCACCATCCATGAACACCAGCGGTGTACGTCGGCCCCACATAATGCCACCCCCGAAACAGCAGGGACCCTCCACATTGCTGCACTCGCTAAACAGTGTGTAAAGGCATTCATCCTGACTGGTTTGCCTCCAAACACATCTCCGATGTTTGTCATGTTGGAGGCGTATGCAACATTCGTCGGTGAAGAGAATGTGATGCCAATCCTGAGCAGTCCATTCAACATGTTGTTGGGCCCACCTGTAACGAGCTGCATGGTGCCGTGGTTGCAAAGATGGACCTCACCATGGACATTGGGAGTGAAGTTGTGCATCATGCAGCCTATTGCGCACAGTTTGAGTCGTAACACTACGTGCTGTGTCTGCATGAAAAGCATTGTTCGACATGATGGTGTTGCTGCCAGGGTTCCTCAGAGCCATAATCCGTAGGTAGCAGTCATCCATTGCAGTAGTAGCCCTTGAGCGGCCTGAGCAAGGCATGTCATCAACAGTTCCTGTCTCTCTGTATCTCCTCCATGTCCGAACAACATCACTTTGTTTCACTCCGAGACGCCTGGACACTTCCCTTATTGAGAGCCCTTCCTGGCAAAAAGTAACAATGCTGACATGATCGAACCGCGGTATTGACCATCTAGGCATGGTTGAGCTACAGACAACAAGATCTGTGTACCTCCTTCCTGGTGGAACGACTGGAACTGATTGGCTGTTGGACCCCCTCCGACTTAATAGTTGCTGCTCATGCATGGTTGTTTATATCTTTGTGTGGGTTTAGTGACATCTCTGAACAGTCAAAGGGACTGTGTCTGTGATACAATATCCACAGTCAATGTCAATATCAGGAGTTCTGTGAACTGGGGTGATGCAAAACTTTTTTTGATGTGTGTTATGAAATGGAAAGTAGCTACTCACCACATAGCGGAGATGCTGAGTCGCAGGCGGCACAACAAAAAGACTCTCGCAATTAAAGTTTTTGGCCATTGGCCTTTGTCAACAATACACACACACACACACACACACACACACACACACACACACACACACACACACACACACACACACACACACGACTGCAGTCTCAGGCAACCGAAACCATACTGGCAGTGTGGTTTCAGTTGCCTGAGGCTGCAGTCTGTGTGTGTGCGTGTGCATGTCTGCGTGCACGTGTGTCTATTGTTGACGAAGGTCAGTGGCTGAAAGCTTTAATTGTGGGAGTCTTTTTGTTGTGCCTGTCTGCAACTCTGCAGCTCCACTATATTGTGAGTAGCAACTTTCCTTCTCATAATATTGTTATAATTTAAAAGATGAATTTTTTGAGAATCAATAAAATTATTTGTCCCCAAAAAAATGTTTATTTTCAATGTTTTTCATACTGTCTGTATGGGACCATGGTCTACAAACCGACTTCATATGTTTTTCATATTAAGTGATCTCCATTGTCATCAACCAATAACCCTATGCAGATACTTTGTGGCAACATAGCAACAGTAATGCTAATCTCAATGTTTTATAGCAATTCGATAGTAGTGCAGATTATTTTCAGTGAAGTGTACTGTTGGAACATAATTTGTACCAGTCTTATCCCTAATTATTTTATATATAATTAGTGAACCCATAAATGCTTCACAGTTGCTAAATATGTATGGGAATTTACATATACATCCTAATCTCCTCCCCCCCCCCCCCCCTCCCCCCTGTCCATCTCGTCAGTCTCTCCATTTCCTCCTTCCACATCTCTATGTCAATTTCTCCCCCTCCTACTCTCTGTCCATCACCTCTTCCCCCTCTCACTGAGATTGAGCCATGTTTATTGTTATTGCAAACAAAACCTTGATTGGGAATTGAACTTGCTTGAAATGAATGAGTAAATAGGTTGGGATCCTTGGTATGCAGGGTGTGAGAGACATCCTGAGAGATCTCCCCAGCTGCTGGATCTATGAAGATAATAGCTTTAGTGACATTATTTCACATAATTTTAATTTGTGAATGGATGCCAGTAGAAAGTTTCAGACTATTCAGATTACATAGCAATATTCTAATCATAAGCCAATAAGCCATAAAAAACAGCTTTCCTAATATGTAAGTTTTCTGTTAAAACTCTCCTTGAGGAAGAAAACAAAACAGCACATTGTTATGTATACATTAAAAAAAATTATATATACAGAGAAACAATTTGTTTTATTCTTTAAATGTGCTGCTTTCATAGTTAAAACCTATTGCAGGACATAAAACTAAACCACACTTTTTCACAGTGACATACAGCACAGCACTGCATTTTATTTCTCGTAGTTTTAACAGGAAACCTGTACATTGTTGTTTAAGAAAATATATAGCCTATATGCATCCAACTGTGTACTACAGGATCACATAAAAATTTGAAGTGCATCGGTCAAGAATATATTGAGATTTTTGCTAAGTGTGTTCCCCTTATCTGTTACATATATTAAAAAATAAATCAGTATTCCCATCCCAGTGTTTATTAGAGTATCATGTAGAAATCTGAAGTCAAATTGGTCATGAATTTACGAGATTTTTGCTAATATCATTTACCTTTTGTATATTATGAATATACAGGCAATGGACAAAAATATGGGAACACCAAAAACACAACACACTACCATCCTAATATAGCATGGGAAAAACATTGGCATTCAAGACAGCTTCCAGTCATCTCAGAATGGATAAATACAGGGCCTGTATTGCTTTGGAGGGAATCTTATACAATTCTTCCTGCAGAATAGTGGAAGTTTAGGTAACAATGATGGAGATGGATAGCAATCATGCACTCTTCTCTTAAAAGTAGACCACAAAGGCTTGCTAATAGTGTGATGTAATGGTGTTGGCCAGTGGAGATGTGATAGTTCATCCAAATGCCCTCAAAACCAGTCCTGAACAATGCGATCTGTCTGAACAGGCCGCTGTCATCTTGGAACACAGCATCACCATTGGGGAACAAACATTGCACCATGAGCTGGGCCTGATCAGAGTGGTCACAATCTTTGCCAGTAATGCAACCTTGCAGAGCAACTTTGGTCCCCATGCCATACTGTGATATGGCTGCCCGATCATCACCGAATCCCTCCATGTTTCACTCTAGGCATGTAAACCTGCCAGAAGTTGAAGAACTGTGAAACAAGACTCATCCAGCCATATGACTCTCTTTGATTCCTTCAAAGTCCAGGGTTTATGGCTTTGCCATTACTTTTTTCTGTTATGGGCATTTGCAATTCCCAGCATATGGAACTCCCTTCTTGTTGATTTGGTGATAACAGGCTTCACAAGTGCAACATTCAGTTCTGCAGTGACTTTTGCAGCTGTCTTTCTTATTTTTTGTCACAATCCTCTTCAGTGACTATCTGTCACAGTGACTCAACACACACTTTTGTCCATGTTGTTACTCAGTGAATGATGTTGTTCCACTCTCCCTGTATGCGATATAAATCTTTGATATGCTGCATTTTGAAACACCGAACACTTTGGCTACCTTGGTTACAAAAGCATCCACCATACGAACATCAACAATCAGCCCTCATTCGAATTCACTTAACACCAACTTAATGCACTCACAACTACACAGAACACTGTTACGACCACAACTGCCTCTTGCAACATATTCAGAAAACTGCACAGGTGTCTTGCATAGTCTCATACAACAATACAACCTGCAGACTTGGCTGGCATCTGCATTTATGTTCAAGCATGTATTTCTCGAAGTGTTTCCATATTTTTGTCAAACCCCTCTATAGTTATATTATTTAATACACTGAAGCCCAAAGAAACTGGTATAGGCATGCGTATTAAATACAGAGATACGTAAACAGGTAGAATATGGTGCTGCGGTTGACAGCATCTATATAAGACAACAAGTGTCTGGCACAGTTGTTAGATCAGTTACTGTTGCTGCAGTGGCAGGTTATCAAGACTTAAGTGAGTCTGAACGTTGTGTTATAGTCAGTGCACGAGCGATGGGACACGGCATCTCCGAGGTAGTGATGAAGAAGGGATTCTGCTGTACAACCATTCCAGGAGTACACCATGAATGTCATGAATCTGATAAAATATCGAATCTCCAACATCTCTGCGGTTAGAAAAAGATCCTGCAAGAACGGAACCAATGATGACTGAAAAGAATCGTTCAGAATGACAGAAGTGCAACCCTTTTACAACTTGCTGCATATTTCAATGTTGGGCCATCAGCAGGTGTCAGCATGCAAACCATTCAATGAAACATCTATTGATATGGGCTTTCAGAGCTGAAGGTACACTTGTGTACTTTTGATGACTGCAAACATGTTGCCTGGTCGGACGAGTCTTGTTTCAAATTGTATCAAGCGGCTGGACACGTGTGGGTATGTTGATAACCTCATAAGCCCATGGACCCTGCATGTCAGCGGGGGACTGTTCAAGCTGTTGGAGGCTCTATAATGGTGTGGGGTGTGTGCAGCTTGAGTGATATGGGACCCCTGATACCTCTAGATACGACTCAGAAAGCATCCCATCTGATCATCTGCATCTATTCATGTCCATTCGGCATTCCAATGGACTTGAGCAATTCCAGCAGGACAGTGTGACACCCCAGACATCCAGATTTTCTACAGAGTAGCTCCAAGAACACTATTCTCAGTTTAAACACTTCCATTAGCCACCAAACTCCCCAGACATGAACATTATTGAGCATATCTGGGATGCCTTGCAGCATGCTGTTCAGAAGAGTCTCCATCCCCTCATACTCTTATGAATTTATGGACAAACCCTGCAAGATTCGTGGTGTCAATTCCCTCCAACACTACTTCAAACATTAGTTGAGTCCATCCCATGTCGTGTTGCGGCACTTCTGCGTACTCGTGAGGGCCCTACACAATATTAGGCAGATGTACCAGTTTCTTGGGCACTGCAGTGTATATTAAGAAATATATAGCCTATTCCCATCCAAATTTTTATTAGAGTATTGTATAAAAAATTTGAAGTATATCAGTCAAGAGCTTTCCGAGATTATTTCCCTAATGCTTTCTCTTGAGTCTTTCATGCAAACGCGCGCACACACACACACACACACACACACACACACACACACACACACACACACACACACTCTCACCCCTCCCATGTCCATCTGAATGTTTAGAATATCATGTAAAATATAGAAGAAATCAGTCAAAAAACTTTTCGAGATTTTTGGGAAACCAGTTTTCACTCTTTACATATTAGTATAGATAATTTTATAGCTCATTAATAAATTTGTTTTAATCTAGCACTTTTAATTGTTTGTCATATTTTCTTAGGAAGCTCATTGTCAGATGCAGTGAATATTAGTAAGGACAGTAGCTATGATCCAAATCAAGGTACGTAAATCTTTTTCTCCCTGGAAGTCATTTGGTACAGTTAATGTATCTTTGACTAGTTTTGAAATTATTTTACTTCAGTTATGTTCTTCAGTAAGCAAAATATGAAGATGACTGTAAATCGTACAGATGAAGCACTCATTTGCAGTGATAAAGCTGTTAATGTGATGTGCCTACAACAACAAAAGTGAGTGATGCATTTTGTGCGAGAAGAGACAGATAATACTTCAGTGTGGCATCAGTTTGCTCTCTATGTCCCTTATCAAATGCTCCAACTGTTACTTTTCCTGAAAGCAATGTGCATTGAATCATGCCATAAGTAGTGCCTCTGACACTCTCAAATAATTGGTATACACAGAACATCATTGTCCTCACTTGTTTGGACTGACATTTGTTGTTTTTCTTTTATGTACCAATAATGAAGACTGCAGTAACAAAAAACCATCATCACACACTAACATGAAAAACATTCCTGAATATTGAACACACACCTCGAAGTTCATAGAATTGAAGTAGATTGACTATGGGCTGATAGGCCATTGATACGCTTCGTGTTGCTTCATTGCTCCAGCACCCACCTTGTCATACATTCACTCTCTAATGGTGAACTACTTGGGTATTCTCCTGGAAAAAGAAACACATACTCATAAGATTTGACTGTTCCTCTAGCCCTAGGCTTCATCTCAAAGAGCTGTGTAATCTCATCTTGAATGTAAGGTGATCATGTGAATATTATGTTAGTGAAGGTCCTGCTTAAGAAAAAAAAAATATATGTTCTAAAAATTGTCAACCTTTTTAGGCTGTTTTCCCTTTCATATTAAAACTTCTTATTTGTTTTCTTTTCTCTCCCCCCCCCCCCCTCCTCTTAAAATTCCTTTGAGAAATTTCGTCGTTTACCTAATTCGTAAACTTACTAAACATTCCCTTTATCACTCTTCTTTCTACCAAGGTAAGTATTCATGGATCTGTACCAGATACTGTGGTAACATATTCCTTCTTTTTTTGAAGTTTTTCCGTAGATTTATCCTGTTCTTTCCAGCATTTATTTAATCTCTTGTTTATCAGCTCAATTAATTTTTAACATTATTTTCTAGTAGCACCATGTTCAGCATTTCACAGGTAGGGGAGAGCTAGCCAATATACAAGTCCATTTGTAATCTAGAATCAAAGCAAATGTCATCAACAAATTGTGCCAGTGCAGAGAAAGTCCCATGAAGCGACCACACAAGAGAATGCACGCACTGTGCTGCAGGTGCATGGTTACAGCCAGTTGTTGGTCCAGGGTCCCATCAGGTGACGTGTGCTTTGAGGGCATGGTTTCTTCCTAAAGTGCAACTTGCAGAGACAGCTTGTAGATTGCGGCGCAACCTGTGATGAGGGCTGCAAGTAGGGATCAATCTCTGGTAGCTGTGATAGCTCCATGTCACTGTCAGAGTCTGTCCCTACATTCCCCCCACCTAAAGACAGCACATAGCGATGCAATCGGCGCGATTTGTGCTGGCTCCAACTCAGCTATTGGCGCGCTACTGCTAGAACTGAATCTGGGGATGCCACTGATGGAGATGACTTCAGAAGGTCTTGCATCTAGATTAGATTAGATTAGATTAGATTAGACTAGTTTCTCGTTCCATAGATCCGTGTTGAGGAGATCCTCGTGGATGTGGAACATGTCACCTTTTTTTTTAAAGCTGAAATAACAATACTAATAGTATGAATATATACAATACATCATTTGTTTCTATTAAAAAATTTGTCAATGGAGTAGAAGGAGTTGACCACTAGTAAGTCTTTCAGGCTCCTTTTAAACTGATCTTTATTTGTAACTAAATTTTTTATGTTTGCTGGCAAATTATTGAAGATGAGTGTTTCTGGGTAGTGGACCCCTTTTTGAACTAAAGTAAGTGCCTTTAAGTCCTTGTGCAGATCATTTTTGTTCCTGGTATTGTATGTATGAACTGAGCTGTTTGTTGGAAAAAGAGATATATTATTTAGGACAAATCTCCACTATGATGACTTCTGGTGGGATGGGGGCAGGCACTGCCAAGTCCACACCAAGACTGTGGCTTCTGGTGGTGGAACAGAGGAAGTCTGGGGTACTGGAGCCCAGTTCATGACCAGCATGTCACCAAGGGCCCAGTGTTGGTGGTGGAGGAGAGGAGTTGTTTGTGGCGGACAAGGCCAGGGACATATGTTGCACAGCACAGAAGGGCATGGCAGGTTCTGGTGGCATCTGCAGTGGTGACCTTTGGCAGGAACCTCATACTGCGGGCAACCTTGTGAACCCCAGATGTTGGTCAGCAACCATGTTGGATGGTGTTCAAATGATCCAGCTCATGTCAGGGTGCTGGTCTGGTATTGAGGATGGACTGGAGACAGAGACAGAGAAGGGCTGCTGGTGAGAGCAGAGAGAGGGGGGTTGTGAGACTGCCAACCATGGAGAAATTCGGCTGGGATCTTCCCCACAATTAGGGTGGCCCCAAGGTGGCCAAGAACAACGTGAGGGCATCAACTGACAGGGTGGATTTTGTCAGGCCCCCCCATATTCTCTTTGTAAGTTTGTACCATCCATTCCACCTCACAGTTGGGTTGGGGATAAAATGCTTGAGAGAAATTAAAAAACTGGGCAGAGGGGAACCGGGGGCCATTGTCAAAGAGGATTGTCTGTAGAAGGCCCTCAATGTCAAGATTTTGCAAGGGTCCTGATCACGTTCAGCATTGTCATGAAGATCATGGGGTGTGTAAATAGAAATTTGGAGTATGGGTCTACCTCAACAAACCACACCTGACGCACAAAAGGACTATCAAAGTCTGTGTGGGGGCACTACCAAGAGACTGACATGGGCAGGGGTGCATAATACTGTTACGTACATGAGATGCAAGACTGGACCATGGTTTTGATGTCCTTGTCGACAGCTGGCCAGTATTCATGGTGGCATGCCAGCTGTTTCATGTAAGATACCCCCAGTGACCTGCATCTAGGAGCACAAGAAACATGGGGTGCAGAGCCAGGGGGATAATGACCTGAGACCTTTTTTGTTGTATTTGCACCAGGAGAAATGAAGTGCAGTGGGAGAGCCAGTTCCTTAAGGCAAATAATGTTTAGAGTAGTCATGGTCCTTCACCGAGATATGTGTGACCACCTCCTCATAACCCACTTAGTAACTGTATAGAGAGTAAGGTCCAATCTTGTCTGGGCTGCAGCCATTGTATCATCAAGGAGAAAATCGTGCAGGGCTGGTGCAGAATCAGAATCCAGCTGTATAATGACCTCGTTGGTGTCAAGTTAAGGATCAGGACCCGCTGGAAGTTGGAACAAAGCATTGACATTGCATGACATCTGTTCAGCTTAGAGAGGATATCATAGGTATAGCCAGTAAGAAAAATGCAGCCTTTGTGCTGTCCTGTCCTGGTGGCTAGAACATGGTCCAGACAACACGAATAATGGCTTGTGATCGGTCAGCAGCTTGAATCTGATGCCGTACACATAGATGTGATGGCCGAAGCCTCTATTTCAGTCTGGGAGTAGTCCCACTATGCAGCACTGAGAGTCTCGAACATGAACACAGTTCTCAGAATGAGAATTTTCACTCTGCAGCGGAGTGTGTGCTGGTATGAAACTTCCTGGCAGATCAAAACCGTGTGCCGTACTGAGACTCGAACTCAGGACCCTTGCCTTGCGGGCAAGTGCTCTACCAACTAAGCTACCCAAGCATGACTCACCCGTCCTCACAGCTTTACTTCTGCCAGTACCCTCATCTCCTACCTTCCAAACTTAACAGAAGCTCTCCTGCGAACCTTGCAGAACTGGCACTCCTGAAAGAAAGGATATTGTGGAGACACGGCTTAGCCTTTGTAGAGCACTTGCTCCCGAGAGGCAAAGGTCCCGAGTTCGAGTCTTGGTCCGGCACACAGTTTTGATCTGCCAGGAAGTTTCATGAACACAGTTGAATGTTCAGAGCCATCTGCCTCCTTGTGAGGCCGCATCAGACTGATTCCATGCTGTGAGGCCTTGTGTGACAAGAAGAGGAGGCTTCTCCAGTGAAAACAGGATGACACAGGTGCCGATTGGATGGCTCGTTTAAGTGCGGAAAAAGCTGCATTACACTCTGGAGACCACCAGAATGGAATCCCTTGTACCTGCAATGTGTTGAGCAGAGAAGACAATTTTGTTATATGGGAAATGAAATAGGTGTAATTGCTAGTTTTTCACATAAAGGATTGCAGTTCCTGAAGATTCTGCACCCAGGACATCTTCACTGTAGCTTGGATTTGCTGCTTAGAAGGATGGATGCTGACTACTAAGCCAAGCTACTCAATGGACTGGTGGAAAAATTTACATTTTGGGGGTTACATTTGAGCCTAGCCTCAGTTACTCGAGAAAACAAAGACTGCGAGCTCTGAAGATGTTCATCAGTTGGTGCCCTGTCACTATGATATCATCTAAATAATTGCAGCAAAAAGGTGTGTCTTGTATCTGCTGCTCTGAGTAATGCTGGAAGACTGCTGAGGTGCTGGAAATTTCAAAGGGGAGTCTGTTATACCTGTAGAGACCAAAAGGTGTGTTGAGCATCAACATGTCCTAAGAGTCCAGGTGTAGTAGAAACTGTATGTCTGTCTGCGAGAAATCAACCTTAGTATAACAGACACAGTTTTGTAACTTGGAATACAGGTCTTCTGGATGGGGAATTGGAAAAGTATCGACAATGACCTGGACGTTAATGGCCTTAAAATTGCCACATAATCAGAGAGAGCCATCCGGTTCAGTTTTCTCTCCATTGTTAGGGACGAAGTCTATTCGCTCAGTGAGACGAGGGTAATCACTTCAAAGGCTTCCAATCTGTCCAATTCACTCAAGACAAGTAGGATAGGACATGCCCGTGAGAAGTGAGGGACAGACTCTGGTTTTAAAGAAATTTTTACTGCCCATCCTAAGCCAGGGTAATCAGATCTGAATATGAGGCAGTTAAGTCTCCAATGCTGCGAAGTGGAATCACTGTGAAGACCAAACACACATTCTCCAAAATGGAAACCCCAACTGTGTGAAAACTTCTAATCCAGTTATATTTTCTGTATTATCAGAAGTAGCAACCAAAAATGAAAGTTCCCGTGAAACATTTTTATAGGAGTAGCAAAAACACCTTTCACCTGTGTGTCATTGCCACTAAATGCCATTACTCTCCGACGAAACTGTTCTAATAGAGGTGAATCTAACACAATGTAGGCAGTGCAGTTCCACAAGACGAGAGAGTGTGCCAGTATCTACCTAAAAAGGGACTTCCAAACAATTCAGTTGCAGCATTAATAACAGTAGCAGGCTGAGCCATTTTTAAGTAGAGTGCACTGCTTGATGGGGAGCAGTGACTTCGCACCATACTTTTGTTGCCAGTTGCTGGACGACTGACACACTCCATTAATGTGGCCTCTAACGCCACACACAAAACAAGTAGCTGACTGACGCAGGCAGAGGAAGCAGGGGTATCAGTGGAAACACTGAGTTTCAACTCCAGAAAAGATTTTGAAAATGAGCTGTGAGAGAGAGATCGTTCAGACACACTTGAAGTGTGTCTGCCATATTCGTGTGCCTCTAGGCTGTCATGCTCAAGACAAGGGCAGCGGTGTGGCATTATATGTTTATTGCAGTGACCAAATCAGTTGTGTGATTTCCTGTTATGTGCCTGGGAAATGTTTAGCATTGCACCAGTGGTGAAGGGAAACACTGCAAACTGAACCTCCCACTGGCTTTCAGTTTCCTGTGTGGATTTGAAAGCCTGAGCAATTGCAAGTACTTTGCCTAAGGCAGGATCCAGTTGTTATAAAGCCTTTGAGCTTACCCCCTCGTTAGGTAAATTTCAGAGAAGCAAGGTGTTGGCATACGATTGTCGTCATGATTCTTCAGTGCACACAAGAGCACAATGACAATTAGGACCCTGGAGATCAGTGACCTGGTCTTTAAAAGTTTCTGGTGGTCATTTACAGGGCTGATAAAATTTCAATCTAGGAAATGCCACACAGGATTGACACCCTTAATGATCCAACAGGTTACAAAATTCAGCAGAAGACAAACTATTAGGAGTTTTTAGGGGGGATGACTTGTAGAGCAAAACCAACACACTATGCGGAGACCACAAAAAAAGTTTTCGATCTGAATTGGTTACTTTGTAGGTAAAGTGAAGTGATGGCTCAGGCGTCGTTATGTTTTTCCTGGTCATCACTGCAGTCCAGAAATGAAGGAAGCGGTGGACCAGCCAAAGTTGTCTCATTCGTGATAGACAATGCTGTGATTTCCTGTTGTGTTGTTCCAGTAGTTACCTATCAAGATGCCACTGTACCTGTTGCTGGAGAAGCCAGCACTTCATAAGAGTCTCAGTCCATGTTGCCTGATATATCAGTACACTGCAAGTCTGGACTTACTTGTCGCCACCGTTGAAGTTTGCAGTTATGATCACAATATATTGGATGAAATACACTGACTCAGTACAGGCACACAGTTAATACAGCAACTTGTAGATTCGATGTTATACAAATAGAAAATAGTTGATCAATATTAAAGTCCATGCGTAGTCTAGAATCAAAGCAAATGTTGTCAACAGATAGTGGCCAGTAAAGAGAATGTTCCATCAAGCAAGCACATGAGGCAGCAACACGGTTATAGCCAGTTTGCAGTCACAAGGTCCCATTGCCAGGTGATGGAATGTGTGCTCGGGCAGTATGGTCTCTTCCCAGAGCACCACCTGCAGGGACAGCTTGTAGATTGTAGCACCACTGGTGGTGATGGCTGCAGGTAGAGATCAATCTCTGACAGCTGTGATAGATAGCCCCATGTCATTATTGAAGTCTGTTACTGCAAATGTGGCTCTAGTGAGCTTGCAAAGAGTAAGTGACATGGGCGTGTGGAGTCAGGGGTGGACAGGGGCACAAGTGGACAAGGGTCTAGAAGAGTCAGGGGCCAGTAAGATTGTGGGATTGAAGAATTTGTTGTAAAGCATCAGTCTCTGCTTTCACCCATGTCAGATACATGTCCATCCTTCTCCCATGCCTCCCAAATCACTCATTCTACATTCACATCCTTCTCTCCACAGTCTTCCTCTTCCTTGGCTCTTCCTCCCCCTTTTCCCACTCCACCCCTTGCCTGCACCAAGGTGAGTTCACTGGTTCCACATTGCTGTCCCATGCACCTGCTGCCTCTCCTTACCAGCTGTCAGCCACCTTCTCCTCCAACCGTCCCTCTGCCTCCCTGCCTCTCTTTCCTCCTCACCCACTCTATCTCGTACAGCCTCTCAACTCAGTGCAGATACAATGTAGTTGTCCAGAGCAGTGTCAGTGCAGCTGTATGTGTATGTATTCTGCAGTCATCTCTGAAGAAGGATATTGTCTGGAAGCTATATATGATGAGTTGTTACATTTACTTCTCCCATTATTTATATTCTATCGTGAATTCTCCATTATCATATTTGGTACCATTAGAGCTTTCTTGTTGAAGAAAATTTTCTTCAAGTACAACAATCTACTTCTGATGCATTTCGCACTCCTGTACTTTTTAGTAATCTTGTTTCATGGATAGGATGGCTCTTTTGTTATTCTCTTTGTTCTCCAAAATAGCATCCAGCAGGTCATTGTATGCATTGCCGTTTAGCACTTTCATGTTAGTGTTATTTATCCTTAATGTATATTCCATCCTATATAAGCATTGACCATACCATCTAGTAGGTCTTCTGTGTCTTCCTTGCTTTCAGATGGAAGGCCTATATTTTCTGCAGGTTCCATCACTTATGTCTATTCCCAATATACTTTCATTCCTATTTTGAAATTGTCTTTTACATACTTCATTGTTTCTTCAACAAATAAACTGAACAATATTAGCAGCAATGTTGCTTTACAATGTTTTCAACATTAATTTGATCGTATTAATCATCTGCTTTTATAACATCGACTCACTGTTTGAAAGTATTGTAAACTGCTTAATCTGTCTCTGAACTTTACTCATATTCTATGGTAAACTGACATTTGTGATTTAGTTACTGTATTGCATATAACTAACATACAGTGATACATTTAATTTTCCTTTTCAACAGTAGTTTATATTGTCGGCACTTATTGTCAGTTAACATTATTTTCAAGTTTGTTAGCAACTAACCCTCAAAAAAGTCTTATCCCAGATTTTTCTATTGTCTTAGTAGAAATGCAGGGTGTTTCAAAAATGACCGGTATATTTGAAACGGCAATAAAAACTAAACGAGCAGCAATAGAAATACACCGTTTGTTGCAATATGCTTGGGACAACAGTACATTTTCAGGCAGACAAACTTTCGAAATTACAGTAGTTACAATTTTCAACAACAGATGGCGCTGCGGTCTGGGAAACTCTATAGTACGATATTTTCCACATATCCACCATGCGTAGCAATAATATGGCGTAGTCTCTGAATGAAATTACCCGAAACCTTTGACAACGTGTCTGGCGGAATGGCTTCATATGCAGATGAGATGTACTGCTTCAGCTGTTCAATTGTTTCTGAATTCTGGCGGTACACCTGGTCTTTCAAGTGTCCCCACAGAAAGAAGTCACAGGGGTTCATGTCTGGCGAATAGGGAGGCCAATCCACGCCGCCTCCTGTACGTTTCGGATAGCCCAAAGCAATCACACGATCATCGAAATATTCATTCAGGAAATTAAAGACGTCGGCCGTGCGATGTGGCCGGGCACCATCTTGCATAAACCACGAGGTGTTCGCAGTGTTGTCTAAGGCAGTTTGTACCACCACAAATTCACGAAGAATGTCCAGATAGCGTGATGCAGTAATCGTTTCGGATCTGAAAAATGGGCCAATGATTCCTTTGGAAGAAATGGCGGCCCAGACCAGTACTTTTTGAGGATGCAGGGACGATGGGACTGCAACATGGGGCTTTTTGGTTCCTCATATGCGCCAGTTCTGTTTATTGACGAAGCCGTCCAGGTAAAAATAAGCTTCGTCAGTAAACCAAATGCTGCCCACATGCATATCGCCGTCATCAATCCTGTGCACTATATCGTTAGCGAATGTCTCTCGTGCAGCAATGGTAGCGGCACTGAGGGGTTGCCGCGTTTGAATTTTGTATGGATAGAGGTGTAAACTCTGGCGCATGAGACGATACGTGGACGTTGGCGTCATTTGGACCGCAGCTGCAACACGGTGAACGGAAACCCGAGGCCGCTGTTGGATCACCTGCTGCACTAGCTGCGCGTTGCGCTCTGTGGTTGCCGTACGCGGTCGCCCTACCTTTCCAGCACGTTCATCCATCACGTTCCCAGTCCGTTGAAATTTTTCAAACAGATCCTTTATTGTATCGCTTTTCGGTCCTTTGGTTACATTAAACCTCCGTTGAAAACTTCGTCTTGTTGCAACAACACTGTGTTCTAGGTGGTGGAATTCCAACACCAGAAAAATCCTCTGCTCTAAGGAATAAACCATGTTGTCCACAGCACACGTGCACGTTGTGAACAGCACACGCTTTCAGCAGAAAGACGACGTACAGAATGGCGCACCCACAGACTGCGTTGTCTTCTATATCTTTCACATCACTTGCAGCGCCATCTGTTGTTGAAAATTGTAACTACTGTAATTTCGAAAGTTTGTCCGCCTGAAAATGTACTGTTGTCCCAAGCATATTGGAACAAACGGTGTAATTCTATCGCTGCTCGTTTAGTTTTTATTGCCGTTTCAAATATACCGGTCATTTTTGAAACACCCTGTATCATTTTGCATGCTAATTGCTGCAGTTCTTAAAAGAAATTAGTAATACTTTTTGCTTAATGGCTCCAGAAATTGGAAGTGAATGATCAGGCCTATTTTAAAGTTATTTGTTTACTGTTTCATTAGACATTGCAGCAGCCACAACACAGGTTCACTATGAAAGCTGTTCTTGAACATGGGATGAGGTAGTTGATATTCTTAAGTAGCTGGACACTGCCCTGACTACTGTCAAACATTTGAAAGCTACTGCAAATGGGTATGTTGGGAAAGCTCCAGAAGGCCGTACACCAGAGGTACCAAAAATACCTGAAGTGGATCCTGTCTCTTCTACAGCAACTATGGAATCTATCACTCCCAGTCCATGTGGGGAAGGACGTGAGATGTCATACCCACCCCACTAACCAATAAGTTAAACGTGCCCCTGAAATCAAAGTCGAACCAGTGAGACTTACTTCTCCTGTTGGCCTGTAGGGAAACCTGCTGTGTTCTGTATCAGGAGGAGGCAAACACAAAAGGTTAGAGATCTATTAATCATCAACAGTTCAAATATTTGGTAAGTATGATACACCTTAGGGAAGCAGCAACAATGGATGGGAAGGAACTCCAGGTGCACTCAGTGTGTATACTTGGAGGGCTCATTCAACATTTTGAAGACGTTATTTCAGCAGCTATTAGAGTAACAGCATGCAACCAACTGCAGATTGTGGTGCACATTGGAACAAATGATGCCTATTGTCTTGGCTCTGAGATCATACTTTGAACATTCCAGTGACTGGCAGAGAAAGTTGAAAAGAGCAGCCTTGCTCACTTAGTTTTGACAAAGCTCACAGTTTGCAGTGCTGTGCCGAGCACTGATCCTTGCCCCCTATTTCTGAGCTGCATGGAAGGACTGAACCAGAGACTTCAAAGGTTTCATTGACGAGGTAAATGGTGACTTCTTTGACTTAAACTATGTGGAATGGTCCCCTGAGGGGGTCAAGTGTGCACTACACCAGTACCCAGATATCTGACAATGTGGAATGTACACAATGGCTTTCTATATTAGGCTACTCTCCAACCAGTCCAGATAGCAATAGCTGTGTCAGTATAAAATCCAAGGAAATGTCCCCTACAGGTTAAAGTGTTAAAATTGTAGTGATTAACTGCCAGAGTTTTCACAATGAAGTGCCGAAGCAAGCACATGTGACAAGTGGTGGAGCTCGCATAATACTAGATACAGAAAGCTAGCTAAAATATGAAATTGACAGCAGTGAGATTTTTGGGGAGAATTTAAGCATATATCAAAGGATGCACTTTTGGTAAATGGAAATGGAAATAATGTATTATTTGTTGCAGCAGTCAAGAAAATCAAATCAACCAACAGAAATTGATACTGCATGCAAGATTGTTGGTCAAGACCCAATATCAAGGATGGGCATAAACTTATTATCAGATCCTTCTATTGGCCATCAGACTCACATCCAGATCTAACTGAAAACGTTGGACACAACATAAATTAACTGATACATAAGTTCTCCAATCAGCACTACCATCATTGGGCGAGACTTAAATCATCAACAGTTAACTGGGAAAATTACAGTTTTGTAAGTAATGGGTATGACAAGAGAGCCTGTCCTCTGAACACTACCCAGAACAGATTCTTCAGAAAACCATTTATGATGGAAATATATTGTGTCCCCTAGTACAAAATAGATTTGATATTTTTGAGAATGTCCACCTAGAAATTGGTATCAGTGACTATGAATGAGTTGTAGCTCCAGTGACTGACAAAGTATTAAGGGCAACAAGTAGAAGTAACAACAACTGATACCAGTTACAATAATAACTGGTATCAGTGACTATGCAGCAGTTGTAGCAAACAGTGATTGCCAAAGTACAAAGGGCAACAATTAGAATGGTTTATATGTTCAGCAGACTAGAAAAAGATGCAGGAATGTTTTGTTTCAACAAGGAACTCACAACATGTAGCTCTGAAGAAGAACTGTGGCTCAGGTTTAGGAGAATGGGAAGTGATGCATGTGATAGATATGTACAGGGTGTACATAATATCCGGGAAAACTTTCAATTATTTATTGCACAAGAACCAGACATTGTACAGATATCATACATATGTTATTTTGAAGAGAAACCCTGATTTCCCCCCCCCCCCCCTCTCCATGTATACCACCACAGCGTAGTTTGGTAATTTGCCGATAGTCAGCACTAGTTGCAAACTTGGCGAGTTCAGGTGCGGAGCAAGCTTTCCGTGTGTTGGAGTTTGACAAAAACAAGTGTGTTACAGCTGTTCAACGGATGTTTAGAACCAAGTATAGTAAGAAGCCACTGACAAGGAAGGCCATTTACCAGTGGCACAACAAATTCGTTACGGTGGGTTGCTTGTGCCCGGCAAAGAGAAGCAAATGTACCAGTGTGAGTGAAGTGAAAATGGAGAGCATACGAGAGACATTCGTAAGGAGTCCAAAGAAATCGGTGCATCGTGCATCCCGCGAGCTCGAAATGACTCCAATGACAGTGTGGAAAGTCCTGCGACAGAAGCTGCCTATGAAACAATTCTAATTGGATCTAGTGCAGAAGCTCAATGATGACGACAAAAATAAGCGTTTTGAGTTTTGTTCGCAGTTGCAACAATTGAATGAGGATGGCGATGGCATTGTTGATCGCGTAATTTTTAGCGACGGAGCCACTTTTCACACTAATGGGAAAGTGAAGAGGCATAATTGTCGAATCTGGAGTACAAAGCATCCACACAAATGCACTGAACTTGAGCATGATTCACTGAAGGTAAATGTTTTTTGTGCCTTGTCACATCGAAAACTGCACCTGCCTTTCTTCTTCGCTGAGAGCACTGTCACTGGATATCCCTGCTTGGACTTGTTGCAGCAATGGCTGATGCCTCAAATGCAATTGGACGCTCCATTCATCTTTCAATAGGATGAGGCTCCACCCCATTTTCATTGTGAAGTTCGTGGGTATCTGAACATAGAGCTGCCACATCGATGGATTGGCTGTGCTACAGAAGGGGATTGGTGTTTCATGAAATGGCCTCCCCAATCACCAGATCTCACTCTGTGTGACTCTTTTCTGTGGGGACACATTAAAGATCTGGTGTATGTACCGCCTCTACCACGTGATGTAGCAGAGTTGCGGGAGAGAATATGGAAAGCAATGGCCACAGATGACTATGCCATGCTGGGACAAGGTATGGCAAGAATTCGATTACTATATTGATGTCTGCCCCGGGTCACTCATGGTTTGCATATCGTATGCTGGGGGGGGGGGGGGGGGGGGGGGGGACAACTTTCAGAGTTTCTCTTCAAAGTGCAATATATATGACATCTGTACAATGTTTAGTTCTTATGCAATAAATAATTGAAAGTGTTCCCAGACTTTATGTACACCCTGTACGTAGTAGGATAGTTCATTATGGGAGGGATTCTCCCTGGTATACTATCACTGTAAAGAATCTTCTAAAGACACATATACTACTGCATAATAGATGTAAAACAAAGCATTTTCCATGTATAACGCCACAACGTAATTTGGTAATTGCCGATAGTCAGCACTAGTTGCAAACATGGCAAGTTAAGGTGCGGAGCAAGCTTTCTGTGTGTTGGAGTTCGACAAAAATAAATGTGTTACAGCTGTTCAATGGATGTTTAGAACCAAGTACAGTAAGAAGCAACCAACAAGGAAGGCCATTTACCAGTGGCACAACAAATTCGTTACAGTGGGTTACTTGTGTCTGACAAAGAGAAGCGGACGTCCCGGTGTGAGTGAAGTGAATATGGAGCATGTACAAGAGACGTTCATAAGGAGTCCAAAGAAATCAGTGCGTTGTGCATCCTGTGAACTCGAAATGGCTCCAATGACAGTGAATGAATGAAGTGCATTTGGCTGTCAAGAGGGCAATGCATAAACACTTAAATTACTGCCACAGCAGAATGCCCTTGAAGCATCAGTCACAAAACTGTAAAAAATTCTGGCTCTATGTAAAGGATGTTAGTGGCACCAAACTTAGTGTCCAGGCACCTATGGATGAGATAAGAATGGAAATTGAAAGCAAAGCAAATGCATAAATTTTGAACTCCATTTTCAAATGTCCCTTTACAAATTAAAATCCAGGGCTATTGACCCAATTCACTGTGTACATCACTGCAGAGAGGGGTGATATAGATATTAGTATCAGCGGTGTTGAGAAACAGCTGAAATTGCTATAATTGAACGAAGCTCTGGGGCCCAATGAAATCCCCAACAAATTTCTACACTGAATTTTTGTCCGAGTTGTTTCCTCTTTTAACATTAATCTGCTGTAGAGCTCTCAAACATGAAACCATACCCAGCTGTTGGAAGAAAGTGCAGGCCATACCTGTGAACAAGAAGAGTAAAAAATGTACAGTATCTTGACATCCATTTGCTGCAGGATCTTAGAATATATATTGAGCTCAAACATAATGAGGTATCTTGAACAGGTTGAACTCCTTCATGCCAACCAGCATAGATTCTGAAAACATTGAACATGTGAAACTCACTTTGCACTTTTCCAAAAAGCATTTGACTCAGTACCACACTGATGCTTATTATCGGAAGTATGATCATGTGGGCTGTCAAGTGAAATTTGTGACCAGATTGAGGATTTCTTTGTAGTGGAGGAAGCAGCGTGTTATATTGCATGGGGAATCATCAAGAGATGCAGAAATAACTTCAGCTGTGCACCATGGAAGTGTGCTGGGACCCTTGCTGTTCATGTTATATGTTAATGACCCTACAGACCATATCAGTAGTGAGCTCAGACTTTTTGTGGATGATACAGTTATCTGTAATGAAGCACTATCTGAAAAGCTGCACAAATACTCAATCAGATCTTGATAAGACTTCAAACTGCTGCAGATGTTGGCAGCTTATTTTAAATATTCGGAAGAGTAAAACTGTGCACTTCACAAAACTAAAAAACATAGTATCCTGTAACAACAATATCAGTGATTCACAATTGGAACTCGTCGTCTCATTCAGATACATGAGGGCAACAGTTTTTAGGGATATGAAATGAAATGCTTGCATAGGCCCAGTCATAGGCAAAGCAGGTGGGAAACTTTGCATTTTCCTAGTATTCTACCACTTATTCAATCAGTCTACAAAGGAGATTCCTTATAAGTCACTTGGGTGGCGGATCTTAAAACATTGTTCAGGTGCATGTGACCTGTAGCGTATAGAACTAACAGGGGACATTGAACAAATACAGAGAAGGGTAGCATGAATAGTCACTAGTTTGTTTTATCCTGGGAGAGTGTCAGGATATGCTGAAGAAACTGAACTGGCAGACACTTGAAGACTGTCACAAACTATCCCAAGAAAGCATACTTAAAAAGGTTCAAGAACCAGCTTTAAATGATGACTCTAGGAATGTACTGCAATCCGCTAAGTCTCACTCCCATAAGGATCATATGCAAGTGGAACAGGAAGAAACCGTAATTTATGGTACAGTGGGAAGTACCCTCTGCTATGCACTTCATAGTGGTTTACAGAGTATGGCTGTAGATGTAGATAATATCCTTGTACTGCTAGTTGCAGACGTAACTACTATTCTTCTGTTTAAAAGTGTCAGGTTTTCACAACCTCTCAGTGCTATAAATCTCCTAGGCTTACATGGTGTTTGTGATGTTTCAGTAAGGATATTCTCTCCTCCCATCTTCTAGCAAAGTACTTGTGTGTCACAATCTGTGTCCTTTTATAGGTGTCAGTGGAAGCAGTAATTTAAATGTTGTAACAGGAACTCCTGAACAGTTGAACTGACACTCCAGTTCCATGTTTTGATGAGTGGCAACTCATGACTGTTCACTACTGACTCATGAGTTGCAGCTGAATGTCACTAGTATCTTTTAGCTTCCAAAGGGGACTGCTCAGTTTTGCTGGGGTAGATCTCTTGGCTAAATTAATCCAACTCATAAGGAGAACAAGGCAGGTGCCATAATCCATTTCCCAGAAACTTCGCTTAGTGGAAGAAGAGTCAAAATAAGTGATCACATGTCTCGGCTTATCCATAGATTCTTGACTGTTTCTGAGAAAGTGATGGTCAATTTTTTCACGTAACTTAGGGGCCTTTTAGCGCGCGATAATCTCAGCCAAGATAGTAGCACAGTGGCTAGAGCGCAGTCTCTCACTTTTGCACCTTGTGCTCAATATTTTTCCATTTATTCACTCAAGGCCATAGAAGGTTATGGCGCAAATGCTTCTTATCAAGTTAGAAGATACATGGGTGTTGTGTTAACTGCAAAATTGCAAGATACATGGGTGTTGTGTTAACTGCAAAATTGCAACTGGGTTTCACCATAATTGTCATACATTTATGATGTAATATAGTTGTGTGATATTTTCAGGGATTACAATATTTTTAAATCCTCATATTCCTATATTTCCTTCTTATATCATTTCTTACATTAATTCTACAATATAAGGAAAAGATAGATTGCTCCTTGCCGTAAAGATGACATGCTAAGTTGCAGACCGGCGCAATGGAAGGACACTTACACATTAGCATTCAGCCAAAGGCTTCAGCAAAAAAGGAAACGCACATTCATTCACGCTAGTAAGCACATCTCACACACAAATGAGCGCCGTCTCCAGCAGCTCAGACCAGAATGATTATAGTAATTATTATATTAAATATTATTTTTCGTATTTTATTCTTATATTTATTTTTTAGTAAGATTTGGTGTATTCCTTTGGATGATACTGATCTTAGAAACATTCAAAACAGAGAAATTCTGAACGCCACACGATTGTGCGAAGTCAAGTTTTCCACAGTAAAATTTCTTCAGATGAATCTCGCTCAGGTTTAGAACATGGGGCACAAATGTGTGAAGCCATAATGCTTGCCACTCTGCCGGTGCATCAGTTGAACTTTTACTCACAAGGAGGCACATAATGTACCTTGAAAACTTTGACTTTCTTTTTCTCAGAAATTGTCAAGTATCAGCGAGTAAGCTGAGACATGCGTTCGCTTATTTTGAACCCTTGTTAACTGAGCAAAGTTTCTGGGAAATTGGGTTATGGCACTTGGCATGTTCTCATCAGTGCCATATGGGTTTCAACTGCCTCCTTAATTATGCTGTCCCAGAAACCAGCTATTGAATGGATGACCAGTCACTTCAAAATTCTCTCTCTCTCTCTCTCTCTCTCTCTCTCTCTCTCTCTCTCTCTCTCTCTGTCTGTGTGTGTGTGTGTGTGTGTGTGTGTGTGTGTGTGTGTGTGTGTGTGTGTGTGGGTGGGTGGGTGGGTGGGTGGGTGTGGTTTGTATTGTCGCCAGTGGACACCATTCTGAACACTGTAAATCAGTACAAATATTTTTCATTGTTTTACATTATTATGAGCTGCTTTTTGTGTAATTTCGTGTTGTGTCAACAATGGAAAATTAAGAATTGAATGTAACAATATTATAAAAAGGATGGTTGCTATTCATAATATAGTGTAGGTGCTGAGTCAAACATAGGCACAACAAAAAGACTGTCATAAAATTGTCTTTCAGCCAACCAGGCATTTGTCAGAGGTAGAAACACACACACAATCCCTGAGTTGTGTGTGTGTGTGTGTGTGTGTGTGTTTTTTCTATTTCCGACGAAGGTCTGGATGGCCGAAAACTAATTTTCTGACAGTCTTTTTGGTGTGCCTATCTGCAACTCAGCATCTCTACTGTATGGTGAGTAGCAACTATACTTCTCATAGTGTGTCAGGTATTTAGGCGTCAAAAGTAAAGGGTGATATATAATAAGGTAAAGTTCAATGTCAAAATCAATTCAGGTTTAATACTAAAGAAACTAAGAAACATGCACTGGAAAACATTAATTAATATGAGTAAATCTATGGAAACTAACCACAGTTGAACTCAAAACCTGTGGGAAGAGAAACTATAGCTTTACCTTTTGGTTACAACAGCAAGTCACTGAAGGTGTTTGTGAGTCGTGAGATTAATTAAACCAAGCTTCCAGTCCTCCATTACTGCAAAGTTACATACTTTGTCAACTGCTTTCTTGTTTTAAAGTGGACCATACAACATTTTCACACAGTGTATTTTTTCATAAATTTAAATATTGTATCTCATTTTAAAGAATATGGGACCAAGTCTCCAGACATCTGATGTTGATTTGCAGGCTTTACAGCTGTTATCTTATTTGTCTCATAATGATGTGCTACCTACGTTGTCTCTGCTGTGGTGCAGCAATTAGACTACAGACAGTTCATAATACATTGCAATTTCAATATAGTAAGCAAACAATAGGAATATCTATGATAGGAGTATAGCACACTGGACATGCAGCCAACATCAAACTAAAATAGCCATGTGACATGTATAACACTGATGGTTTACATATTGAGCTAAGATATAAACTTCAATATTACTCTTATTTGGGCTGTTTTACAAATTTATTTATTAGTGACAGTAGTAGTAGAGGTTGTCACTGTTATGGATGTGAATCAAAATATGTCAAAGGAGGAAAAGTTACCTTAAGTAGGTCATTGTCATCATTATCACCACCACCACATCATCAGGTTACAGCTCCGGTTTCCAGGATCCTGATGACAAGTTCTTTTGAAATTTTTCTATTCTTGTATGGCTCTTACTCACAGACACTGTCCCAAAGGAGACCTCTTTCAGGGATACCCTTCTTAATTATGTCAATCCGTCTTCTTCTTGGCTGTCCATCATGACTTTCCCATTTCTAGTAATTTCGAGGATTTTCTTGGCCATTCTGGTTTCTAACATATATTTAACATGACCATACCATCTTAAACTAGATTGCCATAGTTTATCCAGTACGGTGAGTTTTACATTTTCATCAATTGTGTTCCTTTCATACCTTATCTTATCCATCTTCATTTGCCTCATCATAAATCTAAGAAACTTCATTTCAGCAGCTTGGATTTGGCTATTCCCTCCCTCCCTCCCTCCCTCCCTCCCTCCCTCCCTCCCTCCCTCCCTCCCTCCCTCCCTCCCTCCCCCCCCCCCCCCCCCCCCCCCCCCCCAAGAACACAGAAAGGGCTATGATGTACAGAAATGTGAATGTGGCAAAGTGTACATTGGTTACTCTGAGTGATGCATTAGCACTCACATAGGAGCATGAACACTGTGTATGACTGGTGCAAAATAACTAATCAGCTGTACCTGAACACCCTCAGGACTGTGGCCAAACTATTAATTTTCAAAAACCTTGTGTGCTTACTCAGCAGCTGTGAATCCAGCAGGAAAAAAAACAAAGTGAGTCTACTGAAATAGTTAAATACCCTACCAGCGTGAACAGGGACAGCAGCTACAATTTACTGACAGCCTGGCTGCCATCAGTCAGAGTCCATCAGGGCAAATGTGTTCAACTGCCAGCATCTTCAAATGACCTGGATTAAACAGTATATAAACAAGACATCAATTCGCCATTGCCTGCCAGTTCTCAGCCATAGTCACCACTCCACACCACTTTTTGTTTTGAATTATCCAGTGGCATCCCAGAATGAGACATTGGTAGCCACCTGACAACCAAAATAAGGCAGTGTGTAGGGGAAGACCATCACCAGAATCCAACATTCACCCTCAAGAGGACAGCTGCAAAGTTGTTCGAAATGTCAGACTTTTAGTTGTTTTAGTATTTCAAAATGACATGGCCTGTTTCTCAAAATGATTTTATTGAAGCTGACACTGGCTGTAGAACCCTACAAACTGATATAATTTAATTTGTATTGCATTTTTCTGATTAGAGGTGCCATTTCATCATCTGACCTGACACAGCCATCAGAAACATTGCAATCTGAAAGGATTGTATATTATCCTAAATGATTTAATAATACATGGGCCCCAAAGATGACAACATTCTGCCAATATGTATCATGTCAAACTATTAATCTCATATGTCATAAGAAATTTGCAAGCCTCAACCATTCCCACTGTCATATGTATAAATTTAAGTTTACTATTATATCTCCAGATAGTTATAAAAATAATGTATTTACATTAAGTAACTTGCTTAACATAGCCTTGCATCTCCTTTAGCCTGGCTTAACTCTAACTCATCATTGCTTAGAAGCCTTTATGCATCTAAGCAATGATGAGTTAGAGTTAAGCCAGGCTTTTTATTCAGATGAATTTTGTTTCATTGATAATGAAATTTTGTCTGTGATGAAGCAGGAGAAATAAGTACCACTTTCTCTGCTATAAAGAAAACCACACATACTATTGCAGTTTTCAAGTGATTGACTGTACCAGAGGACTATATAAGTTTGTATACACACAATGCAATGTTTTGGGGCAATGTTATGTTAGAAGACAATAAGTACCCTTCTTGCAGAACAATATTTATGTTACAGAATACACCCACACCATCATAGTACCACTTCATGCTTAATAGCAGATAGTAGTATCTGTGATCCGAAAGCTCCTCAAACACAAAAGAAACACAGTGGTTCTCTTTGTTACTTGATGTACTTCTCAACTGTTTAAGGCAGTGTCTTCTGTCTGCATTTCTATAGTTTCTTAAGTGATTTGCACGAGATCTCAACAATGCAGCTTTGCCACTACAGTTCAAGTTTACTTAATAACACTTAACTTAAGTATATATCTCAGGTGTTTCTGGTTGTAAAATGTTAAGTTATTCATAAAATGAAATATGGTATTACAGGGGATTGGTGAAGATTGGATTGGCAAATCGGATAACCAACAAAGAGATACTTACTAAAATTTGGGAAGCTTTATGGCACAACTTACATGAAAAAAAGGGATTGTTTCATGGACATAATAGTTTGGTAATGGAAGATAGTGCCCAGGTAGAAAGTGTAGTGGAAGACCAAGGCTTGAATATGATAAGCAGGTTGAAGTGGATGTACGCTGCAGTAGTTACACAGAGATGATGAGACTTTCTCCGGATAAACTGGCATAGAACTGCATCAAACCAGTATTTGAATTGAAAACAATGCTAATAACAAACATGCCATAATGACATCATGTCAGGATTCATATGGAACACTATTTTGGATGTTGTGGAGAATTGGTTCATGAATGTATTATCTTTGATTGCAGAGCACGTGTTCCCACACATGTAAAAGTGTCTTACTAATGTTGTAATGTATTACGTTTTGCTTATTTAATGGCAGTATTGACTGTTGATTATGTTAGTCGACTTGCTGAAAAAAACGTAATATATTTTTATAATGTATTTTAAATAAATTGCTAATTTGAGGCTTTATTTTACAGCAAGCAGAAGTTTCCCCTACCCGCCATTTCCATGTCCATTCTGTGACCGTGCCTACACCAGTTGGGGCTTCCGCCGACGCCATATTAAAGCAGTACATACTCAATCACAGAAGCTGCCGTGCAAATGGTGTGCAGAAGTTCTTCCATCACACTCAGATTGGGAACAACATGTGACAAACAGCCATGGATTGGCTCCCACAGATGCCCACAATGGGCTTTTGATACTTGAAGAAGCACATATGGTTTTACAGATACCAAATCCAACACGCCTTGACACATTTGTCAGTATGATCAGGAAGAATAAAAGTGCTGCCAATAGTAGTGGATCTGGCAGTAGTGGGGGAATAGTTAATGCTGGAGCAAGCAGCAGTTCACAGGATGACCAAGATTGTTCAAATGGATCTGCCAGCGAAGCAGAGAAGCCTGCATCACGGACTTAATATGTTACTCATAATTCGCTTTTCACATTAATTTGTGTTGGCATCACACTTTACTACTTATCTTTAGAAGTGCCAGATCTGAACAACACAGCTCTCCCTGCTGTGAGCTTGATAAATTGCGTATCATTCCTGTGTTTAGTGTCATTTTGTGAATTTAGCAATGTATACTATGAAGCAGAATAATTTACTTGTGATACTTATCAGTTGTCATAAGAAACACATTTTGAAAGGTACTGAGCTCTAATGATATAGTTTTTATCATACAGTGACAAATACAGGGCATATAGACATAAACTGACCATACATGATTCTTCTGTGATGTCTTGGTAAGATTTATTTCTATTCACCTTTTGCTCTCAGATTTGTCACTTTTGCCATGTTTCAATTGTAATACACTGCTCAGTATCAGTCCCTAACACCATTACCATTGTGATCCATGCCACAGACTTCCAAAATCAATATTACATGTTTTTCACTGACAAAGTATTGTAATACTGCATTTTAATTATGTGTATCATTATAATTATGTGCATCAGTTGTCATTAATTTTTTCCTAAAGTAAAGTCAGTGAGATACTATTTTCATGTTAAATTCATTAAAGTTATATAACTTATGTTAATTTGATAGCACACTGAAGTAGGGTAGTGTAGGAAGTGTAGTATTACAGTGTTTTCTCAAATTATTTTCATTTATACCTGATGCTAATACGTGGACATCAGAAACATAAATTATATTACAAAAGAACATGAGCAGTTGTGCAGAATGTAGACAGATGGTAACAATAGCTTTCTTTACCTTTGATTGATGATTTACTGTAACTAACGCCAAAAAGATTCATTGCACTAGGCTCGATGGGACAGATATCTCCACCCTTTGGTTGTACCTGATTTCCAGGTCTGAGAGTTTCACAACTTTTGGACTTTTCATAAAATTATCTTTTTTATCAGACTCAAAGCAAAATATACCTATAACTGAACATACGAATGATGGTTCTCTACTACTTCTGTTGTTCCAACAATGTAAACTTACCAGTTTTACGGGCACAAGACAATAACAGTTTATGCTACCTGTAGCTACTATTTCAAAATCTTATTTTTTTGCCAATGCGTTGTATGTTAAAAAGAAGAGCTTAATTCTTGTGGTTTCAAAGATTGGTGACAAAATATTAAGGAAGGTTATTGTTCAATGTCCCATTGACAACAAAGTGATTATACACAGGTATTTAAGGCAAGGTTATAAGCAACAGACATTCAAGAACCAAGTAATTAGATATTATTTGTGGAGACAACACTAGTACTGGAACCATCTTTATTAAAGAAAGCATCTCTGAGATTTATGATGACTTAAAAACTCTATCCAACACTCCAGATACTGATGTTGATAGTATTCTTTGCTTACACTTGCAATTAAGAGTGCAGCGTATGGATTTCAAGTGAATTTCACTCATTAACATATTTCCATCAGATTTACTTTGAAATATTTTTAAATAATGAACTGCAATGAAAATAATATTTATAAGACAGCAATCATAATATGACATTCTGTACCTGTAATTTGTGCCTTTTTGACTGATGCTTCTTTCCCAACATGTGTAACTTTATTCAGGTGTATATTTGAGAGCAGTGACAATACTGTGTATTTTTCAGTGGGGAACTCATGTTCTACAAATAGTTGCAGTTAATAAAACACTGATTAATGTTTTGTAACAGATTTTTTAATATTTGTAATAAGAGAGTTTAGAAGGGTGGAGTGGATATTTTTGTATAAATTATATGCTGTGTATATTGCATGTATTATGTAACTCCTACTTCCTTCACATTATGACAGAAATATGTCAAGATTATGATGTAATTTCATACTGTATTTTTGGAAAGTTGTTTATTGAAATAGCAGTCCAATAAATTAATTTACATCAACTAGGCTTACAAATATTAAGATGAAAAAATAGCCTGGAATTATTGTGAAAAAAAAACAGTGTTCATCATTAATAACAGAGCCACATGTGAAGAAAATGTTAATACTAGGCTGTTGAATCCTATTAACTGCAAGTCAAGCAAAAAACAAACTGCAAATGCAAGTGATAAACTTGAGGGCTTAGACAGCTTAGAAACCCAGTTCCAGTCTTCTCCAGGAGACAATGCTGTGGTTGATGTAAATGATAATAGTTTGACGAGGGGTTGAACTAAAGGAACATGACAGTAATATCTCTTTTATTCAAAGAATATCCGTTATGCACTTATAACATCATTGTCACACCACTTTTGAGTTGTATTAATAATTACCATCCCATGGGTACCACCCATCAGTCACACCCTCTCAAGTTTCAGACATAAATTACTGTGTGGTGTGTGTGATTTTGTTCATTTTTTTTACATCCCTGGGCTCTCCTCCTCTAACACTATTTTGTTAGTGTCTGGTTAACCAATGCATTAATAATTACAATCCATTAATGTGTCTAAATATATGCCTTCTTTCTAATAAAAATCAAGCAATGAAAACCACAGATCTGAGTAATGTTTGCAACATGCAGTTAAAGATTATCAGAATGATCATAATTCAGTAGCAGTGTAGATGTGTATTTCTTAGAGAGAGCCCAGACACACTCAGACACTTTTAGATGCGTGATCATTCTTACCGCATGCAACAGTTCTTGCATCTATCACTGGGTTCCCTACCTCCTTTTACATCTATGGTGACATGTCAAATGTCTCAATATCACCATTCTTTCTCATCCTCTTCTCTCCACCAATTCTTGGATACCCCATATCCACTCTTTTGGTGGTCTTCCTCTTCTTTTTCTTCCAGGGGGTTGTCATGAAAGCACTGTCTTTAGGCATTTGTCTTATTTCATTCTTTTGACATGCCGTAACCACCCAAGCTGGCTGTCTTCCATTCTGTCTGTAATATACTGGCTCTGCCTCCTTTCTCTTATTTCCTCATTTCGAGTTGGGAAATTCTACATGCTCCTCCCAAGTGGTCCATTTCTAAAGCTCTAAGTCTCTTTATACTTTCTGTGAGTTCGTAACACTCACTACCACAACTTGTTATTGGTTGCTCAATGGATTTGTATAACTGCATTATACCAACCAAAGTACAAGATTCAGTTTTTGGATAACCATTCTTTCCTACCTGATTCATTGTTGTATAACTCTGTCACATCTTCCATCACATGGTAGGATACTACTCATATACTTAAACTGTTTACACACTTTATTTTGATGTCTGTCAATGTGCAAGTTATTTTCCTCTGCTCCTGTTCTCAAAATAAATTTTCAGATCCCACTGTTTGTACTGTTCCATTAACTTCCCAAAAAAATAAGTAAATTTTACTAAGTTTGTAAAACCATGTTGCTAATTATATAGTTTGCCAGACAATATTTTTAAGTGTAAAAATGCTCTCTACCAAAAAAAAAAAAAAATTGTTCAATATGAGGACTATTTTTAATTCCACAGATATATTGTACATTTTATAAGTAATATTGATCCTTCCCTGAATGAAATGAAAAAAGCATGTTACCTATCTGTAATCACATTGAAGGCAGTGATTTTGTGACAAACACTTACAAAATATAAAATAACAGAAAATAATGTTGTGAGTGAGTTTTGATGCACAAAAAGATGTAAACAGTACAGTAATAAATTATAGGTTGGAAACAACAAACATAAATAGCAATAAAAGGCATAATCTAATGTTTTATGGCTATGGAGCCTTCAAGTTTTTCAACTCATCACTCACAATAGCAGCGTGAATTTTTCGTCCCCTTCAAGTTCTGGTTTGGTTGTAATACTTAAGGGACTATTCTGTGCTACCTGCAGTCATTATTTTTTGCTGGTGGAGGAACAAGACTAGGAAAGAATAAAAGTGTGGAAGCTAATGCTGCTTTATGAGCCACTGTGTGTGCCTACAAACCATTCTTGAATCATCTGCAGGTGAGCCATTGCCTTCTGTCATTTACGTTTAGAAGTGTAAATAGAACATAATAATATATATTAAATATCAAGTGTGTCAATTAAGAGTGCTCTTTTAATATGAAATGTACAAATGAGAAGAACCCATGGATGCACAAAATATTTTATATTAAAAATATTTATTATTTATCTAATACAAGCAATGCAGAAAGTTTGTCAGGCTTATCTTTGTTGCAGTCTTTGTATATAAAATTATATTGTGGATAGCTGTAAGAATTACCTTTATTGGCACATTGTACTTTCTTCTTCTTGTGCCTTTTTTATTGTAAATTTTTACTGGATGTTTTTTATTTATCATTTTTGTATAGACAGAAATCTGTTTTTGATCATTGATGAAGAATGCAAACTAGTCAGTTCATTCTAGCACAAGAAATTACTGTTGTTGGTGCATGACATATTTCTCCGTAGCTCTGTATTTGAAGTTCATCTAAAATCATTCATTGTCCCAATGTTCCTGTGTTGATACAGACCTTTAAAAATCATGAGTGGATTCTTATTATAATCTAGTAGTGGAAATAAATACATTTTCACTATTTTTATTAAATATTTAATGTGGGTTGTATATGTACAATTTTAGTTATTACTAATAAACAAATGCTTTTGCAGAGATTGTGTCCAGAAAGTGATTTTACCTATTCTCAGTTCTTACACACTTTTCATGCTGTACAATACCACCTATGAGTCCTTGGGATTTGAATTTATGCTTGTAAATGTTAGTTCTTAAGAAAGAAAGAAAGAAATAAATAAAAGCACGCAAAACTGCTTGTTTTATGATGGAACTATTTCTGGTGGCACATTAGTACACAACTGTGTTTTGACCTTACTCTGTGGCACGTTTAATCGAAATCAGTCAACTCATTGGCAGTGGACAAGCAGTTTCCTAAAGAGATGTTACTGCATTCCACTGGGAAATGTTCTTTATCATGAAAAGAAGAAACTGATGCTGCACCTTTGTGTACATACCAGATAAGTTCCATTAGTGGTGGTCACTTTCAGAGGGGAACCGTTTATTCCATGCACATCTGCATTTGTTCCTCCCGCTGTTCAGAAAATTTCTGCACATCGTTTTCCTTGGGTATTGCAGTGTGAATATGAAAATCCGTGCCATGAATGCTCTGTTTGGCATATGGTGCCTAAGAGTTATGGGGTCTTAAGAACTCTTCCATGAGGCTCCACAGGAGCACTGCTTTTTTCTTTTTTTTTCTGCCTGGAGGAATGAAGAACACATCCCTTAGTAAGCTGCTCATCCAATGCCTCTGAGTTGATTAATGATGTTGAAATTCGTTTCCAGTGTAAGGATGTATTTGAAAACTTCAAAACAGCTGCTCAGTGTCATCTGTATTTTATCAGGATACATGTACGTTGTAACAAAATCTGACTGTTTATTGCTGTGACAAGTAAATTATGCATGGACTTTAAAGACAAATATGACAATGATGTAGTACCATGCATCCTAAGGACTGTCATAATCACTTAATGAGAAATACTGAAAAGACAGGAGTAGGTTTGAGAATGAACTGCAATTATAAGAGTTAAAAGACATTAAATCAAACTAGTGGTAAATAAAGGAGTAAGGCTGTGTTGTAGTCTATCCCTGGCATTACCTACTCAGTACATTTTGCAAGCAGTAAAGAAAACCAAGAAGAAATTTGGAAAGGGAATTTCATTTCAGAGAGAGAACAAATAAAAACTTCGAGGGATGCTGATGACATTGTAATTTTGTCAGAGACAGCAAAGAACTTGGAACAGCAGCTGAATGGAATGGATAATCTCTTCAAAAGATACCTTAAAATGAGCTTCAACAAAAGTAAAACAAGGGTAAGTGAATATCATCAAATCAGGCAATGCTGAGGGAATTAGGTTAGAGAATGAGATACTATAGGTAGTTGATTTTTTTTGCGACTTGGACACCAAAATAACTGATGTTGGCCAGTGTAGAGAGGACATAAAATGAAAGCAGGCTGTAGCAAGAAAATCATTTCTGAAAAAGAGGAATTTGTTAACACATAATATAAATTTGTGTGTTAGGAAGTCTCATTTGAAGGTACACTCTAAGACAAAAGAAAAATGATGCGCCACAAAGGAATTACGTGAATGGGATGAATCTCAGCAGATGTAATGTACATTACAGACAAACAAATGGTAATTATTTCCAAAAAACCGGATGATTTATTCAAGAGAAAGAGCTTCACCAACTGAGCAAGTCAGAAAAGGGTTGGGCAACTCTGGCCCTTATGCAAACAGTTATTCAGGTTGGCATTAACTGATAGAGTTGTTGGATGTCTGCCTGAGGGGTATCAAGCCAAATTTTGTCCAACTGGCACATTAGAGTGTCAAAATCCTAAGCTGACTGGAAGGCCCTGCCCAAAATCCATAATGCCTCAAACTTCACAATTGGTGAGAGATCTAGCGACCTTGCTGGCCAATTCAAAGTTTGGCGAGGACAAAGGAAGGCGGTAGAAACACTTACTGTGTGCAGGCAGGCAACAAAATGGGGGACAGAATATCGTAAAAGTAGCACTGTGCTGGAAGGATTCTGTGGGTGACAACTAAAGGGGTCCTGCTATGAAAAGAAATGGCACCACACACCATCACTTATGGTTGGCGGGTGACAGTCAGGTTGGTATCCCACCGCTGCCCAGAGTGTCTCCAGACACATCTTCCCTAGTCATCAGGGCTCATTTCGAAGTAGAACTCTTGACTGAAGACAATTCTACTCCAGTCAGTGAGATTTCGGCCAAAGACATGTGGAGATGAGAAGGTACTGAATGAACTGAGGAAAAATGAAATTTATGGCACAACTTGACTATAAGTAGGGATTATTTAATAGAACATATGCTGTGGCTGACATCAAGGAATCTTCAGTTTGGTAACTAGAGGCTAAAACTGCAGAGGGGGGCCAAGAGGTGAATACGGTAAAAAAGTTCAG
This sequence comes from Schistocerca americana, assembly GCF_021461395.2. Lineage (NCBI taxonomy): Eukaryota > Metazoa > Arthropoda > Insecta > Orthoptera > Acrididae > Schistocerca > Schistocerca americana. The sequence continues at coordinate 866,689,460 of NC_060120.1, read as the reverse complement.
ACTGATGTAGATTGCAGTAGCGATGCAGAGGTGAAGGGGATTGGACATAAGAAACTTTAGTGGAGAGCAGCATTAACCAGTCTTTGAACCCAAAGATCTGACCAACAAATCATCATTTCCATAGTCAATAAATTAAATAAAAGTTTTTGCAATACAGGAAATTAGATAGTTAAAGCTCTTGCAGGGAGTGGTTCAGATAGTAATTTAAGGAAAGAAAGTGTTAAATACAGAAATAGAGAATATTAGGAGAGTGCCAGCAGTAAGAGTGGCCATATAAAGGAAATGGAACACTGAAAATTTCTGGAAGAATGTACACAATTTAGGAGAAAAGCTCACCAAATAGTAGACATGATGAGTCATCGAGCACATAAAAGAGACTAAAAACTTCAGAACAACGTTAGTATCAGGAATCTCCACCTTGTGGATAACATAAAATATAAATAACTATGAAACATCAACACATCTGATTTATAGAATTTGGCAAATTGGTAGGAATATTGGAAATTATCGTTTTCTGTTTAGTGAAATTTTGTAATTAACAAGTAATGAAATCGTGTAATACAATGTTACTCAATTTCTTCTGTTAGCCAAAAATACCCGAAATAACATGTGAACTGCTACTGTCAATCTGTAAGACAAATGTACGTAATAGAAGTCTTTAATCTTCAAAGTAATTAAAATACTTTACAGAATAATGCAGCCTACAACACGTCAACAAAACTATCAAAAAGTACTTTTACTCTGAAGGACTGAACTACATTTATTCTAATACAAGGATATAATCATATATACGATCCTGCAGTGCCTGTGTTATTCCAAATTACGATGCTGTGTTCCTTGAGACATGCATCGATGAAGGAACAGGTGGCATCATGATTCTGAATAACAGAGGTGCTACAATATCATATTTATACACCGACACTGGGCGAGTGACTTTCAAGTAAAATGCATCCCCTTGTATGGGAATATATATAGTGGATGTACGAGTACAAGTTGTAGACACATGGCTGACAACATATGGAAGTTTGGGTCTGGCCATGAGTTGTGCTCGGATAGCCTATCAGTAAGGTGACTGCTAAAACGAGGTATGAAAGCTGAAACTGATTTTGTCTTCATATAATTAAGAAATCTAAGGTATTCAATTGTTTACTTGAAATGTTTGACGTAAACTTCAGTAATGACATTGTTATTTGTGGAAACTGTTTGTCTAAAAGTGATAAGTGTATTTGAAAATATTTTGTATGTATGTCAGATTGTTTTAATGTGGTAATTTTTAATTCTAATCCCAAAAAATATATAACATCAACGATGAAAGAATTGTTTGAAAAGCTATATATAAATGGAAGTTGGCTCACTGGGCATAATTGTTTATAGAAGTTTTGTGATGTACCACCTATGTCACTTTGTGCAATAAAAATGCAATCAAAAGTATAAAAACTTATCTTTTCCTTAATCCACATGTGGGGATATCGGACATAGGAACATCTCTGACAGGTGCAGAGTGGGCAATCTTTGGATCGAGTGTGAAGAATGACATTTTGCTCTTAACTGGTGTTTGATGTAGATGGTTGTAAAGTTACTGTATCATATAAAGCGTATGTACATTAACAGGGTCGCATATTATTGGAAGAGTATTTCCTGCTGAACTGTGGTCCACTCTTCCTATACTGGTGACCCCTCATCCGTCATGAAACATGCATTAAATTCACTACTCTACATTAACTTGGTTAAGTTTGTTATGTTGCAACACTGTGGTCCTTATACAACACATCGCCTGTCCTGCCAACTCTGGATTATAGTGTGAACAGGATGTGCATCATCACGCAAATACAATGGTGAAAACTGAATGCACTGACAATTCGTGCCTCAAATCTATGGATGGCACTGGCCTAACCATGCCTCAATAATGGCAGGCAACAATGAATCTTCTGTTGTACTTTGAGGAAAATACAGCAACTGACTGTACTCATAACCAACAAAGTTTGCAACATAACTGTAATGCCACTTTCATGTCGTCTGCACCAAGAATCAGATATGAGCAACCGCTTACTGTGTCTTCACAACCAGTTGTGCACCATGTACAATTTAGCAGCCATGTTGCCTGGTGCACCGAACAATACTACAGTTATTTCTTCTGCTTCACCACTGAGGCTCAACTCGCACCTCAAAGTACCACAGTTCAGCCCCACCCACCCAGCTTTGAGGTTCACGATGACAGAGAGCATTTTCATAAGCAACCAGCATTTTAAACAATGATTCAAAGTATGTTAACCTGCTTTGCCATCTGATGGGACAGGCTGAACTAATCAGCACACCTTATCCTGTCTCCACCATATACAAACAAGTAGAGCATAGCAAAGACAATTCTCTTGCAAAGACTTTATTGAACCCCAGAACAACAGCTGCAGGAGGCTATCTACAAACAGAATCTCCTTGACAAAATGTCCTCACGACTTTGGCATTGTATCCACACAACTATTGCTCATACTCTGTCAGAAAAACCTTATGAACCCTATGGATCATCAAGTTACTGACCGAGACGCAATGGTGATGATCACACACAAGCCCGAACCTCTATAAAAATGACGCACTGGCTGATCACATGTCCTTGATGATCAACCGCTCCTGAATATTAAAAAGACAGAAGGACGCCAGCCTGCTACTTTGAAAGACATGTTGTACTCCACTTGTTTCCAGTTCAGCCAGCTAGACACAACCCGAGGATGAAGTCGCACCACCTCAGTGGCCAACAACATGTCCTAAAACAACAGCTTTGTCTGCGCCACGGACCAGTGATGCACAGCTGGCCAATGGCCATTGATCTCCTAGTTCCACAGTCAATCTGGACATGCTGCCTCAAATGGATTGAAATAGGTGCTTCGGCCTGCCCCAAGGAGCAAATTCGCCTACCCCATCCGTGTCTAGCACCAACACATGTTGCTACCATGACAACGATGCAAGGATGCCTCTTTGTGCCTGACATCACCACACAGTGTTCAGTGCATCTGGACTTTCTACAGTCCTGTCAGCTGTCATCCAATGTAGGCACTGATGCATCGTGCTCCTGGGAACCATGACCATGCTTACTGGGCCCCATCTGCCTCAATGTCTCACCACCAACAATTCCTCTTCTGAAACACTCCATTCCCTATTGTTAGAAAGTAATTTCACCATCCACATCACCACATCAACTGCAACACATAGTCACAGGCATTATGTGTTGAAAACAAAGACTTCCAACACCACATTAGAGAGACAGAGGAAGCTCTCACATCAGTGGACGAGCAATTAAGCATCCTACACTCTCAATGGCCATCTGCAGCACATGGGATGGGCTGCTGTCTTCAACCCTGACCCCTTTACACTCAGTCACATTCTGTGCACAACAGTCACCTCACTGCAGTGCATGCCAGCACCTGCTGACAACTGTCACTACGACATTAACACACCACCACGTGCTGCGCTTGTAAACATTTGAATGGACCCACCCACCTCCTGTACTCAGACATATGCAAGTGCAGTGCTAATCAAAACTATGCACCGAATCTTGACCTCCCATTCGTCACAAACACAAGGCTGCAGGATGCTCAACTCCAGAACTGTAGATGGCAGCTGTGCTATACCTAACATATAAGACTTGATGCCCATGCACACTGACATAATGGTATTCAGTGTCATTGATTGTAAGATGGCATATTTACAAATCCCAATTAACCGAGAAGACATCCCAAAAATGTTGGTAATGACCACATTTTGACTGTGCGAATATCTCTTTATGCTGCATGGCCTCAAGAACAATGCATGAATATGAAAATATTTCATTCACGCCCTACTCTTTCAATTTCCATACTGTTACAGCTGTCTCGGTGACTTACTCATCATCTCCAACGCACATGAAGAACATTTGCATCACTTAGAACACGTTCATCACCTAGAACGAGCTCCAGCTGCACTATGACAAGGTAGTGGTGTCATTAATGAAGCAAAATCTTAGGCTATTCGCTCAGTGTGTGAAGCATCAAACCAACAGCGGAACACATGGATATAGTGAAAGACCTGCCACTTCCAGAAACTTTGCACAATCTGTGGTGCTTCCTTGGAATCCTTAACTGCTATTGGTGACACCTCCCTCACGCAGCTGTATTGCAGCCTCCTCTCACAAATGCCTTATTTGGAAAAAACAAACCTGGCAAAAAGAAAATCACATGACGTACAGTGATGATAGAAGCATTCAAACATTGGGTGAAGAACTGTTTAGCATCAGCCGTTGCTTTGATACACCCTAACCCCGAAGTACGACTCACACTCATGAATGATGCAAGTGACACTGTGGTGGGGGCTGTGCTTCAGTAAGTGGTAGACCACCTCCAATTTTTATCAAATTTGGTGTGTTCATTGCAACATGTTGAGAGAATGAAAAATGCCAATTTTGGAATTGTAGCACAAGTACAACAAAGATTTGACAAACACTGCTGACAAAACAGCTGTAACTTCTGTTCTAATAGAGACAGAACTGTGAAACATGTAATTTTTGAAAAGGCTAAGGACAAGGTTTCAAATTATATCCAACATGGCCATATTTAAACAATGTATATGCCTTTGACTGTGACTATCTCAAATACCTCCTTCAAAATTTCTGAAAAAAATATATATTTGCTTCATGTTACACTACAGAACATCGTAAAAAATCAAAGCTGGGATAATATTTGAATTAGGAGATACAAATCTATGGCTCTCTGATATAATAAAGCAATACAAATTGAATGCAAAATACAACAAAATGACACAAAGTACTGAAAAACATGTTAACTATCAAAAAGATGGTCTTGACAGCAATGAACAATAAGGTAGCTCTGTGAACAGGTTTTTGTAATATGCAAAATGCTAATGTGGTTTTGTGTGATCAGTGGTATAGCAACACACCACAAAATGTGACAGATGTTAGAAAAAACTGACATGGAAACAAGGGTCTGTGTCTGAATCAACTACAATGAAACAGACAGGAATCACAAACCTCCTTAACTCCTCGAATGAGTCAGACACATCTGCAACTCCAGATATTGGTTTAGTTGCATTAAATGACAGTCTTGTATCTCTTGACAAGTGACCAGTGAAAAAGACGAGACTGAAAGCGAACACTTGCGCAGAGTGTGAAACAATTGTGGAATCTGAAACTATAATGCAACTGAAAGAGAAACTCAGTACTAGCAACACAAACAGTGAGATTATCTGAGTAAAATATTGACACTACTTCTGAAAAGTTGGAACATTTGAAGGACTGAAAATTAATTTAGAACCTCAAACTATTTAGTGAGAAAAGCAAAATAACTGATCAAGGAATCTGAGAGCTAGATGTGTCCTAAGTGAACATGTGAGCTGTGTCATAGAATTATACAACAGAGAAGATACATACCACTGTTTGCCTGGGAAGAAGGATGTTGTTTTAGTCAAGGAAAACAGTTTCAGATTTAATAAATAACTGGTGATGGGCAACCTGAATGAGTTGTATCAAACATTCAAAGATAAACATCGATGAGTGAAAGCCAAATTATCAAATTTTGCCAGTTACAACCCAAGAACAGTGTTCTGGCTGATGTGCGCATGGTTCATGTATTTGCAGTAGTCACCAAAGGGAGAACCTCATGATGGAAGGTTCTAGACTGAAGGAGTTGACACATAATGCTGACTCTCAACTTGTACACATACAAACACTGTCTCACTCAGATCATTTATAATCATGATGGAAATATATTGCAACAAATAGTCCACATCGAAACTGGTATCAGTGACCATGACACAATTGTGGCAAGAATGATTACCGAAATACAAAGGGAAACTAAAACAAGCAAAAAGATATACGAGTATATGTTCAGCAAACTAAATAAAAAATAAGTAGTGTCTTATCTCAGGGCTATAGATAGAGAGATGCTGAATGAAATGTGTTTGGCTGTCAAGAGAGCAATGCGTGATGCCTTCAATGACTGCCATAGCAGAATATTGTCAAATGACCTTTCACAGAACCCAAAGAAATTCTTGTCACATGTTAAGGCTGTTAATGGCACCCAAGTTAGTGTTCAGTCCCTAGTGAATAAGATAGGAACTGAAATTGAGGTTAGCAAAGTAAAACCTGAAATGCTTAATTCTGTTTTCAAATGTTCCTTTACAAAGGAAAGCCCAGGAGAATTGCCCCAGTTTAATTCTCATACCACTGAAAAAATGAATTAATTAAGTATTAGTGTCAGTAGTGTTGAGAAACAGCTGAAACCATTAAAATTGAACAAAGTTCCAGGTCCTGACGGAATCCCTGTCAGATTCTATACTGAAATTGCTGCTGAGGTAGCCCCTCTTCTAACTGTGATCCATATTAGCTCTTTCGAACAAAAAACCATACCCAGTTTTTTGGAAAAAGTCACAGGTCTACAAGAAGGGTAGTAGGATCCACAATACTGCCATCCATTATCCTTGCCATCGACTTGTAGAATCTTAGAACACATTCTGAGCTCAAACATAATGAGATATGAACAGAATGATCTCATCAATGCCAACCAGCATGGATTTTGGAAACATCAGTCACATGAAACCCAGTTATCATTAGATGTAGAAATAACTTCGGGCGTGCCCCAGGGAAGTGTGTTGGGCCCTTTGCTGTTCATGTTAATGACCTTACAGATAATAGTAATAGTAAAATCAGGCTTTTTGCATATGATGCAGTGATCTACAATGAAGTAGCTGCATAAATATTCAGTCAGGTCTTGATAAGACTTGAAAATGGTGCAGAGATTGGCAACTTGTTTTAAATGTTCAGAAATGTAAAATTTTGCACTTCACAAAATGAAAAATCATGGTATCATGTGACTATAATATCAATGAGTCACTAATATCAATGAGTCACTGTTGGAATTGGCCTACTCATACAAATACCAGAGTTTAACACTTTGTAGGGATGTGAAATCAAATGTTCACATAGTTTCAGTTGTGGGTAAATCAGGGCAGGGATGGTTATCTGTCAGGGACCAGAAAATGTGGCATCCATTTTTGCCAAATTCACATACATATTTGGCAAAGCTCCTATCTATTTTTCCCAAAATTCATGCCTATTTTTTGGTTGTAAATGATTAGACACACAAATTTAAAAGGTAGTCGTGTTACATGAAGACAAACAAAGCCTTAATTATTTGAAATTGACTGTCAAAAAAATTACTGATTGACAACTTTTTGACTGAAATGTTTGCTACTGCAAAAACTTCAACAGCTTTTTGTTCCAAACGGGCCTTTGTTTTCTTCATTTGGCTGTATTTAAACTTTCAGAAATGATTGTTCTTTTGAAAAGCAGTAGCATTTTCCCAATGGTGAACTGAATGGATCTCCAATTTAAGGTGTTTCTGGACATTATTTGTCTTTTTCTGCTCAATTCGATGATTACAAAATCAGGAGACTTACTTTTGAAGACTGTTAATTTTGACCTTTTGTGGGCATCCATTGCCATCCAACCAATGCTTGAAAATGCTACGGATAGGACTGACAAGGCACTTAACATAGAAGTAGAACCAAACATACGGCAACTCTATCTTAACATTAGGGAAAGAATTTCGGTGCTATCAATAAACATTACAGATTTTGTTTCCCTATTGCTGTAGTGTAGAATGTGGGCACTATAGGCTACAATGGTAGACGGCCATGAGTGTAAACAAACTAGAATTTTGACTGCAGTGCAGGGAAACAAGCCCCATCTTCCTTTCGCAGGGCAGCAGCCTACAGCAGAACTTACACATTATTACAGGGATCACCAATCTCTCATGGTGTTGTAAGGGTCATAATCAAAATCCGTGATAGACCACAATTAGTTGCTTCACTTATTTCAAAATAAAAATAAAACAGTGAGTGACACACAAAACAAAGCATTTGGAGATGGCTACCACACAGCTGCAGGTTAGCAGAATATTAATAACAATGTTGTTCAGTCTATCAGTATTCAATGCACCCACATTTCAAAATGCCTGCCGCCGTTGGATAAGCAGCTGCCAGCAGCAAGTCGTATACTCTTAGCTCACTTATTTGTTACATAGTTTAATTAATTTCTTTGCATGTTTTTGGGTACTTGCATTGTTTAATTCATAAATTTGTGGCATATTATAGTATTTGAGAGTTGTAGTATTGTGCTTTAGTACCTGAATAGTGTAAATTCGCGTAGTCGCCTGTCTTCTGTTTTTGTTTTGAACGGCCAGTGTTGGTTGGTCACAGTCAGTGTGCTCTCTAAATTTCGGGTGTATTATAGTATTTGATAGTTGTAGCATCGCATATTAGTACCTGAATAGTGTTAAATCGCATTGTCTCCTCCTGCCGCCGAACAGTGTGTCAGCAGTGCGCAAGTACCAGCATTACTGCATTTACTAGGCAATCTTGTATTTTAATAATCATTTAAGTTTTGTGTCGAATTGTTTGTGCTCTCTGTAGATTAGTTCATACGTTCTTTGCACAACAGTATTTAGGATGGATAGGGACTGTGACTGCTGCGTTCGGATGCGGGCTGAGTTGGCATTCCTTTGCTCCCAGCTTCAGGAAGTGTTGGCTTCGGTCACACGGCTTGAGGCTGTTGCCAATGGGCATCACTGTGGGGGTCTGGATGAGGGTTTGTCGGGGACGGCCAGCTCGTCCCACGCATCCCCCGATCGGACTACGGCTTTGGCTGCCCGGGATACTGCTCACATTGAGGCTGACCCCTCACCCGTGGTAGAGTGGGAGGTCGTCTCGAGGTGTGGCAGGGGGCGAAATACATTCTGGAGGGCTGAATGGAAGGCCTCTCCAGTTTGTCTGACGAACCGGTTTCAGGCTCTGTCTCCGGCTGATACTGATCTTCGGCTGGACATGGCTGCTTGTCCTGTTCCAGAGGTTGCCCCCTCAGTCTGCAAGATCCGGGTGGTTGCAGAGGGTGGGCTTACTGGTAGTTGGAAGCTCCAACATCAGGCATGTAATGGGGACCCTTAGGGATATGGCAGCAAGAGAGGGGAAGAAACCCAATGTGCACTCCGTGTGCATATCAGGGAGAGTCATTCCTGATGTGGAAATGGTCCTTCCAAATGCCATGAAGGGTACATGGTGCACCCATCTGCAGGTGGTCGCTCATGTCGGCACCAATGATGTGTGTCGTTATGGATCAGAGGAAATCCTCTCTGACTTCCGGCGGCTATCTGATTTGGTGAAGACTGCCAGTCTCGCTAGCAGGATGAAAGCGGAGCTCTCCATCTGCAGCATCGTCAACAGAACTGACTGCGGACATTTGGTACAGAGCCGAGTGGAAGGTCTGAATCAGAGGCTGAGATGGTTCTGCGACCGTGTGGGCTGCAGATTTCTCTACTTGCGCAATAGGGTGGTGGGGTTTCGGGTTCCTCTGGATAGGTCAGGAGTCCACTACACACAGCAGGTGGCTACACGGGTAGCAGGGGTTGTGTGGCGTGGGCTGGGTGGTTTTTTAGGTTAGATGGCCTCGGACAAGTACAGAAAGGGCAACAGCCTCAAAGGGTGCAGGGCAAAGTCAGGACATGCAGGGACCAAGCAGCAGTCGGTATTGTAATTATAAACTGTTGAAGCTGCATTGGTAAAGTACCGGAACTTCAAGCACTGATAGAAAGCACCGAAGCATAAATCGTTATAGGTATGGAAAGCTGGCTGAAGCCAGAGATAAATTCTGCCGAAATTTTTACAAAGCCACAGATGGTGTTTAGAAAGAATAGATTGCATGCAACTGGTGGAGGCACGTTTGTCGCTGTTAGTAGTAGTTTATCCTGTAGTGAAGTAGAAGTGGATAGTTCCTGTGAATTATTACAGGTGAAGGCTACACTCAACAACCGAGCTAGGTTAATATTTGGCTCCTTTTACCGACCTCCAGACTCAGCAGCATTAGTGGCAGAACAACTGAGAGAAAATCTGGAATACATTTCACATACATTTTTTCAGCATGTTATAGTCTTAGGTGGAGATTTCAATTTACAGATGTAGACTGGGACACTCAGATGTTTATGACGGGTGGTAGGGACAGAGCATCGATTGACATTATACTGAGTGCACTATCCGAAAATTACCTTGAGCAATTAAACAGAGAACTGACTCATGGAGATAACATCTTGGACCTACTGATAACAAACAGACCTGAACTTTTCGACTCTGTATGCGCAGAACAGGGAATCAGTGATCATAAGGCCGTTGCAGCATCCCTGAATATGGAAGTTAATAGGAATATAAAAAAAGGGAGGAAGGCTTATCTGTTTAGCAAGAGTAATAGAAGGCAGACTTCAGACTACCTAACAGATCAAAACGAAAATTTCTTTTCTGACACTGACAATGTTGAGTGTTTATGGAAAAAGTTCAAGGCAATCGTAAAATGTGTTTTAGACAGGTACGTGCCGAGTAAAACTGTGAGGGATGGGAAAAACCCACCGGGGCTCAACAAGAAAGTCAGGAATCTACTGCAAAAGCAAAGAGATCTTTACTGCAAGTTTAAACGCAGCCAAAACCACTCAGACAAACAGAAGTTAAACAATGTCAAAGTTAGCGTAAGGAGGGCTATGCATGAAGCGTTCAGTGAATTCGAAAGTAAAATTCTAAGTACCGACTTGACAGAAAATCCTAGTAAGTTCTGGTCTTACATTAAATCAGTAAGTGGCTCGAAACAGCATATCCAGACACTCTGGGATGATGATGGCATTGAAACAGAAAACACCTTCTTCCAAAGCTGTTTCACAGAGGAAGACCGCACTGCAGTTCCTTTTCTAAATCCTCACACAAACGAAAAAATGGCTGACATCAAAATAAGTGTCCAAGGAATAGAAAAGCAACTGAAATCACTCAACAGAGGAAAGTCCACTGGACCTGATGGGATACCAATTCAATTCTACACAGTGTACGCAAAAGAACTTGCCCCCTTTCTAACAGCCGTGTACCGCAAGTCTCTAGAGGAACGGAAGGTTCCAAATGATTGGAAAAGAGTACAGGTAGTCCCAGTCTTCAAGAAGGGTCATCGAGCTGATGCGCAAAACTATAGACCTATATCTCTGACATCGATCTGTTTTAGAATTTTAGAACATGTTTTCTGCTCGCGTATCATGTCATTTCTGGAAACCCTGAATCTACTCTGTAGGAATCAACATGGATTCTGGAAACAGCGATCGTGTGAGGCCCAACTCGCTTTATTTGTTCATGAGACCCAGAAGATATTAGATACAGGCTCCCAGGTAGATGCCATTTTCCTTGATTGCCGGAAGGCGTTCGATACAGTTTCGCACTGTCAACTGATAAACAAAGTAAGAGCCTACGGAATATCAGACCAGCTGTGTGGCTGGATTGAAGAGTTTTTAACAAACAGAACACAGCATGTTGTTCTCAATGGAGAGACATCTACACACATTAAAGTAACCTCTGGCGTGCCACAGGGGAGTGTTATGGGACCAATGCTTTTCACAATGTATGTAAATGACCTAGTAGATAGTGTCAGAAGTTCCATGCGGCTTTTCGCTGATGATGCTGTAGTAAACAGAGAAGTTGCAGCATTAGAAAATTGCAGCGAAATGCAGGAAGTTCTGCAGTTGATAGGCACTTGATGCAGGGAGTGGCAACTGACCCTTAACATAGACAAATGTAATGTATTGCGAATACATAGAAAGAAGGATCCTTTATTGTTTTTTTTTTTTTTCCGATTTTGGCCGTCTAGGGACCGCGTTAAACAACTATTTTTCAATGTACATTTCTCCTATTGCGCTCCTCCTCTTTTCTCTTCTGCCAATATGTCTTCATCCTCTCTCTGTGTTGCTCCCTTCGGTCTTCTGTCCACACTGTTCCTCCAGTTCTTCTCTTCTTCACTTCAAACCCTTCAAAATGTTGAATTTTGTCTCTCATTAAGTCTCTGTTGGCTATATCATCTTCTCCTATACCCATCTCCTCTAAGTCTGCTTTGACTTCTTTGAACCAGGTAATTTGGGTTCTGGGGTTCTTGTCAAGAAACATGAATATTTTCTTTGTCAGCCTTTCATCATTCATTCTTTTCAAATGGGCGTAAAAGCTTACTCTTCTCTTCCTCATAGTATCTCCCACTTTCTCAATTTTGTCATACACTTCTCTATTACTTCTAAGCTTCCAAGTCCCATTCTCAAACCTCGGCCCAAGTACTCTTCTAATGATTTTTCACTCCTTTTTTACTATAGCTTCCATTTCCTTGTTAGTGTTCATTGCTAAACATTCAGATGCATACAGACACTCTGGCTTAATCACAGTGTTGTAGTGCCTTATTTTTGCGTTAATTGATACTGACTTCTTGTTGTACACATTCTTTGTTAGCTGGAATGCCATTTCCATTTTTCTTGTTCTTGTTTTATTTCCTTCTTTATCTGAAGCATTGTGCTGGATGATTTCCCCTAAATATTTGAAATTAGAAACCTTCTTTATCTGGCCATACTTTGTAATCATATTGTTCGGTGCCTCTTTTACATTGGTTAGGTACTCTGTCTTTTCAAAGGAGATTTTCAGTCCTGCTTTTTCTGCTGTTTCATTCAGAATATTGATCTGTTTGACTGCTTCTTCCAAACTTCCTGCCAGAATCGCTAAGTCATCAGCAAAAGCGAGGCAATCTACTTCTAATCCATCCTTTATTCTTCCTAATCTGATTTTTTGTATTCCTTCTTCAGTCGTTTTCTTCCTCCACTCTCTAATAACTTTTTCTAACACACAGTTGAATAGGGTAGGTGACAACCCATCTCCTTCTCTTAATCCTGTTCTGATTTTGAATGGTCTGGATACCTCACCACGGAACTTTACTTTTGCATAGGTAGTGTTATGGGACCAATGCTTTTCACAATATATGTAAATGACCTAGTAGATAGTGTCAGAAGTTCCATGCGGCTAAGTGTTTCTTTGACGATTGCGACTGTTTTCTTGTCTGCTCCAAACTCACTAAGGATGTTAACCAAGGTTGTTCTGTCAACGGAGTCGTACGCCTTCTTGAAGTCAACAAACGTGATAAAGATGTCTTTTCCTCTTAATCGTCTATATTTAATAATTAACTTCAAGTTTAAAATTTGCTCCACACAAGATCTTCCCTTCCTAAAGCCTGCTTGGTATTCACCAATTTCTTGATCAAGTTGTTTCTCCAATCTGTTTTGTAGGGCCTTAGATAGAATTTTATACGTTACCGGAAGTAAAGATATCCCTCTGTAGTTATTTGCATCGGTTTTATCCCCTTTCTTGAAGATGGAGTGGATTAATGCAGTTTTCCATTCTTCCGGTATACGTTCCGTTCTCCAAATCTCATTGATTATTCCCAGTAGTTTTTCTTGAGTTGTATTATCCACACTTTTCCACATTTCTGCAATTATCATGTCTTCCCCTGGTGCTTTATTGATCTTAAGGTTTTTAATGATTTCTCTGATTTCTATGAGGCATGGGGGTTCAGAATTATTGTTTACTGTGTTTGGGGTGTTGGCTGGTAATTTTTCGATAGGTTCCTGACAGTTGAGGAGTTGTTCAAAATATTTTGCTAATATTTCACAATTTTCTTCATTATTAATTGCCAGTTTTCCACTGGTATCTTTAAAACACAGATTTGGTGCTACATATTTTTGTAGTTTCTGTCTGAATGTGCTGTAAAAGGATCTGTTATTGTTTCTCTTAAAATCTTTATCCATTTGTGTAAGTTGGTTCTTTTCAAATAGTCTTTTTATTGATCTAATGAGTTTTGCTGTAGAAGATCTTTGCTGTTTGAACTCCAGGTAGTCCTTATCACTTTTGGTTGAGTGCCATTTCTTCCATGCCTTCATCCTTTGTTCTATTGCTTCCTCACATATCTCATCCCACCATTCGTGTTTCTTTCTCTTTTTCATTTTTGCGACTTCTTGAGCAGATCTTATCATTCCTTCTTTTATATCTTCCCATTTATCCGAACATATAACTATGTTTTGACAGAATTCTTCTCTTTTCTCTTTCAAGATGTTTGCGTCTATCTTTTGAGTTTTCCTGTTTTGTATTTGTTTCTTTCTTTGTGGTATGAAATTTAATTTGATTGTCGATAAGTAGTGGTCCGTTACAATGTTTGCCCCTTTCCAAACTCTCACATTCATTATTTCTTTTTGATTATAGTGTGTGATGGCTATGTGATCTATCTGGAACTCTCCAATACTTGTGTTTGGTGATTTCCATGTTTTCTGTTTCTTAGGAGGTTTTTTGAAATTTGTAGACATTAATTTTAAGTTATGACCCTTGCATTGTTCTATTAATCTTTCTCCATTTCTGTTTGTCCTTTTGTGAGCTGGGTAGTTTCCTACTGTTTTTTTGTATTTTTTTTCTTGGCCTATTTGTGCATTGAAGTCCCCAAACGGTATTTTCACATTTGATGTTGGGATTTTAGAAAGTTCGTGGTCTAGAGATTCCCAATATGTATCTACTTTCTGAGGGTTTTTCTTATTGTCGTTGTTGATGGGTGCGTGGCAATTAATAAGTGTATAGGTTTTATTTAGGGCGCGGAATGTGAGAAAAGACAAGCGTTCATTAGGTGACTGGAAGTCGGTTATTGAGTTTACCCAGTTAGATTTCACGATGAAGCCTGTTCCAAGGTGGGGAAGGCCTCTTCCACATGGGTTCCAGCCTTTCTTTCCTTTAAATATCCTGTATCCTTCATAATCCATTAAATCTTCATCTGTAAATCTGGTTTCCTGCAGCGCACATATTTGGATTTTATATACCTTCAAGACTTTGGTGAGCTGCTTCAGTTTTCCCGGCTTCAAGAGCGAGTTAATATTTAGGGTTCCAAAGAAATGTACGTTGTTTTTCTTCAGTTTAAAGGATTTTGAATTTCTTGAACGACATGGTGCTTCAGGCTCTCCAGAATCCTTAGGCCTGATTGCGCTGCTGTTAGCGGCGGAGGATTGGTTACCTCCTGGAGTAGTTCTATCTAGAGAAATTGACATCATGCATAGTTGTTTGAAATTCAGGGGGGAGATGGCTTTTTGGGCCATTCCGAGGTTAAAACTGGGATTGTAAGTTCCAGAGTGTGTGTTCAGCCGCTCCTAACATGGAGAACAGATGCTGTTTGTAGCCGCTCCTCTAGGAGTTCAGACGCTACATTTCGTTAGTTTTTGGTCCGCCCTGGGTATTTGATTTCCCCAGTACCACCTATATCTAGGAGGCATTCCCCTATCCGCCACCTGGGGAGGTGCCCGATGGGGGTACTAACAACCCCACACGGGGTTGTATGATTATATGATAGTGGAACAAACAGTGGTAGCAGTTACTTCTGTAAAATATCTGTGAGTATGCGTGCGGAACAATTTGAAGTGGAATGATCATATAAAATTAATTGTTGGTAGCCTTACCAGGTTGAGATTCATTGTGAGAGTCCTTAGAAAATGTAGTCCATCAACAAAGGAGTTGGCTGACAAAACACTCATTCAACCTATACTTGAGTATTGCTCATCAGTGTGGAATCCATACCAGGTCGGGTTGACAAAGGAGATAGAGAAGATCCAAAGAAGAGCGGCACGTTTCGTTACAGGGTTATTTGGTAAGCGTGATAGCGTTACGGAGATGTTTAGCAAACCCAAGTGGCAGACTGCAAGAGAGGCACTCTGCATCGCAGTGTATCTTGCTGTCCAGGTTTCAAGAGGGTACGTTTCTGGATGAAGTATCGAATATATTGCTTTCCCCTACTTATACCTCCTAAGGAGATCACAAATGTAAAATTAGAGAGATTCGAGCATGCACAGAGGCTTTCCAGCAGTCGTTCTTCCCGCGAACCATAGGTGACTGGAACAGGAAAGGGAGGTAATGACAGTGGCACGTAAAGTGCCCTCCGCCACACACCGTTGGGTGGCTTGTGGAGTATAAATGTAAATGTAGATGTAGATCACTCACATGTGGACTACCACATATCACCTACAGAGTAATGGCCTCATTGAGAAGTGGCACAAGATCATGAAAGTGGCCCTGATGTGCTACTGCCATTCCTGTACTGAGGCACTCCCATGGGACCTGCTTGGAATCTGCTCAGCATACAAGGATGACCTACAGGTGTCTTTAGCAGAGGTGGTCTATGGTGAGCCACTTGTCTTGCCTGTAGCCTTTGCTCAGCCTACAGTTGGAGCAAAACAGACAGACTTTGTGCATCATGTTCAGAATCGTATTCAGAAGATGCATGTCCCATCCCCCACAACTCATTTGACCCCAAAAATGTTTATATGCAAGGACCCTGCTCCTGAAACTTGGTCATGTTGTGAGACAATGCCATACGATCGGCTCTGCAGCCCCCTTATCCAGGCCTGTACAGTGTGCTTAAATGTGGTCCACAGACAGTCAACACTCTCATGCACAGGAAATCTATGACCATCTCACTTGCTCAGCTTAAACCTGCTCAGATGCTCAAGGATAACTCTGCCTCAACACACCCAGACGTTGGCACACCTGTCAATGAGAACAATGACCAACACAGACCACTTGCATCACCCCAGCCTTCAGATCTGATATGAGCCAGGAGGACTGTGATGGAGCTTTCACCTCCACCCTCCTGCATCTGTTGCACCATCTGTCACACTACCACACATACAGCATCATCACATCATATGGCAACATGGAAAATGGTCTGGTCATGCATCTCACAGAGTCAGCCATAGCACGACCACTCACATGCACCTGTGCAAGCCAATGTCCTCTGACCACCACAACCAACAGTATTCTGCCTGTTGGGGGGCTCTGTAGGAATACCGCTCTCCATGACACCCAAATGTCTATGGCTGATGCACAGTGGATGACCTTTGGACAGAGAGAGAAGAATGACAATGCATTCTCAACTAGTATTCAATGAAAATGGATGTAAAATTACTATCTCAAATAAAATGTATGTACATTAACTATGCCGCGTATTATTTATTGCAAGAATAGTTTCTGCTGTACCGTGGTCCACTCTTCCTGCACATGTAGCATGCTGAAAGGAACTAAAATATGAATCAAGTTCTTGGGAAGTACTCCAGGACAATGAGCAGGTATCATTTAAGTATCCTGAGATGCATCACCCAAATAGACTGTTCACATTTCGTAACATTTAGAATTAAAGCAAGTTTATATTATTTCAACCGTAGCAAGTTACATAAAGTCATTTAATTTTAAAGTAGTAGATATTACATAACAAAGTGTTGAATTATATGGAACTGAAAAGGGAGAGAAGGAAACATGGTAGGTGAATATGGACTGGGGCTAAGAAATGAAAGAGGAAGCTGCCTGGTAGAATTTTGCACACAGCACAACTTAATCATAGCTAACACTTGGTTCAAGAATCATGAAAGAAGGTTCTATACATGGAAGAAGCCTGGAGATACTGACAGGTTTCAGATAGATTATATAATAGTAAGCAGAGATTTAGGAACCAGGTTTTAAATTGTAAGACATTTCCAGGGGCAGATGTGGACTCTGACCACAATCTAATGGTTATGAACTGTAGATTAAAACTGAAGAACCTGCAAAAAGGTGGGAATTTAAGGAGATGGGACCTGGATAAACTGACTAAACCAGAGGTTGTACAGAGTTTCAGGGAGAGCATAAGGGAACAATTGACAGGAATGGGGGAAATAAATACAGTAGAAGAAGAATGGGTAGCTTTGAGGGATGAAATAGTGAAGGCAGCAGAGGATCAAATAGGTAAAAAGACAAGGGCTAGTAGAAATCCTGGGGTAACAGAAGAAATATTGAATTTAATTGATGAAAGGAGAAATATATAAAAATGCAGTAAATGAAGCAGACGAAAAGGACCACAAACAGCTCAAAAATGACATCGACAGGAAGTGCAAAATGGCTAAGCAGGCATGGCTACAGGACAAATGTAAGGATGTAGACACTTATCTCACTAGGGGTAAGATACATACTGCCTACAGGAAAATTAAAGATACCTTTGGAGAAAAGAGAACCACTTGTATGAATATCAAGAGCTCAGATGGAAACCCAGTTCTAAGCAAAGAAGGGAAAGCAGAAAGGTGGAAGGAGTATATAGAGGGTCTATACAAGGGTGATGTTCTTGAGGACAATATTATGGAAATGGAAGAGGATGTAGATGAAGATGAAATGGGAGATATGATACTGCGTGAAGAGTTTGACAAAGCACTGAAAGACCTGAGCCAAAACAAGGCCCTGGGAGTAGACAACATTCCATTAGAACTACTAACGGCCTTGGGAGAGCCAGTCCTGACAAAACTCTACCATCTGGTGAGCAAGATGTATGAGACAGGCGAAATACCCTCAGACTTCAAGAAGATTATAATAATTCCAATCCCAAAGAAAGCAGGTGTTGACAAATGTGAAAATTACCGAACTATCAGTTTAATAAGTCACGGATGCAAAATACTAACGTGAATTCTTTACAGACGAATGGAAAAACTGGTAGAAGCTGACCTCAGCGAAGATCAGTTTGGATTCTGTAGAAATATGGGAACACGTGAGGCAATACTGACCCTATGACTTATCTTAGAAGCTAGATTAGGGATAGGCAAATCTACATTTCTAGCATTTGTAGACTTAGAGAAAGCTTTTGACAATGTTGACTGGAATACACTCTTTCAAATTCTGAAGGGGGCAGGGGTAAAATACAGGGAGTAAAAGGCTATTTACAATTTGTACAGAAACCAGATGGCAGTTTTAAGAGTCGAGGAACATGAAAGGAAAGCAGTGGTTGGGAAGGGAGTGAGACAGGGTTGTAGCCTCTTGCCGATGTTATTCAATCTGTATATAGAGCAAGCAGTGAAGGAAACAAAAGAAAAATTTGGAGTAGGTATTAAAATCCATGGAGTAGAAATAAAAACTCTGAGGTTCGCCGATGACATTGTAATTCTGTCAGAGACAGTAAAGGACTTGGAAGAGCAGTTGAACGGAATGGACAGTGTCTTGAAAGGAGGATATAAGATGAACATCAACAAAAGCAAAACGAGAATAATGGAATGTAGTCAAATTAAGTTGGGTGATGCTGAGGGAATCATTTTAGGAAGTGAGACACTTAAAGTAGTAAAGGAGTTTTGCTATTTGGGGAGCAAAATAACTGATGATGGTCGAAGTAGAGGGGATATTAAATGTAGACTGGCAATGGCAAGAAAAGCGTTTCTGAAGAAGAGAAATTTTGTTAACATCAAGTATAGATTTAAGTGTCAGGAAGTCGTTTCTGAAAGTATTTGTATGGAGTGTCGCCATGTATGGAAGTGAAACATGGACGATAAATAGTTTGGACAAGAAGAGAATAGAAGCTTTCGAAATGTGGTGCTACAGAAGAATGCAGAAGATTAGATGGGTAGATCATATAACTAATGATGAGTTACTGAATAGGATTGGGGAGATGAGAAGTTTGTGGCATAACTTGACTAAAAGAAGGGATCGGTTGGTAGGACATGTTCTGAGGCATCAAGGGATCACCAATTTAGTATTGGAGGGCAGCGTGGAGGGTAAAAATCGTAGAGGGAGACCAAGAGATGAATACACTAAGCAGATTCAGAAGGATGTAGGTTGCAGTAGGTACTGGGAAATGAAGAAGCTTGCACAGGATAGAGTAGCATGGAGAGCTGCATCAAACACAGTCTCAGGACTGAAGACCACAACAACAACAACAATTAATTGTTTTAGCCTCAGCAAGGTGGAATGAACTGTGATCTGAGGCAATACTGCATAAAACACACACACACACACACACACACATGACCACAGTCCTGGCTGCAGAGGCAGAGGCCAGTATCTCCACTAAGTCGTGAGTAGCAACCATCCTCTCATAATATCGTTACATTCCATCTGGATCTTCTATTGTTTGATAATGCTGTTTTTAGTTTCAGTTACATCAAACATATAAAAACAAGAAAGTAAAATTAAAACAGAATCTGACAAAAATGGTTGGTTGGTTGGTTTGAGGGGGGAGGAAGTTGTCAAACTGCTTGTTCATTGGTCCCTTGTTCCTATAAAACAAGTCCATGAGGGAAGAAATAAAACAAATGAGACTTGTCACTCAAAACCTTGAGAAAAAAAAACCACAAGAATTACAGAAGGACAACAGACACTACATTGGACAAAATAAGACAAGAAAACCACAGAGAGACACAAAAAACAAGTATAAGGGATTGAAACAACAGAGCAGACGACCATGGCTGGCTGATCACAAGAATAAGAAAGGATAAGTCAGCCACTCTGCAACACATTAAAACCTCCAGCATAAAAGCACTAGGGTAGAGAACACAGATGGACAAAGGACATGCACTAAAACTTAGATGGAACAATAAAACCTCCTCTCGTGTACAAAACATAAAACTAAATCAGCTGATGAGGTGTTGTCAGCTAAAACTAATGGTAACGAGTCTGGTAACTGAAAATTCAGTCACAGGGCAGCTAAAGCAGGACAGAGCTACAGAATGTGGGCCACCGTCAACCGACCACCACACTGAGACTTGGGTGAGTCATCACAGTGGAGGATGGCCAAAGCAGAGCTGACAGAGGACCACAGAGTTCCTATGAGAGGCCCACATGGAGCACTTCCACACATTCATAGTCTCCTTTATGGTACGAAGTTTATTGGACATACCTAGATTATGCTATTCTGTGTCCCAAATCCCAAAATCCATGAGGTGCAATACCAAGTGCAGGTCAGTTTCAGAGGTACCAGCCTCTAGATGTGGTTTCCAAGTAGCCTGTTTAGCCAGCCTATAAGCATGCTCATTTCCTGGGATTCCAACGTGCCCCAGGGTCCAGACAAACACCACTGAACAGACAATTCCAGGGCATAGACGGACTCTTGGATGGTCAGTACCAAAGAATGGCAAGGGTAGCACTGGTCAATAACGTGTAAACTACTCAAGGAGTCATTGCACATGAGGAAGGTGGCAAGGGTAGCACTGGTCAATAACGTGTAAACTACTCAAGGAGTCATTGCACAAGAGGAAGTACTCACCAGAGCAGGAATGTATATGCTCAAAAGCATGGGATATGGCCACTGGCTCTGCAGTGAAAACACTGCAGCCATCAAGCAAGGAACACTGTTCGATATGTCCTGTGTGAGCATAAATGAAGCCAATGTGACTGTCAACCATCAAACCGTCAGTGTAGACTACTTCAGAGCCCTGGGAAGCATCAAGAATCTAGAGAAAGTGACAGCAAAGATCATCATGAGGAACTGTCTCCTTAGGGTCAAGCAAAACGTCCAGAATAGCTACGGTCTAGGTTCTAGGTTACTTTGTTTTACTTTTCCATGTCTGGAAACCAGATCACAAACTTTCTGCCCAGTATAGGGCCATGTCCAAGGCTTCTTTCTTGTCCAGCCATAAATCATGGGGGTTGCACATATAAAGGCAGTTTGGGCAGGCAAGCAGATGCTCCATATCCTGCACAGTGCCACGGTCACACTTATCATCCATGGTTCCAAGACCCCACCTAACCATATTTGTCTTCACTGGGGCCATCCCTGTTCTTATTCAGTTCTGTGTCCTCCATGTTTTCCAGTTTGTGCTTAATCCTCTGGGCAGTTCCTGTGCAGGTGGGTAATCAGCTGGTGGTTCTTCTATTACCATGGCTAAGAACCTTTTACAGGATTTCAATTGCCCGGGTTTACACTCACTGCCAAAAAGGGGATGCCGATCATCAATAGTTGGTCTGAGCCTCTCTGTGAATACACGTGATGTTCTCCAAGAATTGGGATTTGCAAATCCGGCAGCTCTATATAGTTTTGGTAGGGAAGTAGGTTTCATGCATCCCGTTATTAATCTATATGTTTCATTAAGACTTTTTTTATTTCTTTTTCTTATTGTTTTTATTTATTGAGTCCTTTGATCATATGTAGTACAGTGTACAGGATGATATTGGACTTATTACTAAGTTCAAAATAATGTTGTTGTTGTTGTCTTCAGTCCTGAGACTGGTTTGATGCACCTCTCCATGCTACTCTATCCTGTGCAAGCTTCTTCATCTCCCAGTACTTACTGCTTAGTGTATTCATCTCTTGGTCTCCCTCTACGATTTTTACCCTCCATGCTGCCCTCCAATGCTAAATTTGTGATCCCTTGATGCCTCAGAACATGTCCTACCAACTGGTCAAGTTGTGCCACAAACTCCTCTTCACCCCAATTCTATTCAATACCTCCTCATTAGTTATGTGATCTACCCATCTAATCTTCTGCATTCTTCTGTAGCACCACATTTCGAAATCTTCTATTCTCTTCTTGTCCAAACTATTTATCGTCCATGTTTCACTTCCATACATGGCTACACTCCATACAAATACTTTCAGAAACGACTTCCTGAGACTTAAATCTACACTCAATGTTAACAAATTTCTCTTCTTCAGAAACGCTTTCCTTGCCATTGCCAGTCTACTTTGACCATCATCAGTTATTTTGCTCCCCAAATAGCAAAACTCATTTACTATTTTAAGTGTCTCAGTTCCTAATCTAATTCCCTCAGCATCACCAGACTTAATTCGACTACATTCCATAACCCTCGTTTTGCTTTTGTTGATGTTCATCTTATATCCTCCTTTCAAGACACTGTCCATTCCATTCAACTGCACTTCCAAGTCCTTTGCTGTCTCTGACAGAATTACAATGTCATCGGCGAACCTCAAAGTTTTTATTTCTTCTCCATGGACATTAATACCTACTCCATATTTTTCTTTTGTTTCCTTTACTGCTTGGTCAATATACAGATTGAATAAGATCGGGGACAGGCTACAACTCTGTCTCACTCCCTTCCCAACTGCTGCTTCCCTTTCATGCCCCTCGACTCTTATAACTGCCATCTTGTTTCTGTGCAAATTGTAAATAGCCTTTTGCTCCCTGTATTTTACCCCTGCCACCTTTAGAATTTGAAAGAGAGTATTCCAGTCAACATTGTCAAAAGCTTTCTGTAAGTCTACAAATGCCAGAAATATGGGTTTGCCTTTCCTTAATCTATTTTCTAAGATAAGTCATAGGGTCAGTATTGCCTCACGTGTTCCAACATTTCTGCGGAATCCAAACTGATCTTTGCCGAGGTCGGCTTCTACCAGTTTTTCCATTCATCTGTAAAGAATTCACGTTACTATTTTTCAGCTGTGACTTATTAAACTGATAGTTCGGTAATTTTCACATTTGTCAACACCTGCTTTCTTTGGGATTGGAATTATTATGTTCTTCTTGAAGTCTGAGGGTATTTTGCCTGTCTCATACATCTTGCTCACCAGATGGTAGAGTTTTGTCAGGACTGGCTCTCCCAAGGCCGTTAGTAGTTCTAATGGAATGTTGTCTACTCCCGGGGCCTTGTTTCGACTCAGGTCTTTTAGTGCTCTGTCAAACTCTTCACGCAGTATCGTATCTCCCATTTCATCTCTATATACTCCTTCCACCTTTCTGCTTTCCCTTCTTTGCTTAGAACTGGGTTTCCGTCTGAGCTCTTGATATTCATACAAGTGGTTCTCTTTTTTCCAAAGGTCTCTTTAATTTTCCTGTAGGCAGTATGTATCTTACCCCTAGTGAGATAAGCCTCTACATCCTTACATTTGTCCTCTACCCATGCCTGCTTAGCCACTTTGCACTTCCTGTCGATCTCATTTTTGAGGCGTTTGTATTCCTTTTTGCCTGCTTCATTTACTGCATTTTTATATTTTCTCGTTTCATCAATTAAATTCAATATTTCTTCTGTTACCCAAGGATTTCTACTAGCCCTCGTCGTTTTACCTACTTGATCCTCTGCTGCCTTCACTACTTCATCCCTCAGAGCTTCCCATTCTTCTTCTACTGTACTTACTTCCCCCATTCCTGTCAATTGTTCCCTTATGCTCTCCCTGAAACTCTGCACAACCTCTGGTTTAGTCAGTTTATCCAGTCCCATCTCCTTAAATTCCCACCTTTTTGCAGGTTCTTCAGTTTTAATCTACAGTTCATAACCAATAGATTGTGGTCAGAGTCCACATCTGCCCGTGGAAATGTCTTACAATTTAAATCCTGGTCCTGAATCTCAGTCTTACCATTATATAATCTGTCTGATACCTTCTAGTACCTCGAGGATTCTTCCATGTATACAACCTTCTTTTATGATTCTTGAACCAAGTGTTAGCTATGATTAAGTTATGCTCTGTGCAAAATTCCACCAGCCGGCTTCCTCTTTCATTTCTCTCCCCCAATCCATATTCACCCACTATGTTTCCTTCTCTCCCTTTTCCCACTCTCGAATTCCAATCACCCATGACTATTAAATTTTCGCCTCCCTTCACTACCTGAATAATTTCTTTTATCTCATCATACATTTCATCAATTTCTTCCTCATCTGCTGAGCTAGTTGGCATATAAACTTGAACTACTGTAGTAGGCATGGTCTTCGTGTCTATCTTGGCCACAATAATGCATTCACTATGCTGTTGGTAGTAGCTTACCCGTACTCCTATTTTTTTATTCATTATTAAACCTACTCCTGCATTACCCCTATTTGAGTTTGTTTTTATAACCCTGTATTCACCTGTCCAAAAGTCTTGATCCTTTTGCCACCGAACTTCACTAATTCCCACTATATCTAACTTCAACCTATCCATTTCCCTTTTTAAATTTTCTAACCTACCTGCCCCATTAAGGGATCTTACATTCCACGCTCCGATCCGTAGAACGCCAGTTTTCTTTCTCCTGGTAACGACGTCCTCTTGAGTAGTTCCCACCCGGAGATCCGAATGGGTGACTATTTTACCTCTGGAATATTTTACCCAAGAGGACGCCATCATCATTTAACCATACAGTAAAGCTGCATGCTCTTGGGAAAAATTATGGCTGTAGTTTCCCCTTGCTTTCAGCCGTTCACAGTACCAGCACAGCAACGCTGTTTTGGTTAGTGTTGCAAGGCCAGATCAGTCAATCATGCACACTGTTGCCCCTGCAACTACTGAAAAGGCTGCTGCCCCTCTTCCGGAACCACACGTTTGTCTGGCCTCTCAACAGATACGCCTCCGTAGTGGTTGCACCTACGGTATGGCCATCTGTATTGCTGAGGCACGCAAGCCTCCCCACCAACGGCAAGGTCCATGGTTCATGGGGGTATGATGTATCAAAATGATACATATTTAAATCATCATTTTTCAACATGCTACCAATTTCAATAGTTGTAGTTCTTACAATGATACAATGTTACAAATTACAGCAGCTTTAGTTCTTAACAGTTATTCTGGTCCAAGTATTCCTTTACTGAGTAGAAACAGTGGTACTTTAGATATTCTCTGACAGATCTTTCAAAAGCACTAATATTTTGTAAGCATTTTATACTATTTGATAGTCTATTATAGAGTTTAATACCCAGATAGCATGTACCTTTATGATACAAACTGGTACTGGCTGGGGTACATGCATGTTATATTTTATTTGAGTATTATAATCATGTATATCTTTGTTTTTTAAAGTATTATCATCATTTCCAATCGTATACTTTTTTACGTTCATTAGTGTGTCAATAATAAACATACACAGTAGAGGTAGAATATTCAGTGCTTTAAATATTGGTTTGCAGGACTGTCAAGCACCACTCCCTGTCATAATCGTAATGGCTCTTTTTTGTATTCTGAAAGTCCCTTGAGCTGCTGGGGAATTTCCCCAGAATATGAGTCCATACTTGAGATGGGCATTGAAGTACTCACAATAGGCACACAATAGTGCCTGTTCATTTATGCATCGTTTGAGAACCCTAAGAAGATAACAGCCCGTGCTCAGCTTGGCATTAATTTGTTCTATGCGTTTGTCCCATTTTAAGTCTCTTTTTATCCAGATGCTGAGAAATTTTGTAGCCTCATCATTTGCAATAGGGTGATGATTGATTTTTATTTCTGGATATATCAATGTGGTGTTTTGGTGGTTATGGAAATTTAAGGCTACTGTTTTGTTGTAGTTTATTATCAACTGATTTTCTGCTGTCCAATTACTTACATGTTTTGTAACTGTGTTTACTTCTTCTTGTATATCTTCATTTTTTGCTACTTTTACCAGTATTGTTGTGTCATGAGCAAACAGTATTACTTTGTGGGAATCAATATGTATATCGAAATCATTGATATATAACAAGAAAAGTAGGGGTCCCATTACCGACCCTTGCGGTACCTTGTAAGTGATTGGGCTTTCTGATGATACATATTCTGTGATTATTCGTGCTTTGTCGTCTATATGTCTGATGGATACTTTTTGTTTACAGTCGCTGAGAAATGAACGAATCCAATCATTTGCCAACCCCCTAATTCCATAGTGCTCTAGCTTCTTCAGTAGGGTTTTGTGGTTTATCATATCAAAGGCTTTGGTTAGGTCCAAAAATATACCTGTTGTTTGTTGTTTTCACCTATCGTTTTTAATACAGCAGATATGCATTCATAGATTGCTGTCTCTGTTGATTTCTTGCTTCTAAAGCCATGTTGAGTATTAGACAGCACACTATTTTTGTTTATAAACTTTAACAACTTACTACACATAATTCTTTCCATTACTTTTGAGAAACAGGATGTTAATGTAATGGGACGATAGTTTATTACTTCATCTTTGTCACCAGCTTTGAAAATAGGGATGACTTTTGATGTTTTTAGTTGATCTGGAAAGATGCCTGACTCTAGGGAACAGTTGCATAAGTGAGTAAGGGGGTCAATTATATTTTGCATACAGAGTTTTAGGATTCTGTTCGGTATACCATCAATTCCTGCTGAGTATGTTGTTTTTAGATCTCTGACAGCCTTCAGTGTCTCCTCCCTGCTTACTCGGTCCACAAACATTGAAAATTTATTACTGTTGCACTTGTTTACCACTTGATGCTGAGTTGAACTAAAATTAGTTTTTATTAAATTTTCAGCTATCCCAGTGAAGTATTTGTTGAATATGTTTGCTGTTTCTCTAGGCTGTAAAATCTTTTTATTGTTGTGTATCAAGACAGTGTTCTCCTCAGTTCTCTTATTTTCGCCAGTTTCTTTTTTAATGATGTCCCACATAGCTTTCACTTTATTTGTAGAATTATTTATGTAGTAATTATTGTACATTCTTTTTGCCTGTTTAATTTAGTGTATATTTTATAGTGAGTATGCATTTCCTCAGTGGCATTATTTCTTTGCAGGTTCTGTGGAGCTCCCTTTTTTTCTGGCAAGAAGTTCTGATTCCCTTAGTAATCCAACCCTTTCCTCTTGTCTTCTCTCTTATATTTACCATTTTTTGAGGGAAGGCTGTATCAAAATGCATTACCATTTTTTCTAGAAAAATATTGAATTTCAAATTCAGATTTTTCTTTTCATAGACATCAGACCAGTCTTCAGTATGCAATAGTGAGTTAAAGTGGTCATTTTAATTTTATTAATGCATGAACTAGAGGATATTTCCATAATGTGTCTTTCAGAACACTGGCTTGACGAGAACTTAATTAAATCTGTCTGCCTACACAATTTCACTCTGGCTGAGTACTATTGTAGACCTCGTGGTCACTATGGAGGTGTAGCCATATATGTAAAAGATAAAATAGAGGTTACTAAAATAGATAATGTCACCTCCCTAAGTTGTGAAAAAGACTTTGAGATAACAGTGATAAAAATTCCAAAATTAGGTTTGATAATAGCTACAGTGTACCGCTCTCCAACGGGAAAGTTTGAGGTATTTTTAGAAAAAATGGAAATTTTCTTAAATAAGCTGCATAAAACAAGGTGTTATGTTGTAGTATGTGGTGACTTTAACATAGATTTTCTCAGTAAATGTAAACAGAAAACCGC
Organism: Schistocerca americana; assembly: GCF_021461395.2. NCBI lineage: Eukaryota > Metazoa > Arthropoda > Insecta > Orthoptera > Acrididae > Schistocerca > Schistocerca americana. The sequence continues at coordinate 866,661,739 of NC_060120.1, read as the reverse complement.
CCTTGGCAATCCCATTAAAACACATAACCTTACAGCCACAGTTAAAGTTGCAATGACAATAACGCCAACCAAATACTAACAAAGAGATAGAGGGGCTGGCCAGTACTTACCTCAGCTCAGTACAGCCGATAGATACACAAAAAACAGAACCGAAAATTTACATTCCTAGCTTTCGGAACAAATGTTCCTTCATCAGGAAGGAGAGAGGGGAAAGAAAGGGAAGAAGGGAAAGTGGATTCAGTTACTCACAACCCAGGTTATGAAGCAACAGGGAAAGGAAAACAGGGAGGGTAGCAAGGATGGAGGCATGGTTGTCAGGGGGAAGCCAAAGATATTCTACTGTAAGTACTGTGCCAGCTTCAAACCAAAGAGAATGCATACAGAAGTAAAGAGGTATACAGTATAAAGATAAACACAACTATGTAGGATGAAAAGATGCGTGAATGGCTACAGATGAAAGGGAAAGAGGAGAAGACTGAAGAGTAAATGGGAGTGAGGTTGTTTAACATAGGTTCAGTCCAGGGGGATGGCGGGATGAAAGGATGTGTTGGAGTGCAAGTTCCCATCTCCGCAGTTCAGAGGGACTGGTGTTGGGTGGGAGAAGCCAAATGGCACATACGGTGTAGCAGGTTCCTAGGTCCCTAGAATTATGCTGGAGGGCGTGCTCTGCTACTGGGTATTGGACATCTCCTAGGCGGACAGTTCGTCTGTGTCCGTTCATGCGCTCAGCCAGTTTAGTTGTTGTCATACCGGTGTAAAAGGCTGTGCAGTGCAGGCATGTCAGCTGATAAATGACATGTGTAGTTTCACACATGGCCCTGCCTTGAATTGTGTATGTTTTACCAGTAGCGGGGCTGGAGTAGGTGGTTGTGGGGGGATGCATGGGGCAGGTTTTGCAGTGGGGTCGGTTACAGAGGTAGGAACCACTGGGTAGAGAAGGTAGTCTGGAAATATTGTAGGGTTTAACAAGGATGTTACCGAGGTTAGGGGGGTGACGAAAGGCAACTCTGGGTTGTGTGGGGAGAATTTTGTGAAGGGATGATCTCATTTCAGGGGTTGACTTGAGAAAGTCATATCCCTGGCGGAGTAATTTGTTGATGTATTCAAGGCCAGGATAATATTGGGTGACAAGGGGGATGCTTCTGTGTGGTCTGGGGGTAGGAACATTGTTGTTGGACGGGGAGGAATATTTGTGGACAAGGTCTGTAGGATAGTTGTGGGAGAGGAAAGCACTGGTCAGGTTATTGGTGTATTTGTTGAGGGATTCATCACTGGAGCACATACGTTTGCCACGAATACCTAGGCTGTAGGGAAGGGAACATTTGATGTGCAATGGATGGCAGCTATCAAATTGAAGGTACTGTTGTTTGTTTGTGGGTTTGATATGGACAGAGGTGTGGATGTGAGCTTCAACAAGATGAAGGTCAACATCCAGGAAGGTGGCTTGGGTTTTGGAGAAGGACCAGGTGAAATTCAGATTCGAAAAGGAGTTGAGGTTATGGAGGAAATTAAGGAGTGTTTCTTCACCATGAGTCCAGACCACAAAGATGTCATCTATAAACCTGCACCAGGCCAGGGGAAGCAGCTGTTGGGTCTTCAGGAAAGCCTCCTCCATGCAGCCCATGAAGAGTTTAGCATAGGACGGAGCCATCCTGGTTCCCATGGCTGTTCCCCAGATTTGTTTGTAGGTCTGGCCTTCAAAAGTGAAGTAATTATGGGTTAGGATGAAGTTGGTAAGTGTGTTGAGGAACGAGGTTTTTGGAAGATCTTCGGGTGGGCGCTGGGAGAAGTAGTGCTCAAGGGCAGAGAGACCATGGGTAGGTGGGATGTTTGTATAAAGGGATGTAGCATCTATGGTGACAAGAAAGGTTTCAGGTGGGAGAGGAGTGGGAATGGATTTGAGGCGTTCTAGGAAGTGGTTTGTGTCTTTGATGTAGGATGGGAGTGTGCTGGTGATAGGTTGGAGGTGTTGGTCTACCAGAGCTGAGATACGTTCTGTTGAGGCTTTGAAGCCTGCTACAATGGTTCGGCCAGGATGGTTCTCTTTGTGTATTTTGATTAATAGGTAGAAGGTAGGAGTACGGGGCTCAGGTGGAGTGAGTAAGTCTATGGAAGCCGTTGTGAGGCCTTGTGAGGGACCTTGGATTTTTAGGATTTTCTGCTGTTCAGTCTGGATGGAGGGAATGGGATCCTGGGTAACAGCTTTGTAGGTTTAGGTGTCGGAGAGTTGATGCAGTCCTTCTGCCACATACTCCACACGGTCAAGTACCACAGCTGTGGAGCCTTTATCCGCCGGGGGGATGACAATAGAGTGGTCTGTTTTCAGCTCTTTAATGGCACGGGATTCAGCTGGGGTGATGTTGGGGGTTGTCGGGATGTTCTTCAAGAAGGACTGGGAGGCAACACCGGATGTGAGGAATTCCTGAAATGTCTGCAAGGGATGGTTTTGTGGAAGGGGAGGAGGATCCCTTTGAGAAGGCGGTCGGAACTGTTCTAGACAGGGTTCAACACGGGGTCTAGTATTTGGGGGCTGTGTTTGGGTAGTGAAGTGATATTTCCAGTTGAGGTTCCGGGTGAATGAGAGGAGATCTTTACCAGGGCAGTGTGGTTGAATTTAGGCGTGGGGCTAAAGGTTAAGCCTTTTGATAGAACAGATGTCTCTGGAGGAGAGAGATATCTGGATGAGAGGTTTAGAACTGAATTGGGACTGGTCCTTCTCCAAAACCCCTAGCCACCTTCCTGGATGTTGACCTTCATCTTGTTGAAGCTCACATCCACACCTCTGTCGATATCAAACCCACAAACAAACAACAGTACCTTCACTTTGATAGCTGCCATCCATTCCAAACCAAACATTGCCTTCCCTACAGCCTAGGTATTCGTGGCAAATGTATCTGCTCCAGTGATGAATCCCTCAACAATTACACCAGTAACCTGACCAGTGCTTTCCTCTCCCGCAACTATCCTGCAGACCTTGTCCACAAACAGATCTCCTGAGCAATACATTCCTCCCCGTCCAACAACAATGTTCCTACCCCCAGACCACACAGAAGCATCCCCCTTGTCACCCAATATTATCCTGGCCTTGAATACATCAACAAATTACTCCGCCAGGGATATGACTTTCTCAAGTCAACCCCTGAAATGAGATCATCCCTTCACAAAATTCTCCCCACACAACCCAGAGTTGCCTTTCGTCACCCCCCTAACCTCGGTAACATCCTTGTTAAACCCTACAATATTTCCAGACTACCTTCTCTACCCAGTGGTTCCTACCTCTGTAACCGACCCCACTGCAAAACCTGCCCCATGCATCCCCCCACAACCACCTACTCCAGCCCCGCTACTGGTAAAACATACACAATTCAAGGCAGGGCCATGTGTGAAACTACACATGTCATTTATCAGCTGACATGCCTGCACTGCACAGCCTTTTACACCGGTATGACAACAACTAAACTGGCTGAGCGCATGAACGGACACAGACGAACTGTCCGCCTAGGAGATGTCCAATACCCAGTAGCAGAGCACGCCCTCCAGCATAATTCTAGGGACCTAGGAACCTGCTACACCGTATGTGCCATTTGGCTTCTCCCACCCAACACCAGTCCCTCTGAACTGCGGAGATGGGAACTTGCACTCCAACACATCCTTTCATCCCGCCATCCCCCTGGACTGAACCTATGTTAAACAACCTCACTCCCATTTACTCTTCAGTCTTCTCCTCTTTCCCTTTCATCTGTAGCCATTCACGCATCTTTTCATCCTACATAGTTGTGTTTATCTTTATACTGTATACCTCTTTACTTCTGTATGCATTCTCTTTGGTTTGAAGCTGGCACAGTACTTACAGTAGAATATCTTTGGCTTCCCCCTGACAACCATGCCTCCATCCTTGCTACCCTCCCTGTTTTCCTTTCCCTGTTGCTTCATAACCTGGGTTGTGAGTAACTGAATCCACTTTCCCTTCTTCCCTTTCTTTCCCCTCTCTCCTTCCTGATGAAGGAACATTTGTTCCGAAAGCTAGGAATGTAAATTTTCGGTTCTGTTTTTTGTGTATCTATCGGCTGTACTGAGCTGAGGTAAGTACTGGCCAGCCCCTCTATCTCTTTGTTAGTATTTGGTTGGCGTTATTGTCATTGCAACTTTAACTGTGGCTGTAAGGTTATGTGTTTTAATGGGATTGCCAAGGGCGGTTTTCTGTTTACAGTTACTAAGAAAATCTATGTTAAGGTCACCACATACTACATCACACCTTGTTTTATGCAGCTTATTTAAGAAAATTTCCATTTTTTCTAAAAATACCTCAAACTTTCCCGTTGGAGAGCGATACACTGTAGCTATTATCAAACCTAATTTTGGAATTTTTATCACTGTTATCTCAAAGTCATTTTCACAGCTTAGGGAGGTGACATTATCTATTTTAGTAACCTCTATTTTATCTTTTACATATATGGCTACACCTCCATAGTGACCACGAGGTCTACCCATAGTACTCAGCCAGAGTGAAATTGTGTAGGCAGACAGATTTAATTAAGTTCTTGTCAAGCCAGTGTTCTGAAAGACACATTATGGAAGTATCCTCTAGTTCATGCATTAATAAAATATTTAGTTCTTCAACTTTATTGCTTAGGGACTGAAAATTTTGGTGAAAGATCTTTATTACGGAATTTGTGGGGAAATCTACGGTACCACCTACCTTCAGTTTAAATGTTTCTTGTTTGTGCAATTTGTAGCTACTGCTTTTGGCAGTAAAAAATCATTCAGATGAGGAGGCTGCCTGATGTTTCTTCTAGTTGGACGAGATGAGTCTTCCCTAGTGATCCATTTCTCCAAGGTAGTCTGAACTGCAATCTTTTTGTGCTTCTTGTCACTCTTTGCATGGGTTGATCTGGACCATACTGGGTAGGCATGTTAGGCTGTAGAGAAGCATAAGGCTTGTGTGGTGGTTCTTAATATGGAAGGTTTAGCACCCCATTTGCTATTAGCTAGTTTCCGCAGAATATTATTTCTGGCAGTTACCTTTTGCCGCGTCTTTTTGCACTAGTACCTGTATGTCAGAGATCTATCGAGCACCACATCCAGGTAAGTTGATTTGTCAGTCTGCTCCAGTGCGATATTATTCCAAGAGATGTTAAATTTACAGTTAGCTTTCCAGGATCTGGATATCACTGAGATGAGAGGATGACAAAAAGGTTAGAAGCATTTGATATGTGGATGTGGAGGAGAATGGAGAGGATAAGCTGGATGGAAAGAGTGAGTAATGAAAGAGTATTGGAAAGGGTTGGTGAGAGAAGATGTCTGCTGAAGGTTATAAGAGAAAGGAAAAAGAACTGGGTGGGACATTCATTGAGAAGGAAGTGCTTGCTAGCAGATGCTTTGGAAGGGCTGGTTTGTGGGAGAAGACTGAGAGGAAGAAGGAGATACAAGATGACAGATGACATAAAGAGAAGAGAAAATTATGCGGACCTGAAGAGGATGGCAGAAGACAGGACAGCCTGGAGAACTACCACGTGAATACCTGACTATTGGCAGAACACTAATATTGATGATGATGCCAGGATCAGAGGTGGAAGGCAGTGACTTGTGTTTTGGACGGGCTTGGCTTAAGAAAGTTGTTTTTACAATATTCTGACATTTTTTTGAGAGCTTTCTCCAGCTTCTGTTCTACATCCTCAAAGGTCCTCCCTTGTTCTGTAATTGCCAGGTAATCCACATAGAGAAAATGTTTTGTATGCTTAGGCATTGGTTGGTCATTGGTGTACAGATTAAACAGAGAGGGTGCCAAAACACTTCCTTGAGCCAGACCATTTTTCTGGTTTCTCCATCTGCTCTTTTTCCAATTGAGGGCCACATAAAATTGTCTATTTTGTTATAGGGACTCGATAATCTTAACAAATTGATGGTCTCTTAGTTCATCATAGAGCTTCTGAAGCAGCAGCCTGTGGTTAATTGTATTATATGCAGAGATAAGGTCGACCAGGGTTAGCCCTGTTATATTTTTATTTTTGTATCTTTCCTCTATGTGTTCTGTTAAGCACAGAATTTGGCTAGTACGTGATTTTCTAGGCCTAAAACCAGCTTGTTGAGGAATAAGTTTCGTCTCAATAGAGTCTGTCATATGATTTAAAATAAGTCTCTCATACAGTTTGTGAAGATGACGCAGGAGAGATATTGAGTGATAGTTCTTTGGTGAATCAGATGCCTTCCTGGGTTTCAAGAGTGCCACTATCCTTGCCTTCCTCCACATCTTGGGGATCTTACATGTTTTGTGACATTGACTGAAAAGTCACAGGATCCAATTCTCTGTGCTGGGTCCAAAGCGGTCTAGGTATACACCATGGAGGTGTATGTGAATGGACCCAGAAGAGAGGTGGTAAAGGAAAGTACTCTAGTTCAGACAGAAGAGATTGGATGTGAACAGCAATCATAATCCCTGACCTGGGCTGCCAATGTGAGAGATGAACTGCTGTGATTGGGGAAAGGAGACAGTAATTTGGATGCTCAGGAGGGCTATGAATGCACGCAGCATAGTTGGCAAGCAGTTGTCAGTGCCTGATCTGCAATGAAGGAACCCCAGGTTTCACCCGTAGGCTAATCACTGGACTTGTCCTAGAAGCTCCCATTGCTAGTTGAACCCCACAGTGGTGCACTGGGTCCAACAACCACAATGCTGAGAGCACCACCAAACCCTAAACCGGACTCCCATAGTCAAGGCAGGGCTGAACAAGGGCTCTGTAGAGCCACAGCAGTGTAGAGTGATCTGCACCCCAATTGGTGTTGCTCAGGCAGTGGAGGGCATTAAGGTGCCGCCAGCACTTCCACTTAAGCTGACAAAGATGAGGAAGCCAAGTCAATCAGGCATCAAAAACCAGTCCTAAGAATTGATATGTCTCCACTACAGTGAGTGGCTCGCCATCAAGATAAAGTTCTGGTTCTGGATGAATGATATGAAGCCAAGGAAGTGCATGACGCCCGACTTCATGGTTGATAACTGGTAGCTGTGTGTTGGAGCCCATGACTGCGCCTTTTAAATGACTCCCTGTAGGTGCTGCTCAGCAACACCAGTACTGGAGGAGCAATAGGAAATGCAAAAATCATCTGCATAGACAGACGGTGAGATGGACAGCCCCACAGCTGCTGCTGGGCTGTTAATGGCCACTAAAAATAAAGAGACACTTAGTACTGAGCCCTGCAGGACCCCATTCTCCTGGATATGGGGGGAGGTACAAGAGGCACCAACATGGACATGGAAAGTATAGGGCAACAGGAAGTCGCAGGAGCGGGCCCCAGAGACTCCACTCATGTAATGCGAGGATGTGGTGCTGCCAGGTTGTGCCATAGGCTTTTCTAAAATCAAAAAAGGTGGCTACCAGATGTTGGCGTCTGAAAAAGGCTGTTTGAATGTCAGACTCGAGGGACACTAGGTTATCAGTTATACAGCGACCCTGGCAGAAACCACCTTGGCATGGAGCCAATAGCCTCCATGACTCCAGGAGCCAACACAACCACCGACTCACCATACGTTCTAGCAGCTTACAAAGAACATTGGTCCGACAGCTATCCACATCAAGCAGGTTTTTACCAGGTTTGAGCACTGGAATAATCGTGCTCTCTTGCCACTGTGACAGGAATATGCCATCGCTCCAGATGTAGTTGAAGGAGGTGAGGAGACGTCACTGGTAGTCTGACAAGATATGTTTAATCAACTGAGCATGGGTGTGACTTGGCCCAGGAGCTGTGTTGGGGCATTGTGCAAGGGCATGGACAAGCTCTCACTCAATACATGGAGTGTTACATGGTTCACTGTGGCATGTAATGAACAAGAGGAGTTTCCCTTCCATCTGCTGTATGAGGGTACAAAAGGCGGTGGATAATTCTTTGATGCAGACGCCCAAACATAGTGCTCAGCAAAGCGCTCGGCAGTTGCGTTTGTGTCAATAGATAATGCTCCATTGCTGGATATGCCAGGGACACCTGTTGGAGTCTAGTACCCAAAGACTCGTCTGATATTCATCCATACTTGCAGAGGTGACCTATGTGACACAGTGGTGGGGACATACCTCTCCCAACACTCCTGTTTGCATCTTTTTATGAGCTGGTGAACTCAGGCATGGAGCCATTTAAAAGCTGTTAGGTGCTGCATTGATGGGTGCCAATTATGTCACTGTAGAGCCTGTCTAAGCTCTTTAATGGCCTCCATGATTTCCAGCTACCACTGTGGCACTGTCTTTTGCCACAGGCATCCTGATGAATGAGGGATCACATTTTCTGCAGCAGAAACAATCATTGTGGTTACTCTCTCAATCACCACATTGATGTTACCATGTGTGGGAGATTCAGTGGTGATGACAGAGATGAAAGCTTCCCAGTCTGCCTTGTTTAACGTCCATCTGGATATTTGTCCAGGGAAATGATGCTGGGGGAGTGACAGGAAGATGGGGAAGTGGTCATTACCACACAAGTCATCGTCGGCTCTCCAGTGGACAGATGGGAGAAATCCTGGGCTGCAAAGTGATAAATCATTGGCCACGTAAGTACCAAGAGCCACACTGAAATGTATGTGGGGCCCAGTATTTAAGAGGCAGAGGTCGAATTGAAACAGGAAATTCTCAGTATCTCTATCTCAGCCAGTAAGCATGGTGCCTGTCCACAAGGGGTTATGGGCATTAAAAATCTCCAAAAGTAGGAAAAGTTTGGGGAGCTGATTAATAGTGCAGCCAATATGTTCAGGGCACTTAACCATCTGGAGGAAGATATACATTGCAGATGGTTACTTTCAGCATTGTCTTTATTCTGACAGCCACAGCTCCAAGAGGAGTTTGAAGGGGCAAAGGTTTGCTATATACAAAATTCAGGACATAAATGCATACTCCATTCTATTTTACTCACTACAGCTTTTGTAATATCCCCTATACCCATGAAGGGCAAGGGTCTGCATTGCCGGGAACCAGGTTTCCTGGATGGCAATGCAGAAAGAAGGTGTAAAGCTTAACATTTGTCATAGTGCAGCCACGTGGTGGAAAAAATTGCCACAATTCCACTAGGAGATGATGATGTCTGGAGGCTGGGAAGGCGTGAAGGGACCAAGGAGGCAGCTTACATCTCAGGGTCAGCTGCTGCCACCGATTGAGAATCTGTGCAATCGATGTCCATTGTGTCTGAGGGTCTGGTGAGATCTTGGTCCTTGGGAGAGGCCACAATCTCCACCTCATCCTCAGGTGTGGAGCTTGTAGGTAGCAGTGGTGTGGGGACCATGGCAATTTCTTTTTTCTTGGCAGTCTTTTTCATTTGGATATCTCTCACTGCTCCTTGGGTTTCTCTTGCTTGGAGGACTTCACTGACTCAGTCTCAGGGGCTGAGGAGGATCTTGAAGCCCTGTGACCAACTGCCTGTGGATTCTTCAGCCACTGGTGGGCATCCTCTTTCCCACTGGTAGGAACCATGGAAGGGAGTGATACAAGCAACCCCTCCCTTGCGAGAGGAGCTGAAGAAGACTGATGCTTCACTGGCTGAGAAGTGGGGACTGATGTCCTTCCAATGGTTGGGGGGGGGGGGCATTGCTCCCAAAGTAGGTGTCACAGGAGCAATAGGGATAGGAGTGCCTCCCACCATCAAGGGGCAGGTGTAATTTTGTGGCCCTGAGGGCCAATTATAAATGGCAGAACTGATGGGATTGTAACTGTCATGACTGCGGCATAAGACAATGTCATGTGGAGAGGGTTTAGCCTTTCAAATTTCCGCTTGGCCTCTGTGTAGGTCAGTCAGTCCAGGGCCTTGTATTCCATGATTTTCCTTTCTTTTTGGAGAATCCTACAGTCCAGCAAGAAAGGGGAATAGTGCTCTTCATGGTTGACACAGATGGGATGCGGGACACATGGATTATTGGGATGTGATGGACATCCACAATCTCAACGTGTGATGCTGGAAGTACAGCAGGAAGACATATGCCCAAACTTCCAGTACCGCATCAGGGGAGGGATATGTGGCTTTACATTGCATTCGTATACTGTCACCTTGACCTTCTCAGGGAATGTGTTTCCCTCAAAGGCCAAGATGAAGGCACTGGTGGCAATCCAATTATCCTTCAGACCCCTATGGATGTACCAGATGAAATGAACACCTCTTTGCTCTAAGTTGGAGCGCAACTCGTCCTCAGACTGCAAAAGAAGATCCCTGTGGAGTATGATACCCTGGACCATATTTAAGCTATTATGAGGTGTGATGGAAATACATCCCCCAGCTTGTCACAGGCGAGTAAAGCCCGTAACTGAGCAGAAAAGCTGTTTTAATTGGGACTGACCCATATTGCATTTTGAACAATCCCTCTACCTCCCCAAACTTATCCTCTAAATGATCCACAAAAAACTGAGACTTTGTCAACAGAAAAGATTCCCAATAAGCTCGCATACATACTAGGTACTGGGGCGAATAAGGTTCACTTCTGTCTCTAGCCTGGCATTCCTCCCACTGTGTGGCCAGGGACGGGAATGAGTTGGTGTCATACATCCCAGCATTGAATTGAGACCTTGAATGCTTAGAGACTGCTGTTGTTTGACCACTGCTTCATTGTGGTTCATCTGCCCTGATTCCACCCACACTGCCCAGGGGCCCTCCCCACAGGCACCGCACAGCCTCAGCAGGGGCCACTTGACGGGATGACCATTGCTGGGGCTCTCGATGCTTCAGGTAGACAGGCATCTAATCCTTGGCATACATGGGGAGTTAACGACACAGGCATCAGTAGAGCAATTCCTGTGTAGTCAGGGGACTACAACAAAGAGGTTACATGGTGACCCCACCACAACGGACTGGCTACCCTGCTGGATATCAGGTGCAAACAAATCCATTATCATCATCGGTGCAGAAAACAGCACTACACAGTTGGAGGAAATGCACCCAGGAAGGGGTCCTTACCCAATGGCTGGAGAATGAGCAGTACAGCAGATCCACAATGAAAAAAGATGCTAAAGGTTGCAGTTCACGAGGGACATGTTGCACCACATAAGGCGCTCTTCCCCAATTGGCTTGCTCTTCGGAAAAATTTTGAAGAATGGAGCTCAAACCCTCTAGGGGACCATCACAGAAACACCAAAACATTTGAGACTCCTTTTAGTCACCTCTTATGACAGGCAGGAATACCTCGGGCCTATTCTAACCTCTGTATCTGCAGGGGGGTGACAAACTTGAATTAAATCTGTGGAATGACTAAAACCAAACTTTGTGGAGAGATATTGAATTTTGGAACTAAAATTTGATGTATGCCAAACAACAACGTATTTTGTGGATACAGTCATGTACTTGAAAGGGGGGGGGGGGGGGCAGGAGGGCAGGAGGTAGATGAAAACAGAATAGGCAGTAGTTGTGAGGAGAACATTAAGAGTCAGGAAATTTATTCACTGTTGTAAGTACAAACAACCATTACCTTTATAAGGGAATGACGTTGACGAAAATTTGTGCCAGACTGAGACTCGAAACTGGATTTCCTGCTTTACGCCGAGCAGTCACCTTAACTGCTTTGGCTATCCACGCATGATTCATAGCCAGACACTAACTTCCATATGTCATCATTCATGCATCACAACCTGTATTTTAATTCTCATAAATGGGAGGCTATTTTTAATTGAAAATCACAGATAAGTACAATATTGCAGTGCCTTTGTTGTTAAGAATGTCCAAAGAAACACTGCATCAATCTTCTTAACAATGCAGGTGAAATTATTAGTGATACTTGTGCTAAGGATAATGAAGAAATACAGACAAATAGTTGTGTTATGGACAGCAGTGTTAATATTGAGGATACTGATAATGAATGGGAAGATGTTTACTTTGTGAAGAATGAGATGGGGTGATTTATTTAGAAAAGGAGGAGGAAGAAGTGGTCAAAAGTGGTACAGGGAATGCAGTAGTTGGTGGTAGTGAAGGACAGGACAGTGTTAGAAAAGTACATGACAATCAGCTCATACCTCTTGACATCACTGAAATATTGTTCACTTTTTGTGATGGTGTAAAAAGGCAAGGATCTCTGGAGGGGGGAGGGAGGGGGACTGCCAAGGGGGAGGTGACCATGAGAAAACATTTTACAAGTTGAGCTGAGGACTGTCAGAAACTTGAACGTGGTAGGGAAGCTAGAAAATCTGAAAAGGTAAATGCAGAGGCTCGAGTTAGATATAGTAGGGGTCAGTGAAGTGAAACAGAAAGAAGACAATGATTTCTGGTCAGATGAGTATAGGGTAGTACCATCAGCAGCAGAAAATGGTATAATGGCAGTAGGATTCATTATGAATAGGAAGGGAGGGCAGAGAGTGTGTTAATGTGAACAGTTCAGTGATAGGGTCATTTTTATGAAAATCAACAGAAAAAACTAAATCGACAATGATAGTTCAGGTATACATGCTGACGTCACAAGCTGAAGACGAAGAGATAGAAAAAGTATATATTGAAAGAATAATACAGTACATAAAGGGAGATGAAAATCTAATAGTCATGGAGGATTGGAATGCAGATGTAGGAGAAGGAGTAGAAGAAAAGGTTACAGGAGAATACAGGCTTGGGGCAAGGAATGCGAGAGGAGTAAGACTAATTGAGTTCTGTAATAAATTTCAGCTAGTAATAGTGAATACTCTGTTCAAGAATCACACTTGGAAAAGGCCAGGTGATACAGGGAGATTTCAGTTAGATTGCATCATGGTCAGACAGAGATTCTGACATCAGATAGTAGAGTGTAAGGCATACTCAGGGGCAGATGTAGACTCAGATCACAATGTAGTAGTGATGAAGAGTAGGCTGAAATTTAAGATATTAGTCTGGAAGAATCAATACACAAAGAAGTGGGACACAGAAGTACTGAGGAATCATGAGATCCGCTTGAAGTTCTCTAAGACTATAGATACAACAATAAGAAATAGCTCAGTAGGCAATACAATTGAAGAGGAATGGATGTCTTAGGGCAATCACAGAAGTTGTAAAGAAAAAATAAGAACAAAGAAGGTAACTGTGAAGAAACCATGTGTAACAGAGGAAATACTTCAGCTTATTGATGAAAGAAGGAAGTACAAAAATGTTCAGGGAAATTCAGTAACACAGAAATACAAGTTGCTGAGGAATGAAACAAACAGAAAGTGAAGGGAAGCTAAGATGAAATGGCTGCATGAAAAATGTGAAAAAATCAAAAAAGAAATGATTGTCAGAAGGACTGACTCAGCATATAGGAAAGCCAAAACAACCTTCAGTGAAATTAAAAGCAAGGCTGGTAATATTAAGAGTGCAATGGGAATTAACTGTTAAATGCAGAGGAGAAAGCAGATAGGTAGAAAGAGTACATTCAAGGCCTCTATAAGGGGGAAGGTTTGTCTGAGGTGATAGAAGAAGAAACAGGAGTCGGTTTAGAAGGGCTAGTGGATCCAGTATTAGAATCAGAATTTGAGAGAGCTTTGGAGGACTTAAGACAAATAAGGCAGAAGGGATAGATAACATTCTATCAGCATTTCTAAAATCATTTGGGGAGGTGGCAACAAAACGACTATTCACGTTGGTGTGTAAAATGTATGAATCTGGTGACACACCATCTGACTTTTGGAGAAACATCATCCACGCAATTCAAAAGACAGCAAGACCTGACAAGTGTGAGAATAATTGGACAATTAGCTTAACAGCTCATGCATCCAAGTTGCTGTCAACAATAATATACAGAAGAAAGGAAAAGAAAATTGAGGATGTGTTAGATGATGATCAGTTTAGCTTTAGGTAAATTGGAGGCACCAGAGAGTCAATTCTGACGTTGTGGTTGATAATGGAAGAAAGACTAAAGAAAAATCAAAACACGTTCATAGGATTTGTTGACCTGGAAAAAGTGTTCGACAATGTAAAATGGTGCAAGGCGTTCAAAATTCTCAAAAAGATTGGGGTAAGCTATAGGGAGATATAGGCAATATACAATATGTACAAGAGCCAAGAGGGAATAATAAGATTGGACGACCAAGAACCAAGTGCTCAGGTTAAGAAAGGTGTAGTCTTTTGTCCCTACTGTTCAATCTGTACATCAAAGAAGCAATGATGGAAATAAAAGAGAGGTTCATGAGTGGAATTAAAACTCAAGGTGAAAGGATATCAATGATATGATTTGCTGATGACATTGCTGTCATCAGTGAAAGTGAAGAAGAATTACATGATCTTCTGAATGGAATGAATAGTCTAATGAGTACAGAATATGGGCTGATGCTAAATTGGAGAAAGACAAAAGTAATGAAAAGTAGCAGAAATGATAACAGCAAAAAGCTTAACATCTGTACTGATGGACACAAAGCAGATCAAGTTAAGGAATTCTGTTACCTAGGCAACAAAATAACCTATGACGAAGGAAGCAAGGAGGATGTCAAAAGCAGACTAGAACTGGCAAAAAGGGCATTCCCGGTCATGGGAAGTCTACTATTATCAAACACAGGCCTCAATTTGATGAAGAAATTTCTCTGAATGTATGTTTAGAGCACAGCAATGTATGGTAGTGAAACATGGACTGTGGGAAAACCAGAACAGAAGAGAAGTGAAGCATTTGAGATGTGGTGCTGCAGACAAATGTTGAAAATTGGGTGGACTGATAAGGTAAGGAACAAAGAGGTTCTGCACAGAATCAAAAAGAAAAGGAATATGTGGAAAAGACTTACCAGGAGGAGGGACAGGATGGTAGGACATCTGTTAAGACACCAGGAATTAATTTTTTGGGGAAATTCAAGCTACATGTCATGAACACTGCTACTTCAAAAAAGAACTGTTAGAAAAATGTGTGCTGCCCCTCCAAGTATATCCTGTCACCCCTTGTTCAAGGACCTAAAAATATTACCTATTCCTGCATTGTACATATCTGAAATTATCATCTTTTTACATAGTAACCCTGAGCTAACTGAAGAAATCCATTTCAAACATATGTACAACACTAGACACAAAGAAAATGTCATGCTTCCACTGCATCCCCTAAAACTCTACCAACAGACGCCCCAGTACATGGAAATGAAAATTTACAATAAACTCAAGGGTAGAGATGTACTGAACATGGAATACGTAATTATGCATACCATAAGGCTAAAACTGACGTGTCTCCTGTACAGCAGATCAGATGATCTGTAAATGTATGTTATGAGACAAATACTTGGTAGTAAGGGAGTGGTAGAGGACAGAAACTGTAGACGAAGACAGATATTGGAATACATCCAGCAAATAACTGAGGACAGAGGCTGTAAGTGCTACTCTGAGATGGAGAGGTTAGCACAGGAGAAAAATTTGTAGCAGTGCCACATCAAATTAGTCGGAAGACAGATGACCCTCCCAAAAAAAAGGCAAAATGAACTCATTATTGATAAAATACTGAAGGTAACAAGGGAGTACTCTAGTGACGTAGAAAATTGTACCGAAATAGAAAGTGTTCTGAAAGAGGTTTCTCAGGATTTACATTCAGACGGGAATAAAATCTAAAATAAATAATAAGTTAACAGACATTGATGTACCTTTGGGGTCTTTACAACCATTAGGAGACGGGGAGTTAACTGAAGAAGGGGAGTACTGGAATTTAAAGAGATAAAAAAGGATTCATTAGATGAAGGTGAGATTAAAGTGAAAATGATGTGCAAGGGAGCCCATATATTTGTGGGCAAACAGATAATTGGAAAGGGAATCGCCTGATTGGCACTAGAAGTCCTATAAGTGGAATATCAGGAAAATTAAGGGATAGGATAAAGGGTGAAAAAAATTTGTTGAATTCTCAATAACTCAAGTTATAATTGAAGGTACTACAGGAAAGTATAGTAAGATGATGAATATACAAGTTTTGCTAGCATTCAAAATAAATAATGTTTCGTTCATGCAAGGATATTTTGCAATAAAAAATTTGGAATGAATGCTTAATTTTAGAAATGGATAGGATAGCAATTGGGGTGACATGAAATTATTACTCACAGATCTGGAACTCATACAGTAATAATAAGTAACAGCAACAGCAGTAACCAAATCACAGGGTGCAACAGTTGGATAAAAGGGGTGGTTATGAGGAAGATGAGAGTTTTGTAATGATGATATAGTACATCTGCATCTACATTTATACTCCGCAAGCCACCCAACCATGTGTGGTGGAGGGCACTTTACGTACCATTGTCATTACATCCCTTTCCAGTTCCAGTCGTGTATGGTTCGCGGGAAGAACGACTGCCAGAAAGCCTCCGTGCATACTCCAATCTCTCTGATTTTACATTCGTGATCTCCTCGAGAGGTATAAGTAGGGGGAAGCAATATATTTGATACTTCATCCAGAAACGCACCCTCTCTGAACCTGGACAGCAAATATACCGAGATGCATAGCGCCTCTCTTGCAGAGTCTGCCACTTGAGTTTGCTAAACATCTCCATAATGCTATCACGCGTACCAAATAACCCTGTGATGAAATGCGCCACTCTTCTTTGGATCTTCTCTATCTCCTCCGTCAAACCGATCTGGTACGGATCCCACACTGATGAGCAATACTCAAGTATAGGTCGAGCGAGTGTTTTGTAAGCCACCTCCTTTGTTGATGGACTACATTTTCTAAGGACTCTCCCAATGAATTTCAACCTGGCACCCGCCTTGCCAACAACTATTTTTTTATGATCATTCCACTTCAAATCGTTCCGCGTGCATACGCACAGATATTTTACAGAAGTAACTGCTACCACTGTTTGTTCCACTATCATATAATCATATAATAAAGGATCCTTCTTTCTATGTATTCACAATACATTACATTTGTCTATGTTAAGGGTCAGTTGCCACTCCCTGCACCAAGTGCCTATCCGCTGCAGATCTTCCTGAATTTCGCTACAATTTTCTAATGCTGCAACTTCTCTGTATACTACAGCATCATCCGCGAAAAGCTGCATGGAACTTCCGACACTATCTACTAGGTCATTTATATATACTGTGAAAAGCAATGGTCCCATAACACTCCCCTGTGGCACGCCAGAGGTTACTTTAACGTGTGTAGACGTCTCTCCATTGAGAACAACATGCTGTGTTCTGTTTGTTAAAAACTCTTCAATCCAGCCACACAGCTGGTCTGATATTCCGTTGGCTCTTACTTTGTTTATCAGTTGACAGTGCGGAACTGTATCGAACGCCTTCCGGCAATCAAGGAAAATGGCATCTACCTGGGAGCCTGTATCTAATATTTTCTGGGTCCCATGAACAAATAAAGAGAGTTGGGTCTCACACAATCGCTGTTTCCGTAATCCATGTTATTTCCTACAGAGTAGATTCAGGGTTTCCAGAAATGACCTAATACACGAGCAAAAAACATGTTCTAAAATTCTACAACAGATCGATGTCAAAGATATAGGTCTAATAGTTTTGCGGATCTGCTCGATGACCCTTCTTGAAAACTGGAACTACTTGTGCTCTTTTCCAATCGTTTGGAACCTTCCGTTCCTCTAGAGACTTGCGGTACACGGCTCTTAGAAGGGGGGGGGGGGGGGGGCAAGTTCTTTCGCGTACTCTGTGTAGAATCGAACTGGTATACCGTAGGGTCCAGTGGACTTTCCTCTGTTGAGTGATTTCAGTTGCTTTTTTATTCCTTGGACACTTATTTTGATATCAGCCATTTTTTTCATTCGTGCGAGGATTTAGAGAAGGAACCGCAGTGCGGTCTTCCTCTGTGAAACAGCTTTGGAAGAAGGTGTTGAGTATTTCAGCTTTACGAGGTCATCCTCTGTTTCAATGCCATTATCATCCCAGAGTGTCCGGATGTGCTGTTTCGATCCGCTTACTGATTGAACTATACTTTTGTGATCCATGCGCCTAGGTATTCTGTGTGGTTTACTGTAGACCAGCGGTTCATTTCCCGTTGGTGTGGGATGCCGGGATGCCTTGTAATAGGCGTAGCTGGTAATGGCCTGTACCTTTATTTCACCCTTTATTTCTTGTACGCATACAATACCTCTTTTACCAGAGCAATCCACCTGATCTAATACATCGTTCTCTTTTAACGGTTCCGCCAAACACAAAATTCCTTCTGGCAAACCAGACTCAACACTGACCCAAAGTGATTTCCCAGTAACCTTACGTACACAATCGTGTGAATCAAGTCTCAGTGTGATTGTTGGTGGTTTAATCAGATCGTGTTTTGCGTGAAACTTTCCCCACAACATCACTTCACTGGTAATAGCTTCACCTAACCGAACCATTTTTCCGTCAAGTTCCACCATATGTTGCCAAAGATCGATTATGGCACAATTCTGATATAAGTAAGATAACCCTAGAATCATGTCGTAGCCCTCACTCAGGTGTGGCACAATCTCTAAACATTGTTTAAATTGAACAGTATCCAGGCAAAACTCTATGTTCACAGATCCTAATGGTGTGACATCTTTATCCCCCATATCACGCCGTCTGTACCGTGGTGGGTCCTAATGCTTACGTTTCACCAGACCACTACTGGCAACTGTGTGCAGTAATATCCTACAACTCTTTTTTCCTACTCTTCTTCTCATCATACAACCCACCTCTGCATGCGATATCGTAGCATTAAATCGTGGGGAACAACCGTAGAACTAACCGCTGCCTGTCCATGTCTTGACATTTCCGCATGCAACCCTCTTAAAAAAGCATCGAGCACGCTATGCTCAGCTTCATAGGTACATCCATTAATTTTCCGTATCCCATCCGCAAACTATTCCACAGTTTCCGCATTTCTCTTGGTTAATACCCCTCATTGTTCCCTATGGTGTCTGGAATTATTTCGCCTCGTATATCTCTGAATTCACCCTTCTTTAAACTCTGCGAATGTTGTGGCTCACATAAGAGCTTTTGTATACCCTAAATAAGTCTTAGCTTCCCCTGTTAGCCTCAATTTTGCATCAATCAATAACTCCTTACCAGACCAATCTTCCATCTCAGCTACGTTTCCAAGGTCTCCCACAAAGGGTTGCACATCCTCGGTTGCCTTACCAGAAAAAGGGGTACTACTTTGTGTTTCAAACGCTTTTCAGAATTTCGTGTGAGAGAAGCGTAAATTGGATTTCGCATGACCGATGTTTTCAGAATGCATGCTGGTTTGCATGGAAGAGATCATTCTGTTTGTGATACTTTATTTACTTTTGCAGTAAGCTGGACCACTGACTGATTAGTTGCGCTTATTTTCCCAGGCATAACAGCAAGTGTCCCAACACATTTCCCTGTAGCACATCTGAAGTTTCATCTACATCTGTCGATGACTCCACCGAAAATATGATTGTGTGTCCTCTGTACCTAGAAATTTTCAGTCCCGCCACATATTTCGTTTGATATCCCTTGTGTTCATACCTTCGTTAAATGAACAATGTTAAGAATGTTGGGATAAATAAACGTAAACTTTATCAGAACAATAGGTCGCAACAGTCAACAGTTTATCTCATTTTTGGAGGAGATACTTTGACGGACTATAATTATGTACCACGTCACACAACAGCTCATATTCTTGTTTGTGGAAACTGACGCTTGTACAAGCACCCTTGTTTTTTGGGGGCGCAATGAATTTATGCATGCTTGCTCGAGCACGCTTGTGCATGAGAGTTTTGCCTGGATACTGTTCAATTTAAACAATGTGTAGAGATTGTGTCACACTTGAATGAGGGCTAAGTCATGATTCTAGGGTTAGCTTACTTATTTCAGAATTGTGCCATAATCGATCTTTGGCAACATACACTCCTGGAAACTGAAATAAGAACACCGTGAATTCATTGTCCCAGGAAGGGGAAACTTTATTGACACATTCCTGGGGTCAGATACATCACATGATCACACTGACAGAACCACACGCACATAGACACAGGCAACAGAGCATGCACAATGTCGGCACTAGTACAGTGTATATCCACCTTTCGCAGCAATGCAGGCTGCTATTCTCCCATGGAGACGATCGTAGAGATGCTGGATGTAGTCCTGTGGAACGGCTTGCCATGCCATTTCCACCTGGCGCCTCAGTTGGACCAGCGTTCGTGCTGGACGTGCAGACCGCGTGAGACGACGCTTCATCCAGTCCCAAACATGCTCAATGGGGGACAGATCCGGAGATCTTGCTGGCCAGGGTAGCTGACTTACACCTTCTAGAGCACGTTGGGTGGCACGGGATACATGCGGACGTGCATTCTCCTGTTGGAACAGCAAGTTCCCTTGCCGGTCTAGGAATGGTAGAACGATGGGTTCGATGACGGTTTGGATGTACCGTGCACTATTCAGTGTCCCCTCGACGATCACCAGTGGTGTACGGCCAGTGTAGGAGATCGCTCCCCACACCATGATGCCAGGTGTTGGCCCTGTGTGCCTCGGTCGTATGCAGTCCTGATTGTGGCGCTCACCTGCACGGCGCCAAACACGCATACGACCATCATTGGCACCAAGGCAGAAGCGACTCTCATCGCTGAAGACGACACGTCTCCATTCGTCCCTCCATTCACGCCTGTCGCGACACCACTGGAGGCGGGCTGCACGATGTTGGGGCGTGAGCGGAAGACGGCCTAACGGTGTGCGGGACCGTAGCCCAGCTTCATGGAGACGGTTGCGAATGGTCCTCGCCGATACCCCAGGAGCAACAGTGTCCCTAATTTGCTGGGAAGTGGCGGTGCGGTCCCCTACGGCACTGCGTAGGATCCTACGGTCTTGGCGTGCATCCGTGCGTCGCTGCGGTCCGGTCCCAGGTCGACGGGCACGTGCACCTTCCGCCGACCACTGGCGACAACATCGATGTACTGTGGAGACCTCACGCCCCACGTGTTGAGCAATTCGGCGGTACGTCCACCCGGCCTCCCGCATGCCCACTATACGCCCTCGCTCAAAGTCCGTCAACTGCACATACGGATCACGTCCACGCTGTCGCGGCATGCTACCAGTGTTAAAGAATGCGATGGAGCTCCGTATGCCACGGCAAACTGGCTGACACTGACGGCGGCGGTGCACAAATGCTGCGCAGCTAGCGCTATTCGACGGCCAACACCGCGGTTCCTGGTGTGTCCGCTGTGCCGTGCGTGTGATCATTGCTTGTACAGCCCTCTCGCAGTGTCCGGAGCAAGTATGATGGGTCTGACACACCAGTGTCAATGTGTTCTTTTTTCCATTTCCAGGAGTGTATGATGGAACTTGACGGAAAAATGTTTCAGTTAGGTGAAGCTATTGCCAGTGAAGCGATGTTGTGAGGAAAGTTTCTCGCAAAAGACGAACTGATTACACCACGAACAGTCACATCATGACTAGATTCACTCGATTGTATACGTAAGGGTACTGGGAAATCACTTTGGGTCAGTGCTGAGTCTGGTTTGCCAGAATAAATTCTGTGAGTGGTGGAACCGTTAAAAGAGAACGAAGTATTAGATCAGGTGGATTGCTCAGTTAAAAGAGGTATTGTATGCGTACAAGAAATAAAGGGTGAAATGAAGGTACCTGTTTCTATAGATAGTTTTAGCGCAGAGGACATAGGATTAACAAATGGGTTGTTAGTCGCTAATATGGATTTCCTGAAAGAAGAAATCTCAGGCACGGACAGTTGCCAGACACCATTAACAATGCATTACGAGGAAATGTGAAGCACCTAGACGGAATCAATAGGGAATGGGTGAAAAAATTACTCTTGGAATTTAAGGATTTATTTTTTCCAAAAAGGCCATTACCAGCTACGCCTATTACAGAGCATCCCATACCAACGGGAAATGAACCGCTAGTCTACAGTAAACCACACAGAATACCTAGGTAGCTGACTTTGGAGCTATTTATCGATCAACAGCTGAAAGGTAGAATAACTGAAGAAAGTAAGTGCATGCGGGGGGGGGGGGGGGGGCAGGAATAATCATAATGCCAAAAAAAATCAACGGATGGATTACAAAAATATAGATTTTGTTGCGGTTACAGACATCTGAATGCGAAAACCACAACAGACGTATATTCTTTGCCAAACATCATACAAAATTTTGATAATGTATGGCAATGCAAACATTTTTCAACAATGGATTTGAAGAGTGGTTATCACTAGATAGAAGATTCACCACAGGATCGACACGAAACAATGCTTTTGGCGCCCTGGGGACACAACCAGTTCAGAAGAATGCCATACAGATTAAAAAATGCACCTGCAACGTTTCAGAGATTGTTGGACGGAGAACTCAGAGGTTTAAAACCACAGAAATGCTTAGTGTATTTAGTGACATAATCATCTATGGGAGTTATATGGAACGGCATATGCAGGGATTAAGGGAAGTATTCCTAAGGTTAAAAGCGCCGAAGTTCTGTACAGAAAAGCGTAATTTTGTGATGGAAGAGGTAACATACCTAGATCATATCATAAGTAAAGATGGGGTTAAGACAGACCCAAGATTAATTAGAGCTGTAAGAGAATTGCCTGGACCAGAATCTGTAGAGGAGTTGCAATTGTTCTTAGGAGTCGCGAACTGTTACTGCCGGTTCGAAAATGGATTTACAGCTGTTACCAGATCGTTGACACATTTGCTAAAAAAGGGTACTAAATTTGAGTGGGCAAAAAATAGGAGCTTCAAGAAGCTTTAACATCGAGTGTGGTATTGGTATTTCCGGATTTTAACAGAGAATTTGTTTTATCACGTGATGCAGCTAACAATACACTTGGCTGTGTGTTGTCACAACAGGTAGAAGGCGTAGAACATCTGGTAGCTTACGCATCAAGACAACTAAATTCTGCAGAATGAAATTATTCCACAATGGAGAAAGCGATGTTAAGCTTTATTTATGTAAATCGTATTTCAAATGTTATCTGTCCGGCAAAAAGTTTAGAGTAATAACAGATCGTGTGGCATTACAATTGTTGTTGTGGTACGAGGATCCTTCTAGTAGGTTGACGCAATGGGCAATAAGACTAAGTGGATTTGATTTCTAAGTCACACATAAACCTGGTAAGAAGCACGGAAATGCGGATGGCTTAAGTATGAAAGTAGCAGCATTACATATGAGCGGGGAGGGGGGCGGTAATATGTATAAGGAATGGCAAACTGCACAGAGAACAAATGAATGTAAGCAGCATTTTAAGCAGTCACAGTTTTGTATACAGAATGGGGTGCTATGCAGAGGAACCAAGTTGTTACCTTGGGTGGTGCTACCAGCAAAGCTAAGGAATATAATGCTACAAGAAGCTAGTGATCACATATTAGCAAGTAATGGAGGTTGCAGATCTATCAACAAAAGAGTAGCAGAAAGTTATTGGTGGAGCGCGCGTAATCCAGTATGTGCGGAATTGCAAACAGTGCACACGGAGAACTGATTTGTGCCCAACATGACTGCCATTGCAAAGATTACCTGATGCGTTAGCACCATTCGAATTTCTGGGGATTGATGTTTGAGGTCCATTCAATAAAACACCTGCAGGGAATAAGTACGTGCTCACAATCACAGATCATTTTTCGAGATACGTAGAAATGGTCGCAATGCCAAACCAGCAGGTAGCAATAGGGTCACAAGCGCTTGTGAATAATCAGATACTGAAGTTTGGAATGCCTGAAACAATAGTAACAGACCAGGGAAGAACTTCATGTCAGATCTATTCAAGGAATTGAAGGCTTCTGCCAGAGACAATCACAAGCCACAAACTCATGTTTTTTCAAGAAAGCATTGCCAATGTTTGATGAAATCCATAAATCAGGATATGAGCATTTAATCTAAAATATGTTACCTGCATTGTTATCTAATGAATATTCGGTCCAAGGTAATATATCCAGTGAAATAGCTATTTTGATACATTATTATATTTTATGCCAATGACCTTGCCGCAGTGGTAACACCGGTTCTGTCGGGCTGGGCTAGCACTTGGATGAGTGACCATTCGGTCTGCCGAGCTCTGTTGGCAAGCGGGGTGCACCCAGCCCTTGTGAGGCAAACTGAGGAGCTACGAGTGAGAAGTAGCGGCTCCGGTCTCGGAAACTGACATACAGCGGGGAGAGCGGTGTACTGACCACATGCGCCTCCATATCCGCATCCATTGACGCCTCTCTCTGAGGATGACACGGCGGCCGGTCAGTCCTGTTGGGCCTTTATGGCCTGCACGGGAGGAGTTTAGTTTTAGTATATTTTATGGTCACTCATAATGTGTGGGCTATGATTGTATCTGATGACTTTTTATTTGATATTCGTGGGTTTAATCTGAAAGAATGTCAAACATAAGACTGCATTTGGAAAATTCAAATTTATATTGTACTGTACCTTTAACAACAATTTTACATACGATATTTGCCATTAGTCAACTAGTCAGGCAGCAGCAGCTGGCCGGGACACAAGCAGCAACAGGGAAGTAACTGATTTTGTGATATTTTACGAGTCACTAACCAGGAGCAAATTGTGTAGTTTCATCTTTCTGCTTTGATAGTTTAGCTTCTTGAGTTTCTGCGTGTTAATTTACTGTTTAATAGTCAAAGTTCTCGCGTTTTCGTTGGCGGAGGAAAGTAAACCGATTTTGAGACATATTACAAGTTCCTAATCAGGAGCGAATTATTTAGTATCACCTGAGTGTTTTGGTATTTCATTTCTTGAATCTCTGCATATTAATGTAATTTATTATACACAGTTCTTGCACTTTCCTCTCTGTCTACAGTAGAGCTCTGTAGTGCGTGTCGATTGCTCTTACTTGTCTGGGTAGTGTGGTTTTCTACAGTCTTTAGCATGGATAGCAACTGTGATTGCCGGTGTGGTAGCGAGCCGAGTTGGTGACACTTCGCTCTGACAAGGGAACCTCCCTATCGCACCCCCCTCAGATTTAGTTATAAGTTGGCACAGTGGATAGGCCTTGAAAAACTGAACACAGATCAATCGAGAAAACAGGAAGAAGTTGTGTAGAACTATGAAAAAAATAAGCAAAATATACAAACTGAGTAGTCCATGTGCAAGATAGGCAGCATCAATGATAGTGTAAGCTTAGGAGCGCTGTGGTCCCGTGGTTAGCGTGAGCAGCTGTGGAACGAGAAGTTATTACTTCAAGTTTTCCCTTGAGTGAAAAGTTTAATTTTTTATTTTCAGACAATTATTATCTGTCAGTCCGTTGTTGCAGTTTATGTGACAAACTCATGTTTTCATCACTTTTTTGGGAATGATTATCACATCCACAAGAAAACCTAAATCGGGCAAGGTAGAAGAATCTTTTTACCCATTCGCCAAGTGTACAAGTTAGGTGGATCGACAACATATTCCCGTCATGTGACGCACATGCCGTCACCAGTGTCGTATAGAATATATCAGACGTGTTTTCCTGTGGAGCAATCGGTTGACCTATGACGTTGCGATGAAATGTTTTCCGTTCCCATTGGAGAGGCACGTCCTTTCGTCTACTAATCGCACGGTTTTGCGGTGCGGTCGCAAAACACGGACACTAAACGTATTACAGGGAACAGAGACGCCAATGAACGAACGGACAGATCATACCTTTGCGAAAATAAAGAAAATAAAGTTTACACTCGAGGGAAGACTTGAACCGAGTCCGCAGCTCGTGGTCGCGCGGTAGCGTTCTCGCTTCCCGCGCCCGGGTTCCCGGGTTCGATTCCCGGCGGGGCCAGGGATTTTCTCTGCCTCGTGATGACTGGGTGTTGTGTGACGTCCTTAGGTTAGTTAGGTTTAAGTAGTTCTAAGTTCTAGGGGATTGATGACCATAGATGTTAAGTCCCATAGTGCTCAGAGCCATTTGAACCATTTTGAACTTGAACCGAGGACCTCTCGCGCTGCAGCTGCTCACGCTAACCACGGCGCTCCTGACCTTATGTTATCCTTGATGCTGCCTATCTTCGACATGGACTACTCAGTTTGTATATTTTGCTTATTTTTTTCATAGTTCCACACAACTTCTTCCTGTCTTCTCGATTGATATGTGTTCAGTTTTTCAAGCCCTATCCACTGTGCCAACTTATAACTAAATCTGAGGGGGGTGCGATGGGGAGGTTCCCTTGTGAGCTCCAGGTTGTGATGGCTTCAGTTACACAGCTTGAAGCTGCAGTGGATGGATATCACTGTTGTGGGCCGGCCAGGGGGGGGGGGGGGAGGGGTCCAATGGACGTCCAGCACCTCTGACTTCGCCGATCTGTCTGCACCAGTGGCCAGCCCAGTTACTACTCGCAATGAGCTTGACCCGTCGCCTGTGGTCGAGTGGGAGGTCGCCTTGGGGAGTGGCAGGATGCGAAAGACTTCACAGAGACCACACATAAGGCCTCCCCAGTTAGTCTGACATACAGGTTCCATGTGCTGTCTGTCGCTGACACTGTCCCTCAGTCAGATGCAGTCGTTAGTCTGGTTTCAGAGGAAACCTCTCAGCCTGCAGGATCTGGGCAATCACAGAGGCTTGTATTATTGGTAGTTGGGAGCTCCAATGTTAGGCGCATTTTGGGGCCCCTTAGAGTCATGGCTGACAAAGAGGGGAAGAAAGCGAACTTGCACTCCACGTGCATACTGGATAGAATCATTCCAGACGTGGAAGGAGGCGATCCAGATGCCATGAAGGGCACAGGGTGCAGCCAGCTGCAGGGGATGGCTCATGTCGGTACCAATGATGTGTGTCGCTTTGGTTCAGAAGAGATTCTCTCTGGTTTCGAGCAGCTGACACAAATAGTAAAGCCTGCCAGTATTGCTTGCGAGATGAAAGCAGAGTTCACCATCTGCAGCATAGTCGACAGGACCGATTGCGGACAAAGCCGATTGAAGGGTATGAATCAAAGGCTCAGATGGTTCTGCGATCGTGTAGGCTGCAGATTCCTCGACTTCTGCCATATGGTGGTTGGGTTTCGGGTTCCGCTGAATAGGTCAGGAGTCTAATATACGCTTGAGGCGGCTACACGGGTAGCAGGGGCTGTGTGGCGTGAACAGGGCAGTTTTTTAGGTTTGAGGATCTTGAGGAAACACAAAGGATACAGGTAGACCACAGGAAAAAATTTTGATCCAGGAGCCATTGGTATAACAGTTGTAAATTGTTGTAGCTGTGTTGAAGAAGTACCAGATCTCCAAGCGCTAATAGAAAACACTGACGCTCAAATCGTTATAGGCACTGAAAGCTGGCTAAGGCCGGAGATAAGTTTAGCCGAAATTTTTTCGTAAAACCTAATGGTGTGCCGAAAAGATAAGCTAAGCACAGTTGACTGTGGCGTGTTTGTTGCTGTTAGAAGTAGTTTATCCAGTAGCGAAATTGAGGTATTCCTATGAGTTAACATGGGCTGAGGTATTCCTATGAGTTAATGTGGACAGAGTTCATTCTCGGCAATCGGAAGAAAATAATCATTGGATCCTTCTACCGACCTCCCAACTCAGATGGTACAATTGCTGAAAGGTTCAAAGAAAACTTGGGTTTAATTTCAAACTTGTACTCGACTCATACAATTGTAGTTGGCGACGACTTTAATTTACCCTTCATATCTTGGTGAAAATACGTGTTAAATCCGGAGGTACGCAGAAAACATTATCCGAAATTGTGCTAAACGTATTCTCTGAAAAATATTTTGAGCAATTACTCCATGAACCCACGCGAATAGTAAGCTACTGTGAAAACACACTTGACCTCTTAGCAACAAATAATCCTGAGCTGATAACGAACATCAAAACACATACAGGGATTAGCGAACACAGGTTTGTAATAACGGGACTGAATACTATAACCCCCAAATCCTCCAAACATAAACGTAAAATACACCTATTCAAAAAAGCAGATAAAAATTCACTTGATGCCTTCCTGAGAGACAATCTCTACTCCTTCCAAATTAACAATGTAAGTGTAGACCAGATATGGCTTGAATTCACAGAAATAGTGTCGACAGCAATTGAGAGATTTATACCAAATAAATTAACAAGTGATGGACCTAACCCGCTTGATATACAAAACGGGTGAACACAGTAGCAGAAACAACGAAAAAGCACGCCAAATTCAACCGAGTTCAAAATTTCCAAGATTGGCGATCTTTTACACAAGCTCGAAGTTTAGCGCGCACTTCGATGTGAGATGCGTATAACAGTTTCCACATCGAAACTTTGTCTCGAAACCTGGCGGAAAATCCAGAGTTTGGTCGTATTTAAAGTATTCTAGCGGCAAGACATAATCAATAGTAGACTTGGCCACTGTTTCTATGTTTCGATACAGTGTACCGATACGTGGAACTGTTTCAGTGTTTCGGAACGGCTGTGGTTCACTGTTTCGAAACAGTAGCGTTTCATTCCGCCCCTGTCTCGGGTAACCGGACCAAATTCGATCTCGAGCCAGACACAGAAACTGTATCGTTGTTTCAAAATAAGGCTGTTTCAGTCCACCTCTGCTTGGAACGGACTAATTGTATCGAAACAGTGATGTTTCATTCCGCGCTGTGTCGGACGAGATCCGGGCTCGGCGTAGGTACTGAAACACAACATACCACTTCGTGAAACACTTTCAAGAGTGTCGAAATCTTTTTGACAAGCAATAGCATGAAGCTTAAGATATCCGAAAATAAAGCCTCGTTTCTATCTGACTGTCCTATTCTGAAATGGCGTAACATCTGTATTATAAACACTGACCAAACAATAAAACAACGCATACTATTCACATTCAAAATAATAAATATGTGAAAATCGTTCACTTTTTTTTTACAACATACGTTTCTCTGGTCATGTACAGTAATCATATTAAGAAACGCAAGTAGGCCTACAACATTTTGAATAAAAAAAGCGTAAAGTGACAGTTATTAGACATATACTTAAATTTGATGTAGGTATAATTGCAAGCAATCTGTTTGACATATCACTGATAGTGTAATGGTGAACAGGAAGGGCTGGGAAGCATAGTGAATTTATAGTAACGGTTCGAAACACCTTAAAAGACAACATTTTTTCTGTTATATTTTGTTATTTATTCGAATTATTTGGCATTATTTGTGAGTCTATAGTCACGGTGCCTATTATCCACAATGATTCCCTTTGTGTGCGTGGAAATTAGCAAGATGGGTATACTACCCATACTAACCGAATGTGGGAATCCCAGTAGCATATCCGTTGTTTCTGCAGTTTGCTCCCACCTCCAGTTCCGTTCGTGGTGGTTCTTCTGTCTTCAGCTATGGCTGTCCTCAGCCAATTGAAAAGTATGATAGTCACACGACACGAAAGCAGCGCATTTGCTTCAGGAAATACGAAACTGCCAAGGCGCCTAAAGTGATAGTTTCATACTTTCTGCGATATGATTAGCGCTCTCGCACCTCATTTATGTTTATATGGACATACTTATACAGTAGACATTCAAGATGATAAAATGTGCAGGTTTATTAGATTACAAAACACAAACTGTTTCACTGTTTCGAAACATCGTATCGAAACATTACATTGTACTGTTTCATTTGTTTCGAAACAGTTACGTGTTTCAGTTTGCCCATCTCTAATCAATAGGTTCTCTGCGCGATAGCAGTGGAAATACTGTCGACGACAGTGCTGCCAAAGTAGAGTTACTAAACACAGCCTTCCGAAATTCCTTCACAAAAGAAGCAGAAATAAATATTCCAAAATTCGAATCAAGAACAGCTGTCAACATGAGTAACTCAGACGTTTCTGTCTTTCTTTGCCATTTCACTTGGTTGTATTATTTCCGGTTGTCCCAATTCCGCTTTTTTGTGGACATCTCCTTCTACCTTAGTTTTCTTGATTTCTTCTTCAGAAGCAAACACAGATCTTGCGTCATCTAACTGTTTTGCAAAGGAATCACTCTTACCAACTGTGTCTGACTTTGGTAATTTAAAGCCACTACTGAATTCAGTGTCAAACTTCTTTCTTAACTTCCTTCTGAAACACAGTGCTATAATCAAGGTAGAATTTCTTGTATAGAACAGGAACATTCATGTCACAGCCAAAATACTGCTTACTAGGATTTTCTGACCTACTGTGATGGCTGGAATACTGTTCAGAAAATCTCTTAACACCCTTTTTGCTGCCTTCTTTGTATGTATGAGGATGGTGTGTGTGTTTACCTGCAACAAAATATAAAATAATACTTTCTAAACAAGCAGTATTTTTGGGATAATAACTAAAGACATAGAAAATTTTACTCATAGTATGTAATGTTACAAATATTTACTTCACCTCTCTAATCTAGTTTTGAAGTAGGGCAGCCACTTTTGAGTCGTTTGTGTAGATTCCGAATTCTTCCGATATGACTCCTTATACCATGGATGTTTAAAAACGTCTGTTTGCAGACATCTATTAGCACGCCTTTGCTACGAATTTGGTATTGGAATGTAACTCTCCTGAAAGAAACTTCATGGTTTCTCTTTTTTGGGTACCTGAAATAAATTGAGAGTATTAATTATACATATGAGAACTGCTTTGTTTAAATCATCTCATTACAATCAATAAATATTGTATTAAAATACTCTGAGCTCTGCTTTCTGACCTTCTCTTTGCTTCAACCATTACCGAGCCAGGTAGCGCTGTGGTTCGCTCACTGGACTCGCATTCGTGAAGACGACGGCTCAAACCAGCGTCTGGCCATCCTGATTTCCCTAAATAGCTTCAGGTAAATGCCGGATTGGCTCTTGTGAAAGGACACGGCCGATTTCCTTCCCCATTCTTCCCTAACCGATGAGACCGACGACCTCGCTGTTTGGTCTGCTGTTCCGAATCAGCCAACCAACCAACTTCAGCCACTTTCATTAGACACATGAGGTATGCATTCTGACCTTTAAAATCATCCAAATCCCAAAATACATCAGAAATGGAGTCTTCATCTCCAATTTTTTCGGAACACTTCTTTGAAAACGAGCACAATTTTCCCATGGATATCGCTTCTGTTTTTTTAGAGGTTTTATCTGATACGTAATCTCTTCCTTCATTTATTCTCTTTTTGCATTTAGCCCGGGACCAAGTTGTGACATTTGCATTTATTTCCCTGCTTTTTGGACGTGATGTCAATTCGCTTTCTCTGGTTTTTGGAGTAACCTACAGAAGAAAATCAACATTGCCATATTTAACAGAGAGATAATCACAAGGGACGAAAAATTAATGTGACTTTTCAAGTCTCTATTTAAAGTATACTAATGTTCATACTTTAAGTTATTTCTTGTTTCAGTCTATATATGTACATATGTAATACAATTTAAGCCTCTTACTTCTGTTCAGTTTTATTTTACTGCATCTGAGTAAATGTTACACATATGTTTGAAGACAAAGTTATAAGGCACCTAAGGTTATGTCCAAACAAGTCAGTAAAAATATACTGTACCTGCTCAAATTCTGGATCTGATTCAGTGGTTTCACGATTCCATGAACTTCCACTATCAGAAAAATCAATATCACTCTCTGTTGAAGCATAAGTAATGCTTAAATCTTTATTTTCTTTAGATGCAAACAACAGCGTCTTCTTAACTCATGCCAGTTTACTGTGGTTTGTGTTTATCTCTCTACAATTTTTGTTAATGATACGGTATAGCAGAGAATAACACTGACTTACAATTACTTCTTTGGCCACCAGATGTCACCAAAAGATATGCAGATAAAGACACCTGTTGGTTAAAAACATAACCACAGACAAAACTCTAAATTGCTTGGAGAGTGGCTTGTTGTTATCTCTGGCACAACCCTTCGATTGTGTAAGTTATTGAATGTGAAGAAGTTAAGGACGAGTTCTCTCCATCCATAAGGCAATGGAAGAAGTGAAAGAGTGCAGAGGACATTCGGGAAGATACTTGGATACTGAGTTGACTCACATCACACCAACTGGGATGCCTATTTTAAGTACTTAGTCTCCGCCTACAACTCAAAGCAGCATACGAATATAGGATTATCGCCATATGAAGCAGTATTTGGTCGTAAAATGCCATTACCTTTCGACTTTTTTTGAAAACAAAGAAAGGGAAGACTTGAGAGTATGTTAAATAATTTGCCAGATGATTAGGGAAACTTGGAACAGAGTACGGAGGGCAAATACACGGGCACTGGAGAAACAGGAAGAAGCTGTGGGCCGTACGGCAAGAATGCCACAGTATAAGTTTGGTAAGTTGGTGATGTTATCAACTTCGAATACTCCGAAGGGAAGATAAAATAGTTTTTCGAAAGTACCAGCAGCCATACCAAGTGGCAGAGACCATGTCGCCAGTAAATGTCAAGATTCAGCTGTCAACGAGAACGACAACTGTACACGTATAGCAGCTAAAACTTTTTCAAAGGAGTCCTGAAATTATTCCAGGGATATGACATACGGACCGGAAAAAGGGGGTGAAAAGTAATAATGTTCCTACCCGTAGGTGAGGTGTAGAGAAGGCGAGATGGTGCGTTTCATAGCAGGACCATTGATCTTCGTCGAGGTGAAGCTTTACGGAAGAGTGCTCTTCGCCAAGCAGGAAGACGTGGTCATCACAAGTCATGGCTGAGTGATATAGGTGGTATTCAACGCATGGGAGATGCGTATCGAGATGAGAAAATTGGAAGGAGCGTTCGGCAAATTCCGCCAGGTAACGTAAAGGCATGGAATAATCAAAGGAAGGGCCGGGTATGTGAGAGAGTACATGGGGCATACGAGAAATTAAGGAGTGATGTTTATTCCACGTACAAGAAGGAAGAGGAGTTGGATTGTCGGTGAAGGTCGGCTTATGAAAACGATATTTTGCCCTGCTGATGAGGAAGACATTCGAAAGATGAGCGACACCGTGGAAGAGGTTAAGGAGTGAGCAAAAGGGAACAAAGCCGTGAGTGATTGGCACACTACGCAGAACGCAAGTTTAGAGAGAGGCACTTTACATAACACGCGACTACTACGACAAGGGACTGGAGAAGTAGAGCGGTATGCCACAGTTGCAGAAGAGACAGTTAATCAGAATATCAGGGAACTATGAACCAAAGTAGAAGTCTTCGGCAGGTAAGTAGTAATAACAAAATGGTTGCAGCCTGTAGAAGATAGTGTTTGGGAAGCACAAGGGAAAGTAACAGAACTACACGACGCTACGCAGCAGGCTGTAAGAGGTCAGATAGGGTAAACTTGTCCCAGAGCAGTATTAAGAGTGAAATTACAATGAAATGAACACCCTTAAGCTGCTTACAGGCGTTGACATATGTCAACGGGGACAGATGACCGGGACTCGAACCCGGGATCTCCTGCTTACATGGCAGGCGCTCTATCCATCTGAGCTACCGAGGACACAGACCATAGCGCGACTGCAGGGATTTATCTCTGGCACGCCTCCCGCGAAACTCTTATTCTCAACATATTGTCCCGCACTACATTCGTAGTGCCCCCGCCCATTATACTCATTACTCGCGGCGCGTTGCCGATTCCCGTAAGAGTTCGGGCACTGTTTGTGCATTCGCACAGAAGAAGAAGATGGTCAGTGGCCGGTGAGCCTTAACTATATATATACTAAGATGGTATGTCCGAAAGAACAGGTACCATCTTAGTATATATATAGTATTTAGAGTATTTATGGAAAGTACAGAAGGCTCTAACGCTGGAGCAGAGGTTGGTTTTAGAGTTCGAGCACAAAAACTTACCTTTTTATTTCAAGGTAGCCACAGTATCAGTGAGAACTGATGGAGCAAAAGTTTACTTTTCTATACCTACAGCAGGGAAACAAGTACTTTACTAGTGCTACGTAATTCATGTGTATCCCGTCAGGTGGGGGATACTGAGGAAATTTGTAAGAGTAAAGACGCAGCAACTATTATCAATTGCAAAAGACTGGGGAAGATATAATCACAGTCTGTCCAAATACAGCAATAAGAGGGAGGGCAGGATTCCCGCACAGTGAAGTTGCTAATGGAACAAAAGGAGGTAAGAGAATGCACAAAGAAGTGATCGAGTCGGAATTGTACTTCCAACAGTTAGAGGCACATTGGTTGTACTCTGCCTTTTACAAGATGGTAGTAGTGGCTAGCTGTTTCGAGCAGGGGAATCTTACGTGAGCAAAGAGTTTAGAATTAAACGGGAGTGCTTTGTTATTCAACGGAACAGCATGCGAGATAATGGAGCTTACTTTCCATCTGCCCGCCACGATTTGAGGAATAACTCAGCTGTATATTTCGCAGTATCGTTTGTATTGGCCACAGCAGCCCCATGGATGTGCTACCTGTCGCAAATCTAACAGCTTAAACCAAACTATAGGGTCAAACTTAATGCAGTCTACAAACACGCTTCTGAACCAGCAGGAGGGGTGAGTATCCCTGGGAACCTTAGAACAGCATGTAAATTTACGTCGGGAGAATCAGTACCAGAAAGAGACGACACTGATAATTGTCATACCAACCACCGCAGTGACGCTTGTTCTGCTGAGAACAGGCCTTATTTTGGTATGTAGAAGATGAAGCACAATACTGAGTTTGGGCCCAGCCGTCATTCAGATTCCGTTGGCGCCACTGAGCATAAAAGCAGCAGAAGGAAGATGAACTCACAAAGGGATAGTGTTAAGGATAACTGATTAATTTTAGCAGGCCGGTGTGGCCGAGCGGTTCTAGGCGCTTCAGCCTGGAATCGCGCGACCGCTACGGTCGCAGGTTCGAATCCTGCCTCGGGCATGGATGTGTGTGATGTCCTTAGGTTAGTTAGGTTTAAGTAGATCTAAGTTCTAGGGGACTGATGACCTTAGATGTTAAGTCCCATAGTTCTCAGAGCCATTTGAACCATTTTTTTTTTTTGATTAATTTTAGCTTATAAGTTTGGAACAGAGAGTTGCAAGTTATTGTGAAAGAAGCCTAATAATCGAATAAGTTTCAAGGTGTTCGAATTAAGGAGCAGGGCAAGGGGCCCTGTAGAAATGTGTAAGATTAAGCGCTGGGTTAAGGAAACCAATTGTTAGAGAAGTTCTTAAGAGGCGAAACAGGGCCAGAAGGGTTGGTCGAGGGAGGAGGTCTCAATAGAAAACGAGGCCAATGTAGCATATCGACTGTATTCAGTCAAAAAGTACGCCAGAGCAGAACTGAGTTACAACAGAGCCAGCCGTAGGTAGGCAAGAGTGTTACGTGTTGCGAAGTAAAACACGGCCGACAGGCATGGCGAAGCAGAGACAGCCGACGCTGCAATACGCCAGTGGACGGACGGAAGCCTTTCCTCACTTGCCACAACAGAAGTGTTTAGAGTATGTACCTCGGGCCCTGAACTAAAATAATCTGGACCGTATAAGTACTCAACCTTCGTGTAATAAAATATTCTCGTCTCAGTGTCACAGCCAACACCACAAGGGTGTGACACCCGGAGCAACATCCTGGGATGCAGTACGGGGTCTGCTGTTTGACCACGGGATGGGGCTGCCTGCCCTGAGTCACGAGAGAGCCGCCACCGGAGCAGAGAGCCAGCCACTCGCTGGAGGCAGGTCACAGCCGCCTTCACGGTATTGTTAGGTGCGCTGCTGCACTGTCATAGCCACAGCCGGAGGCATCGCTGACAGCGACGTTTTGAGTTATGCCATGTTTGGCCTCGCTCCTTGCCCTGTCAGCAATGCCTGATGTGTTTCTCATGAAAGGCAACTGGACGCCTCCACCAAGCTGATTCTGATGTACTATGGCGGAAGGACAGAATAAAGAAGTTAGTTAACCAAATCTCGTGTCGTCCTATCTTCTCGTTTCACTCTCCGTCGGTGACAATCCATGGGTCATCTAACATAAGCAACTGGTGTCAAATGCTGGTACATTAATAACAGGTGTAGCCAACAGAATGTTGAATGCAAACATGCATGCATTGTGTATTACAGATGTCAGATGTCAGTTTATGGGGTGGAATTCCATGCCTGTTGCACATGGTCAGTCAATACAGGGATGGTTAATGCTGGTTGTGGATGACGCTGGAGTTGTCCGATGATGACCCATATGTGCTTCATTGGAGACGGATCTGGTGCTTGAGCAGGCCAAGGCAACATGCTGACACTATAGAGAATGTTCAACTGCAACAGCGGTATGTGGGTGAGCGTTATCCTGTTGGAAATCTTCCCCTGTAACAATGTTCATGAATGGCAGCACAACAGTTCGAATCATCAGATAGACATAGAAATTTGCAGTCACGGTGCGTCGGATAACCACGAGAGTTCTCGGCTGTCATGCGAAATTTGCACCCCAGACCGTAACTCCAGGTGTAGGTCCAGCGTGTCTATGCCGTAGACAGTATGGTTGCAGGGCCTCAACTGGCCTCGTTCTAACCAGCACACATCCATCACTGGCACCGAGGCAGAACCAGCCTTCATCAGGGAACACAACAGACCTCCACCTGGCCCTGTAATGAGCTCTCGCTTGATACCACTCAAATAGTAAATGGTCGTGGTCTGGGGTCAGTCGAACGCATGCTACAATGCGTCTGGCTCGAAGCAGTCCTTCCAGCAACCGATTTGTAACAGTTCGTTGTGTCACTGTGGCGCCAACAACGCTCAAATTGCTGCTGTAGATGCAGTACGGTGTGATAGAGCCGTACACCAAACACGGTGGTCTTCCCTCTCGCCAGTGCCACGTGGCCTTCCGGAACCTGGCATTGTTGCGACCTTACGTTCGCGTGACCACCGCCGCCAGCAGTCATGTATAGTGGCTACCTTCCTACCAAGTCATTCTGCAGATCTCAGGAGGAACAGGCAGCTTCTTGTAGCCGTATTACATGATATCATACAATCTCAAAGAGGTGTTGGTAATGACGTCTTTTTCTCCTTAAAGGCATTCTCGACCAGCATCAACTCAGCACGTCCAATCTCAAAGTTAAATAAAGCTCACGACCGTTACAGCGTGTATTTAGGGCAAACCTCGTGTGTATCCTCATAGTGACGCTGCTAGTGCCACTCTTACGGGACTGGCGCGAAATCTGTACAGATCTCATCTTTTAGATGTGGAACACGCCAACCAACTTTCGTTTGTCAAACAACTCCTTCTTGGTATTGCGACTGTTCATCATCAGTATATGTAACGTACAATGATTTAATTTTACAGATACGGTAGTAGTAAATGTGTGTACTGTGTGCAGAATGCGTTGCGAATACATGTAGTAGCAAAGAAGCAATAAATTAAAACGTAATACCAGATTCGGCAGATTTACGAATGAACAGCGAAAATGCAGTATGCGACAAACTCTTTTCCTTTAGTCATTTTGTTGGGTGTCAGCGATAAAAAGTTTCGTAACGGTTTGAAATTGTATGTAAAGTTTGTTGGAAGACGCCAACTACTCTCATTCTCAAATGATGGATGAACAGTCTAGGTAATTTGCGCGTCGTGAATTGCACTGCCTCAAGACATATAAAGGGTGTGCAAAAGTATAGAAACACCCAAAACACAACACATAACCTTGCCTAATACGGTATAGGAAGCCCACTGCATTCCAAACAACTTCCACTCATTTCAGAACGGATAAATACAGGCCCCGTATTGTTTTCAAGTGTATCTCATACCATTCTTCCTTCAATATAGTGGCAAGTTCAGGTAACTACACT
The DNA here is from genome assembly GCF_021461395.2 of Schistocerca americana. Taxonomy (NCBI): domain Eukaryota; kingdom Metazoa; phylum Arthropoda; class Insecta; order Orthoptera; family Acrididae; genus Schistocerca; species Schistocerca americana. The sequence continues at coordinate 866,624,372 of NC_060120.1, read as the reverse complement.
GAAGAGCCAAAGAAACTGGTACACTTTCCTAATATCGTGTACGGCCACCGTCAGCACGCAGAAGTGCCGCAGCACGACGTGGCATGGGCTCCACTAACGTCTGAAGTAGTGTTGGAGGGAACTGACACCATGAATCCTGCAGGACTGTCCAAAAATCTCTTCTGAACAGCTCTTTGCATGGCATCCCAGGTATGTTCAATTATGTTCATGTCTGGGGAGTTTGGTGGCCAGCGAAAGTGTTTAAACACATAAGAGTGTTCCTGGAGCCACTGTGTAGCAATTCTGGACGTGTGGGGTGTCGTATTATCCTGAGGGAATTGCTCAAGTCCGTCGGAATGCATAATGGACATGAATAGATGCACGTGATCAGACAGGATACTTACGTACGTGTCACCTGTCAGAGTCGTATCTAGGCGTCACATATTAGTCCAATGCACAGGCCCCACACCATTTGAGAGGCTTCACCAGTTTGAACAGTCCCCTGCTGACATGCAGGGTCCATGGATTCATGAGGTTGTCTCCATACCCGTACACGTCCATCCGCTCGATACAATTTGAAACCAGACTCGTCCGACCAGGCAACATGTTTCCAGTCATCAACAGTCCAATGTCGGTGTTGACGGGCTCAGGCGAGGCGTAAAGCTTTGTGTCGTGCAGTCATCAAGGGTACACGAGTGGGCCTCCGGCTCCGAAAGCCCAAATCGATGATGTTTCGTTGAATAGTTCGCACGCTGACACTTGTTAAAGATCCAGCATTGAAATCTGCAGCGATCTGCGGAAGGGTTGCACTTCTGTCACGTTGAACGATTCTCTTCAGTCGTCGTTTGTCCCATTCTTGCAGGATCTTTTTCCGGCCTCAGCAATGTCGGCAATTTGGTGTTTCACCGGATTGATAGTCACAGTACACTCGGGAAATGGTCGTACGGGAAAATCCTCACTTCACCGCTACTTCGGAGATGCTGTGTCCCATCGCTCGTGCGCTGACTATGACACCACGTTCAGACTCACTTAAATCCTGATAACCTGCCATTGTAGGAGCAGTAACCGATCTAACAACTATGCCAAACACGTGTTGTCTTACATAGCCGTTGCCGACCGCTGCTACGTATTCTGCTTGTTTACATATCTCTGTATTTGAATACACATGCCTATACCAGTTTCTTCGGCGCTTCAGTGTATCATGGAGGTATATAGCGATCACGTACCCTTTTCTCCAACGTAGACCACAAAGATTCAATAATATTGAGATCTTGTGGCTGTGGTGGCCAGGAAAGATGCGACAATTCATCCTGGTGCTCACGAAACCATTGCTGCGATGCACCATGGGATGGACCTGATCAGCCAAAATGGTCGTTCAATGACTAACAGCAATGCGACCTTGAAGACTGCCCATGGGGCTCAAGGAATACCACTATATGGCTGACCGAATCATCACCGAACGTTCGCCATGTTTCACATTTGGGACGCAAACCCGGCCATTAGCTGGAAACAGTGTAAAACAAGAGCCATCCGAGCAAATGTCATTTTTCCATTACTCCATAGTGAAGTCTTATGGCTTCGACTATACGTTTTCCTATTGCGGGCATCTGTGTCACCGACAAGTGGTTTTGGAATAATAGTTCGCCCCGAGCTCTCTTTATGTTGTTTTTGTGCTGGTAGAGTTCGCAAAACAGTCATTCAGTTCTGCAGTTACTTCTGCAGCTGTCATCTTCTTATTTTTCGTCACAATTCTCTTCAGTGACCGTCTGTCACGATCACGCAACACAAAGTTTCATCCGAGTTGTGACACAGCGGCTGATGTTTTACACAGGACACGATTACCACAACTGATACTTTCAGCGTCTTGGGGACATTGCACAGGTGCTGTTCATGGCCAAATACAACAGTGCATTTTGCAGGCTTGGTCAACGTGCATTACTCGTGGTTTTTCCACATTTTTATCCAACCCTTAATAAATAGTTTCTAACTATGATACGTGTCTTATTGCTGTAAACCTTTAACAGAAGATTACGCCTCTTAATGATTAGATTATGACAGCACAATTTATGAAATACTGAACATAGGCAACCTGCAACTGAAATAGGGTGTTGGTCGTTTACTGTTATAGATGATCTTCAAACAATGTAAATAATTACCTCATACTTTTTGCAATAATGAAATTATCTATAATGATGCACTGTGTGGAGAAAAAACTGAACAGATATTCCGTCAGATTTTGATAAGATTTCAAATTGTCGCGAAGACTGTCAGTTTGCTTTAAATGTTAAGAAAATTAAAAGGGCTTCCTTCACAAAAAAGTATCCTATGACTACCCATATCAAAGAGTTTAAAAAAAAAACAACAAAAAAAACCTAACCTAAGGACATCACACACATCTATGCCCGAGGCAGGATTCGAACCTGCGGCGTAGCAGTCGCGCTGTTCCGGACTGAAGCGCCTAGAACCGCTCGGTCACCGTGGCCGGCCAACGAGTTACAGCTGGTATCAATTAACTCATATAATTACTTGGATGTAATACTATATGGGGCCACGAAATTCAATGATCGCATATGGTCAGTCGTAAGAGTAGCAGGTGTCACATTTAGTTTCATTGGCAGGATACTTGGAAAATGTTTACGAAGGAGACGGCTTGTAAATTGCTTATGTTTCCCGTCGTAGGCTATTGCTCGTACAATATTACTGGGAATTATACCAAACACAATTAACAGGTGCCATTGGAAGTTGGTCACAGGTTTGTTTGGCTCACTGGAGATGCGTAACGGAGGTCCCCTTCAGACTCCAATTGTAGACATTATCAAAGAGCTTTGCGTTCATTCCCTCATCAAGGACGCGGCAGAGAGCTGACTACTTTTCTGATTTGAGCAGGTGTTCGCCGCTCATGACCTCGATGTTGACGGGATGTTTCTTTTTCCATTCAGTTACACGCTTAGGCCACGAGGTGTACAGTAACACATTATTTTTCGATCTGCGCGTTCAGTGCACTACGCAGAACACTGCTCGCCTAGTTCCGCCTTTGGCCACACAGCGCTGCTAGCGGCACCAACGTAGTACGGAGTGGGGGCGTCGAAGGGCTACCGGAGAGCAACCGTTCACGTTAAGACGCAGTTTTCGGTTGTTCGTTGCGCGCGTGAGACAGTTTTATCCGCGGTGCAGTAGCATCAACGAAGAAAGGTAAGTGTAGAACAATCGACGGCATTTATTACATTATTGCTCTGTAATGTAAATTTTCGTTTGACACACTTTCATGCGTTGGCATCAGTGTAACTATGAACAAGCGTTTTATAATAGGAATGTAATAACGTATTGTTTTGTCGATTATTTTGGGTTCAACCACCAGTTCTCTTTTGTCGTTATTTGTGCACTTCATTGCAGCGAAAGTTTCTTTATTTTGTGCGGTGTCTCGTATTTCAGAGATGGGGATTTTAACAATGCTGTCGAATTTGTACTGTGTTATTCGATCAATGTAGCCACTTCCGCGCACGTTTAAGATGCATCTGTGAAAGACCCAAGCTTGTAAGGGTTCCCGTGGAGTTATGAACATTGTCTTTGTGGGGAAAGTTAGTCACAGCTGTCGACCCGTTAGATCACGTGTGGATAGATCAGAAAAGTTAGCATTGTTTGTATTCTGTGACCTGATGTATTTTCGTTGATAAAATGCGACGTGATAGTGAGTTAATTGGGATTCACTGTTACGTCGCATTTTATTAACAAAAATACGTCAGATCACAGAATACAAAAAATGCCAACTTTTCTGATCTATCCACTCGTGACTTCACAGGAAAAGTGCATACGTTGTTGCATATGTTGTAGAAGTTGCAAGCGTAGTAACTAGGAAGCTGAACAATTTCATGGGACAGATCCGTATCTATTGAAAGAGATATGAACGCATTTCCTATGTTGGGATATACGAGAGCGGCTACGTTGACAATGTAAGAGACATTTGAAGACAAGCCAGTTGTTGTTCTATTGTTGTAATGTTAGCAAACTACTGGAAATGTGGCAACAGTAAACGCATTGTTCCGTTATATTATGTCACGTTTTGTAAAACAAAATTATTGGAAACTCTAACGTCAAGATTAAGAACATGTTTCCCCCAAATTCCTATCCTTCGCTGTTTGAGAACATTTTTCGAGGAGGAAGACGCTTCACTTCGCAACGAGATAAGCACATTTCCAGCTACGAGATAATCAGATTTTCCATCGGTTCCAGTACATTAACACCAGTCTAGCGATAAATGTAATGCGATAATGCTTTTGCGGTTTTCTTTACACAGAAGTGGGGAAAAAGTAAGACATAGATTAGGGATCAGTGAAACTTAAGTGTCTGGCCGTGAAGAATGTTAGGTCAGTTGATATTAGCGTCGACTGTGAAACCCAAAACATCCAGATTCTAATCGTTGTGTACCACGCGACGAAATTTATAAGGAAATTAAATAATTCTGTAATTTCGAGACATTTTTAGCGAAGAATCAAATCATAATTTTGTTTTATGGTGCTACGAAGACGAACGCCACCGATCGACTCGTTCCACTTATTAATATGACATTGCTTTACCATAACAAGTTGTCCGTCTTGAGAAAGTTTTCATTCCGCGTTAGAAGAATATTTCGTTGATAAGAATTGGACAATTGCGTACTCGCCACTAGAGACTGGGTATCGAATGAAAGTTATTGATGCTTCATTAATGAATAGTATCATAAGAAAAGTAAGGTACACATAAAATCATAGATTTCTTGTGGTTTCCATATTTAACCTTTGGTAAGGTTAGAGTGGATACTATCGCCCCGTTTACATGGGGCTCTCAATCCCGAATTTCGTAAACCGGTTTCCCAATACCACTTCTGGGTGATAATGTAAATACTTCAAAATCGATTCGGGAAATCAGGTACTAATTGACGGTTTTCCAATTTCGCAATCGGTTTTCGCACCCATGCAAGCGCAATCGGTTTTGAAACGTGCTTGGGCTATCAGGTTTCGCCTTGTTTTTTAAAAATTTTCGGCTGATACGTAAGGAGTGGCTTTTTGTACAATGAAAGATAAGTAGAAATATTAGGCTGAAGCTGTTTACGTCTCGTCTAATGCTGTTTGCGCCTCATCTAATTGAAGAGAAAAAGCGGTTGTGCTGCTTAAATCAGAAGCTGTAACAGCTGTTTTCCAAGCGCCATATTTAACTGGGTTAGCAAAATCGCTTCACACCGTAACATGTAAACACGATAGCGGAAAACTGTTTTCGAAGTTCGGTTTTCGTCTTTTGGAAGATGTGTCGCATGTAAACGTAGTCTCACTCTCAGTTGTCTCCCAATTCTCCGTCTCCTATAGTAAGGTGAGAAAGTCGATTGGCATACGTTTGAAGTAGAATAATGTTATTTTTATTCATGTGTAAATTATTACCTGAAGACTTAAAATTTCTGAAGCAGATTTTGTACCTCATTGTTATCCAGTTTATGAAAATACTAATAAGTTTCACTTTTGGTAGACGCTGTTCTGCGTGGTAATTTAGTAATTCTTGCACTTCAAGTGTTTTTTTAAACGATACAAAAACAAGTCAAATATTGCAAACAATAGGATTCCAAGTGAAGAAACTGCGAACGAAACGTTGCCAAGGTTGGCGACGCGTCGCAAATGGTTTCGTACAGTAAGTCTGTCTGTCACACGCACACCGTGTTGTACGACCGTTGGCGCTCACGCTTCCAATTGTTCAGCGGTTTGGAACAGATTGTGAGTTATGCGGACAGCGGTTTGGATAAATAATGAAGATTCAACTGATCATTACTAGGATCATTCGATATGATACCTTTTATGAAGTACTGATGTCAGTAAAAGTATCAACCGAAAAGTGTAGACTAAAAAAGTATCACTATCGACTTGAAAGTACTCGTGACTGGGCCTACCAGGTTCTGTGCCAGAGTGGACGACTCGGGTTGTTTTCGCGTATACGTCGAAATTTGCGGAGATTTCACGAGAAACGACTCTGTTGCTAGTAAGTATCCATTACAAGTTTTGACTTTCTTCTAAATGATACTAAATTTGTGTGTGGGTCTGCTGGCAGAATGAGGCTTCAGATTACAAAGATTTCGTTTTCTTTGGGTAGGGGAGAGAGGAGTGTCGCGCCCTATCGCTAGATACGCCTTTACCCACGTCAAATCCTCGGACAGGAGACGACTTCATATACAGTATTGATGGGGTTTCAGTATTTTTTAAGACATAAGCGAATCTGGGTACTAGCGGAACCCAAATCTAATGAGGAAGAAATTTGAGAGAGGCAAGCGGTAAGCAACTTTCATAGTTGATGCATCCAACAAGTTGTTTTCATATCTAAAGGGCAACAAGTATAGAAGTTCAGGAGCAACAAAACTTGTAGAAAACTAAATATTCGTACACATTTACTCTTCGTATAAATCAAGAAGCAAGCCACTTGAGTTAATTATTTCAATCTGGTAATGAAATTCCACAAACTAATTCTACATTTTTACTCAATATGTATAGTAAATTCCATGGTAATTAACGTGTTACGTTCAACCGTCTGTGGGAATTAAAGAGATTAGCTTCTAGGTGGTATTTTGCATTTCATGAACGAAATACACGGTTTTACTTTATTTGTCCGTTTAGAAATCACCAGTTTATCATATCCAATGTATTAGACAGCTTCAAGCTTCTGATTACTTTGCAAATGAGTTAAGTGCTCTCTTTCTCAGGCACTGGTGGAGTATAGGCTGGGTAATTTGTGTTCCGTTTTAATCAAAACTGTTTGTCAAAATGCTCAAATGTGTGTGAATTCCTAAGGGACCAAACTGTATAGGTCATCGGTCCCTAGACTCACACACCAGCCGGCCGCGGTGGTCTAGCGGTTCTGGGCGCGCAGTCCGGAACCGCGGGACTGCTACGGTCGCAGGTTCGAATCCTGCCTCGGGCATGGATGTGTGTGATGTCCTTAGGTTAGTTAGGTTTAAGTAGTTCTAAGTTCTAGGGGACTGATGACCACAGATGTTAAGTCCCATAGTGCTCAGAGCCATTTGAACCATTTTGAACTTACACACTACTTAAACTAACCTATGCTAAGAACAACAAAAACACCCATGCCCGATGGAGGACTCGGGGGCGGGAGGGCCGCGCAGTTCGTGCAAGGACGCCTCAAACCGCGTGGCTACTGTTTGTCAGGCATCTCAGTGTTCATGACGTCATATCTCCTGAATTGTGCGCCGTACAATGATATAATTCTGCAGGTACATTCTGTGCAGAGTGTAACGATCCGGGAAAAACCCGGGAATTTTTTTGTCCGGGAGAAAACCGGGGAAAACCCGGGAATTTTGTAGAATTCCAGGAATTTTTCATTGTTTTAGTTACCAGTTAAATTTTTGTGATTTTGACTGGTAAGAACCAATACTCTCACGAAGGATATTACTGTATCCCGCTTCTGCAGAATAGCTCGTATGGCATCATGTCATAATAAAGAACCAAACCTGAGATAATACGGTACTGGTACTCAAGAAAATTTACATCCGAATCTGGACATATGATTGTGCACTTTAAGCCGAATTATGCATTTTAGTGTGGTTCGCGAGGTTTATGACATAATGTAAGATTTTTTAATGTTTTACACATACGAACATGCGGGCTTCCTGCGTCATCGTAGCTGCGCAAGCGCGGTGACGCGTTATCTGGCACACTCTGGCGACTGCTGAAACGAACCAGTTTCTAACAGGTCACGGGAAAATATTGCGAATGGTGGTTTGAAAAGTTTTACTTTGAAAGTAAATTTCCTTTTACGTAAGATGAACTATATGCAAGAATGTACAATGAATTTCTTAAATCACAGAGCGTTTGACTTTCATTTAAAAATCAACTCTTTGAGGACGACCATCTTCAAGGATTTCGAGCCCAGATCAGACATTTACGTCGTTATTAAAAATTTTACTGGCACATTTGTGTGATGTATCCTTAAGTGTAACACTCGCGAAAAGATCAGCATTTTATAAGTGGAAGCTTAGCTTCTCTTGCAGCTTATTAATCTTCGAGACCAATATTATTTGTGAAAGCTTTGTTTTTCTTGTAGCAACACAAATATTTTAACCATTAACTTCTCTTTTTTGTGCGTTCGCGTTATTTAAGAGTGATCTTGCTATTGGTTGACTGCATCACGTGTCCTATGCTGTCATGAGGTCGCGAGATCACGTGACATGAGCTATGACTGGCTTGCAAAAGCGTATTGCAATCTCAATTTCATTGCTTCGGAAAATAACAAGCAGTGTTTGGCGGAATTTGAATTTATACCTCCGTAAAAAATGCAGCGTACATGTTGCTGCACACCAAAGATCTTTCCAAAACGTGTTTTTTTCCCCTGGGTTTCGTTTTCTAAAGTGCCGGCAGATTCTACGTCTGTGTAGAAAACCATGAACATTCAAAAGACCGATACGTTTTACAGTGCTGAGGAAAAGTATACTGTCATTTAACACGGATAAAGTGTATTTTCACCCGGGAGAAAGTGTATTTTCAACCGGGAAATACGGAAAAATCCGGGAATTTTTTTTTCCTTGTCCACGTATACACCCTGTGTGTGGTATATGTGGATACTATGTCCTAAATGTGTTACGAACAGAGAAAGTAGTAAAGAAGTACGCTCTAACACAAAAAAAAGATGCACCACGAAGGAACTTACAGAATGGGACAGAAAACGGTAGGTGTGATGTACGTGTATAGACAAACAAAACATTACAGTTTCAGAAAGCGTGGATTATTAGTTCAAGAGAAAGAGCTTCACAAATTGAGCAAGTCAATAACGCGTTGGCCCACCTTCTGCAAGCAGTAATTTGGCTTGGCATTAATTGGAGTCGGTGGATGTCTTCTTGAGGGACATAGTGCAAAATTCTGTCAAATTGGCGCGTCAAATCGTCAAAATCCCGAGATGGTTGGAGGGTCTTGCCCATAATATTCCATACGTTCTCAACTGGGGAGAGAGGTCGTCCCATACGGATAATAGATAATTCATTCATGGTGCGTCGTTTCTTGCCTTTCCTGTTTTTCTGTTAGAATGTAATAAATTAGCGTCGTGCCTAATACTGCAGTTTTACTCAAGAACAATGAAAACGTAGTAAGCCATAAACTTTTTTCGTTTCACCATTTTGCTGGGGCAACAGCGAGAAAAAGTTTCACAAAGGTTCGAAATTAGGTGTAAAGTTTGTTGCAAGGCACTGAATGCTCTCGTTCTCAAATACTGAATGAACAAAGTCTGGATATTTGCGCGCGGTGAATTGAGACATGTGCTAGGGGAATTCAAATGAAAAAGCGACAGATGGAAAAAAAGTAAGTGAACTGTTTATTACTGCAAAAATAATCGCCACAACTGTTAATAAATTTATTCCACTGAGAGGCAAGACGGTAAGTGCCTTAAATGGAAAACTGTCGCGGTTGGCTAAGGACCCATGATTTAGTCACGTGTGCAACTCTTCGTCCGAAGCAAATCGATGGCTACGAATGTCTTTCTTCGAGGCTCCAAAAATATGGCAATCGCTTGGGGAGAGATCGGGAATGTATGGAGTATGTGGTGCACCATTCTTCCCCCCCTCCCCCCCCCCCCCTCATTCTTCATAGTTGACGTAGAATATAAGTACATGCAATGCACCAAAATACTTCTTGGAGCTTTGTCTGCTATTCAGTACAGACTTTCTGTATTTACTTTGCGGTTTTAGTTTTTATAACGTAAAAGGGTGTTAAATATGTAGTTATGCAACGGACTGATCTATTACAACGTTGGTTTCGCATTCACATTCGTTAGCCTCGTAAACTCACAATTTAACATAGACCTCAGGTTTGGTTGTTACCACAACCAAAGTTGTGAAGGGGGCTGGTGTACTATCACACTTCAGCTCAAAGATTTATTGTACCGGTCACGGGCTGCAGGTTTGTCATCTAATTCCTTCTATATTTATATCATTTAAAGACAGGCACGAGTCTGAAATACGCAACGGAAAACAAATCGCCAATTTGATTAAATGGGCCATTCTGTTGTTTCCTTATAATTACTATTACATAATTGTGTACCACACACAGTAAATATGAGTATGTTACTGTTTCTAACATGAAAATAGTTTCACTTTCACTTGGCACGATCAAAGTTGTCCACTTGATAACTTCCTTATCGTAGTTAGAAATACCTTCCATTTTTAACATAATATTTGTTCATAATATAAGATTAATAATGCCCGATTCCAAACGTAAGAGTTGAGAAATTAGTACTTGATTGTAGTGTAGGCAGGAGTAGGAAGTCCCCCCAATGTTTGATAAAACAAAGTTTTTGTTTGCTTTTGTGACCTGAAGGAAAAGTAATGTAGAATTATAGTGTTCCTCTTGAAATAAGAGTACAATACAAATTAAGCAGGTAATGCTGAAAATTGTAAGTTGGTGGGTAGTCACACGAAATGTGTTACTTGTTCACTTCAGAGAAGTTACAGCGCGGTGACTGATGGGAGCAGCTGTTTCGAATCTTCCCGGTCGGCGCTACGGCTTTTCTCAGCGCAGCCAACAGTCAGTTATAGTTAGCAGGCGACAACGTGTTCAGTTCGTCTGCATAATCGTAAAGAAAAGCTAACTCAACACACGGAAACGTTACTTGCATTGAATTTGAAATGATTCAAATTTTTGGCATGCTCTGTAAAGATACTCTTCGCACGCATAATTGGAAGGTATGATTGGTAGCGACCGCAAACAAGTGAATATCGATTCGATCATGCACTTCTATTGAAACAGTTACTTCCGTCAGTCATAGCGCAGTAACTCTTCACAAAGTGAGCAAGTCATACAGTCAATGATTGCGAAATTAGCGAGGCATCACTCGTGTTGGGAACACAATGTGCTTTCCAAAACCAACATCCTCGCACTTGCATTCAGCGCATTAGGAAAACCTAAATGTGGATAGCCACCGGATAATTGAAGTTATAGTCCTTCAGAATACGAGTCTTAACTCTGCGCCACTTTGTTCGGTGTGCATGAATGGTTATCTGAAAAGTCTTAACTGTGTGTTAACAAAACAGTAGCAGAGTTGTTGCCGAGCTAACACATCCGAAAACAGAAGTGTTTCTGGGGTGCAAGCTATATTTAAAAATAATTTTCACTTCACGACAGTACCATCACTCCAGAATTTAATACCAGGATTCAAACATGACAATCCCTCCCAATGTGCAAACTGATTAATGGAAAACACACACACACACACACACACACACACAAACAAAAACGTTTACAGCAAAACCAAAAAGTCGACCTATTGTGTTAACATCGACGTCTCGTTTTCCTTGCATTTTCATCTTTTGCACTGATTTTTTTGCCCCTTTTTATTTACAGTTTACACGTTTCTAATGCATTAATTGACACCCTTAAATACCTTACTAGATGTGACTTAAGTGCATGCTACTCCTACCAAACCCTCGTAAGGGATGCAACACGCCAATAATTGGACATAATTCGCGAAAACTAGTACGTGAATGAAGAAGGTGTAAAAGGAAAATGGATGCTCACTAAAAACTGTTTGTAGCTTGGGGTAGAGCCTAAATGAAAGCCGGACGGGGTGGCCGAGCGGTTCTAGGCGCTACAGTCTGGAACCGCGCGACCGCTACGGTCGCAGGTTCGAATCCTGCCTCGGGCATGGATGTGTGTGATGTCCTTAGGTTAGTTAGGTTTAAGTAGTTCTAAGTTCTAGGGGACTGATGACTTCAGAAGTTAAGTCCCACAGTGCTCAGAGCCATTTGAACCTAAATGAAAACATTGAATGTTAAAATCAAAGTTTAAGGCACATAATAATGTCAGAATGTCTCCGGTCGCTGTTGTTTTATTGTTTATATTCTGCTGTCGATTTTCTGAAGAACTGTAGATTGAGGTTTTTTATTTTATTTTTATTTTTTATTTTTTAGATTACATTTGCTACAGTTGTTTTTGTGGGAATGGCTCTATAGTTAAAAACCAAAGCGAATCAGAATGCATTACGTTTACCTTGCTCTTGCCTTGCACGTTTCTCTCTTCATAAGCAAAAAACCACCGCTTTTGTATTCGTGGATTGTTGCTTGTACACAATTGTTTGTTTCAAATTACACATACGTTTGTGCGCATTAATTATATAATGAACTGTATAAGAAAATTATAGTAATTATAAGAAAAAACTATTTTACCTAAAGTTTCGTGTGGTGGCTATTTTCGCAGTAGCTGCATATAAATTGCAGTTGTTTAAAAGAAAAACGCCTTTTGAATGCCGCACATAAATTTTTTATTTAATTTGCGCACCCAGACGCGTTTGGTCCTATTTACACGGTATCTTCAGTGATTGTACTGAAATATTACACGATTTATTCGTTTGCTCGTATAGGTTTTAGTTTACACACATAGATTGTAGATTTAAAACGGTTCTTTTAAGTTTTTCTAATAAAATGGAAAGATGCTTACAGATCGGAGCCTATTTCTTTATTTGTAAGCCACATGAGAGAAAGCTTTTTGGCTTACAAATAATGAATTAGACGTAATCTGTAAATACGTTTCCATTTTACTATAAAATCTGTAACCTATACGTGCAAACGAAAAAAAAATCAATTAATAGTTCAGGACACCCACTAAAGATGATTTGTAAATATGACGAAACGCGTCCGGGTACAAAAGTTAAATAAAGAAAAACATAATGTGCAGCATGCAAAATGCGTCTTTCTTTTAAACTACTGCCATTCACCTAATAATGTCGAGCAACATGAAAACAAAATAGTGTAATTAGATGTAGGCGATGGTGAACAGCCTTTGAGACTTGGTGGAACATTGTGAAATTTTCATTGTGTGACTGCAGACGTGGAGGTCTTCCGCCAGCGCCGACGAGAAATATACAGAACAGAGTTAACATTATAAATTTACATTTCAAATTTTTGCATTCAGTTTCATCCATCAAGCCATTCTCGCAAAGTTAACAGCTTACTATCAAAATAGTAATAATTATTTTATCTGTGGAGTGCTTGGCAGAGGGTACTTCCCATGGTACACCATTTTACGGCTTTTCCTGCGCCATTTGCATATGGGGCGCGGGAAGAATAACTTCATTGTGCCTGTAATTAGTCTAAACTTGTCTTCGAGCTCCGTACAGGAGCGGTACGTACGAGGCTGAATATATTTCTAGGTTCCTCAGTTAATACTGGTTCTTGGTACCTTTGGAAGCAAGGTCCAAGCATCTGCCAATTCCGATATTTTCAGTTTTTCCGTGACGGTTTCTCGTGGATCGAACAAACAAGACGCTTCAGTCTTCCCGTCTTTGTAAACTTTCAATATCCCTTGCTAGTTCTACGAGTATTTGTTAATGGCGCCACACACTTGTGCAATGTTAATGAAGTTCTCCCTAGGCTGCTAAATAAAAGTTAGAAATAATATTTTACAATGTTCACATCCACAGCTATACTGGACAAGTCGCGTTACGGCGAGTGGCGGAGGGTACTTTGTGCACCCTGTCGTGACGATTGCTGGCAAGCCTCGGTGTGACCTTCAATGTTTCTAATATTACAGTCATGATCTTTTCGCGAGATATGCAGAGGAGGAAGCAGTGTACTGATTTCGCGATTACTAAATGAACCTGGAACGAAACGCGCTGCTCGTTTTTGGATCTTATCTGTTTCCTCTATCAATCCTGTCAATCCTGTTTGGTACGGGATCTCACACTTGCACTTGCGGACAATATTCAATGTTTTGGTCTAACGCGTGTTTTGTAAAATGATTCCTTTGTGGGTCGACTATATTTCCTGAGGATTATTCCAGTGGATCTGTCTGGCATCTGCCTCGCCTGCGATTAGTTATATGTTTTCATCCCATTTTAAATCGTCCCGTACGAATACTCCTAGCCATTCAACCATTTGATGAGACAGTCAGCGTCCAGAGTGAGGTTGTGTATACAGTATACCATGTCTGTCGCGCATCGTGGATTTCGAACAACGCGTGAAAATTAAGTTCTGTTTCAAGTTGCAAAAAAGAGCCAAAGGAACTCATGAAATGTTGACTTGGTGTACGGCCATACTGCTGTAGCTCTGAAGACTGTTTGCAAGTGGTATGTGTGATTTAATAGTGGAAATGAGTGTAGAAGACGAGCAACTATCGGGGCGTCCATTAATCTCGGAAACAGAAGAAACTTGCAAAAACCGGCAAAAAATGTTCGTTCAAAAAGGTGAATAAGTATCGGGAGCTTAACGAAGAACTTACAATTAGCCTCTTTTAATGATCCGCGTAAAACAGTTTAACCAACAACTCAGGCCAACGAATTTTTAAAAAAAAATCTTTTTTTACTTTGATAGCTGATCTTTATAGATTTTTATGAGTTGAATCCAAATCTAGCCTTAGTTTTTTTGTATCACCCATAGTTTTGGAGCAATATGCTTTTTATTATATAATAAAATTCCTATGCTAGGCGGTAAACGGGGAAGTGTAAAACGCTTTGTTACAGCATAAGCATGGTTTGTATTTACAGTAAGCTACTTAAAACAATGATATGTGTTAATAGAGGTTTCACTTGTCAGCTGGAATTGGTTTGTGTTTTCTTTATCTTTCTTCTTTGAAGCTTCTTGTGTATCTTTTTCTATGATGAGTAGCTTGCTGAACTTCTCGGTGAAGTGACCAATAGTAGTCCTCTCATTATGTTGGTGTTCCAGCGGCCGTGGTAGCTTTTTTCCATCACTTTAATGTCCTGGGGAAAACACTCTCCTTGCTCCACACTGACATCTCCCGTGTTGTCCGGGAAGTAATCAAGGTGACTGTTCAAAAAGTGAACTTCAGGCTCATTAAACATCCTAAAGTTTTGAACTTCTTTAACATTGTAGCTATAACAGAAACATATTCTGGGTCTTTTTCATGCCTTAAGAACTTTGTAACGACCTGCTTGAATGATACCCATGCTTCTATTTCATTTAAGGTCATTGTGGATTCAAAGTTAACATCAAACATCAATTTTCTAATGCCAGGTCCGACAAAGACGCCTTCTTTTAGTTTAGCTTCTGAAAAGTGTGGAAACGTTTGGCAGAGATACTTAAAACATGGTTCATCTTTAGGCAAAGCCTTTACAAACTGTGACATTAGGCCTGACTTTATATGTAGGGGTGGTAGGAGTACGTTTTTTGGATCTACAAGGTTTTTGCATGGAATGTTCTTCTCAGCAGGTTTTAAAGACTCCCTCATAGGCCCTTCCGCCCCATTCACACAAGAAACATGGAAATTTGGTAAAGCCACTTTGCTGACAAAGGAACATGCATGTTACTTTTAGATCGCCACATATCATCCTACCATGAACAGAATAACCTATTTTATTTAGCACAATTTCTAGGTTGTCTTAGCTTTCTTTCATATGTACAGGATGTCCAACAGGTATAGATGCATGTATGTTACTATTTTGTAATAAAACAGCCTTTAAACTAGTTTTGAATGACTCAGTAAACAGCCTCCAGTCTTCCTTTTTGCACTCAAAACCAAGTTCATTCATCAGACCGGGAATGTCTGATCAGCACACTAAATCACGTTCTTGTTGCAAAAACTTGGAAAATTGTTGCTCTCTGTTCCTGTACATGTATATGCTGGTTCCAACTGCCAATAAGTTCTTTTCCTTTAATCTAGAGCCAAGCAATTCAGCTTTTACTTTCGTTAAGCCCAGATCCCTAACCAAATCGTTACTGCTGAGTATTCAAATGCTGGTTCCAACTGCCAATAAGCTCTTTTCTTTTAATCTAGAGCCAAGCAATTCAGCTTTTACTTTCGTTAAGCCCAGATCCCTAACCAAATCGTTAATGCTGAGTATTCAATGAACTGTGGATGAAGCCCGACCAACAGGCATTACATGCATTGGTCAAAAATGATAGTGCATTGAGAATGGCTAGTTTCTAACTGAAATCTAGATCTGCCAATAAAATTTCGAAAGGACGACTGATAGCTGAAATCTATTATTTACAAGTGTATGTTCTGTCAGGAGGCGTTACATGGTGCCATTGTAGGCATATGATTTGTCTCATGAAGTCAGAAACACATGCAGAGTGTTCGCTGACTGTTCAATAACCTGTAGCAAAGTACCGTCCTTCGACAGCCAGACATTATTTAACTTGCTGTGCGTCATCGTCAGATATTCGACATCCACTACTGGATAAAGGCCTCATTGGTTCAAATGGCTCTGAGCACTATGCGACTTAACTTCTGAGGTCATCAGTCGCCTAGAACTTAGAACTAATTAAACCTAACTAACCTAAGGACATCACACACATCCATGCCCAAGGCAGGATTCGAACCTACGACCGGAGCGGTCGCTCGGCTCCAGACTGTAGCGCCTAGAAACGCACGGCCACTCCGGCCGGCCTAAAGGCCTCATTCAAAACTCTCCATGTGTTACGTTCTGTAGCTATACCCGTTCATATTGCCCATACGTTTTTTTGTAATTTCGTCTCACCATCTTCCTTGGTCTTTTTGTCTTTCATTGCGGTCATAATTACATCTTCTACTCCATTCTCTTCCTTGGTTCGCGTTTTTACTTGCTCCACTAGTAATTCCCAACATGCAGCTCTCTCAGCAACCTTCAGAATTTAATTGATTTTCAAACTGAGAAGCCCAAGTCACACTGTCATTTGTCGATATTAGTGATACACACTGAATGTAGGCATTCTTTTTCACTTATATCGCAAGCTTGGCTTGGGAAACGTTAATTACTTATCAAAATTACTCAGGCCCATTCTCATTCTCCTGTTGGTTTATTTTTCAGTCCACCCAGTTGTTTTAAGCTTCTCTAAGTATAAGAATTCATCCAGTGATTCTATGGCTTTGTTAATTTGTAATAAAAGGACTGCCCTTTTAAGATAAAAAAAATAAGACTAATCTTTTATCTGTATACACTATCTGATCAAAAGTATCTGGATACCTGTTAGTGGACATTAATAAGTGGTGTGCCCAGCCATGGCCTTTATGACGGCTTGGACTTCTATCTCAAGAGTTGTAACCAGAGAGGGTAGTGATAAAGAACGCTGTGGCCTGGAGCGAAGTCAGCGCTCTGACTCATACCAAAGGTTGGGTGTAGATCGCGACACTGGTCAGGCCAGTCCATTTCAGAAAAGTTATTGTCCACAAACCATTGTCTTGCGAATGCTGCTTTATGACAGGCTGCATTCTTGGCGTATGCAATCATCGTCCACGAACTGTTCCCCTACTGTACGCAGTACTCTAAAATGCGTTCACATCCTTCTGCACTTATCGTTCCTTAGCGCTGCTGCTACGGTCGCAGGTTCGAATCCTGCCTCGGGCATGGAAGTGTGTGATGTCCTTAGGTTAGTTAGGTTTAAGTAGTTCTAAGTCCAGTGTCGGTTGGTCACAGTCAGTGTGCTCCCTGCCGGCGTTGGATAAGCAGCTGCAGCAGTAAGTCGTATACTCCTGGCTCACTCATTTGTTACATAGTTTAATTCTTAATTTCTTTGCGTGTTTTTGGTACTTGCATTGTTTAATTCATAAATTTCGGGCGTATTGTAGTATTTGAGAGTTGTAGCATCGAGTTTTAGTACCTGAATAGTGTAAAATCGCGTAGTCTCCTTCCGCCGCCGAGCAGTGTGTCAGCAGTGCGCAAGTAGCAGCATTACTGCATTTACTAGGCAATCTTGTATTTTAATAACCGTTTAAATTTTGTGTCGATTTGTTTGCGCTCTCTGTAGATTAGTTCAGACGTTCTTTGTACAACAGTTTTTAGCATGGATAGGGACTGCAACTGCTGTGTTCGGATGCCGGCTGAGTTCGCATCCCTTCGCTCCCAGCTTCAGGCAGTGTTGGCTTCGGTCACACAGCTTGAGGCTGTTGCCAATGGGCATCACTGTGGGGGTCCGGATGGGGGTTTGTCGGGGACGAGCTGCAGCTTCAGGCAGTGTTGGCCTCGGTCACACAGCTTGAGGCTGTTGCCAATGGGCATCACTGTGGGGGTCCGGATGGGGGTTTGTCGGGGACGGCCAGCTCGTCCCACGCATCCCCCGATCTGACTACGACTGTGGTTGCCCGGGATACTGCCCGCATTGAGGCTGATCCCTCGCCTGTGGTAGAGTGGGAGGTCGTCTCAAGGTGTGGCAGGGGGCGAAAGACATTCCGGAGGGCTGGACGGAAGGCCTCTCCAGTTTGTCTGACGAACCAGTTTCAGGCTCTGTCTCAGGGTGATACTGATCTTCGGTCTGACATGGCTGCTTGTCCTGTTCCAGACGTTGCCCCTCAGTCTGCAAGATCCGGGCAGTTGCAGAGGATGAACTTACTGGAAGTTGGGAGCTCCAACGTCAGGCGCGTAATGGGGCCCCTTAGGGATATGGCAGCAAGAGAGGGGAAGAAAACCAATGTGCACTCCGTGTGCATACCGGGGGGAGTCATTCCAGATGTGGAAAGGGTCCTTCCGGATCCCATGAAGGGTACAGGGTGCACCCATCTGCAGGTGGTCGCTAATGTCGGCACCAATGATGTGTGTCGCTATGGATCGGAGGAAATCCTCTCTGGCTTCCGGCGGCAATCTGATTTGGTGAAGACTGCCAGTCTCGCTAGCGGGATGAAAGCAGAGCTCACCATCTGCAGCATGGTCGACAGGACTGACTGCGGACCTTTGGTACAGAGCCGAGTGGAGGGTCTGAATCAGAGGCTGAGACGGTTCTGCGACCGTGTGGGCTTCAGATTCCTCGACTTGCGCCATAGGTTGGTGGGGTTTCGGGTTCCGCTGGATAGGTCAGGAGTCCACTACACGCAACAAGCGGCTACACGGGTAGCAGGGGTTGTGTGGCGTGGGCTGGGCGGTTTTTTAGGTTATATGGCCTTGGGCAAGTACAGAAAGGGCAACAGCCTCAACGGGTGCGGGGCAAAGTCAGGACGTGCGGGGACCAAGCAGCAATCGGTATTGTAATTGTAAACTGTCGAAGCTGCGTTGGTAAAGTACCGGAACTTAAAGCGCTGATAGAAAGCACCGAAGCTGAAAACGTTATAGGTACAGAAATTTTTACGATTGCATGCAACCGGTGGTGGAGTGTTCGTCGCTGTTAGTAGTAGTTTATCCTGTGGTGAAGTAGAAGTGGATAGTACCTGTGAATTATTATGGGTGGAGGTAACACTCAACAACCGAGCTAGGTTAATAATTGGCTCCTTTTACCGACCTCTCGACTCAGCAGCATTAGTGGCAGAACAACTGAGAGAAAATTTGGACACATTTCACATAAATTTTCTCAGCATGTTATTGTCTTAGGTGGAGATTTCAATTTACCAGATATAGACTGGGACACTCAGATGTTTTAGGACGGGTGGTAGGGACAGAGCATCGAGTGACATTATACTGAGTGCGCTATCCGAAAATTACCTCGAGCAATTAAACAGAGAACGTACTCGTGGAGATAACATCTTGGACCTACTGATAACAAACAGACCCGAACTTTTCGACTCTGTATGTGCAGAACAGGGAATCAGTGATCATAAGGCCGTTGCAGCATCCCTGAATATGGAAGTTAATAGGAATATAAAAAAAGGGAGGAAGGTTTATCTGTTTGGCAAGAGTAATAGAAGGCAGATTTCAGACTACCTAACAGATCGAAACGAAAATTTCTGTTCTGACACTGACAATGTTGAGTGATTATGGAAAAAGTTCAAGGCAATCGTAAAATGCGTTTTAGACAGGTACGTGCCGAGTAAAACTGTGAGAGACGGGAAAAACCCACCGTGGTACAACAACAAAGTTAGGAAACTACTGCGAAAGCAAAGAGAGCTTCACTCCAAGTTTAAACGCAGCCAAAACCTCTCAGACAAACAGAAGCTAAGTGATGTCAAAGTTAGCGTAAGGAGGACTATGCGTGAAGCGTTCAGTGAATTCGAAAGTAAAATTCTACGTACCGACTTGACAGAAAATCCTAGTAAGTTCTGGTCTTACGTAAAATCAGTAAGTGGCTCGAAACAGCATATCCAGACACTCCGGGATGATGAAGGCATTGAAACAGAGGATGACACGCGTGAAGCTGAAATACTAAACACCTTTTTCCAAAGCTGTTTCACAGAGGAAGACCGCACTGCAGTTCCTTCTCTAAATCCTCGCACAAACGAAAAAATGGCTGACATCGAAATAAGTGTCCAAGGAATAGAAAAGCAACTGGAATCACCCAACAGAGGAAAGTCCACTGGACCTGACGGGATACCAGTTCGATTCTACACAGAGTACGCGAAAGAACTTGCCCCCCTTCTAACAGCCGTGTACCGCAAGTCTCTAGAGGAACGGAAGGTTCCAAATGATTGGAAAAGAGCACAGGTAGTCCCAGTCTTCAAGAAGGGTCGTCGAGCAGATGCACAAAACTATAGACCTATATCTCTGACGTCGATCTGATGTAGAATTTTAGAACATGTTTTTTTGCTCTAGTATCATGTCGTTTTTGGAAACCCAGAATCTACTATGTAGGAATCAACATGGATTCCGGAAACAGCGGTCGTGTTAGACCCAACTCGCTTTATTTGTTCATGAGACCCAGAAAATATTGGATACAGGCTCCCAGGTAGATGCTATTTTTCTTGACTTCCGGAAGGCGTTCGATACAGTTCCGCACTGTCGCCTGATAAAGTAAGAGCCTACGGAATATCAGACCAGCTGTGTGGCTGGATTGAAGAGTTTTTAGCAAACAGAGCACATCATGTTGTTATCAATGGAGAGACGTCTACAGACGTTAAAGTAACCTCTGGCGTGCCACAGGGGAGTGTTATGGGACCATTGCTTTTCACAATATATATAAATGACCTAGTAGATAGTGTCGGAAGTTCCATGCGGCTTTTCGCGGATGATGCTGTAGTATACAGAGAAGTTGCAGCATTAGAAAATTGTAGCGAAATGCAGGAAGATCTGCAGCGGATAGGCACTTGGTGCAGGGAGTGGCAACTGACCCTTAACATAGACAAATGTAATGTATTGCGAGTACATAGAAAGAAGGATCCTTTATTGTATGATTATATGATAGCGGAACAAACACTGGTAGCAGTTACTTCTGTAAAATATCTGTGAGTGAGCGTGCGGAACGATTTGAAGTGGAATGATCATATAAAATTAATTGTTGGTAAGGCGGGTACCAGGTTGAAATTCATTGGGAGAGTCCTTAGAAAATGTAGTCCATCAACAAAGGAGGTGGCTTACAAAACACTCGTTCGACCTATACTTGAGTATTGCTCATCAGTGTGGGATCCGTACCAGATCGGGTTGACGGAGGAGATACAGAAGATCCAAAGAAGAGCGGCGCGTTTCGTCACAGGGTTATTTGGTAACCGTGATAGTGTTACGGAGATGTTTAACAAACTCAAGTGGCAGACTCTGCAAGAGAGGCGCTCTGCATCGCGGTGTAGCTTGCTCGTTAGGTTTCGAGAGGGTGAGTTTCTGGATGAGGTATCGAATATATTGCTTTCCCCTACTTATACCTCCCGAGGAGATCACGAATGTAAAATTAGAGAGATTAGAGCGCGCACGGAGGCTTTCAGACAGTCGTTCTTCCCGCGAACCATACGCGACTGGAACAGGAAAGGGACGTAATGACAGTGGCACGTAAAGTGCCCTCCGCCACACACCGTTGGGTGGCTTGCGGAGTATAAATGTAGATGTAGATGTAGAAGTCTAGGGAACTGATGACCTCAGATGTTAAGTCCCATAGTGCTTGGAGCCATTTGAACCTTAAACGCAATAAGGGGACCATACCCTAACCATGAGAAACACCCCCGTACCGTAACACCTCCTCCTCCATACTCTACCGCAGTTGGCATTAAAAATGGTTGTGGGTAAGGTAAGCTAGCATTTTTTTTCACTAGACGGCAGTGCGGGACGGTGTCAAATGCTTCCCTGATGTCAAGGAACACGGCATCATCCTCAGCTATGGATTTCATGGAGGGATGGAGCGAGCTGACTTCCGCAAGATCCATGTTGATTTTATAGATGAGATTTTCGTTCTCCTGAAACGTCATAATTCTTGAGTATAAAACACATTCCATACTTCTACAACAGATTCACGTCGACGATATAAGCCTATAATTTGGTGCATTTATCCTACTACCCTTCTTAAAAACTGGAAAGACCTGTGCTTTTTACCGATAACTAGGTTCCTTTCTTTGCTACAGCGATGTACTATAAACTGCTGCTACAAGGGGAGCAAGTCCTTTAGTATGATCTTTGTAGAATCCCGTAGGTATCTCATCTGGTCTTGATGCCTTTCCACCACTACGCGATTCTAATTGTTTTTGTATTTCACGATCGGTTATCTCAGTATCTACCTTTTCGACGTTCTTATGATGATTGAAAGGAGGGACCGTGCTTCGACGTTCCGCGGTGAAACTGTTTCGGAAGACCGAATTCAGTATTTCGTCTGTTGTCATCCGTTTCAATATCTGTATGGTCACCGAGGGACGAATAGAGGTTTCCGAACCGCTTATCGATTTTACGTAAGACCAGTAGTCGTGCAGCTCGGTATTTGCTCAAGAGTATTTGTTGCTGAGAGATCAAGTATATTTTTGCGACCATTTACACTTCGAGTGGGCCCCTGAACTAACTGTTCAAAATAATTTTCGTAGAAAGCATTTAGCACAATTTCTGACGTCTTTTTATGCGCGCTATCGACTTTCTACGTATTTGCACCAACATATCGAAGTAGATTGAGGTCACCATCAACAATAATTGTATGAGTGGAGTACCGATTTGAAATGAGACTCAAATTTTCTTTGAGTTGAACTGTTCAGCAACTGCTTCGTCTGAGTCGGGAGATAGGTAAAAGGAACCAAATATTAATCTATTCCGGTTGTCCAGAGTTTCGTCTGCCTGAACTAATTCTCAGGAACTATCTGCTAAGTTTCACTACAAGATAAACTGCCACAAGCTACAGTAACGAACGTAACTCATCGAATCTGAAAACAAGAATATGTGAATAATGTATTAAAAAATATTCATATGTTTCTATCGAACTTGCTCTGTCTTTCGTAATTTTTCATGGTATATTTAATCACTTGTGCTGACGTACTGGCAGCAGTCGTTAACATACTATCTTCGGACAGAATGGACACATTTCACGGCAGCTGTATTTTCTAACTTGCCGTTCCGAGCCATGTCAATGCGCTTACCTCGTTCTGGAATGTCAGTTGCTAAGCGCGAGTCATTGGTTGCCCACCCATGCAGACGCCCTCCTGCGGCAGTGCGCATCTAGTGTTGCAGTCTGCAGGCGTCGAACTCACCCTGCCGGTGTCGCTAACTAGTGGGAAACTGAGTACCAGCGGGTTATAAAAGCAAAGTCCGATAACTGTGCTGACGGAACTGCGCATTGCATTAAGATACAACGAGATAATTAAGAATCACAGCACAAGGTGCGATTGGGGAAGACAATAGTTTCCTTTTCAAAGGAACCATTACTGATTTTAAGGAAGACACGTAAAATGTTAAGTCGGAAGGGCCGGATGGGATTTGAACTGATATCCTACCGGTTCCAGTCCATGTCTTTACACTGCATTTCACTCATTCATTCGGATTGAGCGGAATCTACTTCCCTATGCAGCCATACATATGTTTCCAATTACCGCCCTAATTCGCTTGAAGCAAATGTCTGGATGGTTCTTTTGAGAGGGATACGGCCGAGTTCCTTCCTCATCCTTTCCCAGTCTGAGCTTGTGCTCCATATCTAATGGCGTAATGGTCGACGGGACACTAAATCACAATCTTTCTTTGGAAAAAATGACACTGTCTATGGACATCCTGAGTTTTGATTACGCTTTTTATTATTTTACGTTTATTGTCATTATATGAAACTGGTAAACCCGTCATTGTCCTGATGTTCATTTTGTCAATTTTCTATTAGGAACGAAACCTTAAATCCACTTCTGCAGTAGACTCTGTGTGAGATAATCCCAGAAATTTTCTGTACGCTGGGTGCAGCTGTGTCACATATTTACAAAGTGATTTTGTAGACGTCTCTTCATAGCTCTGTAGACGGCTTTTGTTTTCGCCTTCATCCATTTGGGCTTCGTGGTTGAATGCTGTCAAAAGCGCTGCCAGGTTTCAGGGATTTCCTAGCTGACACGACTGTAGGAGAGTCTTAGTAGTAAAGAATAAATGTGTCAAAACTTCATGCATGATGCGGGATTTTTTTCAGGCATCTCACTGTTTGTGATGTCATACCTCCTGAGCTGTGTGGTACCATTATACAATTTTGTAGGTGTATTTAGCGAAATTTGTGGATACTGTCTACGAAACGTATTGCGAATGGAGTTAGTAGCATAGAAGTAACAATCTAAACGTCATGCATGTTGCTGAAGTTTTCACTCATCTCATTGTTTATGACGTCATACCTCCCGAAATATGATAGGTCGGTGGTTCTTACCCCGAGAGCGATTGTTGCCTGACAGCAGGGGATATGTGTACCAAGTTAGGTCGAAATCAGTAGAATGATTTAGGAGGAGATGCCCTCCCGCAATGGTCATATCGATATTATTTGCAAAGCGCGTTGCTAGCCCTACTGGTGACGTGAAGTCCTACCGAAATGTAAAACACCTAAACGAGACAAGAATGATAGTATTAATCAGTGGGCCTTTAGAGGAGGGCACACACAAAGCAAGTTTGTAATCCAGCAGATACGGAGGTGCTAAACAACTTGCGTCCACTGCGTGCAAAAGGTTTATTTAAAAGCTGGCCAATGAAAGCGGTTGTATTTCCATTTCCGTGTTCGTAGTACGTAACTGCAAATGATTTGTAGAAGACCCACTGTAATCGCTGTATGACAATTAAGACGCCAGATATCGTACCATGCAGAGTACTTTTAGCAAATAAAAACGAATAAGCCTCGACCCAGTATCGAACCCTCGGCCTCCCACATGCTGAAGCAAAACGGTATCCACTACGCCAACTGCTTAACGCTAGTGGCATCTCCTGACAGAGATAGTTACTGTTTACACGATTACAGTGTTGCAACTTGCCAATCTTTAAGTACATTTACCGCCCGAAATATGCGCTGGACGAAATTTTGTGACGGTACGTAAGGAATGGCGCTGCGAAGTCCGCTCTCCGTCTTTTACTTATTCACAATCTGAAGCTGTCAACTGATTGGTCGAAACTAGTTACTATATTGTGAACTGCACATTTAATTGTGTAGATACACATGTTATCCCAGGAGGAATGGTCAATACTCACGTATGTGACAGGAATGATCAATCGAAGCAAAAAAGTCTGGTGAACTTGGGCCCTAAAATGCATGCCGTAAAGAGCCTTGAGCACGTCCTCATCTTCGATACCGTGAAACAGGTCTCTTCTAATGAAAGAAAGTACGGACCAAAAAAAAGAAAAAAGTGTCTAGTAAACAGGAGCTTTACAGTGCATACCTTGAGAGCTTTGATCACCTGACAGTAGAAGACATGTTTTTCACAGTAACGAAGATGCGTAAGTGCCCATTGTACGTAAGGTACGCCCATGTTTACTAGACTTTTTTTCTTGTTTTGGTCCATACTACCGCCTAGCAAAATATGGAAAGTAAACAGCTGGCGGTAGAAGAGATTATTAAAAGTATCGAAGATGAAGAAGGGCTTATAGCTCGTGCGTAATGCGTTTTAAAGCCCATGTTTACTAGACTTTTTGGCTTTAAAATAACCGTACCTGTCATATCTCAGAATATTGACCATTCACCTTGGGGCAAGCTGTATTTTCCTTGTTTTAAACTGAAACACACATCTATAAAAAATAATCTTCCTTCTTTTAAACTGGAACACACCGTCAAAATTCTGTGACCTACGCTCATTTTTCTTTCAGACTATCGATTTCTTTTTTAGAAACAACCTAGAATGTTCAGTGCTTGTAATCCAGTTTCTTACC
The DNA here is from genome assembly GCF_021461395.2 of Schistocerca americana. Taxonomy (NCBI): domain Eukaryota; kingdom Metazoa; phylum Arthropoda; class Insecta; order Orthoptera; family Acrididae; genus Schistocerca; species Schistocerca americana. The sequence goes on along the minus strand of NC_060120.1, from coordinate 866,598,539 downwards.
GTGTGTTTACGAGCAAATCGCCCATTATGGAGAAATATCAGAATTTCCTGTACGCATCTCTCAAATTTTCATTGGGTTTGTTAGGAATTTTTAAACGTAAAATCAGGGTGGTGACTGTTAGCTGCTTTTTAATCAGTAAATGGCGATGCTGTCTGCAGCTGATGATGACCCCACGCTGTTACCTATACGTTCATTCTTTTCATTCTCTGTTTTAGTGGTGGTTTATCATAGCTAAAATGAATCTAGCGATTTTCTCAATAGCTATCATAACCACCAACCTAAATTTTATCTAGTAAACTGATAACACTACAACTGAAAATAACTGTTAAAAACAATAATTATCAGATTTATCCGTTGTTATATAATTGCTGCTGCAGATACAAATAAAGCCGGTAGTGAATACACTGTTAATTTCAAAATTACTTGCTAATTAAATCGAATTCCTATATAAAAGAAGGTTTAGTTTCGATTTAGGTTTTCAAACTCCACATTTTGCAAAACACAGTGTGCTCGTATTTCTTTTTCTACTTCCCCCACACATATTTCTATACCTACGTTTTGTGAGAGCCGGCCGCTGTGGGAGAGCTATTCTATGCTCTTCAGTTCGGAACCGCGCTACTACTACGGTTGCAGGTTCTAATCCTGCCTCGGGCATGGATGTGTGTCATGTCCTTAGGTTAGTCAAGTTTAAGTAGTTCTAAGTCTAGGGGACTGATGACCTCAAATGTTAAGTCCCTGAGTGCTTAGAGACATTTGAACCATTTTTTGTTAGTCTCGATTTATTTTTGCAAAATATTATGCAAAATTCACAACTGTTTTGTATTTTAGGCCTAAAAACTGTAATATATTCATTTTTTGTTTTGTTCGGATTGCTCACCTGAAAGTGCATTACGTGTACACCTGTATGCCGCAAGGCACTTTACGACGTGTGACAGTGTGTACTTTTGGGAATAACGATTGCGATATGTCTCCATGCGCGCTCGATTTTATCCAATTTTACATTCATGTCTTTCCGCGATATATGTGTAGGAGGATGTAGTGTAATTAGTACTGTGCACACAAGGCAGAGTAAAACGCCCCGTGCCGGCCGAAGTGGCCGTGCGGTTAAAGGCGCTGCAGTCTGGAACCGCAAGACCGCTACGGTCGCAGGTTCGAATCCTGCCTCGGGCATGGATGTTTGTGATGTCCTTAGGTTAGTTAGGTTTAACTAGTTCTAAGTTCTAGGGGACTAATGACCTCAGCAGTTGAGTCCCATAGTGCTCAGAGCCATTTGAACCATTTTTGAAAACGCCCCGTCATGCAGGATACCTCTCTTGCCGCGTCTGCCAGTGGAGCTGGCTGAGACTGTTATGCTTTCGCGCTTACTGAATGAACCTTTAACGAATGGTATATACTTATATGGATATGGACATGTCCGAAAGAACAGACAACATATCCATATAAGTATATAGTTCTGGCGATACCGGCCATGACCTTCTTCTTCTGTGCGGACGCACACTATTCCCCGAACTCTTATGGGACTTCGAAGAATGTCTTCCACGAGTAATGAGTGTATTGGGGTGGGACACTACGAATATAGTGTGTGGACATACAAGGTGAGAATGTCAGTCTCGCAGGAGGCGTGCGCGAGATAGTCCCTGCAGTCGCACTATCGTCTGTGCCCTCGGTGGCTCAGATGGATAGAGCGTCTGCCATGTAAGCAGGAGATCCCGGGTTCGAGTCCCGGTCCGTGCACACATTTTCACCTGTCCCCGTTGATCTATATCAACGCCCGTGCGCAGCTGGCGGTGTTAATATAATTCTGATTTCGTTTAATGAATGGCGTTGCCCTTGCCCTTCTTTGATATTCTCTGAGGGTTTTGTCACGCAGTTATACCGTCGCCAGAGCCTCATTTTTTAAATCTCATTTCTATTAAGCTTGTTGGCGGGACTAGGTTGTGTTAGATACACCTTTTGCCTTGAATGGGAATGAGGAAATGAAATGAAATGAAAGGATCGTATGGCACTTACTGGCCGGAATATCCCCATCGGGGATCGACCGCCGTATTGCAAGTCTTTTTAGTTGACGCCACTTCGGTAACTTGCGTGCCAATGATAATGAAAATGATAATCAAGGACACACAGCACAGTGTCCCCTGCCGGGAATCGAACCCGACCCCCCTTGCGTGATAGGTGGTAACGCTACCGCTGCCCTACGGAGGCGACCACGAAGTTCGTACTTTTTTCCTTCATCCTGAATTTATTGAAATTCGGGTATTACTAAAGATCATCCAACACACACTTTTAGAAAGATAGATAAAAATTGTTCAAATGGCTCTAAGCACTATGGGACTTAAAATCTGAGGTAATCAGTCCCCTAGACTTAGAACTACTTAAACCTAACTAACCTAAGGACAGCACAAACATCCATGCCCGAGACAGGATTTGAACCTGCGACCGTAGCAGCAGCGCGGTTCCGGACTGAAGCGCCTAGAACCGCGCGGCCAGATAGATAAAAACAAATGATTGGTACAGGACACCACTAGAACAGAGAACAACATAATGGTAAATTTATCGTTAGTAAAAAGGAAAAAAACAGTTGCCGTACAGCATAACGATAAATTTATCAATAATAAAAAGGGGAAAAACAGTAGTCGTACAGTATACTTGTATATTTCGGAAATAGCGTCTCTAGAACGTTAGACCACACAGCTTTAAGTGATTGAACAGCACATTTGGTCCAAGTCTGTTCTAAGGCGATGAAAGCAAGACATCAGTCGATGTAGAAATAGAAATTCTGCATTAACAAGTGCTTGGATTACATATGCTAATAATGTATCCTTCACTAGTAAATAATAGTTCGTGTCCCTTTCTCCGTTCCATGTCGCATACTAGAGTTCGTGGAACAAGTGGGTTGGGAATTTACAGGGGTTTAATAGCTTGCATGTAATCATTGTTATGTATCGCTTGTTTCTGATCCCCGTGGTGAGAGATAGACATATTGCAAGTTTAATTGCAGCTGTCTGTAATAAAACTCTTTTGACAATCTTGGTAGGACCCTATTATATCTGTTAATTCTTCTTTTTTTTATTAAGTGCAGATCGTCTGGATAAGGATATTTTTCATGTACAATTTAGCCTGACTTGTTACTAGTTTGGTTAGGTTACCCAGTGTTTCATTTCTCAATGCCTGTTGAATTTCACACGCTGGGTATTCTTGGGATCACGCCACACTGTCAGTCCGGCTTCCGTATATTGCTGGTTCCAGTAGATTTCTATTCAGTTTGCAGGTACTTTTTCTGCTACAAAAAGCACACTACCATCACTAAACTTCTCAACATAAATAAACGATTTAACAGACAGGATCAGCAGCTTTATAAAATAGTTCTTTGATGATACTGTTTGACATTATTTCCACGTAGTGTAATGAAGGAGAGTGTTTTTTAAACGTGGATCAATGTAAGATAATACCTATAACAAAGAAAAAAATCTAGTAGTGTCCGATTACAAGATTAGTGGTGTAAATGTTCAGCACCTCACATCTTTTTAAATATTTAAAAGACATACTACGAAGCTATATGAAACAGGACAACCATGTAATGCATAATGGGAAATAAAATTAATAATTTTAGCGCGTAGCTCCTCCGCCTTGCACTGTACAGTGACCTGTGGACTTGTAGATGGAGATGAAACTACACACGAAATTAGAATCAGTTACACGGAGATGAACCGTTCTTTTGACCGCCAAATTCACGACTACTCTCGGCAGCCCACGACCAGACATTTTTGATGGGTGAGGTGTGGGAAATGTGTTGGTCAGGGCAGCAGTCTACAACTACATACCGGTCCAGTCACATCAATGTGAATACCGCCTATGTTCGACTTATTCCTTCGTGATTGTCTGGATAGATGTCTGCCTATTACACATTACGACCCTCTTCAACTGTCGGTGGCGTCTGTCAGTCAACAGACGAGGTCGGCCTGTACACTTTTGTGCTGTACGTATCCCTTCACGTTTCCACTTCATTATTACATCGGAAACAGTGGAAATGGCTCTGAGCACTATGGGACTTAACGTCTGTGGTCATCAGTCCCCTAGAACCTAGAACTACTTAAACCTAACTAACCTAAGGACATCACACACATCCATGCCCGAGGCAGGATTCGAACCTGCGACCGTAGCAGTCGCGCGGTTCCGGACTGAGCGCCTTAACCGCGAGACCACCGCGGCCGGCCGGAAACAGTGGACCTAGGGATTTAGGAGTGTGTAAATCTCGCGTACATACATATGACACCCAATCACTTGACCACGTTCGAAGTCCGTGAGTTACGCGGAGCGCCCCGTTCTGATCTCTCACGATGTCTTAATGGCTACTGAGGTCGCTGATATGGAGTACGTGGCAGTAGGTGGCAGCAAAATTCACCTAATATGAAAAAGGTATTTTTTGGGGGTGTCCGGATACTTTTGATCACATAGTGTACGTTTGTAGCATTTGTAGACTTAGAGAAAGGCTTTGACAATGTTGACTGGATTATTGTCTTTGAAATTCTGGTGGCACCAGAGGTAAATACCTTGAGCTATAGGCTTTTTTTAACTTGTACGGAAACAAGACGGCAGTTATAAGACCCGAGGGAAAGCGAAGCAGTGGTTAAGAAGGGAGTTAACACGGTTGTAGTCTGTCCCCGATGTTATTCAATGTGTACATTGATGAAGCAGTAAGGGAACAAAAAAAATTGTAGTAGGAGTTAAAGTTCAGATAGATGACATAAAAACTTTTTTGAGGTTTGCTGATGTCATTGTAATTCTGTCAGAGACAGGAAAAGACTTGGAAGAGCAGCTGAACGCAATGAATAGTGTCTTGAAAGGATGATATAAGATAAACATCAACAAAAACAAAACAAAGATGATGGAATGTAGTCGAATTAAATGGCGTTTTGCTGAGCGAATTGGATTCGGAAATGAGGGTTGGTTGGGTTGGGTTGTTTTGGGGGAGAGACCAAACAGCGAGGTCATCGGACTCATCGGATTAGTGAAGGATGGGGAAGGAAGTCGGCCGTGCCCTTTCAAAGGAACCATCCCTGCATTTACATGGAGCGATTTTGGGAAATCACGGAAAACCTAAATCAGGATGGCCGGGCGCGGGATTGAACCGTCGTCCTCCCGAATGCGAGTCCAGTGTGTGCTAACCACTGCGCTACCAGTTCTTGGACTGAAGACAACAACAACATGTAATTGTAACGACAGTGTTGAGTAAATAAATTATATTGAATTTCTATGAAGATATAACAGTTATATAATAAATAATTAAAAAATAAACAGGCATCTTCTTACTTAAAATCGAAGGAAACAAATGACATTCCATTTCCTTAAAAACCTAAAAATTCGCGTCATATCTAAAATAGAAGTCCCTTAATGTCTTACAATAACATGTAAATGTTTGCGTCATATCCTTCACTTTGTGGCGACACACGGACTGCGGAATATTATTCTAATCATAGCCAACTGCTGCAAATAGTTCCCGATACTTTCCATGCGATTAGGATCGGATTCCGATAGTTCGTTTGATTGTGCGTCAAAGCAGAAATCTGTACATGTAGCCCTAGAAACACGACTGATGTTATCTTTGAAGATGGGGCCACACATTCATCATTAAGCTCTTCTGCACCTACATAACCGGTACAAGACGCATGGGACATAGCATATGGGAGATTGCACAAGAATTAAGCCTTCCGTGTCAGTGCCTAGTATGGATCTTAAATATGCAGGCACAATGTTTCCACGCGTGTAAGCCGTAAGTGTTTCACGAACCCTAAGGTTCAATTTGCAGTGCATCTACACTCGATGTATTGTATCTGCCTCTCGCAGATAAAACCAGATTGGCATGTAAGTAGAGAGGCTAAGGAAATGTATAAGGATCAGCCACTCAGAACCAGAGTGGATGTTACTGTACAAGCTACAGACCACGTGTGTGGCTATGTGAGTTTCAGTTAATGTTTTCGGTCCGCTCCTGGCGCTACGTTAAGCACGCGCCCATCGAAGCGAGAGCCTTGCATGCCGTTCATCACGCGTTACGACTGCGTTAACGACTTTACCGCGCCTTCCAGAAATTCTACTCGCTGCCTTTCAAAGGCGTCGCAGAGAACGACTTCCCATTAAAAACTCGCACGACGAAGACAATGCTCGATACCGCTGCGAATAGCGAGAGGCACAATAGTGTCACGGCATGCTGTAGGCCAACGACCCTTCACCACAACAGATGTGACTCACCTCTCTTCCGCATCATTTCTCTCACAGTCCAGAGCCAGTCGTTCGCTCTCGTTTCTGTGCATGCGGTGTGTATGGCCAAGGGTACCGAAGCCGTAACCGCCGCGGTCCTGTGAAACGAAGTGTCCGGAAGAAATAAAGTTAGCACGCGTCACAGTAGGCGTTTTTTGTTTACTCGACCACACAGGGCCCCTCTCGCAGATACATTTCTTTTTCGACACGAAACAATCGAGCACAGGGTATGGACAGCTCGATTGTTTGTGAGATTAAGGCCTTCAGGCATTCTTTTACATCTAACCAGATAGTTTTGGTGAGTTGAGATTACAATTTATATAGTGCAGGAGCAATGTACTCGGTCCATTCACTTTAATGTGACTACCGCCTATGTTGGACGTCAACGTGCAATAATCACCCACAGACAGCAGGTGGCAGCACTTGCAGTGGGAGGTGCATAAAGAGCGTCGGGGGTGGGGGCATTGAAGTTGTGGTCGTACTGTGTAAACCATGATCGTTGGCTTTCGGGCCGAGGGTGGAAACTTCCTAAACAGCTACGCTCGTAAACTGTTAGCTTGCCGCCGTGTTAAAGTACGTGGGGCGTTTGAAAAGTCCGCGCAAAGTCCGAGAGATGACACCCCCGGCGCGTATCGAGGTCATGTTTAGTTAGTAGTATCTTTGGAAAGAACGTACACCAAGTTTCAGCCATGTTGGCCTATATCTTTGTGTCTGGCATTCGTGTGAATCAAGGAAGTCGAGTGATTGTCAAAAAAATGGACGAAGAAAAATTTCGTGTGGTGATTAAACATTACTTTATGAAAGAAAAAACTCCTCAGGAGACTAAAGAGAAGCTTGATAAACATTACGGTGACTCTGCACCTTCGATTAGAACAGTTCATAAGTGGTTTCAAAATTTTCGGAGTGGCCATATTGGTTCAAGTGATGCTGAACGTTCTGGACGCCGTGGGGAGGTTACGACTCCAGAAATCATTGATAAAATACATGATATGGTGATGGATGACAGAAGAGATAGGGTACGTGAGATTGCTAGTGCTGTGGGCATCTCGAATGAACGGGTACATAATATTTTGCATAAACATTCATACATGAGAAAGCTATGCGCAAGATGGGTTCTGCGATTGCTCACGCGTGACCAAAAACGGAATCCTGAGAAGTGTTACAAGGATGGTTTGCAGCTGTTCAGGAAGAATCCGTACGAGTTCAAGCGTCGTTTCGTCACTGTGGATGAAACATGGGTACATTACTATACTCCTGAGACCAAACAACAATCTAAACAATGGCTTACCAAGGCAGAATCTGCACCAAAAACGGCGAAGACCAGTCCTTCGGCTGGAAAGGTTATGGCAACTGTCTTTTGAGATTCGCAAGTGATAATCCTCATCGACTATCTGGAAAAGGGTATAACTATTACAGCTGCATATTATTCATCGTTATTGGACCGTTTGAAAACCGAGCTGCAAGAAAAACGCTGGCGATTGGACCGCAAAAAAGTCGTTTTTCATCACGACAATGCACCAGCACACACATCAGCAGTTGTGGTCGCAAAATTAATGGAAATAGGATTTCAACTCTTTTCACATCCCCCCTATTCTCCAGACTTGGCTCCCTCGGACTACTATTTGTTCCTCAATTTGAAGAAATGGCTGGCGAAACAAAGATTTTATTCAAACGAGGAGGTGACCGCAGCAACTAATAGCTATTTTTTAGCTTGGACAATTCCTATTATTCGGAAGAGATCAAAAAATTAGAACAGCGTTGGACGACGTGTTTAAGTCTTAAAGGAGACTATGTCGAAAAATAAAAAAAGGTTTACCCCAAACACGTAAGTAGTTTTTATTTTTACACGGACTTTTCAAACGCCCTTCGTATATCGTGCATAGCAAAATGGTGCCGAGGCAACTACGAGGCGCCAAGGGCCATAGATGACAGAGGTGAACGATGGCTGCGGAAATGTGTACGGGCGAATAGATACGTAACTATTGAGCACCAGATCACCCAGATGAACCTTGGGGCCACCAACAGTGTTATTTGAACAACCGTTCAGCGAAAGATGCTGCGTATGGGCCTCCGCAGCAGGCCCCTGGTTAATCATCCATGCTGACTGCTGTTCATAGGCGTCGAAGGCTAATATTTGGACACCAGTTGTGCAACTGGACGTTGACTGGGTGGCGACAGGTGGCCTTTTCAGATGAATCCCTTTATATGCTTCATCGGACAGATGGCGTGTACGACGGGAAACATCTAAAAGCAAACACCCTGCAACAATCACTGGAAGGGTTCAGGCTGGAGGAGGGGGTGTTTACATGGTTTTTCATGGGTGACTAGTCATTCTCGAAGACACAGTGGATCAGTGCATCATGTATGCATCTATCCTTGCGGACAATGTCCACCCTTGTGCAGTGGGGGCCGACACTGAATGGATTTATTAGTACAAAAAATTTGATTTTTATTTTTTCACTTGATGTTCGTCAGTGCCTTCTGCCTGGCAGTAAATTGCAGCGTCTCAGTCACGTTGCCCAGAACCGGATAGCACTAACTTGAAACTCACGTGTTGAACCATCAGCAGCTAAACTCACGTGTTGTTGACGAGGTAATGCTACCGAACTACGCGTCTTACGATCTGACCGAATAATAAGGAGTTTTGGAGGTGGTCGAGTGGAGCTCAGTTGCTGGGAGCGGACACGCCGTTCGCTCTCTTGGGCGGCTGCCCTTTCAGTCTCGGCAGCTTCTCCAGGCCTGCCTGTTTTTACGGCATTAAAACTTCATACCGTCGAAACTATGTTTGATTCTTCACCTCAACGGGTGCCTACAGCTTTTCCCTCTTGGCCAATCCTGACTTATTAACAATCCTTACATGCAGTTCGTTTTTCCTCGGCTCGATGGCATCTACAAGCAGGACAATGCAACGTGTCACAGTTCGCAGTGTACGTGCGCAGTTCGAAGAGCACTATGATGAGTTTACCGTACTCCCCTGGCCACTAAATACACCGGATTGAAACCCAGTCGGGAATCTGTGGGACCACGTCGATCGAGCTGTTCGCACCGGGGATCCTCAACCGAAAAATCTAGCGCAGCTGGCCACGGTACAGGCTAAAGCAGGGCTCCATATCCCAGTCGGTACCTTCCATATCCTCACTGACTCCCGTCCTCCTACAAGCTTTTGACAACAGGTCAAGTTAATTTGATTACAATAATGATAATAATAATGATGAAAGGTGGGAGAGGACTCTTGCAATTAAGTTAGACAGCGGAACAAGATTATGTTAAAGCTTTGAAGAATCAGCTCGAATTGAAGTCGACTACAGAAGTCCTCGTGGGATACAGGAAAGCAAGAACCAATACCGGAAAGCTATACTCCATTGTCAGACTGACAGCCTGAGCTATAAAGCAGCATGGGCAGTCTGTAGAGAAGATTGAAGGTAAAAATTGGTAAAGAGCTGGTCTTGATTGATTAACGGAGCCCCAAGGAAGGAAACAGAAGGTCTGATTTTTGATGCACGGGGACAAGTCATCCGAACTAAAGCCATCAAACCTAGAATTGAGAAATCGGCAAAAGACCTAGCGTGAAGACTCTGCATTAGAAGTTGACAAAATAATTTCTTGGCGTCGTAGTCCTTATTTTTTTACTTAACAGAAGTTGATTCAGAAAGAGTGTCACTAAGCAGCCTGGATAGTTCCGTTTATTACACCCGGAAGAGAAACTCTAGTTAATTTCGCAGTTCTTTCTTTCATTTACTGTTTAACGCATGGTTTCATGCATTATGGTGACTACTTTGTTGTTGATATAGATTTCTTACAGTGGTTTTATCCAAAGAAGTGAAGTAAGTACCCGTTCTCTCCGGTTTGACATGGCTCCCCACGACGTCTTCTCCTGCGTGAACCTCTTCAACTAAGAGCGGCGCTTGCACTCAATATGCTAGAATATTTTTTCGACATACTCCAGTCTCCATCAATCCATAAAATTCTTGCCCTCTTCGGCTGCGCCTAGTACCTTGAAAGGTATTCCCTTGATGTCTGGGCGCTACAGTCTGGGGCCGAGCGACCGCTTCGGTCGCAGGTTCGAATCCTGCCTCGAGCATGGATGTATCTGATGTCCTTAGGTTAGTTAGGTTTAATTTGTTCCAAGTTCTAGGCGACTGATGACCTCAGAAGTTAAGTCCCACAGTGCTCAGAACCATTTGAACCTTGATGTCTTAACACATGTCCTATCATTGTATGCCCTATTCTGGTCAGTGTTTTCTATACATTTCTTCCTTCTATTATTCTGTAGAGAAGCTCCTTAGAAACACACAAAATTTTTCAGTCTTTGTCGTGCATTAATTATTTCTGATTTTGATTACGCCTTTCGGCTAACTGCCTTACGGAACCAAATACCTGACAGCCGCGAAGCGTAATCAAAATCAGAAATAATAACGTTCGACCATGACTGGAAAAATGTGATTGTGCATCATTATGGCAGCTGACCCTTATAAAGACGCCGTGTCTGTCAATTTGAATCTCCTTTTTTCTTGCGTTACCGTTAATTTCCCCCCACCTCCGATTCCTTACAGAATCGCACACCCATAGTAAAACAGCTTCTGTGTTTACTTTACAAGCCGGCGCGATAGTTCAGCATCTCCGGTCAGGGGGCCGACCACATTCTGTAATAAAAATAACTGAGCGAAGTTCGCACAGAACCAATCGCTCCGAAGAAGAATGCCGAGGGAGAAAAAAAAGTGTTTAGCTTCGTTGCCACTAGACAGGGGTCTAAACTCGATTCCCGGCCAGCGTGGAGATTTTCTTCGCTCGAAGACCGAGTGTTTGTGTCGCCCTCATCATTCATCTCATTTTCATCGACGCGCAAGCCGGCGAAGTGGCGTCTAATAGAAAGGCTTTCATCAGGCGGCCGAACAACCCCGTTCTGTAATGTACGACGATTCCGTTTTTTAGGAGTAAGTTAATGTATTAAATATTTGACTCTAAGCATGTAAAACTTATATGGTTGAAGATACAAAACCTCCTTTATGTTTGGTGTATTAGTTTTATTTTATTCATCCGCAGACTAATGAAAAAATCAAAATCAAAACTGGTAACCAAAAAAGTGCTAACCCTTTTGTGCAGTACATTCATGGAAGATCTTTGGCACAAATAGTGCACAGTGTCAGACCGCTTATTTTGGCTTGATCACAGTGAAAACAAGTTATAAAACCAAAATCATCAAATTGATATTTAACAATATAATTTCGTACAAATTTTGCGGTATGAATAATCAACTTGTGGTGTTGCAGTTCTTCTTATTTCCGTGCTTGCTAAGAAAATTATGCAAGACACCTGTATAGTTTTGTTTTACCCAGACATGTTTCAGCACTTTTTGTGCTATGTTCAGTGGGTTACTCTTATTTTCTTTCTGTAGAACATATTATTACATGTTAACATTTGGAGGAAACGTTTGGTACAAAATATTTACAATTGTAATGAAGTAATTGTTGTCAAATATTATACATGGTTTGTTTACAGTTCACAGTTGAGATATATATTACTAGACTGATGCGTTGTATGTTGTTTATTACGCTATGTCTGAAGCACTGGTTTTATAGCTTATTTTGAAAAAGGGTGGATGTGTGCATTAGTTTACATGCTTTACGTGGAGCTATTAAATGTTTATGTTGGTAACTGTGAGTTTTTAGCCGGCCGGAGTGGCCGTGCGGTTCTAGGCGCTACAGTCTGGAACCGAGCGATCGCTACGGTCCCAGGTTCGAATCCTGCCTCGGGCATGGATGTGTGTGATGTCCTTAGGTTAGTTAGGTTTAATTAGTTCTAGGCGACTGATGACCTCAGAAGTTAAGTCGCATAGTACTCTGAGCCATTTTTTTGTGAGTTTTTACACAGTGTACTACTTGTCATCTGCAAACAGCGAAACGTAATTTTTATTTTTGTTTATTATGCATTTCCGAACGAAAATGAGTATGTATCCCGTTATTTTGCGTTTTGCTTACGGTTTTTATGTTTTGGTATTTGTCTCCGTTGTTTGTGGTGTGGTAACACGCTGATGTGTATCACTTCAGTCGTTTCGCATGCATTTTCTACAATTTTTCGGACTTGCACAGTGTTTTCGCCGCCATTACAGGTTGTTTTCGCTGTGTAGTGCTCATTTGTTTCGTGGCATGTTGGGTGAGGCGCGCAGATATGAAGTGTTGTTGGCGTTTTTGGTGTTTGGTTTGTTTATGTGTGTGTGTGTGTGTGTGTGTGTGTTTGTGTCTACCACACGTCTGGGTTGTCTTGCACAAGGCAGAATTCGTCATCGAATTGCGGTATGAATCAGTCTGGGCAATTCGCGCTCCGTTCTCCAATGCTAGTTTTTCACGCACTTTTTGTTTACGACTTCATATCCCTTAACATGGCCGAGCGGTTCTAGGCGCTTCAGTCCGGAACCGCGCTGCTGCTAGTCGCAGGTTCGAATCCTGCCTCGAGCATGGATTTGTGTGATGTCCTTAGGTTAGTTAGGTTTAAGTAGTTCTCAGTCTAGGGACTGATGACCTCAGATGTTAAGTTCCATAGTGCTTAAAGCCATTTGAACCTTCTCTTGAACAGTGATATTATTTTACAGTTACATTCAGTGGTATATTTGGATAAAAACTCTGAAACTCTGGCGGGCCCAGCGGTATCTACCGACCACCCAATCATCCTCTGCCAATTAGCGTCATTGGATACAGTGTAGTCTCCGCTCGACTGGGTTATATGTAATGTTCAGGTCTTCCAACAAACCGTCTGTGTCACTGCAGAATGTAATGTCGCCTTTAGTACTGAAATAACTCTCGACTATTTTTTGTCACGCTCCCTAAACACGGATACACGTAACGTGTCAGCCAGTAGTTTCCACTGCTGCTGTCACGAGGACAAGATGTCGACTTTGCGTTTTGGAAGGTCTTATCAGATCATTGGTCTGTTCAGCATCATCGGTATTACCGCTTGATTGCGGTACATGTGGAGGAACAGGAACTGGCCATCCTTCGCCATGAGCCACGGAGCGAAAGGCAGGTGGGATCTCAGGGTACTGAATATTCCTCTTCCTCTAGGTATTGACTCCCTTGCTCAGGAGAGGCACCATACAAAAATAGCAATCCGATGCATGATTTGTGGGTTCACGCCAAGTAGCAGGCACACCAAACTTCATGGAGGCGGTTTTACCAGACTTCAAAGCACCAAGCATTCAGTGTAGGCAACACGAGGTGCAACAGATGTATGGAGCCCACGGATCTTGGTTTCCAACTCTACACTCGAAATACAGTGTGTGTACTTGTTTCAGTGCTATGGTCTATGGTCGTCTTCTGAACCACAGATGACATCTTGACAAAATAAGTAACAGAGGTGATGAGGTTTGTTTCTGCAGGTGCGGGACATTTTTGTGAAATCATACACGCATATAATAACACAATTCTTCAATTACAACTCGTCATTTCATATAAACTCATTGCCAACCGTTACGACAGTCGTTCCAGTAACAAGTGAACTAACGCTTCCCAAGAGCACGAAGCCGTGACCATGACAATTAAAATCGCGTCTGGTTTCTGCAGTCGACAATGCGCACGTGGTTGAACGGTGCGCACATGACTCATCAGGTGAAGAAGTGTTCCCCAGTTGTCCACGTGAGTGGATGGTGTGCACATGACTCGTGATGTAAAGCA